>NC_090647.1:63955741-64563021 GCF_040937935.1 Hyperolius riggenbachi
AAATTTATTTAGAGACTTGCAAATGCTCCAGGCCAATTTATTTTTAGTATATTTTTTTCATTCTTGTGTTAGATTTCCTTGCTTATAATTAGCACTTCTGTAATGTGTATTTATGGCCACTTGTCACTAGGGGGCAGTGTGAGGCAGTAAATGAGGATTCTGCCTTCAGTTTCAATGTTTTCTGCTTGGAGAGAGAGAGATCAAAGCAAGCCCAGAATTTACAGCAAAATTTTCATTTGGCCTCCTTGGATTTAAATCTTGTTTGAACATGTTGCTTTCAGAGGTGGTAAACACCGGGAAACAATTGCAGAGACCGTAAAGGCCCACTCCTCCCTCTTCTGCAGAGTAGCGCGTTAATTAAATATTTCGTTTGAAACTGCTGTGCACACTAAACCTCCGCTGGCAAATCTAGCAGCCAAGTGAGTGGACGGCAGGGAGCAGTTACAGTTACCTGTTCTGGACGGCTTCTTCTCTTCCTCCACCTGCAGCTCTGAACTTCCAACAGTTCTTCTGGGTCTTGATCACATGATATGACATGTGATATGGATATCGATCCAGGAGACGTGTCAGCATTACAGCGTCACCCAGTGGTGGAAAAGGGGTGATAGCAGAGATGAAAGAGACTCTTCCACCACCAGGTGGCGCTGTAACGCTGAAATGTCTCCTGGATCCCGATCGCATGTCATATCATGTGATTGCAAGCGGTAAAACATGTTACAGTTACATTGTCACCGCGGTGATGGAAGAAGAAGCCAATCCAGCCGTCCAGACACGTAACTATAAAAGTTCCCTGCTGCCCACTCTGCGTACCCTGCCTAACCTGCCAGGCTAGGGAAGGCCCAGTTCCTGAGCAGCAGGAAAAAGTTGGCCCTGCAGCCAAATAAAGTTTTACTTTATTTCGCTGCTAAAAAGTTAAAGGACATCTTAGAGGGATATGGAGGCTGATATGTGTATTTCTTTTTAAGCAATACCAGTTGCCTGCCTGGCTATTCTGCTGGTCCTCTACCTCTAATAATTTAGCCCAGGCCTGGACTTACCTCACAGGAGTCTATGGGCACAGATGTCCTGGCGCCCTAGACTTCACCCTCCATGAACCTAACTCCCCCCCCCCCCCACATACACACACACACAACAAAATGCACCACGTGTGCTGGATGGCCCAGCTGTCACTTCTCTCTTACTTCCCTTGACCATCATAGGTGCCCCCAGTATAAGGTAGGGTAACAGTAAAAAAAGGCGCAGGAGGCTAGTGGACAAATCGGGCGCCGCCATTCACTCCTATAATAATTATCGTTTACTGGGCGCCGAACAGGAAAAAAGGGCGCCCGAGAATAATAACGTTTTCCAACGGCGCCCGAAGATTTTTCATGTTTTATAACTGCTTGTGATGATTTACGTTTATTATTTCAATAAAACATTATTTTAAATGTTATCCCTTACTGTTTGTAAAACATTATTATTCACGAAACAAAGCGATCAGTACGTAACGTAAATTGTAATATATTTTATCCCTTACTGTTTTTAAAACATTATTCTACACACAATACAGTGATCACTAAGGAGGGTCTTAGGTTTAGTCACCAACAGGGGGGTCTTAGGTTTAGGCACCAACAGGGGGGTCTTAGGTTTAGGCACCAACAGGGGGTCTTAGGTTTAGGCACCAACAGGGGGTCTTAGGTTTAGGCACCAACAGGGGGGTCTTAGGTTTAGGCACCAACAGGGGGTCTTAGGTTTAGGCACCAACAGGGGGGCTTAGGTTTAGGCACCAACAGGGGGGTCTTAGGTTTAGGCACCAACAGGGGGTCTTAGCTTTAGGCACCAACAGGGGGGTCTTAGGTTTAGGCACCAACAGGGGGGTCTTAGGTTTAGGCACTAACAGGGGGGTCTAGGGGTTAGGGGTAGGTACAGGGAGGGTTACTTAGGCACCAACAGGGGGGGTCTTAGGTTTAGGCATCAACAGGGGGGTCTAGGGGTTAGGGGTAGGTACAGGGAGGGTTACTTAGTAATTTTTTTTTTAAACGTTATTATACGTTTCACTATTTAAACGAAAGATTAACATTTTTTACAATTGCCGATTTAATGCACATTACTTAATGATTTATAACTTTATAAAACATTAATTTTAAACGAAATACAGTACAATACATTTTTAAACGTTATCCATGCTTATCGTTTAAAACCCGCGCCCTTTTTTCCCAGCGCCCCTTTTTAACGTACGCATTAGGTTGCTAGAAGAACCTCAGCATTAAGTAGTTAGTGATACCCCTAGAGCAGGGTGAGCAACCTCTGATTAATATTCTCATCAGGACTCTGTATACGGAAGGAGGGAGAGAGGCGCTTAAGGAGGGGAGTGAGCCACCTTTCCATCATCAGGCGCCTGTAGGCACGTGCCTATGGTGTCTTATGGTAAATCGGGCCCTGATTTAGCCATACACTCTGAACAAGCATGCAGCAGATCCGTTGTTTCTGACATTATTGCCAGATCTGACAAGACTAGCTGCATGCTCGTTTCTGGTATTATTCAGACACTACAGCAGCAAAATAGATCAGCAGGACAGCCAGGCAACTGGCATTGTTCAAAAGCAAATAAATAAGACAGCCTCCCTATCCCTCTCACTTCAGTTATTTTTTCAATATAGATGAACGGACAGGCACATGAAGAGACACCAGAAGGTAGGCAGAGAGATAAACAGACTGACTGACATTAGTGTATCAATAATTCATTCCCTTTTAGGCTTCTTTCCCACCAGGATGTTGCATTTTAGGGGACATTATAGGTCGCATAACGTGCCCCTAACGCAACGCATGGTGGTGCTGGAGGAGGACGCTACCAAGAGCTGCTTTATGCAGCTCTTGGTGCGCCTTTTTTGTGCTGTGCGATGCGGAGACCACGTGATCCGCATCACGTGATCCCGCCGGCCAATCGCCGCACAGAGCGGCCGCTCCAGGAAATAAACACTGCACGTCACTGAGTGCAGTGAATATTAATTAGCCATTTGGCTGGCCACGGAGGAGGAGGGGAGACCTCCTCCTCCAACATCACTGGGCATGTGCAAACAGTCTAACGCGGCTTAGCCGCTTATAACGCACAGCATGCAGCACTTTCTTTTAACTTGCTGCATTACAATGTAACACAACGTGGGCACTGTGAACAGCACATTGATTTTTCATTGCTGTGCGGTGGGCTGCGTTACTGGCTACACTAACGCGCGCTTGTAACGTCTTACTGCGAAAGCAGCAAGCACAGTCACATAGCTGTCAAGCCCCGTGAACAGTTTTCAGCATAAAAGGAATATTGAAAAGGAATGTTATTAACATGCAAAGTCTATTCATGGGAGATGGAGATCAATTTGTGTGCGCAGAGATGTGGTCTGGCCGAAATGACATTATAATTTGGGTGTAATGAAATGGCGAGGGGGGTGTTGGTTGTCAGCGGTTCCGCCACACTCGCAGATATCACAACAGATTTAGAAAATCAATAAAAGATTGCAAGCCGTGCACGTTATTCCATCGCTAGCAAATAAGCAGCACCAGAAACAGCTGACAGAAAAGTATTCTTGACAAATAGAATTATAATACATTTAATCAAGTGCATGTGTTTAAATTATGCACTGCGCTCGCAACAAAAACATAATCCAACTGAAGGGCTTTACCACCCCCGAGCAATAAATGATTACAGATTTCTCTGCACTGCTCTGGATAAAGCACATTTTTGTACTGTTGCCTTTGCTACATTATACTCTTAGGACAAGTAAGGAGTCTATACTGCATATTCCTCGCAATGCAATAACTACATTATTATTTATTTTTTCTATTTATTTCTAGGGAAGCTGATTTGGATTCTGCAGAATTTAAATTTACACCTTTCTGGTCTGGATTCGGAAATTGGAAAACGGAACTCCATGGAAATCCGATTAACCGCAACTCGGTAATGTTAGCCCAATCCCAGAACACCGTCGCATTGGACCAATCAGAGAATGCAGAATCTTTCCGCGGTCATTTAGACGAATCAATGGCGTAGCTAAGAGGCCAAGTTTAGCATTGGGGCCCTCCAAGCATGCTATACATAACAACTGATATGGCGCACGAAAACCAATCAAAGACAACCACAGTGTCAGAGGTGCAAGAAGGGGATGGGAAATGGTGTGTTAAAGGACTTCCGAGGCCAAAACTAAGAAAAATTACACTGTACCTTTTTTCTAGCCGAATCCACGGAGGACGCCCTGCGCGTCCTCCGCTCCGTTCTGCCGTCAGTGTCTGCCTATTCGTTCCCCCAGGGCAAGCCCCGACCCCACCGAACGGGTCGCATCGATGCCGCCCCTAAGATGGCCGCCGCCTTGATCCGCGGCTGCGCAGTACGCTTTGCCGCGATTGCGACTGCGCAGCCTTTAGCCCGCCTCTCGCCGCGTATGGGTCCCGGCATCCTCCTGAAGCGTGCGGCGGGAGGCGGGCTAAAGGCTGCGCAGTCGCAATCGCGGCAAAGCGTACTGCGCAGCCGCGGATCAAGGCGGCGGCCATCTTAGGGGTGGCATCGATGCGACCCGTTCGGTGGGGTCGGGGCTTGCCCTGGGGGAACGAATAGGCCGACACTGACGGCAGAACGGAGCGGAGGACGCGCAGGGCGTCCTCCGTGGATTCGGCTAGAAAAAAGGTACAGTGTAATTTTCTTAGTTTTGGCCTCGGAAGTCCTTTAAAGAGAACCCGAGGTGGGGTTCTCACAACGTAATCCACATACAGAGGCTGGCTCCTATAGAGCCCAGCCTCTGTTGCTACTCAGATCCCCCCTAAATCCCCCCTGCACTCCGCAATACCCCATAAATGACAGCCGCGCTGCCGACACGCAGCGTGTCAGCAGCGGCTGTGTTTACCTTTCTAACGTCAGTCTCGGCTCTCCCCCCCGCCTCCTGCATCGCTCCGGTCCTGCCCGCGTCCCTTCCCTCCCCGCTGATTGGAGGGAAGGGACGCAGGTGGGGACGGAGCTCAGCAGGAGGCCAGGGGGAGCGCCAAGACTGACGTTAGAAAGGTAAACACAGCCGCACAGCGCGGCTATAATTTATGGGGTCTGGCTGAGCGCAGGGGGGATTTAGGGGGGGATCTGATTAGCAACAGAGGCTGGGCTCTATAGGCAGAGCCAGCCTCTGTATGGGGATTTCGTTGTGAGAACCTCGACTCGGGTTCTCTTTAAGGATTACTACCATTCAAAGCATCAATAGAAGTGATTATTACCAGCACAGGACCAATAGAGAGTTAATACTGTGTTTGACGGGAGGGCCCTTTAGCCCAAGGGCGCCTATGCGGTCGCCACCTCTGCACTCCCTATTGCTATTCCACTGAGACCAATCACAAGATTTGGTTTTTCTGATTTTCTAATTAATGAATAAAATACAAATAAAATACTCCTTGGAAATCGGAAAATCAGAAATCGTAAAAAAAGAAAACAAATCCCATCTCTTAGAGGACAATTGACGTGGGAGTGATATGGAAGCTGCCATATTTATTTCCTGTTAAACAATACCAGTTGCCTGCACGAGTTCAGGCTTGCGCATGCATAGTGTAGATGTGCCCATCTTCAGGAGGAGTCCTCAGGGACGCAAGAGCTTCCAAAGCCTGCCAAGGAGTGCAGCGGGCATGGAAATAATTCAATGGAGGACAGTGGTGGAACGAGGGGACAGAGGCAGTGGCGTAGCTAAGGAGCTGTGGGTCCTGATGCAAGTTTTACAATGGGGGCCCCCCAAGCACTCTATACATAACAATTTATACGGTGCACCAAAACCTGCCAATGGCAACTACAGTGTCAGAGGTGCAAGAAGGGGATGGACCACTATTTTAAGTATCTATAGAAGTCATTATGAGCACAGGACCAATAGAGAGCTAATACTGAAGTTGAGGGAGGGCCCTTCGGGGCCCCTCTGGCCCAAGGGTCCCGATGCGGTTGCAACCTCTGCACCCCCTATTGCTACACCCCTGGACAGAGGGAGGGATCCAGAGCCAACCCTCTACATAGGTGAGTATCTAACAAAAATTTTTTCGAATGGCTTCAGTATTGCTTTAACCTCCCTGGTGGTAATCCCAAGCTACACTCAGAGCTCCCGGCTAGCCGCCGGGAACTCTATGCAGAGTATTGCGCGCAGTGGGCATTTTTACTCACCTCCCAGGGGATCCAGATGTCAGTAGCCATTCTCCTTCCTGTCCTCGAGGCTCTGAAACACTCTGGTGAGATCGCTGTCATTGATCTCTCCAAAGAGTTACAGCGTCACCCAAAGGACGGAGGTAAAATTGCAGCACTGGAGCCCAGGAAGGTGAGTGAGAGCAGGGGCTTCTGCTGGCATTCTGGCAGCATGATTGTTTCCTGATTTTAGGGTCTGACACCTTTTTAACCACTTCGGTACCAGCAGCCTCTGCCCTCTTAACCTGCTGGGCGGTCTGGACGAGCTCAGCTCGTCCAGTACCGCCGGAGCCTGCCGCTCAGGCCCTGCTGGGCCGATTTGGCTGAAATAAAAAGCAGCACACGCAGCCGGCACTTTGCCAGCCGCGTGTGCTGCCTGATCGCCGCTGCAGTGCGGCGATCCGCCGCATGCAGCGGCGAAAGAGGGTCCCCCAGCCGCCTGAGCCCAGCGTAGCCGGAACAAAAAGTTCCGGCCAGCGCTAAGGGCTGGATCGGAGGCGGCTGACGTCAGGACGTCGGCTGACGTCCATGACGTCACTCCGCTCGTCGCCATGGCGACGAGGTAAGCGAAACACGGAAGGCCGCTCATTGCGGCCTTCCGTGTTATTTCTTGCCGCCGGAGGCGATCAGAAGATCGCCTCCGGAGCGCCCTCTAGTGGGCTTTCATGCAGCCAACTTTCAGTTGGCTGCATGAAATAGTTTTTTTTTAATAAAAAAAAAACCCTCCCGCAGCCTCCCTGGCGATCTTAATAGAACGCCAGGCAGGTTAAAGGGACACTTAAGTCAAACAAAAAAAATGAGTTTTACTCACCTAGGGCTTCCAATAGCCCCCTGCAGCTGTCCGGTGCCCTCGCCGTCTCCCTCCGATCCTCCTGGCCCCGCCGGCAGCCACTTCCTGTTTCGGTGACAGGAGCTGACAGGCTGGGGACGTAAGTGATTCTTCGCGTTCCTGGCCACAATAGCGCCATCTATGCTGCTATAGCATATAGCATGAAGCATATAGCAGCATAGAGGGTGCTAATGTGTCTGGGAACGCGAAGAATCACTCGCGTCCCCAGCCTGTCAGCTCCTGTCACCGAAACAGGAAGTGGCTGCCGGCGGGGCCAGGAGGATCGGGGGGAGTCGGCGAGGGCACCGGACAGCTGCAGGGGGCTATTGGAAGCCCTAGGTGAGTAAAACTCATTTTTTTGTTTGACTTAAGTGTCCCTTTAAGGACCAGAGGCTGCTGGTACACTAAAACGCCGCATTCCGACAAATCGCAATAATCCATCGCTCCCGCCGGTCACACGGCTCTGTCCCCGCCGCAGGCTGCTCTCTCTGCCGTCGCTATGACGGCAGAGTGCCGTGCGCCGGTCAGGAGCCGCTTTCACTGGCTCCTTACCCTGTCACTCAATGTAAGCCAATGGGATTGGCTTATAGTAATGACAGGGCCAGGAGCCAATGAAAACGGCTCCTGCCCGGCTCACAGTGCTCTGCCGTCATAGAGGCGGCAGGGCGCACATTGCGGCGGGTAGAAAGCGGCGAGAGCGGCGGGAACGCACAGTGAATGGAGTTTACGTCCGGTCAGAACCGCAGCGCCACCCGTCCAATGTAGATTTAAACTGCGTCGGTCCACAAAAACTTAAAAGATCCTATAATCCAGAAATAATAATACCGCCAGGGAGGTTAAAGGGGACCTGAATTCAGAATGTCCTCTCTGCTCTAATAGATAAGCAACAGCATAATAACCTTTAAAGGAAAACATTTAATTGTTACAGCTGATCCAAATCCTGCAATAAATCTGCAGTGTGTCTACTTCCTGCTTTCATGGAAGCAAACATAAGGTTAACATCCTGTGTTTACAAATTAGCTGCTCTGCTGAGGCAGCCATCTGAAACAGCTGAGAGATTAAATTACAGTTGTGATTAGTCACAGATGAGGGGGGAATTCGACAGGTTAAACTCTCTAAATACATACAGGGTGCATTTCTTTATGTTGTTTTTTTTCTTCTGTCCAGTGCAACAGTTCAGGTCCACTTTAAGGTAAGGCAATAACAAGGAAGATAGGTTATTAAGGTGGAAGTAAAGCGTATATCCTAGTAAGGGCGGTTTAAGCAATAGGTGAATTATGATGTGGGGGAGGGGGGAAGTAGACTGATGATAAAAATGAAGATGGAGACATTGGGCTCGATTCACTAAAGGGTGCTAAGTGTTAGCACGGCAGTGAAAAGCCACTTTGCACGTGCAAACTACTTAGCACCCAAGTTTGCACGTGCAAAGCCTTAACACTCGAGTTAGCACGTGCAAAGCCTTTATACGTTATAACTGAGTTATCACGCTTTAGTGAATCAAGCCCATTGATTTCAAGGCTTTGCATGTGCAAACTAGAGTGCTAAGTAGTTTGCATGTGCTAACTAGGGTGCTAAGTAGTTTGTACGTGCTAACTAGGGTGCTAAGTAGTTTGCACGTGCTAACTAGGGTGCTAAGTAGTTTGCACATGCTAACTAGGGTGCTAAGTCATTTGCACGTGCTAACTAGGGTGCTAAGTAGTTTGCATGTGCTAATTAGGGTGCTAAGTAGTTTGCACATGCTAACTAGGGTGCTAAGTAGTTTGCACGTGCTAACTACTTAGCACCCTAGTTTGCTCGTGCAAAGCTTTTAAGCGTGATAACTGAGTTATCACGCTTTTGTGAATTAAGTCCAATGTCACACCATCAACATGTGCTGAAGCATGGCACTGATGCATGGTGCTGGTGCACATCTAAATGAAGTCACATCTCAGATCCTTAAAAACAGTCTGGTCCTTTACGGTAATAAAAATTTAAAAGGCTTGCTGTGAAGTGGTTAAAGTGTACCGCTTCACCTTTTTTCCCCTTTTGATGATGTATTTTATTTCAACCAAACTATGTTACTAGCCCTACTAGGAAATTGTCTGGAGTCCGTTTCTAATTTCCTGTACAGCAGGTGTTAAAAATCTAGAGCTGTTATCCATGCAAATTAGCATGTCAAGCCCCTTGACAGTCCAGACCAGATACCCGAAAAGTACAGGTGAAACTTGAAAAAATTATCTGTAAGTAGAAGGCAAAGCACTGTTATCTGGCTAGGATAGACCTGTTGATAGCATTTTAATGCCAAAAAGTCCAAAGGGTCATTCCTTCTATTGGTTTTTCAGCTGATTGAAGCAGATGTTACATCATACTTTCATGGCTGTTAAAGGTAGCCATACATTAGCTCAATTTGCCGTTGATACACAGCAGATTTGATCTCTGTCGAATCTGCTGTAAAATCATTAAAGCAAATGTTGACCGATCGATCAATTTCCATCTGATATCGATCGAGTCAGTCAATTGGTCCAGATGGAAAATGTTGGGAGCACGTCGCTAGCAGCATTCGATTCAGACCGACGCAGCATAGCTGCAGCAATAATCTCACCTGTCTGGCTGCCGCAAGTCTCTGGGGTCCATGCTATCACTTCTTCCAGCTGGCCTTCTTCTCCACGTTCTCTTCACTTTCTGTCCTGTCCTGTGACGAGCCGAAGTTCAAACAGTACAAAGCCCTGAACTTTGGCTTTGCACAGGACGGGACTGGAAATGAAGGGGCTGAAAGAAGTTACAGCATGGACCCCCGTGGACCTGCGCTGGCAGACAGGTGAAGTATTGCTGCTGGTTGGGGGAACCCAAATGGGGAGAGGGGCATGGGGCGGCAAGTCAGATGGCGGCTCCACAGGTTTTGAATTGCTCAAAATCTGTGTGCATTGTGTGGGCAGCCAGTAGATCCCTCTCTAATCAGGTTCGATCAGAGAGGGATCTATCTGTTGGTCGAGGGATCTATCTGTTGGTTTAGAATTCAAAAATTAAACCTTTAAACCGGAATTAAAAATATTAAACTCTGTTCTATGTTACTAATGTCCTGTTTACCATAATTACAATTCAGTATCTATAAGTTTTTTAGTTGAGCTTTGCTTTAAGCTTCTAGTTATAAAAAAAAAAACGTTTGCGACAGCGTAACACAAAAATCCTTTTCCCCCTCAGCTCTGGTTTCCTATAAGTCACTTGGTATTTA
This sequence comes from Hyperolius riggenbachi, assembly GCF_040937935.1. Lineage (NCBI taxonomy): Eukaryota > Metazoa > Chordata > Amphibia > Anura > Hyperoliidae > Hyperolius > Hyperolius riggenbachi. Next base: position 63,965,948 of record NC_090647.1, read on the forward strand.
CCTCCTGATAAAAACACCAACCTAATTAACTCATGACACTCGGGCCAAAATTGGTCGATTCTACGATTGGGCATGCTTGTTGTGGCACTGATTTTCAAATTGGATTGTCGATCGGCTGTAAATTCACTAGGCGTGCATAAAAAAAAAAGAGTGCCGTGAAAAAAGGGCCCGACTTATTAACGAATTTGGCACTAGGTATTAACTAAATTTGATAACAAGAACCATCGTTGTCAAGCTTTATTAACGATATTTAGTGTTGAAAAAAACAAACGAGATATAATAACGAATAAATATTAACGTTAAATGTTGTTACGTTTTTCATCAATACTGCTTAACCCAACCCCGCCCTCACATAGAACCCTCCCCCAGTGGTGCCTAAAACTAACCCCCCCCCCGGTGTTGCCTAAAACTAATCGCCGCCTAGATGGTGCCTAACCCTAACCACTCCCCCTGGTGGTGCCTAACCCTAACCACTCCCCCTCTGCAGAAACACCCTTTTACATATATTGACGATAATACCTTTGAAAACGTAAAATCTGTACTTATTAACAAAATAATATGACAAAAACTATAACGTTGTAAACTTCTAAAACAATAACTACCTTAAAAACCATAATGTTCTAATGTTATTAACAAAATTTTTTGCGGCGCCCTTTTTTCTGTTTTTTGCACCATGTTAACGATAATTGCATGAAAGTCTATGGCGACGCCCTTTTCGTCCACCCTCAGCCGACGCCCTTTTTTCCTACTACCATCACTAGATGTATGGCCACCTTCAGTGGTGTTTTCAATAGTGTTTTTAGGACTCAATTTTTAATCTTCATCTTGGGCTGAAAGCAGGGGCTTAACTAGGCCCCACCGGGCCCCCTGTAGAATTTCAGAGCGGGTCCCCCCCCCTCCCTGGGGCCCGCTCGGGGCCGTTTTGTGGGGGCTGGAGGGGTGGCAGCATGAGGGGAAAGCCTTGGCCGCAGTCGGCTGGGAGAGGGGAAGTTCCCCCCCTCTCCCTCACCTCGGGGCTCTCCCCTCTGCGCTCCCCTCCAGCTAGTTACAGTGTGGGCAGCGGGCAGTGGCGGGCAGATACATACCTTCCGTGCGTTCCACCGCATACTCCTCGCTCTAGCGTCTGTTGTCACTTCCGGAAGCTGGAGCAGGGGCTGCAGGCCCTATTGTTATGCCAGTGGCTGAAAGCCATCAAGGGGCGCCTTCGTTGACTAGAAATAGAATATTATTTTCTGATTTTTTTAGATGTGGCAACCAATAACATTCACTGTCCCTTAGATTGGAAAGCAAGCTATGATCTGATGGTTATTGAGGGCAACAAGCAGATTTTTAGCATCTGACGGGTGTGTTAATGAGGCTGGTGGCTATCTTACGTGATAATATGACCGCAGTGAGTGGTTTTAGCCCTGCCCGAGGTGCACATATTCCCACAGCAAGACGGGCAAGCTGTTATCGGGATGCCGCTAGCAGAGCCATGCCTTTTGGGCTGCCTGTTTTCCAGGAAGATGAGAGCGTGCATGCAGATTTTTATTTACGAAGGAATCTATCCGGCTCGCCGGGGAACGGAAATGAAAGCCGCATTCAGTGTGACATTTCATAAGCATGTGGAATTTGAGTGCCTTTTACTGGAGTTTGAACAAATACACCCCTAATGAAGCTGAGAGATGAAGTCTATGCATGCCAAGGCCTTGCAGATAATGTCTATGCATGCTAAGCCCAGTTCCATGCAGAACATCTGGGAAGCAGACGACGTGTCACAATCCTCAATCACACTCAGCTGAAGGAATTGCTTATATCGGTTTGTCCCAGGCAGAACACTCAGAGGAAACCTTAAGCCCAATTCCAAGCAGGGAGAAAAAAAGTTTACTAACTGTAGTCTGTTGTTTTGCTAAAGTGTACCTGAGGTGGGTTTTCTTGGTGTATTTATACTTACCTGGGGATTCCTCCAGCCCCCACGAGGTGTGTGGGCTCCCTCACTGCCTTTTTTAGCAGCTCCATTCTCTTGTAATCCCCACCGGTAATTTGGTCAGTTGCAGCCAGTCGTGCACTTCTGCACATGCACGGCCTGGCCATGTGCGCACCCCCGCCCCACTCCCGTACCCATTCTGCAATACTGCTGCACAGGCGCAAACACTCCCAGCTGCAGGAGCGCAACGGGGGTTGCACGCATGGCCAGACCGCGCATGCAGAGAAAAGCGCAGCCGGCAAGATTACCAAAGGGGGTTATAAGAGAATGGAAAGGACAGTGAAGGATCCCACACACCTCAGGGGGCTGGAGGAAGCCCCAGGTAAGTATAGGTACACCAAGAAAACCCACGTCAGGTTTTCTCTAAGTGACTTTTTTGGGCTTAAAGAGAACCTGAGGTGTATTTTTTAAATCTTAATAGGACACAGAGGCATGTTCTGTGCACGACATGCCTCTGTGTCCTTCGATTGCCGCCTCCAGTCCCCCCCCCCCCTCCCCTGCTGTCCCTTCTTAAAAATAGCGCTAGCCTTGTGATTACCTGCATATTGTCAATCAGCATCGCTCCCCCGCCTCTTCTATTGCAGGGCTCCTGCCTGTGCCCCCCTCGCTCCCCGCCTCTGTAAGCTTCCTCCAATCGGACGCTAAGCTACAACCCAAGAAGTACTTAAAATACACAGCGGGTTCTCTTTAACCTCCTTAGCGGTATGCCCTACACTGTGTCGGGCATGCCGCTTGTTAGCCTCAGGAGTCCTCCAGTATAAAACTAATAGATTGCATGCCGGCAAAAGGTTTAACTAGCACTAGGCTAGCTAGTATTGGTGGCCGGAATGGATCTAGACCAAGTTGCGCCTGGGGCAAGGTCAGGTTTTGGCGCCTAAACTGCCATTCCCCATCCAAATCTTGCCGCCTTTTTAAGAATTCAACAAACTGCGCCTGGGGCAAGATACCCGCTTGCCCCGCCCCTAGATCCGTCCCTGCCAGCACCCCCGATCGCTTCTGATCCCCCCAATCCAGCCGCTTATACATTACCCAGCCTGGCTCCAGCGATCGGCGCAGCCTCTCCGCACAGCTCCAGTCTTCTCAATAAGGAGGATCGTGACTGCGCAGGCGTGACGTCGGTGATGTCATGACGTCATGTACGATCCTCCCCATACTCCTGAGGCTGCACTGAGAAATTTGGGCACAGGGTGAAGCTGAAAAACGTCTCACCCTGGATCTGCAAAAGTCCCGGCAGGCGGCAGCGTTACTGTACTATTCCCTCTCCAAGCTGCTGGCTGCTGAATTACGCTGTTTTTAACTGCTTATCGTTTCAGGACATAGATTCTACGTCATAATTAGTGCTGCTGTAGGTTTTAGGATGTAGAATCTTTGTCTCCCATTAGAAATCGCTGCCCGCCGCCACACTTGCATGTGCGCATGCTCAGTCCTGTGAATGATTCCTGCTAGCAAATAGAAACAATCATTCAATAAAGTTAGGCAAAAAGAAAAAAAGTTTTAAAAGTTAAAAAAAAATTAAAGTGACAGGGTCCCAATAAAATAAAACATGTTTTGTTTTTTTTAATCCCCAGTTAAGTTTTAACCCAAGCCTAGCCTATTAACCTATTGTTAACTCCTGTAATACCTATACCTGTTTATAAACGTTTAATGAGTGCTGCCTGTAGAGATCAGATGCGATTGCTAGCGTAAACGTTCAGGGCCCTAATGCTCTACAGATGTATCGTTCTGCCGTTGCCTAGCGATGCGTCTGTACAGAACTATGGCCCCTGTACTGTCGCCCTAGCAAATGCATCCAATCGCTACAGATGAACAGGCTGGGAATAATGGTCCACCACATGCTAAGCTAATAATAAAATATGGCATTTGGAGTATCATTTTAACTGGAAAGGGCCCAAGAATTCATTTTTATGTGTAGTATAACTTTGGAACTTGGTGTCATGTGAAAATTATTTTAAATAACGATGAAAATAAATAAATAGTCTCCAGTGTCATGTGAAAATTAGGAAGGGTGAAAAATAAAAAAAAATTGTATTTTCTGCATTTATGCCCAATTTTTCCCCATAAATCAACTATAAAATAAAATATTTTTGAAAAAAATAATACCCTCTTCCCCCCAAAAAAACAAAATATATATCACTAAGATGGTATAAACTAACCAACAAGCTCATGGTGAACCAGAACTCATTGGAGTGTGTGAGGGGCTACAATGGTCCTAAAAGCCCCCTTACTAAACTGCATGGAAAACAAAAGTTTGCTCTCTTAGAACAGAAAGAATTTGCGATAATTCAGGTTGGAGTGCGCTTGAGCTGTCTCCCAGTGCATCACTGCTGAATATATGCAAATTAACCATTGTTACCCTAATGCTTCATACACACTTGAGATAAAAGTCTTTGGAAAAGGCAAGATCACAGACCAATTTTACCCCCTTCCATGTAGTATGAGAGCCATACTCCACATAGTCTATTCTATGGAGCTGAACTCCCCATCAGACAGAAGTCTTTGCAAGATGCTGCACACAAAGATGCCTGTACACACTCAAAAGATCATTATCTGCAAAAGATCTGTTCCTGCAAAATATCCATTCCTGCAAAATATCCATTCCTGCAAAATGCATTCATAGTCTATGAGATCTGCAGATCCTCATACACACTTGGTTTAACAGACAATCATCTGCAGATCATCTGCACATCAGATCCACCAGGATGGATTTTCAGATCTGCAGATGATTGCCAGATATGCAGATGAAGTCTGTTAAACAAGGTGTGTATGAGGATCTGCAGATAGACTATGAATGCATTTTGCAGGAATGGATATTTTGCAGGAACAGATCTTTTGCAGACAATGATCTTTTGAATGTGTACAGCATCTTTGTGTGCAGCATCTTGCAAAGATTTTATCTGATGGGGAGTTCAGCTCCATAGAATAGACTGTGTGGATTATGGATCTCATACTACATGGAAGGGGGTAAAATTGGTCTGTGATCTTGCCTTTTCCAAAGACTTTAATCTCAAGTGTGTATGAAGCATTAGAAGCTAAACACACCTCCAGAACCGCTGGAATGCAATGATGTGTCAGCATATAATTAGCACAGAGCCATAATAATCCAACATGCATACAGACTGTTTCGGATTGGTTGATCCTCATCAGTGCATGGCATGGATTAATTTGACTCTATGGAGTAGGGCTTGTAACACCGTGAGGTACAGACTAACCAGCAAGATGGTATAAGTAATTAAAAAGTTAGTGCTGTATCAAAGTGACAGAGCTAAAGTATCAAAAATGTCAGAAGTAAAAACCGTGGAACGCGAACCAGATAATGTAATTTGGGCTCTGTTTTTTTACGCAAATTCCTGTCTGAGTGCCTCTATAGCCATAATTCACATTACCGCCTATGGTGGTGCATGGTACACCCACATTTCCAGCACCGTTTTGCGCTGTTACGCATAAACCTGCCCCTGTCCTAGCATTCACAATTTAGTGTACCACCTGCTGTGTCATAGATAGAACAACGATATTTAACAAATATATATTGACTTTTTTAAGAAAAACAAACTTCTCCTGGCAGAGAGAGCCTGTACCTACTAATCCTAATAACTTTAATTGAACAGCAGTATAAAAAAAATGTCACCAAAAAATATAACAACCCCATAAAGTCTCAGCATAAGTACATTGGTAATTGATTTTATTTTCTCACAATGGCTTCCAGTAGTGGAAGGGTTACAGGCAAGAAAGTAACAGGCAGGACTGTACGTTTATGTACCCTAACTTCAAAATCTGCGCATGGTACGTTATATAACAAGCTTGCGGTCATTTACTGTAAACAAACATTTTTCTTCCGCAAGAAATCATTCGGGGCGATGTAATAAAATTCAAGTTTTTTGTTTTGCAACATCTAGGAATACTCGTAAAATAAATGTGCCGTAGCAGCAAGAAGATTAACATTAAAATTAATGGGCTGTAAAACAATGAAAAATCGCCAGTAATGAGAATGGGCTGGACTCAATTAAATTATTTGAAATTCCAGTTAATAATTAAAAAGATTAAAAAAAAATACTCCAGGTGATTTGGATGGTTGGAGACCAAAGCCATGAGGTGACTTTAACGATGTGAGTGATGCAAGGATGTCCGCGCTAAGATTGTTACAGAGTAGCCTTTTACACTGCGTTCCAAATTATTATGCAAATTGTTTTTAAGGCTCATAAAGATTAAATATTTTGTTTTTCAATTAAACTCATGGATGGTATTGTGTCTCAGGGCTCTTTTGATCAATGAAATCAATCTCGGACACCTCTGATTAAAGTAAAAACTACTCAAAAGGGTGTTCCACATTATTAGGACACCATTTTCAAAAAATATGAGAAAGAAAAATGATTTTTCTGCTGCCAAAAATTGTGAAATAGTTGAATGATTTGAACAAGGTTTGAAAACCTTTTTATTCCACAAAAACATAAGCATGATCATTGTACTGTTAAAAGATTTGTGGTTGACTCAGGGAGCACACGCGTTTGTGCAGATAAAAGCAAAATGAGGAAAGGTTCAGCCAAAAAATACATCCGATTAAGAGAACAGCTGCTAAAATGCCTTAGCAAAAAAAGCAACCAGGTATTTGAAGCTGCTGGTGCTTCTGGAGTCCTGTGAATATCTAGGTGCAGGATCCTCCAGAGGATTGAGGTTATGCATAAACCTTCTATTCAGCCTCCCCTAACCAATGCTCACAAGCAGAAATGACTGCAGAGGGCCCAGAACTACAAGAAGAATCATTTTCAGTCTTGTTTACTGTTGTGAGTGTCGTGCTACCCTGGATGGTCAAGATGTATGGCGTGGTGAATGGTTGGTGGACGGCCACCATGTCATATCAAGGCTGGAACATCAGCAAGGAGGTGGCAGAGGTATGGTTTGGGTCGGAATCATGGGGAGAGAGAGCTGGTGAGCCCCTTTACGGTCCCTGAAGTTGTGAAAATGACTTCTGAAAAGTAAGTGGAGTTTCTGACTGTCCACTTTTTTCTATGGTACAAAAAGAAGAACCGTGCTTTCCGTGACTAAATCATTTCTTTATGCATGACAATGCACTAACTCATGCTGCAAGGAATGCCTCTGCATCATAAGCTGCTATCTGGACACCGCCAACCTGGAAGCCGCTCCCCAAACAGAATTATATAACCACCATCCCCACCACAGAACAGCCAATTTCCTCCCAAACTAGACAGCCACATCCACCATGCAGCCTCCACCCCCCCGTGAACACGATAGTCCCACAGAGAAGGGCAGCCGCAGCGGGGGACAATGACAGCACCAGATGACTCACATTCACCAATTGCGATACAAACAATAGAGTTCCTGTCATCCAGTCTCATCTAGAGTGCTGCTGCTCTGTTGCTACTCTATTACTACTTCCTACTTCCTGCCTGATCTGAGAATCAGGAAGTTCAGAGTGAGCGGAGGCACTGTAGAGGAGACAGATGGGTTTCGGTTGACAGGACCTCTATCGCTTGGATCACAGATAGGTGAGTGGTCATTTGTCATCTGCTGCTATCATTCTTTTCTTTTTTTTGGGGGGGGGGGGGGGGGGGGTTGGGGTGACCAGTGCGCTCCTCCAATATCAAGATAAATTTTAATAAATTTCGGTCCCGGTTGCCTGTTGCGCTGTAATCAACAGGGGTGTAGGCCCTGAACACAATAAAATATATACAAGTGATAATAGCGCTCAGCAGGTCTTAAGTGTAAATCACCAGTTTAGGTCAGAAGACACAGCTACCTACTGTACACTTAAATAGTATTTAAACATCTACCCAAAATTGGCATCAGGAATAAATGCTATACACATGCTCTATTCTCCTAAAGGAAAAACACACTCAAAACACTCATAGAGGTTCCCAGTTGCCTGTAAGGAAAAAGAAGGGGGGGGGGGTTAAAACCGCTTTCCTATTAATCTTCTCCTTAAGTGCACAGTCCACACTGGTGTTTCGTAGCAAAAAAACACCTATATCACATGAATAGGCAAAAGTCCTAGTTATCAGGTCCCAAATATCAATGTTGCTTATAGTCAAACGGAATTTCTACATCAACATGCCTTATCCTCATACAGATAGTAGACGTGCTCACCAGATACAAGTGCCAATCACAACAGTTGGCAATAGTCGCATTTGGCCCAGCCTGTTAGACAGATCCAGTCTTCCTATATCCTCAGCGGCTCAGCCGTATTCTCAGTGGTATATGTAAGGAAAGAAAACACGCACTATGGCATAGTATGTCTGAGATTTATCACCCAAACGTGCACCACACACAAAAATGACTAGCGTGACCCAGCACCTCAATATCCTCCTCGTATGAGGGCTATTCAGATGTCCTAGCCTCTTACCATATGTTATGGCTGACCCAATTTGACCAGCATGCTCGCTTGTGTATCTCACTTTGCCTTGACTCCATCCAAGTAATAGTAGTGCCTTTGGACTCAAAGAGAGGCTAACATAGCGTAATATTGTTTTTATTCCACATAAAAAAGGTTAAAATTACACTCACAATTCTGCAGATAAAAATGCGCATATCAAGTAAAATTCTCGTGGCCTGGCATCTCCTTCCATGTTAGGGCTCCGCCCTACTAGTTTCGTCAATGATGACTCATCAGGGGCATGGCCTTACAACGGAGGAGACGCTCTTATATACAAATTCATTCACCATGCGTGTTAAGGTGCCGCCCACCTCCGCGTAATAGGGGCGTTTCAAGTACTCGTGCCTTCCTATTATGGTAACCCATTGAGTCTTCCAGCGTAATTTCCATTGTCTATACACTCCTCCCACCCCATTCACCCCCAAACATAGATAAGCTAGCAATAACATGTTATCCATAACTTCCTCCGCTTTAACGCGGAAAAAGGGATACTCCCATTTCCCTCTATAATTTAACCCACCAATCCCACGGCTCAGACTACAGCGACGGATCGCACCCAGTGCAACTGGGGGCCGCCCCCTAACCGTTGCCATATCAACTAGCTGCAGCGCAGCATGCGTCTCATACAGCCTTCCTGGAACGGCCTATCTAATCCTTGCTTACGGAACGCACAGGGCAGTCCGCAACTACCCTCATTTCCATATCACTCAATACTCATTATTCTTACCATCTGAACTGGCTTGGTACGCCTACTCCTGCGTGTTCCCATTATACTTATAACCAAGCTAATTTCATACAGGTAAGGACAGCCACAACATAACATGAATAGAGCAGTGGATCTTCCTTGTAATTATTGGTGTACTCAGTGATGAAAACCCCTTAATTACCCATCATGTTTCCCCATCCATATTTATCATAATATTGACAGTGTGCCCACCTTAACACATCATAGTGATCACAGTGTATCATCAAAATAACATTACTAATTCACCCCATCCCCAATACTACCATGATATTCTAATCATCGGAAATAAAGCAATTAATGTCCAATTCTACATTCAACCCCCCTGGTTTCATAGTTTTGAGTTCATATATCCAACGTGTTTCCATCTTAGAAATCTCTCTGATTTTGTGACACCCCCTCCATTTTGTGGTTAGTTTTTGCACCCCTTGAAAGGTTAAAAGGCTCGGGTCCCTGGCATGTACCTCGTCAAAGTGTTTTGACACACTATGCCCCTGGAACCCCTTCAATATATTATTGATGTGTTCGCCAACCCGCGATTTCAGTGCTCTTTTGGTTCTCCCCACATACTGCAGTCCACACGGACACCCTAAAAGGTAAACCACATGTGAACTGCAGCAGTGTATGAACTCTCGGAGTCGGATCTTGTGGCTCCTGCCAGTCACTTTGCTGGTTATCACCTTGTCTCTAATTCCATGTGCTCTTTCACACGTGGTACATCGTCCACATGGGAAGAGACCAACCTGACCCCATGCATCAGTCCTATTCTTAACCTTTGGACCCTCTATATATGTCCGAACCAATTGTCTCTGTAAGTTGTCTGCCTTTCTGTAGATAAATTTTGGTTTAGCTGGTAGTGCAGCCCCCAGGACTCGATCATTTCTCAATAGAGAAGGGATATAGTAGAAGTCAGCTGGAGGAAATAGCAGAAACTATTTTGCAATGTGATAGAGAACAATTTTTTACAGAAAGAAGGAGAAATAACCCCGTGAACAATAGTTATGAGCATGCCATCCTTTTAGACTTTAACTCCCAGTATAGGGAGGTTGAAAAAGTGTTTAGAAGGCATTGGGGGCTATTGAGAAATGATCGGGTCCTGGGGGCTGCACTACCAGCTAAACCAAAATTTATCTACAGAAAGGCAAACAACTTACAGAGACAATTGGTTCGGACATATATAGAGGGTCCAAAGGTTAAGAATAGGACTGATGCATGGGGTCAGGTTGGTTTCTTCCCATGTGGACGATGTACCACGTGTGAAAGAGCACATGGAATTAGAGACAAGGTGATAACCAGCAAAGTGACTGGCAGGAGCCACAAGATCCGACTCCGAGAGTTCATACACTGCTGCAGTTCACATGTGGTTTACCTTTTAGGGTGTCCGTGTGGACTGCAGTATGTGGGGAGAACCAAAAGAGCAATGAAATCGCGGGTTGACGAACACATCAATAAGATATTGAAGGGGTTCCAGGGGCATAGTGTGTCAAAACACTTTGACAAGGTACATGCCAGGGACCCGAGCCTTTTAACCTTTCAAGGGGTGCAAAAACTAACCACAAAATGGAGGGGGTGTCACAAAATCAGAGAGATTTCTAAGATGGAAACACGTTGGATATATGAACTCAAAACTATGAAACCAGGGGGGTTGAATGTAGAATTGGACATTAATTGCTTTATTTCCGATGATTAGAATATCATGGTAGTATTGGGGATGGGGTGAATTAGTAATGTTATTTTGATGATACACTGTGATCACTATGATGTGTTAAGGTGGGCACATGTCAATATTATGATAAATATGGATGGGGAAACATGATGGGTAATTAAGGGGTTTTCATCACTGAGTACACCAATAATTACAAGGAAGATCCACTGCTCTATTCATGTTATGTTGTGGCTGTCCTTACCTGTATGAAATTAGCTTGGTTATAAGTCTAATGGGAACACGCAGGAGTAGGCGTACCAAGCCAGTTCAGATGGTAAGAATAATGAGTATTGAGTGATATGGAAATGAGGGTAGTTGCGGACTGCCCTGTGCGTTCCGTAAGCAAGGATTAGATAGGCCGTTCCAGGAAGGCTGTATGAGACGCATGCTGCGCTGCAGCTAGTTGATATGGCAACGGTTAGGGGGCGGCCCCCAGTTGCACTAGGTGCGATCCGTCGCTGTAGTCTGAGCCGTGGGATTGGTGGGTTAGATTATAGAGGGAAATGGGAGTATCACTTTTTCCGCGTTAAAGCGGAGGAAGTTATGGATAACATGTTATTGCTAGCTTATCTATGTTTGGGGGTGAATGGGGTGGGAGGAGTGTATAGACAATGGAAATTACGCTGGAAGACTCAATGGGTTACCATAATAGGAAGGCACGAGTACTTGAAACGCCCCTATTACGCGGAGGTGGGCGGCACCTTAACACGCATGGTGAATGAATTTGTATATAAGAGCGTCTCCTCCGTTGTAAGGCCATGCCCCTGATGAGTCATCATTGACGAAACTAGTAGGGCGGAGCCCTAACACGGAAGGAGATGCCAGGCCACGAGAATTTTACTTGATATGCGCATTTTTATCTGCAGAATTGTGAGTGTAATTTTAACCTTTTTTATGTGGAATAAAAACAATATTACGCTATGTTAGCCTCTCTTTGAATCCAAAGGCACTACTATTACTTGGATGGAGTCAAGGCAAAGTGAGATACACAAGCGAGCATGCTGGTCAAATTGGGTCAGCCATAACATATGGTAAGAGGCTAGGACATCTGAATAGCCCTCATACGAGGAGGATATTGAGGTGCTGGGTCACGCTAGTCATTTTTGTGTGTGGTGCACGTTTGGGTGATAAATCTCAGACATACTATGCCATAGTGCGTGTTTTCTTTCCTTACATATACCACTGAGAATACGGCTGAGCCGCTGAGGATATAGGAAGACTGGATCTGTCTAACAGGCTGGGCCAAATGCGACTATTGCCAACTGTTGTGATTGGCACTTGTATCTGGTGAGCACGTCTACTATCTGTATGAGGATAAGGCATGTTGATGTAGAAATTCCGTTTGACTATAAGCAACATTGATATTTGGGACCTGATAACTAGGACTTTTGCCTATTCATGTGATATAGGTGTTTTTTTGCTACGAAACACCAGTGTGGACTGTGCACGTAAGGAGAAGATTAATAGGAAAGCGGTTTTAAACCCCCCCTTCTTTTTCCTTACAGGCAACTGGGAACCTCTGAGTGTTTTGAGTGTGTTTTTCCTTTAGGAGAATAGAGCATGTGTATAGCATTTATTCCTGATGCCAATTTTGGGTAGATGTTTAAATACTATTTAAGTGTACAGTAGGAAGCTGTGTCTTCTGACCCAAACTGGTGATTTACACTTAAGACCTGCTGAGCGCTATTATCACTTGTATATATTTTATCATTCTTTTCTGCTGCAGCTGTGATTCTCTGTGGGAAGGGAGGGAGGAGCAGGTGGCGGCAGAGCACACAGTAGCAGGAGGGGAACCCAGGAGGAGAGCCCAGCTCTGAAGACAATCAGCAGCGGGTGGTGTCTTTTGACAGGATGGCGAGGGCTGGATTATGTGCTGATGGGGCCCCTTTGACTCTGAATGGGGCCCCAAGCGACTACCTCTGTTGCCTGGTCGGTAATCCGGCCCTGAATAGGATTGTATGTTAGCATTTAATAACCGTAATCAAGAACATATAAAGAGGTTTTGTAGAGAATAAATTTGCTATTTTTTTACAATAATAATTTAGTTAATTATCACACGCTTTGCTGATGACTGCTGTGGATCTCTTCTATGCAATGAGAAAAAAAGGTATTAATGTTGAGGTTCCTACCAAAATTTTGGCGGGAGGCCCAATTATTCCTATTTATGCCCCTGCACAGTGTACACCAGGGATGCCCACACTTTTTCGGTTTGCAAATTACTCTAAAATTCGCCAAGTTCCCAAGATCTACCAACCCTTCTCCCCCACACAGTATGACGAAACCCCCCTCCCCCCCATCCCAGCATACAAAGGCAGTCACCCATTCACATAATTCTTCTCCCTCATCCAAGCCTAGCAAATAGCTGCAGAATTCGTCTCTCCCATACAGTGTCATGGATCTCCCCTCCCTCCCTATCCCAGCACAGGCAGTCACATAATGCCTTCAAACATAGCTATTAGCTTCAGAATCCTTCTGGAGCTATTTGGCCATATTGCTGAATACTTGTCACTAGTAGTGTTGTCCGGATCATGAACGATTCGGATCTTTGATCCGAATCTATTTTATGAGTCGATCATCCGAATCATCAAAATGAGTGATTCGGATCGCAAAAGGGGCGGGCCAGGAGCGACACGCCCCCTCTCAGCGGGCAGCGGGGTCTTGGAAGCAGAGCTGAGATGGATCGCTCTGTTGGAAGGGAGGCAGCCTTGCAGGGACAGGTAGATGAGAGAGAGGGGACATGGGTGCCACTGCCAGTCTGCCAGATATGTGTAGAGCACACATACTGGCTATAACGTGCTGCTCATTATAGGCTGGCTGTTCCGTAGTGCTGCACAGTGATCACATTGGAAGCTTTTGGCTCAGCACAGCTCAGTAACTTTGCAGACAGTGTGATTGAAAGGCAATATAATCCTCCTGCACTCCGCACTAAACAGCTGCACTTATCTTCTGGGAATGCTTTCTTTCACTGTGCGACCTTTTCTTTCAAAGTGTACAGATGAACATATAGGTGAAATATATGTAAAGCATATGACTTCAGCATGTGGGTATTACGTGCAAACATTTCTGCTCTCTGCTCGTCCCTCCTCCCTTCTCTGTCCACTCCCTGCCCTCTGTCCATCTTCTCCCCTTCTCTGTGTGTCCACTCCCTCCCCTTCTCCTGTCCACAGACCTGTCCTGCTGTTCATTTCACCCCCGAATGCTTCCGGTAGTAAAATGATCCGAGATTCGGATCAAAGATCCGGATCTCTTCAATGATCCGATTCGAATCATCCGGATCATTGAAAAGATCCGAACTTCCCATCTCTAGTCACTAGTGATGGGCCATTTGCAAACGAGCCGGCTCTAACAGCCAATGCTAGTTCGGCTTCCCCCTGCGGCAAGAGACGCTCCCCCCGGCTGGCTGCACAGCACACGCACTGTCAGCGGCGCACAGTACACAATCCATGACGTGCCACTGACCTGTCTTGTCTTCCCCATCAGCCTCAATACACTTCCTGCTCCCGCCCCCGTCGTCACAGCTTGGAGGGGGGGAGACACTGTCTCCTCATTTGCTGCTCTCTCCTTCAGCCACGCCTCTCCCGTTTCCTGCCTGATGCTTCTATGCCTATAGCAGCACAATCTGATAGCCGCAAATTCTGACAGCCACGGTTGCGGGGCAGCAGAATTTGACAGGACGTGGCCGCAATCTACTCAGCAGGCAGCCCTGGTGTACACGTTGGAATTCACCCCCTTTGAGGGTGGTGGATTCTTCGTAAAGTTAAAGGGAACCTGAGGTGAGAGGGATATGGAGGCTGCCATATTTATTTCCTCGTAAACAATGCCAGTTGCCTGGCAGCCTTATTGAGCTTCTGGCATAAGTAGTGTATACGTCAAAACCCTGGAACCAGCATGTGAATAATACAGTAAAACTTGAGTCAGTGGAGTCAGAGTACCTGATCTGCTGTGTGCTTGTTCAGGGTCTATGGCTAAAAGTATTAGAGACACAGGATAAGCAGGGCTGCCAGGCATCTGGTATTGTTTAAAAGGAAATAAATATGAGCCTCTGTATTCTTCTCACATCAGTTGTCCTTTAAGATTAATAGTTCACCAAAAATGAATAATTAATGGAAATCACCAATAAACCATGAAGCACATCTATTGAGCATGTAGATGTACAGTAGCTCTCTTTATTTTGGTGAAAGAGGCAGCTTGTTTACTTAAAAAAATAAAAAATACTCTGAAAAAAAAACAGGTAAATTTGAGAAATGCTAAAAAACAGAAAACAGAATATGTGGAATAATTTTGTAAAACTACAGGTATTGTGAAAGAAATCCCCGACATTGATTATTTTTGGCTCAGCCGCCCCCACCTCCGCCTAGCTGATGAGTGGGAGGTCCCCCTCTGATCAGCGCCCGCTCGCAGTGCCATACTCAGAGCATGTTGCCAGTGATGATTGCCAGCCAGCATGTCCGGGTACATTTCTGTATCACACCCACTGGGATGTAAATTTCTAAAAACAGAAGCTAGAAAAGGCGAAAAAAGAGCCGCTAGAGAAAAAAAATAGTCACTAAATCAACAGAAGGCATCTCGATGTGTGTTAAAGTGAATTCATAACACAATTTTCTTTATTTTGTGTCTAGCTACAGATTTATCAGTTCAAAACATTCATTGTTGTGATCTTCTGGAATCTTGGTAGTCCAAAACCGGGCACAATATTTTCCTAGTCATGTGTAGGCATTTGGTTGCCCAGCTCCTTTTTATGAGTGCATAAAATAGAGCCACAGGGAAAAATAGGCGCAGGATGAAGCCGATATAAATCTAAACAATAAATACTGTTGTGAATTGGGCACCGGTATTTTACTACAGTTAATCCTTACCCTACTCTCACACAGAGCCCTCTGATTTCTAACCCTAAAACCTCCCTTCCTGACACCTGACCCCAAATCCTCCTTCCTGACGCCTAACCCTAAAACCCCCCTTCCTGACGCCTAACCCTAAAACCCCCTTCCTGACACCTAACCCTAAAACCCCCCTTCCTGATGCCTAACCCTAAACCTCCTTCCTGACACCTAACTCTAAACCTCCCTTCCTGATGCCTAACCCTAAACCCCCCCTTCCTGAAACCTAACCGTAACCCCCCCCCTTCCTGATACCTAACCCTAAAACCACCCTTCCTGATGCCTAACCCTAAACCCCACTTCCTGACGCCTAACCCTAAACCCCCCTTCCTGATGCCTAGCCGTAAACCCCCCCTTCCTAATGCCTAACCCTAAAACGCCCCTTTCCGACGCCTAGCCGTAAACCCCCCCCCCCCCCCTTTCCTAATGCCTAACCTTAACCGCCCACGGATGTTCCTACCCCCGCCGCAAATAACGTAAATACTAAAAATGATACATTTCAAAAACATTAAGTTTCAAAAATGATACATTTCAAAAACATTATATTTAGAAAATGATACATTTCAAAATTTCAAAACAATAAAATTTTAAATCGATAATTTTCAAAAATGAAAAATGTTGGTTGGATGGGCCCGACACACCCGATTTATTGGGCACTCAAATTTTTGCTTTTGATGCCCAATAGCTGATATTTTCATTAGTGCCTATTGGGCACCCAAAATTTTAATTTCCTGCTTCCCTTTTTATTTATATATGTATTATACAGATATGGATTTAACTAGTTGACAACTGAGGGGTTTTTCACCTTTAGGATTAGAGCAATTTTCACCTTTCAGCGCTACTCCCTTTCATTTGCCAATAACTTTGTCACTATTAATCACAACAAAATGGTCTATACCTTATTTTTCTCCACCACCAATTAGGCTTTCTTTGGGTGGTACATTATGCTAAGAATTATTTTATTCTAAATCCATTTTAACCGGAAAATTAAGAAGACAATGGAAGAAAAAAAAACATTTTTTCGAAGTTTCCAGCAATTATTGCTTAAAATAATACATGCTACCGTAATTAAAATCTACGCATTTTATTTGCCCATTTGTCCTGTTTATTACACAAGTTACATTATGTTTCTGTCATAATGTATGGCGACAATATTGTATCTGGAAATAAAGGTACATTTTTTACTCACCTGGGGCTCCTTCCAGCCCGGAGCAGCAGTCTCAGTGCCTCGCAGGCGCAGCAGCTCCGGTGGTCTTCGGTGTTCCCGCTGGCTGCCCACAATGATGGCGACCCGCTGATGCGGTTGGCTCTTTGGCGCCTGTGCAGGCATTCTTGCACGTGCGTCCACGTCATCTGGTGTGTACTGCTCCTGTGCATAACTACTGTGCAAGGGCAGTATACGCCAGATGACCTAGACGGGTCGGCACGAGTTTCCGTGCAGGCGAAGAAGAGCCGACTCTGCCAACGGGTCGCCATCATTGTAGGCGGGCAGTGGGAACACCGAAGATCACCGAAGCTGCAGTGAGGAACTGAGATCAGAGCCAGGACAAGGTTCTCCATCACCCAAGGCTGAGACACGAAAGTGCTCCCCTCCATCCCTTCCACCCCAGCCATCACACACTGATTGCTATTAGACTAAGAGACCCCCAGGGCCCCCAACACCTTAATCTCTAGTTATCTGGCATGCAGTGACTGCCATGTATTCCCTTTTCTTATTTCTCTCTGTTTTAAACTCAGTAGGGGAATGATAGCTGAGTGAGTTGTGTGGGGCACACTCCTACACTGCGCCCTGAGGCTGGAGCCTCTCTTGCCTCTGCCTCGGCCCGACCCTGACTGAGACTGCTACTCGGGGCTGGAAAAAGCCCCAAGTGAGTAAAAAATAGATTTTTTTAGTTTGCATTAAGCCAGAAATAAAAAATCCATTTTACTTGCCTGGGGCTACTACCAGCCCCCTGCAGCTGCCCCGTGCCCTCGCGGTCACTCACGAAGCTTCCGTTCCCCTGCCGCCAGCTAGTTTTGTTTTCGCTGACAGGCCCAACAGGCCTGGCCATGCCTATTTTTCAGGGAGTCAGCGGGCTTTCTGCACCTGCGCAGGCCTGGCCACGTGTGTCCTTTTTCATGTTCCCGTCCTCAATAGCGTCCTGCACAGGCGCAGGTCTCTATTGCGGACGGGAACACAAAGAAAAATAGACGTGGCCAGGCCTGACGGCGAAAACGAAACTAGCTGGCGGCGGGGAACCGAAGGCTCCGTGAGTGACTGCGAGGGCAAAGGGCGGCTGGAGGGGGCTGGTAGAAGCCCCAGGAAAGTAAATCTGATTTTTTATTTCTGCCTTAACTGTCCCTTTAAGATAGAATTGGGCCCTAGGCAAGGTAGTAGCTCTGGCTCCCCCTTGTGGTACTTCTGGTAATATGAGGTGGAGAGGGGTCAGTGTAGGTGGTAGTTTGGCCCCTTGAAACCCACTAGGCCCCAGGCAGCTGCTTAGGTGGATGATCCTGCTCTGGCATTATATCAGATAACTCATATTTGTAGTAACCACTAAACCCATTCAGGCAGCATTTCATCAGTCAGTATAGCAAGTGTAAGGGTTCATACTGGCAGAAAAAAACTGTTAGAAAGATTTTTATAATGGGCAAACCTCTACCTTTAGTGGAAAAAACACACAATGAATAAAATTGCTTATTGTTTACAGTATTCATTGATAGATTATTTAGTGAATCTTTGACCATTGTAAATGTTTTTCTCTCCCTGATTTATATTTATATTTTATCACTGGTGGTGACATCTTGAGGGCCCGTTTCCACTTGTGCGGTGCGAATCGCCGCGGTAAAAATTCGCATGCGGATGCGAATTTCGCATGCGGATGCGAATTTCGCATGCGGTTGTATGCAAATTTTCATGGGAATTCGCACGCGAATTTGCATGGATGACGCTGTATGCGAATTTAACCAGTGTGCTTTTCCGTTGATTTCCATGTGAATTCGCATGCAAATTTGCATGAAAATTTGCATACCAAAGCCGCAGGCGATTTCCCTATTAAATACATTAGCGGCGATTCGCATGCATTCCACACGCAGGCGAATTCTGAGGGCTCTGCCGTGCAGAAAAATCTTGCACAGAAAAACGCTCAGGAAAACTGACAAGTGGAAACAGGCCCATTCACTTGTATTGGCTATGCGAATCTGCATGCAGGAAACGCATGCAGATTCGCGATAGTGGAAACGGGCCCTTAGTTCTGCCAGGTGATCTGTACAGAATATTTGTTACTTAGGGCCCGTTTCCACTATCGCGAATCCGCATGCGGGCAACGCATGCGGATCCGCACAGTCAGTACAAGTGGATGGGACTGTTTCCACTTGTGCGTTTCCCCGCACGTTTTTCTGTGCAGAAAAAATCTGCAGGGTAGGGGCCTCAGAATTCGCCTGCGTGTGGAATGCAGGCGAATCGCACACAATGTATTTAATAGGGAAATCGCATGCGTTTTCCCCATGCGTTTTTTGCCGCGATTTCGCATGCGATTTCGCATAGGTACCCATGTTAATTCACACAGGCAGTGACATGGTTAAAATCGTATACAGCCTTACCTATGCGAAATCGCATGCGAAATCGCGGCAAAAAACGCATGCGGAATCGCACCCGCATGCGATTTGCCTGCGGTGATTCGCCGGCGATTTCGTAACGCTACAGTGGAAACGGGCCCTAAGAGTTCTAGGCACAGAGGGAGATACTGCTTGCTTGGCAGTTGGAAAAAGCTGTTATTTCCCAAAATGCAATGAGGTTCACAGACAGCAAACTGTCAGGACCTTGGTCATGACATCACACTGTGGGAGGGGTTTCAACACAATATCAGCCCTACAGACCCCTACTGATAATCTATTTGAGAAAAGGTAAAGATGTCTTGTGGGAAAGGGCGTATCAGATAGTGACTGGGTTGAAGTTCAATCCGTGGTTAAAGGATACCACAACTGAAATGTGACATAATGAGATAGACATGTGTATGTACAGTGCCTAGCACACAGATAACTATGCTGTGTTCCTTTTTTTCTTTCTCTGCCTGAAAGAGTTAAATATCAGGTATGTAAGTGGCTGACTCAGTCCTGACTCAGACAGGAAGTGACTACAGTGTGACCCTCACTGATAAGAAATTCCCCTTTTTTACCTCTTACCTCTCAGAAGCCATTTTCTGCTAGGAAAGTGTTTTATAGTTGGAATTTCTTATCAGTGAGGGTCACACTGTAGTCACTTCCTGTCTGAGTCAGGACTGAGTCAGCCACTTACATACCTGATATTTAACTCTTTCAGGCAGAGAAAGAAAAAAAGGAACACAGCATAGTTATCTGTGTGCTAGGCACTGTACATACACATGTCTATCTCATTATGTCACATTTCAGTTGTGGTATCCTTTAAAGTACCTCTTTAGGTACCCAGGCAGCCCCAGGACTGCCTAATGCCGATTGGTGTCAAGTCCTAGGGCGGTGATTTGCAGGAGATTGCGCGCACCGATACATGCGCATCTCCGCTCCCCGCGGTGCTTGCCGCTAGGAGATTGTTAGATGGCGAAACTTCCGTCTATTTACATTGTACAGCGCTGCGATCTAGGGCACATGCTGTGTCACACAGCTGTCCCCCTGGGAGGCAGAGAAGCGATCTGCTGTCATAAGCTGATGCCTATGCCAGCCGATCGCGCTGATTGGCTGGCGGGAGAGGGATAAAAAAATAATAAAAATAATTTATTAAAAAAACAAAGCATAGATAAATATAGTAAAAAAAACCAGACATCCCAGCAGGGATCAGAGCCCACCAACAGAAAGCTCTGTGGGTGGGCAGAAAAGGGGGGGAATCACTTGTGTGCTGAGTTGTACAGCCCTGCAGTGATACCTTAAAGCTGCAGTGGCCTAAATTGTAAAAAACAGCCTGGTCACTAGGGGGGTGTAAGCCTATGGTCCTCCGGAGGTTAAATCATTTATAAATGAATATTGTAAAAATAACCTATTTTATTCACTGTGGTATTTGTACTACAGTTTCCCTTTAAATGCAGCATTTTAATCTCCTACTGCTAGGAAAACAGGCAAAAATGTTCCCTTATTTCCAACAGGAATAATTATTGCATTTAACATATTGAAATTAATTAAGAATATTGCATAAAGTAAATTGAATAATTGAGTAAATTAAATGACTTACTAATTAACTACATTACATTATATCAAATTAAAAGGAGTTAAAAATGTAATACTTATATTAGAAATGTATAATGTAGTGAACATTTTCTGGACTACATTATTAATTTCAGCAACTACAAACAAGCAGAAGGCTACAAGATTTTAGCCTTTAGATGGCAGCAGAGCAGCAAAGCAGTACAATACTGTTAGATTGCAGTAGTTTGCAGGATTTCATTTAAACCACTAGATGGCAGAGCAGCAAAGCTGTGGACAGAGGCTGAACTTTGCACGTCTTTATTTGCAGCATTAGATGGCAGCAGAACTTTTGCTTGCATGTCAGAATAAGTAACTTGAGATTACTTATTTCTGTATAGTTTATACAATGTTAAGTGCGTATACAGTGGAAAATAGTAGGGAGGTTGGAGTCTTTAAAGTACACCTGAGCTGAGAGTGATATGGAGGCTGCCATATTTGTTTCTTCTAAAACAAAACCAGCTGCCTGGGATCCTGCTGATCGCTTTGGCTGCAGTAGTGTTTGAATCACACACCTGAAACAAGCATGCAGCTAATCCAGTGAGACTTCAGTCAGAAATACCTGATCTGCATGCTTGTTCAGGATCTATGGTTAAAGGTATTAGAGGCAGAGATGCCCCTGCAAGAAAGAATTCAGGAGTGCATGGAGCTACAGACTCCAGCAACAGACTACAGACTACAGAGAAGCGAGCCCAATGGGCCAGGTAAGATGCTACTTTCCCGAAAGACTATACAGGGCCCCACGGGGACCATAGTTACGTTGAAGGGTGACCTGGGGAGCAGGGGCTGCAGCTGGCATGGGGCCCTGGACAACTGCCTAGATTGCTCCTATGGCAACGCTGGCCTTGGGTTGGCCATAGAGAGACTAGTGTGAGGTATAGGTGGGAGGAGGTTAGTGTAAGACATAGGTGGGAGGAGGTTAGTTGTAGGTGTAGCTGGTGAGATTAGTGTTAGGCAGAGGTGGGGAGGGGTGTTAGGCATAGGTAGGAGGAGGTTAGTGTTAGGTGTATGTGAGGAGGTTAGTGTTAGGCGTAGGTAGGGGAAGGTTAGTTGTTTATGTAGGTGGTGAGGTTATTGTTAGGCATAGGTAGGAGGAGGTTAGTGTTTGGTGTAGGTGGTGGGGTTAGTGTTAGGCAGAGGTGGGGGGTGTTAGGCATAAGTAGAGGGAGGTTACTGTTAGGGGTAGGTGGTGAGGTTAGTGTTAGGCATAGGTAGGAGGAGGTTAGTGTTAGGTATAGGTGGGGAGGTTAGTTTTAGGCGTAGGTAGGAAGAGGTTAGTTGTAGGTGTAGGTGGGGAGGTTAGTGTTAGGCAGAGGTGGGGAGGGATGTTAGGCATAAGTAGGGGGAGGTTAGTGTTAGGTGTAGGTGGTGGGGTTAGTGTTAGGCAGAGGTGGGGAGAGGAGTTAGGCATAAGTAGGTGGATGTTAGTGTTAGGTGTAGGTGGGGAGGTTAGTGTTAGACATAGGTAGGGCGAGGTTAGTGTTTGGTGTAGGTGGGGGGGTTAGTGTTAGGCAGAGGTGGGGAGAGGAGTTAGGCATAAGTAGGGGGATGTTAGTGTTAGGTGTAGGTGGGAAGGTTAGTGTTAGACATAGGTAGGGGGAGGTTAGTGTTTGGTGTAGGTGGGGGGCCTTAGTGTTAGGTGTAGGAGGGAGGTTAGTGTTAGGCGTAGGTAGGAGAAGGTTAGTGTTAGGTGTGGGTGGTGAGGTTAGTGTTAGGCAGAGGTGGGGGTGTTAGGTATAAGTAGGGGGAGTTTAGTGTTAGGTGTAGGTGGGGAGGTTAGTAATAGGCGTTGGTAGGGGGAGGTTAGTGTTTGGTGTAGGTAGGGGGGGGTAATGTTTGGAGTGAGGGGGGTTAGTGTTAGGCGTAGGTATGGGGAGGTTAGTGTTTGGTGACGGTGGGGAGATTAGTGTTAGGTGTAGTTAGGGGGAAGTTAATATTTGGAGTGAGGGGTGGTTAGTGTTAGAGTAGGTAGGGGAAAGGTTAGTGGGGGTGTTAATTGGTGGTATACAGAAGTTGATAGTTATATATTGGTAATATTACAATACCAATATTCAAACTAATATCAGCACCAGTCAGTGCCCAAGTAAACAAGCATTTTTTTACTAAATGTATGCCTTGGAAGGAACCACAGCATTTGCTGGTGGGAGCTCCATGGTTGGTACTTATGCCCCTCATGGGGGTGTCAGGGTCTGGGCATGTCGGGGGTGGCAAGATGTGGGCAGTCAGCATTATGGCCCAGGTGTAAACTGGTGGAATTTTGTTTTTCATGACTATTAAGAGCAAAAAAAGCGGAGGCTGTATTTTTTATGCACATTAAACTTCTTGACATAACTTGAGTTCTCCGAAAATAACTATATTAACTGCCGTTATTTAAATGATGCGAAGTTTGATCCACACGCACCTCCTGCAGCACAACGCCCACGTATTTGGAGTAGAATCTCGGTCGTATCATCCACCCTTTTTATCTGTCAGGGGGAAAAAATGTTCTGTTTTATTACCTGAAAGGAAAATGAAAGCTCTGAGCATGTTCCACTTCATTCCTTAATACAGTAACTCCACGATCGGCCCCGGGCAGACACCGCAGTCAGCTCCTGAATTACCTGCATTATCAGAGAAGATGAGGCAGCCAAGTGACAATTGCCTGTTTATTTTTCTAAGATATTGTAGAAAGGGAATGCAGGCCTGCCTTGGAGAATGTAATTACATTCACTAGGCCAACTTCATTTTAGTTTAATATGTTTTTATTGAACACATTTGTAGGACAGCACAGTTTTGCACTACAAGATATCAGACATCTATTGTCCATTAAAAGCAAAGAAAATGCTCGCAATATCTGCAGATATTATGACTGGGGCCACATATATAGATTTTAAAATAATCTTTTTAAAGTTCTTTTTTACTCACAAACCACTTTATTTTCCTATCTCTGCTACTTACTATATTACTGTAATCTTGAAAAGGCCTTACTGGAGCACAGGTACACGCAGTAGTATTAGCCATACTATGCAAGGGGGGAAAAAAACACACATATATAAGTAGATAAATTACTTGATCTACTTACATAACACGTATTGTACTGTCCACGTTTTGATTTCAGTCAATGTTATTATAGTAAATTAAGAGAATTCTGTTCCTGGTGGGGGCCATGTCTTTTGCCCACAGTTTAGGCTAAAACCTGATGTAATTTCTGCCCTTTCGTTTTTTTCTTTTTTCCTCCAATCGCTGAGTCACCTCAGCCTTGCTTGTAAAAACAAGTGAGCAGGGGATCAGGTTTCAGATAAGCAGCTGCCAGGGATATAAAGGGAAGAGGAGGAATATATTATAGATAAAAAGAACCCCCAGCATGCAACTGTTTGGTACTGACTATTAAAGGGACAGTGCTCATAAAGTATGTGATAACTCCAAATCATAACAGCAGAAAAAGTTTTGAAAGTTTTGAATGCAGGATTAGCATCCTTATAACTTAATACACTCAGACCAGTTGCTGTTGAAATTTGATTTCTATGGTGACGCTTCCGCTTTAAAGGGGGTTCTGTGGAGGCTTAAAGAAAAACACTGACACTTACCAAGGGCTTCTATTGGCCGCCTGCAGCGGTCATGTCCCGCGCCGTCCTCCTCCGATCCTCCGTTCCCCCCGCCACCGGTCTGGTCCAATTATTCGTCTAACAAGAGGAATAATGCTCACTCCCGCTCATGTCTCTGGGAGCTTACTCGTACTGCACCTGTACAGTAAGCTCCCCATGACACGGGCGGGAGTGAGTACGCTTGCGGCCTTAGTCTATTCTACTGAATAATCAGACCGGGACCAGCGGCAGGTAATGGAGGATCATAGGAGGACGGCACAGGACATGACAACTACAGGGGGTCGATAGAAGCCCCAGGTAAGTGTCCGGGTTTTTTTTTGGGGGGGGGGGGGTTAAGGCTCCACAGAACCCCTTTAAGTGATTTGCCAACTAAACCAGTTTATAAACATACAAGTCAAAAAATAAAAATTCCAGGGCTCAACTTGTATTAAGCCTCATACACACGGTACAATTTTCCATCAGATCGACCGGTGATCTGATAAGAAGTTGCATCGTGTGTAGACGTCCAAATTGTTCCCGATTGATAATGTGATTGATTTGGCATTGAAAACTATCCAAAATCGATTGCAAAATCGATCGGAATCTGATCAGACATCAGAAATGATCTGGTCAATCGGATGGGATATTGTACCGTGTGTACCTAGCTTTAAACGTGGTGACTTTATTGGCACAATTATCCCCATAGGGCCCAAAAAGCAAAACCCTTTTGTAAATAGTTACATAGCCAGGTTGCTCCTACAGATTGAAGTTCTGTGTTAAAGAGATAGGGGCAGTGCTTCAATCCTTTCTGTTTTTAGAAGTGTTATAAAAGTACAACTACAAAAAAAATTGTTCCATGTCCCCCTATACCTCTTGTACCTCACTGTACTTATTCATTATGTAAAGAAAATCCTGCAAACACCAGTATGGTAACTTTTCCAAGCCATTCCCTGAAAATTTCAAGGTTCTTCCTTAATTGGGTACCTGGACAGGGAGATAACTAGACGTAATAGGGGCCCCCTGCAAAAATGATAGTATGGGGCCCCCTTTGTCCCCGAACCCCTGGGATCGGGAGCTGGTGAATGGCAGCAGAGAGTGTTCTGCTGTTAAGCAGCCTCTGGGAGCAGGAAAAAATTACACACGCTCCTGCACATATTAGTGAATGGGGAGGTTTCTTTGCTAATTGGCTGCACTTGCGGTGCGGAAGAGGGTTGTGGAAGGGTCCCCCAAAGCCTCTGGGCCCCCCTGCGATGGCAGGGGTTATTGCTACGCCCATGGGCCTGGGTTTCGGCCCCCGTATATCGGCAATCACGAGCAATGTGGTTGAACATCATATAGCCAAACACTGGATCGGCAGTGACGCAGTGCTCGACTTAGTGTTAGACGTAGAAAGCCAGGAGGTTAATGTTAGGTATGGGGGGTGGGGTTAGTTTTAAAGGGGGATTGTCAGCCAGAAAATCAAATTCCATTCACCCACTGCTCTGTGTTTATTATGCAGCCTGCAACCTGATTCTGCATTGAAAGCATTCCAATATAATCAGAAATGTAGCTGCTGTAATATATCTTATCTCAGTCAGCCTGGCTCTATTTGGTATAGAAGGAAGCTTGTCATCTCCTCTCCCACATTCCTGCTCCTCACTGATTGGCTGAGGGCAGTTCAGTGTCTATGACGTACTCGCGTGTGCGCAGTATGGAGCCGCCAGCCTTCGGGAGCCTGAGTGCTCCCGAAGACTTCCGAAGTCCCCGCGGTGGAGGATTTGACTGAAGGATCCACGGGGCACCGGGAGAGGAGAGGGGAGGCTCATTAGGACTCAGAGCCTTCCCTCTCCTTAGGTGAGTATCTGACTTTTTTTTTTACACATGGGGTTGCATTAGCTTTAAAGCCAATGGGTACCGTTTCTAAAAACAAAAAGTCAGATACTCACCTAAGGAGAGGGAAGGCTCGGTCCTAATGAGCCTTCCCTCTCCTCTCCTGGTGCCCTCGGTGCTGCGCTGGCTCCCCCGTTCGCGTCAGCCACCGCAGGGACTTCGGAGGTCTTCAGGAGCACTCGGGCTTCCGAAGACGGGCCGCTCCATACTACGTACGCGCGAGCGCGTCATAGAGGGCGCTCGCACATGTGTAGTATGGAGCGGCCGCGTCCTCGGGAGCCCGAGTGCTCCCGAAGCCTTCCGAAAGCTCCCTTCGGTATGCGGAAGTGGAAGTATTTGACCGAATTGGTCGAATACTGCCACGGGGGTTCCTGCGCGGGACCGGGCACCGGGAGAGGAGAGGGAAGGCTTATTAGGACCGAGTATCTGACTTTTTGTTTTTAGAAACGGTAAACATTCACTTTAAGCATGCTAATTGTAAAGAGAATTTTCAGGGAAAAGAGTAATTAATTGTGTATGTAATTGTAAGCATTCGTAATTACGCATTAATTTATTAATTTTTTGCATTAATTTGCGTGCCGAGTTTGGCAGTGGATAGCAAAGCCCCCTTTACAGGCTATTGCTACCAAAATTGCTACATATGTTAAGGAGAATAAGAAGAATTGTTCAAAAAGACCTTGTGGTTTTGGAGAAAATTGGTTTTAAAAATACAAATAAAAATGGTTTTTAAACTGTCATTTTTCTGAGTTTAAAAACCATTTTTTTTTTGCAGTTTTATAATAAATTTTCTCAAAAACTACAAGGTCTTTTTGAAAAATATTTATATTTTTGACTTGTACCCACTATTCTCCTTAACATATGTAGTAATTTCGGGAGCAACCACATGTATGAGGGCTTTGCTATTCACCATCGAAGTCGGAACATAATTACGTGTAAATTACGGGAAAATTAATGCGTAATTATGAAATGATTAAACAAAGTCAATTGGATTACAAATTTGTAATTAAGTATAGGTGTAATTGCGAAAATGTACGCGTAACTTTGCGTAATCGTAATTAGCTGATTACGATCATCACTGTTGTAGACTTATTTTGAGAAAGAACATAATTTCTGTATATCATTTATCAATTTGTCAAAGAGACTCTGTCACAAAATTTTCAGCCTTATTTTCTCTCTTCTTATCTTCTATCCTATAAAATCCTATACCTGTTCTAATGTGCTCTGGATTACTACAGCCTTTTCTAGTTATTATTATTATTATTTAGTATTTATATAGCGCCGACATATTACGCAGCGCTGTACAGTGTATATATATATATATATTGTCTTGTCACTAACTGTCCCTCAAAGGAGCTCACAATCTAATCCCTACCATTGCCATATGTCTATTATATGTAGTGTAAGTACTGTAGTCTAGGGCCAATTTTTCAGGGGGAGCCAATTAACTTATCCGTATGTTTTTGGAATGTGGGAGGAAACCGGAGTGCCCGGAGGAAACCCACGCATACACGGAGAGTACCTACAAACTCTTTGCAGATAGTGCCCTGGCTGGGATTCGAACCAGGGACCCAGCGCTGCAAGGCAAGAGAACTAACCACTACGCCACCGTGCTAGTTGCACTGTCTCTGTAATATATCTAATCTTCTTTTCTTTGTCAAGCTTTGTCGACCCAGAGAGGAATGCACTGCCTCCTCTGCTGTGATAGGGAGAAGTTATGCATGCCCCCTCCACACCCCCTACAGGCTCTGTTCTGTGTGTGTGCTTTGTTTATTAGTCACAGACAGCTCTCTGTTCTCAATTTCAGCTTGTCTGAGGGGGGAGGGAGCTGCCGATGCTGACAAACTGTGAGAATCTCTGACTGGATTTCACTATGTAATAAAAACTTGTAGTATACTGTAACATGATATATATATATATATATATACACATCACTTCCTGGTTAGCGGCCATGTTTTTTGTTTGGAAACATTGTAAACACTGCCTAAAACTGGTGATTAAAAGCCAGGATAGCGGCGTGGAGTGGCAGAAACGGCAAAGAGGGGCCCAGGAGATCACAGTGACTCGATTGGTATGTTTTTTATTGTAGAAATCGGACAGTACAGATTCTCTTTAACCATTTCTGCCGCCCGGAGACCGAAGTGATCTTGCAAGAGGCTTCAGTCTTTCTGCACGTAAAATTTTCCGCGTCATCCTTGTGCTTCCGGTTAGCGAGAAGCACAAGAAGAAAAAACAAATTCAAGGTGGCCATCTTGTGGCCAAATAGTAAAACTACATCTACATATTTTTACATTACAATTTACAAATATAATAACATTAAAAATTAACTGTTTATTTCCCACACCAAAATATTACCCAAATAAAATTTTTAATGGATAAAAAAAAAATTACAATTAAAAAAAAAAAAGACATAAATAGTTACCTAAGGGTCTGAACTTTTTAAACATGCATTTGTAGGGGGTATACTACGAACATTTTTTTTAAATTATAAGCTTGTAAATAGTGATGGACGCAAAACGGAAAAAAATGCACCTTTATTTCCAAATAAAATATTGGCGCCATACATTGTGATAGGGACAAAATTTAAATGGTGTCATAACTGAGACAAACGGGCAAATAAAATACATAGGTTTTAATTGTGGTAGCGTGGATTATTTTAAAGCTATAATGGCCGAAAACTGAGAAATAATGAATTTTTCCATTTTTTTCTTATTAATGCTGTTAAAATGCATTTATAAAAAAAATAATTCTTAGCAAAATGTACCACCCAAACAAAGCCTAATTAGTGGTGGAAAAAACAAGATATAGATCAATAAATTGGGATAAGTAATGATAAAGTTATTAGCGAATGAATGAGAGGTGAAAATTGCTCTGATGCATAAGGTGAAAAATCCCTGCGGGCTGAAATGGTTAATTGTACCAGCAAAACTAAGTCTTTTTGATTAGAAGAGGGAGGATGAAACAAGAGAAGTCTTGCCTGGGGCACCAAAATGGCCAGAGACCGCCCTGCTGACAGGCCTCAGCCCTGAAAAGTAGAGATGTCGCGAACCTCCGATTTTCGGTTCGCGAACTTCCGCAGAAGGTTCGGTTCGCGGAAAAATTCGCGAACCGCAATAGACTTCAATGGGGAGGCGAACTTTGAAAAATAGAAAAAATTATGCTGGCCACAAAAGTGATGGAAAAGATGTTTCAAGGGGTCTAACACCTGGAGGGGGGCATGGCGGAGTGGGATACATGCCAAAAGTCCCGGTGAAAAATCTGGATATTACGCAAAGCAGCCTTTTAAGGGCAGAAATCCCATTGAATGCTAAATTGCAGGCCTAACGTGCTTTCAAACATCTTGCATGTGTATACATCAATCAGGGAGTGTAATTAGAGTACTGCTTCACACTGACACACCAAACTCACTGTGTAACGCACCGCAAACAGCTGTTTGTGTAGTGACGGCCATGCTGGACTACTGCGCAACATGGCGTGATTGCTCTTCCTCACTCAGTGATGTCAGGTAATGTGTGACTTCCTTCTCAACTTTCCATGGCATTGTTAAAAAGCTTACGTATTGTTTTTAATTTACATTTTCTACTTGCTGTGTACTTGTTCAGTACCGCTACAATGAGAATCCTGTGGAGGCGGGCAAGTCTGCCATTGTGACCCCGGGTAATGGCCGGGGAATGAGAGGTTTGAATCCGGTGTGGAGCCTGAGCAACGGCTACCACTACACATCCAAGGAGGGCAGCGGGCAGGCATGCACGCCCGCCCGCCCCGAGGTAGTGACCAAAAATAACAATACAGGAGGAGGACTTTCGAGGCCCTGCTGTGTATTTGAAATGAATGTACTTTAAATCCTTTAACGAGAACCAGTTATGGCGGGCAAAGATGACACCACATTCCTTTCACGAGAATCATATGGAGGCGGGCAAGTCTGTCATTTGTGATCCCGGGTAATGGCCGGGGAATGAGGGATAGAATCTGGTGTGGAGCCTGAGAAACGGCTACCACTACACATCCAAGGAGGGCAGCAGGTAGGCATGCACGCCCGCCCCGAGGTAGTGACCAAAAATAACAATACAGGACTCAGGAGGACCTTTTGCGGCCCTAATTGAAATGAACTAACTTTAAATCCTTTAACGGGAATCCGTTATGGAGGGCAAGTCTGCCATTGTCACCGCGGGGAATGAAGGTTGGATTCCGGCCCGAAGTGGGAGCCTGCTGAGACACATGCTGTAGCTGCCCTGACCGTGCTTTGCCGACCAAGCATCTGTGGTCAGATGGACCCTTGAGCCAGCGGAAGACAAACCAAGTCGAAAGCATTTGCCAAGAATGTTTTACGGAGGGCAAGTTTTTTTGCCCTTTTTTTAAATTTTTTGAAAATGATAGATGGTTGTATTTTTAAATTGTTTGAAAGTTTAGATGGTTGTATTTTTAAATTGTTTGAAAGTTTAGATGGTTGTATTTTTAAATTGTTTGAAAGTTTAGATGGTTGTATTTTTAAATTGTTTAAAAGTGTATCCATTCTTCCTCCCCCCAGCCACGAACAATACCATGGGAATGTGGAGCAGCAGAAGCCCCCTGTGACGGCTGCCACGGTTGTTCTCCGCTGCTTGTCTTTTGAGGGGTGCTTCTTTTCCTCAGGTGTTCTTACCATAGCTGTTTGTGCCTTCTCTCCAGGTGCCTTCGTAAAGCACTTGTCCCTACGTGACAGTTGGCCTTTCCACGGCTCAATTTTTGCTGGCAGAGACAACAGATGGCTTTGCTCCGATCTGAGACACACACGTGAAAAAAGTTAAAAACCGCTGAGCCCCCCTGGGCTGATGGCGCTACGGTGGCATCAGCAGCTGACGTTGAAGGGCATGTGTGCTCCCTGGCCATAGCTGGCGATACATGGCGCCGGACACTGCCCCCAGCTGATTCTGAGGATGAGCTCCCTCTTGTATTGCGTTCCGGAGTTGGAGCCTGATCAACATCTACCACCACACATCCAGGCAAGGAGGGAAGCAGGAAGGCATGCACGCCCGCCCCGAGGTAGTGACCAAAAATAACAATACAGGACTCAGGAGGACCTTTTGCGGCCCTAATTGAAATGAACTAACTTTAAATCCTTTAACGGGAATCCGTTATGGAGGGCAAGTCTGCCATTGTCACCGCGGGGAATGAAGGTTGGATTCCGGCCCGAAGTGGGAGCCTGCTGAGACCCATGCTGTAGCTGCCCTGACCGTGCTTTGCCGACCAGGCATCTGTGGTCAGATGGACCCTTGAGCCAGCGGAAGACAAACCAAGTCGAAAGCATTTGCCAAGAATGTTTTACGGAGGGCAAGTTTTTTTGCCCTTTTTTTAAATTTTTTGAAAATGATAGATGGTTGTATTTTTAAATTGTTTGAAAGTTTAGATGGTTGTATTTTAAAATTGTTTGAAAGTTTAGATGGTTGTATTTTTAAATTGTTTGAAAGTGTATCCATTCAAGTGCAAGTTATGCACTGACTGCCAGGTATAATGTGCAGTCACAGATGCAGTGAAAGGTATGCAGTGACTGCAAACAGCCGTTTGTGTAGTGACGGCCGTGCTGGACTGGTGCGCACCGTGACGAGAGTGCAGGTGATGGTGGCTTTTCAGCCCATATGCTTGCCCGGCTGATGTAGCTGAATGACAAAACAGTGACTTTCCAGCTGATCAAATTTGGTCTGACCACAATGAAGCAACGACCTTAATATCTTTTGTGTGCCACCCCCACCCGAGACACTCAAATAGCCGGCGGTCATTGCTTCATTGTGATGCGCAAGCCCCTTCACCGCGGCAAGGTAATGATCACGAAGGGGGATGGGCACATGTACACGCACCAGAAAAATTAGTGTAGCGGCCGCTGCTAGCAGCGGCCTTAAAAATTCAGGAATCCGCCTAGAGTCCTGGACCCTGTTGGTAGTGGCGGAGAAGGCAGTCAAGCGGCCTGCAGGCAGAGATGCTGTGTGTGGGGAGTGGACTGACTTAGTCTTCGGTCGTGCAGTAGCCCTCCGTGATCCATTCCTCATTCATTTTGATAAAGGTCAGGTACTGAACACTGTCGTGACTTAGGCGACTTCTCTTCTCAGTAACTATGCCTCCAGCTGCACTGAAGGTCCTTTCTGACAGGACGCTTGCGGCAGGGCAAGAGAGAAGTTGTATGGCAAATTGGGACAGCTCTGGCCACAGGTCAAGCCTGCGCAACCAGTAGTCCAAGGGTTCATCGTCGCTTTTCGCAGAGTCTACATCCACACTCAAGGCCAGGTAGTCGGCTACCTGCCGGTCCAGGCGTTGGTGGAGGGTGGATCCGGAAGGACTATGGCGAGGAGTTGGACTAAAGAACGTCCGCATGTCCGACATCACCCTGAGATCGCTGGAGCGTCCTGTTCTTGCCTGCGTGGACTTGGGAGGAGGAGGGTTACTGCCAGTGGTACCTTGATTGCGTTGTGCAGCCACATCACCCTTAAACGCATTGTAAAGCATCATCGACAGCTTGTTCTGCAAGTGCTGCATCCTTTCCGCCTTTTGTTGAGTTGGTAAGAGGTCCGCCACTTTGTGCCTGTACCGAGGGTCTAGTAGCGTGGCCACCCAGTACAGGTCATTCGTCTTGAGTTTTTTGATACGGGGGTCCCTCAACAGGCTGGATAACATGAAAGAGGGCATCTGCACAAAGCTGGATGCAGAGGTACTCTCCATCTCCTCTTGCTCTTCCTCAGTGACGGGACGCAACTCCTCTTCCTCCCCCCAGCCACGAACAATACCACGGGAACGTGGAGCAGCAGAAGCCCCCTGTGATGGCTGCCGCGGTTGTTCTCCTTCCGCCGCCTCTTCCTCCTCCACAGAAACACCTTCCTCATCATCATCAGAGTCTGACTCCTCTCCTTCCCCACACGACTCCTTTTCTTCCTCCTCCTCCCCCCTCTGTGTTGCCGCCGGTGTTGTGGAAACATCGGGTTTGTGTGTAAATGGCTCCAATGAATCCTGCTGCCCTAACTCTTCTTGTTCATGCTCCTCCACAGCTGTATCCACCACTCTACGCACGGCACGCTCCAGGAAGTAGGCGTACGGGATCAAGTCGCTGATGGTGCCCTCATCGCGACTCACCAGTTTGGTCACCTCCTCAAAGGGCTCCATGACCCTGCATGCATTTCGCATCAGTGTCCAGTTGTTGGGCCACAACATCCCCATCCTCCCAGATTGTGTCCTTGTACTGTAATGATACAGGTAGTGGGTGACGGCTTTCTCCTGGTCTAGCAGGCGAGAGAACATCAGCAGGGTGGAATTCCAGCGAGTCGGGCTATCGCAAATCAGGCGTCTCACCGGCAAGTTGTTTCTACGCTGAATCTCTGCAAAGCGTGCCATGGCCTTGTAAGAGCGCCTGAAATGCCCACACAACTTCCTGGCCTGCTTCAGGACATCCTCTAAGCCTGGGTACTTGGACACAAATCTTTGCACGACCAGATTAAGCACATGTGCCATGCAGGGTATGTGTGTCAGCTTTCCCAAATTCAACGCAGCAATAAGATTGCTGCCGTTGTCCCACACCACGTTGCCGATCTCAAGCTTGTGCGGGGTCAGCCATTGCTCCACCTGTTTGTTAAGAGCAGCCAGGAGAGCTGCTCCAGTGTGACTCTCTGCTTTCAGGCAAGACATGTCTAACACTGCATGACACCGTCGCACCTGGCATGCAGCATAGGCCCTGGGGTGCTGGGGCTGTGTAGCTGGGGAGGAGATGGCGGCACCAGCCAAGGAGGAGGAGGAGGAGGATGACGACAGCTAAGCGGTGATAGCAGGTGGAGAGGAGGTGGCTGGAGGCCTGCCTGCAAGCCGTGGAGGTGTGACAAGTCGGTCCTCTGCGCAGCCACGTACTCCCTGCTTGCTGCCATCGGTCACCAGGTTGACCCAATGGGCTGTGTATGTAATGTAGTGGCCCTGCCGTACTTGGCAGACCAGGCATCCGTGGTCAGGTGGACCCTTGACCCAACGCTGTGTGCCAGAGATGACACCACTTGCCTCTCAACTGCACGGTACAGTTTGGGTATGGCCTTTTGAGAAAAATAATTGCGGCCTGGTATCTTCCACTGCGGTGTACCAATGGCCACAAACTTACGGAAAGCCTCCGACTCCACCAGCTTGTATGGTAATAGCTGGCGAGCTAATAGTTCCGCCACGCCAGCTGTCAGACGCCGGGCAAGAGGGTGACTGGCAGACATTTGCTTCTTCCGCTCAAATACTTCCTTCACGGACAGCTGGGTACTGCTGTGGGCAGAGGAGAAGGAACCGCTCAAAGGAAGAGGCGGTGTGGAGGAGGGTGGCTGTGAAGGTGCAAGGGAGAAAGTGGATGAAGACGATGCACCTGAAGGAGGAAGAGGAGAAGGAGTTTGGCTTGTCTTTTGAGGAGTGCTGCTTTTACTCAGGTGTTCTTGCCATAGCTGTTTGTGCCTTCTCTCCAGGTGCCTTCGTAAGGCACTTGTCCCTACGTGAGAGTTGGCCTTTCCACGGCTCAATTTTTGCTGGCAGAGACAACAGATGGCTTTGCTCCGATGTGAGACACACACGTGAAAAAATTTCCAAACCGCTGAGCCCCCCTGGGGTGATGGCGCTACGGTGGCATCAGCAGCAGCTGACGTTGAAGGGCATGTGTGCTCCCTGGCCATAGCTGGCGATACATGGCACCGGACACTGCCCCCAGCTGTTTCTGAGGACGAGCTCCCTCTGCTTCTATCATGGAGTCGTCTCCTCCTACTCCTCTCTGACTCCTCCTCTGAACTGTCCCCCTGGTCATCTCCTCTACCGGGAACATATGTGGTATCCGTATAATCGTCATCATAATCCTCCTGGCCAGCTGCGCTTTCCTCAGACACCTCCTCAAGTGCACCAACTTCAGGTGGTCCACCATCATCCCCATCCACACACGTTACGTCCATACTATCGCCACCTAACTCAGACGTATGAGGTGGTGTACCTGCGCCTTCTTGTTGTTGTTGCAGTAGTGGCTGGGAATCAGTGATTTCACCACCACCACCAAATAACTCCTGCGAAGTGTCAAATGCAGCAGATGTGGTGCTTGTTGTAGCGCTGGTGGCTGCGGGAGATGAGGTGTTCTGTGTTAAATACTCAATCACCTCCTCACGATTTTGGGAAGTGATGGCACGTGCCTTCTTCTGAGCACTGTATTTTGGGGCAGGTCCGCATGAAATCACAGCAACACCACCTCGCACAGCCACAGACCTGCCGGTGCCTGGTGGCCTTCCTCTGGGTCTGCCTCTACCTCTTCCTCTACCTGGTTTGTCCATTTTGTCCATCGCGGGGGTATGCTAGCTATATGCAGTGAGGTGGGTTCTCACTCAACACAACAGGTAGTTAGATGCAGTGAGGTGGCCAGGTGGGTTCACACTCAACACAACAGGTAGTTAGATGCAGTGAGCTGGGTTCACTCAACAGTAAAGGTACTTAAGATGCAGTGAGGTGGGCTCTCACTCAACACAACAGGTAGTTAGATGCAGTGAGGTGGCCAGGTGGGTTCACACTCAACACAACAGGTAATTAGATGCAGTGAGCTGGGTTCACTCAACAGTAAAGGTACTTAAGATGCAGTGAGGTGGGTTCTCACTCAACACAACAGGTAGTTAGATGCAGTGAGGTGGCCAGGTGGGTTCACACTCAACACAACAGGTAATTAGATGCAGTGAGCTGGGTTCACTCAACACAAGGCTAGGTATATGCAGTGATGAGGTGGGTTAAGTAAACACAACAGGTACTGGGTAGTTAGATGCAGTGAGCTGGGTTCACTCAACAGTAAAGGTACTTAAGATGCAGTGAGGTGGGTTCTCACTCAACACAACAGGTAGTTAGATGCAGTGAGGTGGCCAGGTGGGTTCACACTCAACACAACAGGTAATTAGATGCAGTGAGCTGGGTTCACTCAACACAAGGCTAGGTATATGCAGTGATGAGGTGGGTTAAGTAAACACAACAGGTACTGGGTAGTTAGATGCAGTGAGCTGGGTTCACTCAACAGTAAAGGTACTTAAGATGCAGTGAGGTGGGTTCTCACTCAACACAACAGGTAGTTAGATGCAGTGAGGTTGCGAGGTGGGTTCACACTCAACACAACAGGTAGTTAGATGCAGTGAGCTGGGTTCACTCAACAGTAAAGGTACTTAAGATGCAGTGAGGTGGGTTCTCACTCAACACAACAGGTAGTTAGATGCAGTGAGGTGGCCAGGTGGGTTCACACTCAACACAACAGGTAATTAGATGCAGTGAGCTGGGTTCACTCAACAACACAAGGCTAGGTATATGCAGTGATGAGGTGGGTTAAGTAAACACAACAGGTACTGGGTAGTTAGATGCAGTGAGCTGGGTTCACTCAACAGTAAAGGTACTTAAGATACAGTGAGGTGGGTTCTCACTCAACACAACAGGTAGTTAGATGCAGTGAGGTGGCCAGGTGGGTTCACACTCAACACAACAGGTAATTAGATGCAGTGAGCTGGGTTCACTCAACACAAGGCTAGGTATATGCAGTGATGAGGTGGGTTAAGTAAACACAACAACAGGTACTGGGTAGTTAGATGCAGTGAGCTGGGTTCACTCAACAGTAAAGGTACTTAAGATGCAGTGAGGTGGGTTCTCACTCAACACAACAGGTAGTTAGATGCAGTGAGGTGGCCAGGTGCGTTCACACTCAACACAACAGGTAGTTAGATGCAGTGAGCTGGGTTCACTCAACACAAGGCTAGGTATATGCAGTGATGAGGTGGGTTATGTAAACACAACAGGTACTGGGTAGTTAAATGCAGTGAGCTGGGTTCACTCAACAGTAAAGGTACTTAAGATGCAGTGAGGTGGGTTCTCACTCAACACAACAGGTAGTTAGATGCAGTGAGGTGGCCAGGTGGGTTCACACTCAACACAACAGGTAGTTAGATGCAGTGAGCTGGGTTCACTCAACAGTAAAGGTACTTAAGATGCAGTGAGGTGGGTTCTCACTCAACACAACAGGTAGTTAGATGCAGTGAGGTGGCCAGGTGGGTTCACACTCAACACAACAGGTAATTAGATGCAGTGAGCTGGGTTCACTCAACACAAGGCTAGGTATATGCAGTGATGAGGTGGGTTAAGTAAACACAACAGGTACTGGGTAGTTAGATGCAGTGAGCTGGGTTCACTCAACAGTAAAGGTACTTAAGATGCAGGGAGGTGGGTTCTCACTCAACACAACAGGTAGTTAGATGCAGTGAGGTGGCCAGGTGGGTTCACACTCAACACAACAGGTAGTTAGATGCAGTGAGCTGGGTTCACTCAACAGTAAAGGTACTTAAGATGCAGTGAGGTGGGTTCTCACTCAACACAACAGGTAGTTAGATGCAGTGAGGTGGGCAGGTGGGTTCACACTCAACACAACAGGTAGTTAGATGCAGTGAGCTGGGTTCACTCAACACAACGCTAGGTATATGCAGTGATGAGGTGGGTTAAGTAAACACAACAGGTACTGGGTAGTTAGATGCAGTGAGCTGGGTTCACTCAACACAAAGCTAGGTATATGCAGTGATGAGGTGGGTTAAGTAAACACAACAGGTACTGGGGTATATGCAGTACTGGGTAGTACAATGTGCAGCTCCCTGTCACACACACAGGCAGTCAGTCACTGAATGTGCTGGGCTGCTGACAGTGGCACACACACTATCAATTAGCAAGGCTGTGCATGCAACAAAAGTGTCAGAAAAAAAATGTACAGGTTGAGCTCTGAAAAGAGCTGTTGCTGGGTGCTTTAAAAGCAATATTAATCAGTCAGGAACAAGCAAAGCAGCCTAGAACCTAACTAATCTGTCCCTAAAAGAAAAAGTCTGCAGCAGCTGTCCCTTTCCTCTCTCTAGCAGGCACACGAGTGACTGTAATGGCCGCCGGAGGCTGCCTTATATAAGGGGGGGTGGGGCTCCAGGGCTTACTGTAGCCTGAATGGCTACAGTGTGCCTGCTGACTGTGATGCAGAGGGTCAAAGTTGACCCTCATAGTGCATTATGGGGCGAATCGAACTTCCGGAAAAGTTCGCCTGGCGCAGGCGAACGCGAACCCCCAATGTTCGCCTGGAACTGTTCGCCGGCGAACCGTTCGGTACTCCTCTACTGAAAAGTCACCAGGAGACAGAGTCAGAGGAGCTGTGATATCATCACTCCTGGCCATTCACCGGACACTTTGACAGATTCCTCATTATTATTATAAAAACATTGGGGAACATCATCAGGTGTATTGTTGCTCCATTTATGACGCTCAGATATACGGGGCTGGGGAATAAGATGGGGTTTTAATAAAGGCTAATAATAAAAAAGAGCCGAAGAAATAAGAAGGTTGTCAATACCTTATTTTATCTAAAAACATAAAAATGTGTTAAAAGTATATTGTGCAGTGTAATGAAACACATAGTTTACAGGATGCGGCTCTCCGGACTGCCGTAACAGATTGAGTAGCCGTATATTCTGCCGGCCCACAGGACTTTGTGCACAATCAGGCTGGAGTGGAAGAGAGAAGAAATACTCCGGCATTCTGTACTATGAAGTGCTGCGGGGCTGAGTTTAAAGAGAACCTGAGATGAATAGAAAAAAAATTCATACATACTGTACCTTGTGCTACCTCCAGCCCCCTTCGGCCTGATTGCTCCCTCAGCATGCTCTTCCGCCTTCTGGATCCTCCGTTATGGCCCCCGCGACAGGGGAGCACCCATAACCGCACTGCGCCTGCGCCAACTGGCCTCGAAGGGCTGAAGTTACTGAGAGCCATAACAGAGGATCCAGGAGGCGGAAGAG
This sequence comes from Hyperolius riggenbachi, assembly GCF_040937935.1. Taxonomy (NCBI): domain Eukaryota; kingdom Metazoa; phylum Chordata; class Amphibia; order Anura; family Hyperoliidae; genus Hyperolius; species Hyperolius riggenbachi. The sequence goes on from NC_090647.1 coordinate 64,005,045, forward strand.
CACTGCGAGGGATCGATCAGGCTGAAGGGGGCCGGAGGAAAACACAGATACAGTGGGTTGCAAAAGTATTCGGCCCCCTGGAAGTTTTCCACATTTTTTCACATTACTGCCACAAACATGAATGAATTTTATTGGAATTCCAAGTGATAGACCAATACAAAGTGGTGTACATGTGAGAAGTGGATCGAAAATCATACATCATTCCAAACATTTTTTACAAATCAACAACTGCAAAGTGGGGTGTGCGTAATTATTCGGCCTCCTGAGTCAATATAGAAGCACCTTTTGCTGCAATTACAGCTGCCAGTCTTTTAGGGTATGTCTCTACCAGCGTTGCACATCTAGAGACTGAAATCCTTGCCCATTCTTCTTTGCAAAACAGCTCCAGCTCAGTCAGATTAGATGGACAGCGTTTGTGAACAGCAGTTTTCATATCTTGCCACAAATTCTCGATTGGATTTAGATCTAGACTTTGACTGGGCCATTCTAACACATAGATATGTTTTATTTTAAAGAGTAACTGTTAGCCCCAAAACTGAAAATTAAATCTCTCTTGTAATGTTTTATTTACTATTTAAATGAGCCAAAAAGGCATTGTAGAAGTTAAAAATCAATATAATTTTTTTACTATGTATCCTTTTCCCCAAGCTCCGGACGCAAAGCCGCATATCAGATAAAGCTGAGCATGCATAGCATGCCTAGCTCTGCCCGACCCCCCTCCCCCCCCCAGGACCAGGTGCCGATATATGCTCACCCCAAACAGCTGACCGCTCTGACACGGAGAGATAGCGGGAGCACTTCCAGCGCCGCCACCGCAGAGCAGCCGCCGCAGAGTCACATGTGAGAGATGCACGTCCATTCCATTGTTGCCCTGGCTTTATGTTTAGGGTCATTGTCCTGCTGGAAGGTGAACCTCCGCCCCAGTCTCAAGTCTTTTGCAGTCTCCAAGAGGTTTTCTTCCAAGTTTGCCCTGTATTTGGCTCCATCCATCTTCCCATCAACTCTGACCAGCTTCCTTGTCCCTGCTGAAGAGATGCACCCCCCGAGCATGATGCTGCCATCACCATATTTGACAGTGAGGATGGTGTGTTCATAGTGATGTGCAGTGTTAGTTTTCCGCCACACATAGCGTTTTGCATTTTGGCCAAAAAGTTCCGTTTTGGTCTCATCTGACCAGAGCACCTTCTTCCACATGTTTGCTGTGTCCCCCACATGGCTTGTGGCAAACTGCAAACGGAACTTCTTATGCTTTTCTGTTAACAATGCCTTTCTTCTTGCCACTCTTCCATAAAGGCCAACTTTGTACAGTGCATGACTAATAGTTGTCCCATGGACAGAGTCTCCCACCTGAGCTGTCGATCTCTGCAGCTCGTCCAGAGTCACCATGGGCCTCTTGACTGCATATCTGATCAGCGCTCTCCTTGTTTGGCCTGTGAGTTTAGGTGGATGGCCTTGTCTTGGTAGGTTTACAGTTGTGCCATACTCCTTCCATTTCTGAATGATCTCTTGAACAGTGCTCCGTGGGATGTTCAAGGCTTTGGACATTTTTTTGTAGCCTAAGCCTGCTTTAAATTTCTCAATAACTTGATCCCTGTCCTGTCTTGTGTGTTCTTTGGACTTTATTGTGTTGTTGCTCCCAATATTCTCTTAGACAACCTCTGAGGCCCTCACAGAGCAGCTGTATTTGTACTGACATTAGATTACACACAGGTGCACTCTACTTAGTCATTAGCACTCATCAGGCAATGTCTATAGGCAACTGACTGCACTCAGAGGGGGGCCGAATAATTATGCACACCACTTTGCAGTTATTTATTTGTAAAAAATGTTTGGAATCATATATGATTTTCGTTCCATTTCTCACGTGTGCACCACTCTGTATTGGTCTTTCATGTGGAATTCCAATAAAATTGATTCATGTTTGTGGCAGTAATGTGACAAAATGTGGAAAACTTCAATACTTTTGCAACCCACTGTATGTACGATTTTTTTTATTATTCATCTCAGGTACACTTTAAAGTAAGGGCCCTTTCCATTTGCGGAGTGATGATGCAAGTGTGGCTACCTAGCCGTACCGCATCACTTCCGCTGCTGGCTGCGTCACTTCCCCATCGGGGGATGCGGAAGTGTATGGAGGGGACAGCAGGCGGATGCGGCTGTACGAAAATCTGAAGCATGCTGCAGATTCTCAGATCGCTCCGTACACAATGCACGCAACGGAAACTGTTCCATTGCCGTGCATTGGGATCAGGACACCCACAGTGTGATGCAGCTATGTAACCGCATCGCACCGCATATAATGGAAACGGGCCCTTAGCCAGAGATGAAGTTTCAGAGACGAAGACGAATTACAAAAGATTTATATATACGCATCAAATGTTCCCACAACGTCTTCCTCCACCCTCTCCTAAAAGACCTGTAAGTTTGCAGAGTCGGCGTGCACTGTGCATGCGCGGCCCAGCCACATGCGCGCACCCTGCCACCTGCGCTGCGCATGCGCAGAGCGCTCCGGCCACAGGAGCATGATGTGCTCACACAGCCGCATTGGGCATGCATCAACTGGCCCCGACTGGCCAAACTTACGGGGCTTCTACCAGGATCAGGAGAAGGTGGAGATAGACAACGTAGGAGCGTTTCATGCGGAGGGGGTTGGAGGAAACCCAGATATGTATAAATCTGGGCCAATAGCTGAATGTGTAATTTAAATATACTGCATATATTAATCAGTGAGCAGGAAGTACGTCACTGGGGTTTCCTGTTAGACAGCGCATGTGTGCTGCAATGTACCGCACTCTGTTGTTTATACATAGTGCATCACCCATAGACTTTGATTACCCCAACCACTGTGCGTTAAACATGGTGCTTTCAGTAATGCACTGTTGCCTTTGTGTCGGATCGGATCAATAAGTTCGACAGTCTCTATAGACTTGCATTGCTTTTGCAGCCTTTTGCGATGAAATAGGGAAACGCAACGCAGGTTTACTTCGCAAGTGTAAAAAGGGCCTAAAGTGTACCTGAAGGGAATAATTAAAAAGTGCCCCATTTACATACAGTACTTACATCAGTAGAGGGATGCCTCTAGATAATCCAGAGGCTTTCACTGCCCCCCGCAGTGATCCAGCAGCCCCACTGATCCAGCACTGGAACCCCCCAAACCCCTTAGACAAGGACTTATTGAACTGAGCACATGGCTGCACTTCCATCCATTACCAAGGTTGCCCACACTGTGAAGATGCAGGGCACCTAGTGCCTGCACAGAGGCATGGAGCCACTTGGGCTCAGCTTTTTACGCTGAGGTGTCCTGCATCTGTACAGCCACCAAGAGGACGCAAGTAAAGGTTGTACAAATTGAGGAGAGGGTGGTGTGGGAGCGCTATCAAAGTTTCATCAGCCATATGAATTGCAGAGGAGTAGCAAGGGTTTTCAGCACCTGGGGACTTTGCACTCAAACCCCCCCCCCCTCCCCAACCCCCCCCCCCCACACACACACACACACACACACACACACAGACACACACACATACACATCTTGACAAAATGGGCATGACCATGCATCAAAATGTGGACGTGGTCATGGGTGGAGTCAAATGTACAAATGCTATTTAGATATCCAGATGTACCCCCTTCCCCCTAAAGATAGCCATATGTGCCCCCCTTCTCCCCATTTAGATAGCCAAATGTGCCCCCTCCCATTGTTCAGATAGCCAGATGTACCCCCCTTTAAATAGACAAATGTGCCCCCCTTTAGATAGCCAGATGTGCCCCCAATAGATAGCAAGGTGTGCCTCCTATAGATAGCCAGATGTGCCCTGCTTTTTCTACTGCTGTTAACGCTTCTGCACTCCTCTTCAGGGGGAGGGAGGGAAGCAGGGCAGCCAGCGAGCCGCCTCTCATGCATGTTGGGTCGCAACAGCTGTGCTGAGCCCCTTTACAGTGCTGCGCCCGGGGACCTGTGTCCCCCCTTGCCCCCCCCCCCCCCCCATAGCTAGGCCTCTAATGAAGTTTAGTTTTGCCACTGAGAGGCGGCAAGCAGGGATAAAGAGAGTAGTGCTCAGACTGATGGAGGAGTGTGCTGGCCAGACAGGTGAGTTCATTCTGCTGCCGAATACGCTATACAGGAGCCCCGGGGACCACAGTTCACCAGTTCACTGGGGGTGGGGGGCGATCTGGAGGGGACTGGCAGCCAGCATGGGGGCCTCGGGCAATTGCCCAGTTTGTCATTGTGAAAACCTGCATAATTAAAAAGCGTATATTTAGAATTTCACAGCTTCTTCCTAAGCAGGTCCCATAAATTGATTGTGTGAAATGATTTGGCCACTAGAGGGCACACCTTCCTGCACACATCCTAGACCTATAAGACACACAGCTCTGTCTCTGCACCTTTCTCTGTGGCACATTTTCTGTATAGGCAGATAGCTCTTAGAAACTTATGTGCCAAGGAAAGCACAATTAAATGGGAACTGCCTAAACATGAACTTGCAGCCAGCAATTCCTGTGTGTATGACAAGACCTAGTGGGCTCAGCTCCACAGATTTGATTCCTCTTGACTTGTTGCAGGATTATGCAGCTTTCAAGGTTTCCTTCTTCTCAGAACTGCTGCGGAATAGACGTCATTTCTAAATACAAACATATGTTGATAATCGGAAACCTAAACAAGCAGAGCCTGGGGATTATATCTCAAGACAACAGCGCAGCGGAACACAAGCGATGCTGCCGGAGATTCTTCCCTCTCACAAGCGGGATCTCTGGTGCCTCCTGGCCTTTCTTACATTCATTCCTTTTGTTTTTCTATTTTTCAGGATTTATGTAGATGTGGGCAAGAAATGTAATAAACAGCACGGTGGCGTAGGGGTTAAAACTCTTGCCCGGATTTATATTTACGGGAGCCTATAGGCACAGATGGCACCCTAGACTTCTCCCTCCGTGAACCTACAAACACCTGCCAAACTGGCCCAGCTGTCACTTCTCCCTTGTCTTCCTTGCACATCATAGGTAGCTACAGGTGCCCCTTAACATTATGCAGCCAGAAGTACCCTCAGGAATTAAGTAGCTAGAGTAGGTGTCAGCAAGTGTTAGGTAGAGGAACCTCAGTATTAAGTAGCTAGAGGTGCCCCTGACTGAAGGGAGATCTGGTTAGTGGAGTAACCACCAGTGAGTAACCTCTGTTTATACTCTCATCAGGACTCTGCATAGGGAAGGAGGAGATCAGGGAGGAGAGTGAGCTGCCTTTCCATCTTCAGGCACCTGTAGGCACGTGCCTTATGGTAAATCTGCCAAAATGTTGCACTTCAAAACGGTAAATTACGTTTACCATGCTTTTCAGTTGTGCGTCAGAAAGTTTAAATTGAGGTATGCGCCATTTTTTTCTGTTCCGCATGATAGTGCTCCAATGGCAGAAGTGTTCTGCGCTGGCACAGTTTGTAAAAATTGGAACTGCACAGAACACTTCCGGCTATGAGAGTACAATCGAGTAACAAGCTTATCTCAGCATGCAAACAGCAGAAAGCTTTCTATTTCAGGACACTATGACAAGGAGGTAATTTAGTCTCTATCAGAGAGAAATATAATCTCCTTTTTGTAAGGGTAGTAAAGCACTCCAGCCAATTTTCTTGATCAAAGAAAACCTGAAGTTATGTGGTCCAAAAGTTTTTGAGTTTCTCGATACCTGAAGAGCTATGATCTATTATAGTTGCATAAAGCTGGGAAATAATTCCACCCTCCAAAGGCGAATTAATAGCCCAATTTTAAAAAAAAGTACGATGATTAGAATAACCTCAATATTGAGCGAAAGAAATGCAAAATCTGAGTTACCTGAAAGGAACAGGTCAGCTTTTGCTGGAATCTCCTGACAGGTAAGTAATTGATTGCCTAACCAGTACACAGACAGATTGGATCCATCTGAAAATGGCGCCTGCGAATAATGGCGCATGGTGTTGCCGCTAATCCGTTTGCCGCTTATCGCTATTTAACGTTAAAGCCTTATTGTTATTTAGCGTTAAAGCCTTACTGTTATTTAACATTAACACACAGAACCCTCTCTGTACCTATCCCTAACCCCTAACCACCCCCTGGTGGTGCCTAACCCTAAGACCCCCCTGGTGGTGCCTAACCCTAAGACCCCCCCCCAGGTGGTGCCTAACCCTAAGACCTCCCTGGTGGTGCCTAACCCTAAGACACCCCCCAGGTGGTGCCTAACCCTAAGAACTCCCTGGTGGTGGCTAACCCAAAGACCCCCCTGGTGGTGCCTAACCCTAAGACCCCCCTGGTGGTGCCTAACCCTAACCATCCCCCTGGTGATGCCTAACCCTAACCACCCCCCTGGTGGGCCTAACCCTAAGACTCCCTGGTGGTGCCTAACCCTAACCATCCCCCTGGTGATGCCTAACCCTAACCACCCCCCTCGTGATGCCTAACCCTAAGACCCCCCTGGTGGTGCCTAACCCTAAGACCCCCCTGGTGGTGCCTAACCCTATGACCCCCCTGGTGGTGCCTAACCTTGACAGTGTTACATTAAATCCATTCACCGTTTTGCAGTTAAACAACGTCTGCAGTCTGGCTTATGTAGGGCGCTATTGATAAATAACGTTACTGTGGACAATAACGTCTGCTGTTTCGCAAATAAACGGCACTATTGATAAATAACGTTAGTGTGTGCCGTTTTTCTTCTTTTTTCCCTGTGCGCCATTATTATGCAGTACTAACGATAAATAGCGATAAGCGTATCTTTTTTATCCGGCGCCATTTTTATGCATAGGCGCTGTGCGCCATTATTCACTGATCCAGATTAGTCATATTTTTTTCAACTGCCCAAGAAAAATCTTGCAAAAAGGGGGAGGGAAATTATGGTTCCCCAATATTGTCATTAATGATGAGGGACTAGTAGAGAGCTTCAGGCATTCCCTAGACCTTTTACAGATTTGTAAGGTCAAGCGAGTACGGGGTAAGATAATTTTTTCTTTTTCATTTTTTTGAAGGAGTTTTATCCCACTTTAAGATGCGTAGATCCTAAGGTTCTGGAAGGCTTCAAAGTGAACCGAGCACCATTTTTAGCAGCCAGGGCATCTTAATAGCATGAAAAAATTGCATACTAACAACGTGGCTCATTATTGAAAAAGTCTATTCTACCTCTTCTTCTTACATTTAAATGTTTGTTAGAGGCTTTTATTGCTCTACTTCCGCAATCTGCCATCTGCAGATAAGTATTGCTGTAGTTAGCAGTAACGATTAGCAAACAAAAGCTTTCATCAGCAGGTGTTTGGAGAGATACGACACTGTTCTTCAAACAGTGTAGAGAAGTCACACTTGATAACATTCACATCTTCCCGTGGATACATAAGGAGAAAGGGGTGGGCGTGGGGGGAGAGGGAGAAGCTCCTCCAGCTATTATGGCTGCCATACACTGGACGATTGCCACCAGATTGACCAACAGATAGATCCCTCTCTGATCTAATCTGATCACAGAGGGATCTATTGGCTACCCATACACTGCACACAGATTTGGATCGATTTCAGCATGAAATCAATTCAAAATTTGTGAAGCTGCCACTGCTGCTCTGCCTCGCTGCCCCTGCTCCCCCGGCCAGCAGCAATACATCACCTGTCCACCAGCCCCAGTCCCCGGATCCATTAAAGAGAACCCGAGGTGTGTTTAAAGAATGTTATCTGCATACAGAGGCTGGATCTGCCTATACAGCCCAGCCTCTGTTGCTATCCCAAACCCCACTAAGGTCCCCCTGCACTCTGCAATCCCTCATAAATCACAGCCGTGCTGTGAGGATGTGTTTACATCTGTAGTGTCAGTCTCAGCTGCTCCCCCGCCTCCTGCATAGCTCCGGTCCCTGCCCCCATCCCTTCCCTCCAATCAGCAGGGAGGGAAGGGATGCAGGCGGGGAATGGAGTTCTGCAGGAGGCGGGGAGAGCAGCAGACTGACACTATAGAGATAAACACAGCCAGCTCTGACAAGCTGTTTGTCAGCAGCGTGGCTGTGATTTATGAGGGATTGCAGAGTGCAGGGGGAGCTTAGGGGGGTTTGGGATAGCAACAGAGGCTGGGCTGTATAGGCAGATCCAGCCTCTGTATGCAGATAATATTCTTCAAACCCACCTCGGGTTCTCTTTAAGTTACACTTCTTTTGGCATTCTCCATGTTTAAACAGTAGATGGCGCTCAGGAAGTGAAGAGAAGATGGAGAAGAAGGCCAGCTGGAAGAAGTGTGACTGAACGGATCCCAGGGACTCGCGCTGGCCAGACAGGTGAAGTATTGCTACCGCTATGCTGTGTCGGTCGTCGCCGAATCGAACTCCACTAACGACACACTCCCGACCCGCCGGCAATCGATAAAAATTTTTCCGCCTGGACAGATCGACTGAATTGATCGATTTAGCATGGAAATCGGTCAGCGTTTGCGTTATCGATTTCACAGCAGATTCGATCACGGTGATCGAATCTGCTGGAAATCACGTTAGTGTATGGGCACCTTTAGAAACCAGGACCAACTGCAGAAAAAAAAGCTGCTCCATTTAAAGTGGATCCGAGATAAACTTTTACTCATTGCATAATTGTGTTCCTTTCATATAGTTTATAGGGCATTCCTCAAGTCAAATACTTTTTTTGTTTTGTTTTAATACTCTAATTCCCTATAAACTAAACAAGCCACGCCTACAGCTCCTTTTGTGCCTTGGCACTGTAGGAAGGGCTTATGGGAGCTCAGTCTGAGCAGGAGGAGGAGGAGGTTACTAGCCAGAGATTTCAGAGGCAGAGGGGAGAAGGGAGGAGGAGAGGGGAGTATATTTACACACAGGCAAGCTGATAGCATCTCCAGCCCTCAGCCTGTGACAATGTGACAAACAGAACATGGCTGCCCTCATTGTATCACAGGAATAAATAATCATAAACTTTTGAAGCTGTTTGCAGCTAGATATGCTGTGTAAACTATTTAAACTATCTAGTTATAGTTAGTTTTTCATCTCGGATCCGCTTTAAGCTCTTTTGAATGCCACTCATTAAAGCTCCACTGATATTGCTGTATATACTGCTACATCTCTGCCTTTAGTTAAACACAAATTAATATGCTCACTAGCCTTTAGTGTTTCCTGTCACAATGTATGACTGGAGTAGGTTACCTATTCCATGTGACAGGGCAAGGGTGACAACGCACCCCGAGGGACATTAGTTCTAAAATGTCATTTTCAAGATCTTTAAAAGAGGAAGCAACAGGGCTGTGTGACGGAGTATTCACAAATCCAATGTGCTAATGTAACGATAATGACACAGTGCTGAAAATGGTCTTCTAACATCGCACTGTATTGGCCGAGTAAATGAAATCTGAAAGGTTTATAGGCAGCTCAGGTTCCTCTATCCGGAATGGTATGAAAACATGGCCTTTCTCCAAAGTCCTCCACTTCAATTCACTCGGTGACTATGAGGTGGTGTTACTTTCAGGACCAGATTTACCTCACAGGAGCCTATAAGCACAGGTGTTCCTCCACCTTAGACTTTGCTCTCCCAAGTTTTAGGTAGCTAGAGGAATCTCAGTATTAAGTAGCTAGATGTGCCTCTGACCGAAAGGAAATGTTGTCAGTGGAAATCAGAGAGCAGGGTGAGTAACCTCTCATTTACACTCTCATCATCAGGACTCTATATAGGGAAGGAAGGGAGGGAAGCAACCTGGGAGGGAAGTAAGTCGCCTTTCCATCATCAGGCGCCTGTAGGCACATGCCTACAGTGCCTTATGGTAAATTCTGCCCTGGTTACTTTGCAGTTCAGGTCCTCCCTCTTATCTGTAAGTTTCCACAGCAGTCCAGGATTTCAGGATTCCCATAACCTAAATTATAGCAGCACAGCATGTAATGAGGAACCACATATTTAGATGTTACCTACAGAGCCTGCCCGATCAAAATTGATTGCATGTATCGCTCATGCATGCTGCAGGACGTCGCGCCGACATGCTCGATCAGGTGAGCAGCAGTAGCGGCCTGTGATATCGGGACAAACGTTGAACACGGCAGAACCCCGTCACTGTTCCCCCCAGTGTACAATGTGCACCCCGGTGCCTCGTGCAGTACACTTCACCTGTTGGTATCCGCCGTTAGCTGCTTGCTCTGTCCGCTTACGCACGCCCCACATGGTTGCCAGCTTATACATGGGCACGTGTGATGCTACAAACGTGTCCACCTAATGTCCGCAACCCCGTGGGCCCATGTATGTGGATGAAGACAGCCAGTGGCGGACAAAGACAGGTAAAGTGTACTGTACCGTGCTCGGGGGCGTCTGCACGTTGGGCAAAATGGGGGCGGGCACTCCCTGGCCATCAGCCGCCCCTTGCGGAGTGCTGAAGTGACATCACTTCCGACATCACTTCTGCATATGCAGCGCGGTGTCCACGGGGGTACCATGCGCCCGCACTCACTTCTTGCCAGCTGATCCTGAGGTCTGACACTGGGATGGCTGCTGGGACACGGTGAGTGGGGGTCCCTGTCACTCACTACATACACTGGGGTGCACCTGTCACTACATACACTGGGGCGCACCTGTCACTACATACACTGGGGCGCACCTGTCACTACCTAAATTGGGGGGCACACCAGTCACCACCTAAACTAGGGGGAGTCCCTGTCACTAAGCATGGGGGGTCCCTGTTACTACCTAAACTGGGGGACACCTGTGTCGGCGGTGTTCACAATCGAATTCCTACTATAGTCCTAGTCTAATGTCCCACCATCCATTGCTAAGTTCATGTAAATGTATTACCCCTATGGCTTTACCCCCTGTATTTTGGCGCAGAACGCTACGTGCACCGCATAGCTTCCATCCCCCCACCTTCCTTTTTTGCCCCCCCCCCCCATCCCCCCTGAAAATTCCTAATGAGTCTTCCCTCTCCTCTCCTGGTGCCCTTGTCGCAGCGGTAGCTCCTCCGTTCAATTCCCCTGCTGCAGTGGACTTCGGAAGACCTTGGGAGCCGAGCCCTCCCGAAGATCCCCCATCCTGTAATGTCCACCGCAAGGGGGCCCCGGGGCAAAGGAAATCTGGGGGCCCCATAGCCAACCCGCGGACCCCCCCCCCCCCTTCCCAAGAAAAAACAGCTCCCGGGCCCCCAAGCTGGCACACTTTGTGGTCTGGCTGCCTGTCCCACTGTTACCTAGATAGGGAGGCACTTCCCGATGCTGGCCCAGCCAGCCAGCGTGCTTTGCTTCTCCTTATGTGACATCCATACTTAAGTCACGCGATAGGAGGAGTGCTGTGCTATGCCCGGCCCGGCTGCGTGTATGTAACGCAGCCAGGTAACCATGGAGACCAGGACGCCGCCAGCCGGAAGCAGATACTTATGGCCTCAGCTCCCTGACTCTACACATTGCCTCATCGCAATCATCGCTCGCACCTGCACCCAGCCCAGGCAGAAACCACATGCAGCCAGCCAAAGCATCCAGTGGCTGCTGCGGCCAGGACATGTTGTCAGGGGAAGTGGCGGACATCTTTGGCTGGTAAAGGGAGACTCTGGGGCCCAGGGGCAATTTCCCCCCTTGCCTTACCTGTAACGGCAGCCCTGGTCCACCGCAGCCACAGATCGTATCTGTGACCATTGCCATTTATATGTTTGGCAATTTAACTGCCTGATTGTGCCAGTGGCTGACCGCCCCTTGCTTCCTGGTGCCCTAGGCCATGCCTCCCAACTTTTTGAGATGAGAAAGAGGGACATTTAAGCCCTGCCCCTGCCACACCCCTTATCACACCCCCAGCACACCCCTAGTCACACATACCATGAAGATTTCATAAGAAAATATGTTGTTTTATAATTCAAAACACACTGGTCCATTCTATCGTGGTTCATTTTCCTTAATGTGGTCTTGCCTTAAATCCGGCCATGGTGAGGACCTGGGCCCTTAAAGGAATACTGTAGGGGGGTAGGGGGAAAATGAGTTGAATTTACCCGGGGCTTCTAATGGTCCCCCGCAGACATCCTGTGCCCGTGCAGCCAGTCACCGATGCTCCGGCCCCGCCTCCGGTTCACTTCTGGAATTTCAGACTTTAAAGTCTGAAAACCACTCTGCCTGCATTGCAGTGTCCTCACTCCTGCTGATTTTTTAATTCGGATGAGTCACACTCTCTGGCCATCCACCTGTAGCTATAACAAGGTGGTAAAGAGTGCAGGAAACCTTCCCAGGATACCACAGGGACTTCAATGGAATTCAGCAAGTAGAGATCCGCACCGCTTCAATAGATAAATCTTGTTTTATTAATATCAAAAACACATAAATTAAAAAGAACCATGGGGCAAGACAGTCCACTGTTTCGGGCCCCTGCCCATCTTCATGTTGCCCGGTTCTGATGACATACTGAGAAAAATCACTATATATTAGTGATGGGCGAACAGTGTTCGCCACTGTTCGGGTTCTGCAGAACATCACCCTGTTCGGGTGATGTTCGAGTTCGGCCGAACATCAGATGGCGTTCGGCCAAACTGTTCGGCCATATGGCCGAACTAAGAGCGCATGGCCGAACGTTCCCCGAACGTTCGGCTAGCGCTGTGATTGGCCGAACGGGTCACGTGTAGTGTTGGGCGAACATCTAGATGTTCGGGTTCGGGCCGAACATGGTCGCGATGTTCGGGTGTTCGAGCCGAACTCCGAACATAATGGAAGTCAATGGGGACCCGAACTTTCGTGCTTTGTAAAGCCTCCTTACATGCTACATACCCCAAATTTACAGGGTATGTGCACCTTGGGAGTGGGTACAAGAGGGGAAAAAAAATTAGCAAAAAGAGCTTATAGTTTTTGAGAAAATCGATTTTAAAGTTTTAAAGGGAAAACTGTCTTTTAAATGCGGGAAATGTCTGTTTTCTTTGCACAGGTAACATGCTTTTTGTCGGCATGCAGTCATAAATGTAATACAGATAAGAGGTTCCAGGAAAAGGGACCGGTAACGCTAACCCAGCAGCAGCACACGTGATGGAACAGGAGGAGGGCAGCGCAGGAGGAGAAGGCCACGCTTTGAGACACAACAACCCAGGCCTTGCATGAGGACAAGAAGCGTGCGGATAGCAATTTGCATTTTGTCGCCATGCAGTCATAAATGTAATACAGATGAGAGGTTCAATAAACAATAAACAGTAATTGGTGTTGTCCAGAATGCGCACAATGCGTGGGTCGCGTTCAATGCAGTCCTAGGCCGAAGAGGTCATAGCCTAGGTTCACAAAAACCTGTTTATTTGGGCAATTTCAATGGTGGCGAGTCTGACGTACATAAATCGCAGCAATGGCCGTTAGCAACGTCTGAATCTCACGAAATGTCTCATGCAGGTAGAAGACATATTGTTAGACTTGGGCTCCAAAGATGGGTTCCCTACATCTCTGCAAACCAGAGTTACAGGGCTCCAAATTTGGTAAAATCCCCCATAGGCTTTCATTGGGCCTCCTATTTACAGTTCCAAAATCTCACATCTTTTCAAAGGGCAATTGCTCAGCAGTGGCAAATTTTCTAGCATTGTAGGGACCCTTAGGGGGAACATGACTGGTGAGTTTCGGGCCCCTAGGCCAAAGAGGTCATAGCCTAGGGTCACAAAAACCTGTTTATTTGGGCTATTTCAATGATAGTTATGCTGACGTACATAAATCTCAGCCATGGCCGTTAGCAACGTCTGAATTTCACGAAATGTTTCATGCAGGTAGAAGACATATTGTTAGACTTGGATTCCAAAGATGGGGTCCCTACATCTCTGCAAACCAGAGTTACAGGGGTCCAAAATTGGTAAAATCCCCCATAGGCTTTCATTGCCTCCCTATTTCACTTTCCAAAATCTCACATCTTTTCAAAGGGCAATTGCTCAGCAGTGGCAAATTTTCTAGCATTGTAGGGACCCTTAGGAGGAACATGACTGGTGAGTTTCGGGCCCCTAGGCCAAAGAGGTCATAGCCTAGGGTCACAAAAACCTGTTTATTTGGGCTATTTCAATGGTGGCGAGTCTGACGTACATAAATCGCAGCAATGGCCGTTAGCAACGTCTGAATCTCACGAAATGTCTCATGCAGGTAGAAGACATATTGTTAGACTTGGATTCCAAAGATGGGGTCCCTACATCTCTGCAAACCAGAGTTACAGGGGTCCAAAATTGGTAAAATCCCCCATGTAAGGAGGCTTTACAAAGCACGAAAGTTCGGGTCCCCATTGACTTCCATTATGTTCGGAGTTCGGCTCGAACACCCGAACATCGCGGCCATGTTCGGCCTGTTCGGCCCGAACCCGAACATCTAGATGTTCGCCCAACACTACTATATATACACATAGGTAGCCAATCAACAACCCTATACAAATTAGAGGACCTGATGGAGAACTGATACTTTAAATATACCGCTCCTCTTACTTAAGCAAATCTAGGAATATACCCTAAAACACATGCAATCTAAAAATGCATATAGCGTCACTCTATATGAATGATAGATTCAGGGTACCTAAAGGGAACGTATTTGAAGTCCATCCATGCCGTGTGTATTATCCGATAAACGTCTGATTGTTCAAAAAACAGCAATAAAAATACTTACGTAATATGTAAACAAAGTTAGAAGGTCCCCGACCAATCAGTTTGCAATGACACGGAAGACAGCGCGCACTGTACCGCCCCACACAGGAGAACGGACCCGCCGACCAATCAGCCTGGAATGACAAGAAAATGACGCGCATTACAAGACAAAGACAAATAACATTTATATTGCACTTTTCTCCTGGCGGACTCAAAGCGCTAGAGCTGCAGCAACCAGGACACGCTCTATAGGCAGTAGCAGTGTTAGGGAGACTTGCCTAAGGTCTCCTACTGAATTAGTGCTGGCTTACTGAACCGGCAGAGCCAAGATTGGTCGGCGCTTTATCCCTTATGACGTTTTTGTATGGGAGGCGGTGTAATGCGCGTCATTTTCTTGTCATTCCAGGCTGATTGGTCGGCGGGTCCGTTCTCCTGTGTGGGGCGGTACAGTGCGCGCTGTCTTCCGTGTCATTGCAAACTGATTGGTCGGCGACCTTCTATCTTTGTTTACATATTACGTAAGTATTTTTATTGCTGTTTTTTGAACAATCAGACGTTTATGGGATAATACACACGGCATGGATGGACTTCAAATACATTCCCTTTAGGTACCCTGAATCTATCATTCATATAGAGTGACGCTATATGCATTTTTAGATTGCATGTGTTTAGGGTATATTCCTAGATTTGCTTAAGTAGGAGGAGCGGTATATTTAAAGTATTGGTTCCCCATCAGGTCCTCTAATTTGTATAGGGTTGTTGATTGGCTACCTATGTGTATATATAGTGATGTTTGTCAGTATGTCATCAGAACCGGGCAACATAAAGATGGGCAGGGGCCCGAAACAGTGGACTGTCTTGCCCCATGGTTCTTTTTAATTTATGTGTTTTTGATATTAATAAAACAAGATTTATCTATTGAAGCGGTGCGGATCTCTACTTGCTGAACTCACTCCTGCTGATGTCACCAGGAGCGTACTGCGCAGGTCCCGTATGGTCTGTGCCTGCGCAGTACACCCTTGGTGATATCAGTGGGAGCGAGGACACGGCAACGCAGGCACAGTGGTTTTCAGACTTTAAAGTCTGCAATTCCAGAAGTGAACCGGAGGCGGGGCCAGAGCATTGGGGAGTGGCTGCGCAGGTACAGGATGTCTGCGGGGGACCATTAGAAGCCCCGGGTAAGTTCAACTCATTTTCGCCCGACCCCCCTACAGTATTCCTTTAAGGACAGGAGTTGGACCACCCTGAAGGAAGTTGGGTTTAAAAATAGTCATTTTGACTATAATGTTCTCAATTAAGAGAAAAAAAAATAACAGACAAAACTATTCTATTTCCATTCTGTAGCATTTTCCTGCAGCATGAAGAACATTTGATTTATATTTCTGAATTCATTTTCCTGCTGCTGGTCCCGTTTTTCTTTTTGCCTTCAGGAGAAGCTGCTCCTCACACGGAACAGATGCTGGATGTGACATCTGTATTTACTTGTAGCTTCTTATACAGGGCGACCAGATTCAAGCATTCCATTCCCACCGCCGCAGCCACAGAGCGACGAGCCGCATCGGTGACATCAGCGGAGCAGCGGCGAGCGGCCTTGCCTTGGCTGAGCACAGAGAAGCCTATCTGTGACCCGCTACTTGTCACTGCTGCACTCTATAAATGCCATCATCACTACAGATAAAATGCTGGAATGAGTCCCCCCAATTCATGTTCCCAAAAGAATATGGGAAAGTATAGCTGCAGCCATCTGGCCAATCCCATATAGAGGCGCAAATAGCGGAGTATTTCCTGTCTCTGTGGTCCTTTTCCCCTGGGGACTGGAAGCCTTCCACATTCCTGGGAACAGCAAATAGAGGAAGAACTTTGAAATGGTATTCTAAAGACAACATCTGTGCAGCATACAGTGCAGCACACAGGAAGACTTTTCTGTATTGTCTACAGCCCGCTGCAGTGAGATCTTATCTGCCTTCCTCAGGCTACAATTCCATTTCACACAACTGGTACTTAAAGAGACTCTGTAACGACAAAAAGATCCCCTGGGGGGTACTCACCTCGGGTGGGGGAAGCCTCAGGATCCTAATGAGGCTTCCCACGCCGTCCTCTGTCCCACGGAGGTCTCGCTGCAGCCCTCCGAACAGCCGGCGACTGTGCCGACTGTTCAATTCAATATTTACCTTTGCAGGCTCCAGCGGGGGCGCTGTGGCTGCTTTCGCTCTGAAGGAGGCGGAAATACCCGATCTCAGTCGGGTCCGCTCTACTGCGCAGGCGCCGGAGACTTGCGCCTGCGCAGTAGAGTGGACCCGACTGAGATCGGGTATTTCCGCCTCCTTCGGAGCGAAAGCAGCCAGAGCGCCTGCGCAGGAGCCTGCAAAGGTAAATATTACGTCACCGCTGTACGGAGGGCTACAGCGAGACCCCCGAGGGACGGCAGACGGCGTGGGAAGCCTCATTAGGATCCTGAGGCTTCCCCCATCCGAGGTGAGTACCCCCTAGGGGACGTTTTAACGTTACAGATTCTCTTTAAAGCATTAAGGTGGCCACACACTGGTCGATTTGCCATCGGATTCGACCAACAGATAGATCCCACTCCGATCGAATCTGATCAGAGAGGGATCGGATGGCTGCCTTTACTGCAAACAGATTGCGAATCGATTTCAGCATGAAACCGATCACAATCTGAAGCTGCCGCTACCCACAATGCACCGCTACTGAATATGCAAATTATGTCTTTATGCCCCAGAAGCCAAGCCTGCATCCAGAACTGCTGGTGTCTATCAAGCCTATAGCTTTAAATTTTACAGAGTTACATCAACCACTCTAGAAGCCTTTGGGCAGGGTCCTTCTCCTTTTGTGTCCTACCTGATCATGCACCTCCATTACTGTGCAACCATGCTATGTATCTGAGTGAACCTAACCTGCCTAATCTCCATGCTCCATCCAGTGACTGACTAAGCATTACCTTGTACTCATACTGTGCTGTGTGATCTCCATGCTCCTTCCAGTGACTGACTAAGCATTACCTTGTACTCATACTGTGCTGTGTGATCTCCATGCTCCTTCCAGTGACTGACTAAGCATTACCTTGTACTCATACTGTGCTGTGTGATCTCCATGCTCCCATCCAGTGACTGACTAAGCATTACCTTGTACTCATACTGTGCTGTGTGATCTCCATGCTCCATCCAGTGACTGACTAAGCATTACCTTGTACTCATACTGTGCTGTGTGATCTCCATGCTCCCATCCAGTGACTGACTAAGCATTACCTTGTACTCATACTGTACTGTGTGATCTCCATGCTCCCATCCAGTGACTGACTAAGCATTACCTTGTACTCCTAATGTGTTGCATGATCTGGTTTGCATGTATTCCTGTATTGTCATATTGCTGTATGTCACCCCTAAATATTGTCTGTAACCTAATGTCCAGCGCTGCGTAATATGTTGGCGCTTTATAAATGCAATAAATAAATGGATAAACCCCACATGCAGACAGCCTGCTTCAGAAGCAAACCCGAGGTGAACCTAAAAAATGACATACTTACCTATGACGAGGGAAGCCCCGGGATACTCTTCCAGACCACCGCCGCTGCCCGGGACACTCTTGAAGTTCACATCCGCTCTCCCCTCTGTGTACGAGCGTGACTGTGCTGCACCCCCGCAAGCATTGCTGCACCTGCGCAGTGGCAGCCATACTTGTGCAGTCACAGTACGGTACACACTTGTACACAGCAGGGAGTGAGGTCACAATAACATACCCAATAAGCTCTAATATCGAATATGTACATGGCAACGGTGGTCTCCAGGAGGGCAGAGGAAACGTCTGGAGGATCCAGAGGCTTCCTTCTTCATAGGTAAGTATCTAAATTTTGTACTAAAGTGAACCTCAACCGAGAGGAAAATAAAAAGTTTCACTTACCTGGGGCTTCCACCCACGGCCGGCCTTTGACCTGAGCAACCGGAGCGGTCGGGAAACTATACTAGCTACCGCTACTGTGACAACTATACTATGCTTGGCTACCTATACTGAGGGCACCTACACATTGACTTCCTATACTGGGGGCACCTATAGCTGGCTACCTATACTGAAAGCACCTACACCTGGCTACCTGTACTGAGGGCACCAACACCTGGTGACCTATGGGGGGACCTACAACTAACTTCCTATACTGGGGGCACCTATGCTTGGCTACCTATATTGAGGGCACCTACACATGAGATCCTATACTGAGGGCACCTATACATGGCTACTTACCTGGGTCAGTTTTTTTTTTTAGGGGGGGAGGGGGGACCAGGTCTATAACGCGTGGTGCAAAGTGTGTGTGTGTAGGATGAACGGGGGCATCAAAATAAGGTTTTGCTCAGGGCGCTGTGAAACCTAAGGTCGGCCCTGCTTCCACCAGCCCCCTGGAGAGGTTAGGTGATGGCTCCAGCAGTGGCGCTATACTGGGCACTGCCCCCCCCGGGAATCACTGTGCCTCCTTGAGTGCCCCCCTGCTCAGTATTAGCAACATACAGTTAACTGTTTCCAGGCTCCAGCAGGATAGGGTCTGTAAAAAATAATAATCCTGATTCAAAACTTCCTGTCTGTAAAATACAAGCTCTAATCTCCAGCAATGCTTAGCTATTAAGATAAGGAATTACACACACAGTGTTTCGCTCCCTCCTGCCTCTTACCCCTCCCCTTGCTTGAGAGACACAGGCTGGGGGCTGGAATGATTTGTCTGTGATCTGTCCACACAGGAGCAGCTTGCATGCAAGTAAGGATTGAAGCATGCCAGCCAACCAGCCAAGCACATCTGTCGATAACTTTTCTTCAATAGTAGCACCATCATTTGGATAATCTGCTCTGCTCAAAAGCAGAGTTCTGTTTGTGATGTTTACATTTGGTTCCTATCATTGCTGAACTAGTTCGCCTTCATTTGAATTAGGCAAAAAAATATATAAAGATCGTCATACAAACATTGACTTCGATCACTCCAATGGGCCTTACCAGCTAGCCAACGTGCCCCCCCCCCCCCCCAAAAAGAAAAATAAATAAATAAATTGAAGCTGGAGCCGCTACTTAATGGCTTTGTGCTGAGGAAGAAACTCTCACTTTGCTGGCAGCTCTATACTTAGATATCTGGGTCATAGTAGTGACTAAATACTCATCACAGGACTTGCTATTAGCTCCTCCAGCCATGCTGTTTCAGGTATCTGGGTCATAGTAGTGACTAAATACTCATCACAGGACTTGCTATTAGCTCCTCCAGCCATGCTGTTTCAGGTATCTGGGTCATAGTAGTGACTAAATACTCATCACAGGACTTGCTATTAGCTCCTCCAGCCATGCTGTTTCAGGTTGCAGAAGTCTCCTTTAAGATGTTGGTAACATCGGAGGGCTGTTTAATTGCTCCCTATATTCAGAATATCAGATCTGTAGAGAGAAAAGAGCAGGGAAGCACAGCAGACAGCCACATGTCATCTAGTGAGATCAGTAACAGCCAGGTAGCAGGAAGTACATTTTAGCGCCTCATCTGTCAAACTGCCAAACACTATTGTTTAACAAAGGACCTACTTCACACTTCCAGTCTGCTAGCAGCCTATCAGACTTGTGCGTTAGCTGGAGAACATTTTTTTTTTTTACATTCAGATGCTAGTGAGAAAGGCTGTACAAGTATTAAGCATTGTGGTCATTTTGCTGCATTTAGATACACATGGGAAGCATATCACAGAAATGAGAAGAATCATGTCAATGTATGTTAAAGAGGAACTGTAAAAATACAAATATTCCAAGGGATACTTACCTCTAGAAGGAGAGGCCTCTGGATCCTAATGGGGCTCCGCCCCCCATAGCCGGCCTTTGATATGAGCGACCGGAGCGGTCGCTCAGGGCGCCAGCTTCCAAGGGGGCGCCTATAGCTGGTTACCTATACTGAGGGCACCTACACCTGATTTCCTATACTGAGGGCACCTATAGCTTTACTGAGGGCTCCAACACCTGGCTACCTATACTGGAGGCACCCCCGCCTGGCTACCCATGGGGGGGATGGAGACCTTCAACTGACTTCCTATACTGGGGGCACCTATGCTTGGCAATCTATATTGAGGGAACCTACACATGAGATCCTATACTGGGGGCACCTATACCTGGCTACCTACCTATACTGAGTCTGAGGGCGTTGTTTTTTTTGGGGGGGCGCACTGCGGCTATAACGCGTGGTGCAAATTGTCAGTGCTGTGCTATCATTCTAAATGGGGGGAAGGCGGCTAACTGTCCCACTGATTGTTCTTATTAATATTCCTGAAGGGTTCTAGCCTTCATTTTTAAGTGTATTCAGGATAATGCACTCTTTCCATCCATTTGTGGTTATTAATAGTATTTTTTCTATTATACATATGTGACGTGTCACAGAGATCTGAGCATTTGGCGTGATGTGTCATGTCAAAAAGGTTGGGAACCTCTGACCTAGGAGATATCTCAGGAGAAAAGGGGAATTGCATATGGGTCTGTGTTTGTGTATACGTGTGTGCGTGCATGTGTGTATAGGCACGTGGGAAGAGGATGAAGGGGGGGGGGGGGCACAAAAATCAGGTTTCGCTCAGGGCGCTGTGAAACCTAAGGCCGGCCCTGCTCCCCCCTCCCCCCCTGTCCCTCGGTTGCAGCGCGGGCTGCTCGCAAACGTGCAAATATTTACCTTCCTTGGCTCCTGTGCAAGCACAATAGCGGCTTTCCAATGGGCTCATGCCCGATCGAGTCCGCTCTACCGCTCAGGCACGTATTGCCAGCGCAGTAGAGCAGACCTGTCTGGGCTCAGCTATTTCTGCCTGCGCCAGAGCCAACATCCTTGTCAGCTGTGGTTACGGGGGGTTGCAGTGTGCAAATGATGGGCAGAGGAGGACAGGGGAAGCCTCATTAGGATCCAGAGGCTTCCCCCTCCCGAGGTAAGTATCGCCCCAGGGGGAAAGGGGGCTTATTACAGATCCTTTTTAAGCTACGTAGTATACCTGAGATGAAAAAAAAAAGTTTTCATACTTACCTGGGGCTTCCTCCAGCCCCCTTCAGGCCATTCTCTCCCTCGCCGTCCTCCGAGGCCACCTCCATCCTCTGCTGTTTGTTCAGGTAAATCTGTCAGTTGCGGCTAGTCGGCGCATACTGACATCCATGCCTGGCCTCGCTCGCTCCCTCCCTCCCCCATCGCACTCCCGGTGCTGGGAGCATTATGGGCCTGTGCGGCAGCACTGTGGGAGTGCTTGCACGTGGCCCGGCCATGCATGCGCAGTACGCAGCAACTATACCTGGATGGCCAGAGGAAGACCGAGGCAGCCCGGGAGGATGAACATCCTGAAGGGATAAAGACCATTATTCATAAAGGGATACATATTCTAATAATGCAAAGAAGCACCGCTTTATCACACTGTGATGATTTAGGCCACGCCTCCACTGTATCTGATTCGCAGGGTTTCTTTGCTTGCAAATTCGGATGCGGAATCGCAACCTATTGAAATCAATAGGCTTCTTTCAAGTTGCATGCTGGGAGAAATAAAATAATGACTGTTGCATTTTTTGCACATCTCATTAGAATAATCATAGCCATGCATGGCACAGTTCGGCCGTCTCCTTAATTCCCCCCCCCCCTCCAAACCCTTGCTAGGGCCCAGTGGCATAGCTAAGGAGCTGTGGGCCCCGATGCAAGTTTTACAATGGGGCCCCCCAAGCACTCTATACACAACAATTGATACAGCGCACCAAAACCTGCCAATGGCAACCACAGGGTCAAAGGTGCAAGAAGGGGATGGGGAACAGTTTGTTAATGATTACCACTATTCAAAGCATCTATAGAAGTGATTATTATGCGCACAGGACCAATATAGAGCTAATACTGTAGTTGAGGGAGGGCCCTTTGGGGCTCCTCTGACCCAAGGGCCCTGATGTGGTCGCAACCTCTGCAACCCCTATTGCTAGGCCCCTACTAGGGCCTGGAATTTCCATTTACGCAACAACTCCAAGGTCAGGCCCTTCCTGACCCCAGACACTGCCTAACTCCTTGTTCATGCCCTCATCATCATCTCCCGCCTAGACTACTGCAACACCCTCCTGTCAGGCCTTCCTCAGAACCGCATTGCCCTATACTCCTAACACTAAAACCACCCCGCCACCGACTAACTTTAATCCCAATAGTTTTCTGGGCGCCATAATTATCGTAATTATCGTTCATTGCTGCTACTTGCAGCTTTAACTATAGGCACAGCCTATGGCGGTGCCACTTTTACCGGCGCTCCTCCTGCACCAATGTTACCTGCTACATTCCAGTTATGATATATTCCGCACGGTATACATAAAAAGACCCTGAGCATGATTAGGACTTTAAACAAAGTAAATTGTTACAGCAAACATATACACTAATAATAATATAAATGCATGAACAGATCGGGACCCTGAATCTCAGATCTAGGGACTTTTCAGTAAGCTTATGTGTCACTTACTAGTATAAAAAATATTCAGTTGTCAAAACTCATTACAGAACTGGCCCAAAAAAATCTCAACATCTGTAATTGCCTTGTCCGTTGCCAGAAATTGTGTCATCCGCCATAAAAAAATGACTTATTCACACCCACATTTCTGGAAAGAATATTATCCTTGGCTTGGCTACGGTTACCTCCACGTGGTGGTCTCTCCGTTCAGCGTGAAGCACTGTTGATGTCTTCTGAGTATGTTACTAACATGCCTAGCGTGACCTCGTCACTTACTGCTACAGCCAGTTAAAGGGAAAGAAGATGGAATACAGCAAAGACTGATAAAAAGTGGGAAATGTTTACATAAAAACAGACTTCGTTTTTTTCTTGTTCTCAATTATGGAAATCCTTATCACTATCATCATTGAAACGTATCTCTACCCATTCTGCTTACTTGCTTCTGTCTCAGGAATGGGGGAAAATACGGATTCTCATCTCCCAGGGTCAGTACAAGGTCCTCCAGCCCCAGTGGCACAGATTTCAAAGTGCACCCCCTCACAATTAAAAAATAGGTAGCCAGATGTTCCCTCAGTATTAGGTAGGTTCTTTTCCCAGTAAAGGTAGTCAGATGTTCCCTCAGTATTAGGTAGGTTCTCTTCCCAGTAAAGGTAGCCAGATGTTCCCTCAGAATTATGCTAGGAACACACCATACAATTTTTTGTTAGATTTACCTGCCAGATCGATTATTTCCAACATGTCCGTTCTTGAATTTCGATCGATTTTTGATTTTTTAAAATTGTTTTTCAGATCGTTTTTTTCAGTCGATTTCTGTTCAGTTCTATGAACATCGATTAAAAAAAGATCGGAAAAACAATAAAAAAAAGATCAGAAAATCGAAAAAAATCTATCGAAATTCCGATAGGACATGTTGGAAAAAATCGATCTGGCAGGTAAATCTAACAGTAAATTGTATGGTGTGTACCTAGCATTAGGTAGGTTCTCTTCCCAGTAAATGTAGCCAGATGTTCCCTCAGTATTAGGTAGGTTCTCTTCCCAGTATAGGTAGCCAGATGTTCCCTCAGTATTAGGTAGGTTCTATTCCCAATATAGGTAGCCAGATGTTCCCTCAGTATTAGGTAGGTTCTATTCCCAATATAGGTAGCCAGATGTTCCCTCAGTATTAGTTAGGTTCTATTCCCAATATAGGTAGCCAGATGTTCCCTTAGACTTAGGTAGGTTATCTTCTGAATAGGTAGCCAGATCTTCCGTCAGTGTTAGATAGGTTCTCTTCCTGGTATAGGTAGCCAGATGTGCCCCCAGTATTAGGTAAGCCCCTCCAAATATGCAGAGTCACAAGTGGAGCATGTTGTAGAAGTTACTTGCCTCTTAATGTCGGGATCTCTCCTCTGCTGTGTTGCAACGTATGCCTTCTACAGTGGTGTCACTTAATGAGAGATGACAGTGGAGGAGTTATAGAGAGGGGACGCTGCCTGCAATACAGCTGAAGGAAGAGTCCAGCACGGAGATCGAGAGGTGAGTTAGTGACTTCTCCAGGAAGGACTCGACTCTGAGATGGCTAGAGTAGCACTAGCAGGGGGCTCCTGGGGGTAGGGGGGAAATAAGAGTAAAACAGGCCACCACACAGCTCTGTACCCAGAAGCTAGCGCCTCTTGCGCCTCTGCCTTGGCCCAGCCTTGCTATGTCCCCTGGTGATGATATCACAGAGAGTGGCCAAACTAAAAGTACAGTGGAGACCCCTGCTCCCTTACCTTAACAGACTGAACTCGCCCGCCCCCTCTTCCCCATGTGACTCCCACTTCTCCCATTTGGGTAGTACACACTGTAAGCAGAAGTGTCCACCAAGCTTTGGAGTATGCCAAACCCAATATCATCATTATGCCCAGTAGCATATCAACAGGCATGGCCGGATTTCTGGCAAGGCCACATAGGCCATGGCCTAGGGCACCAGATAAACAAGGGGCGGCCTGCAGACAGTGGGCATTATTTGCAAGTGTCCAAACAAATGAAAGTGGTCAGGATAACTGCACTATTAGTACCAGCTGGCATCTGCCTGTGCTGTGCTACAGGCAGCTGCAGTCCGTTAACCAAACGTTTGTGAACAGTGTGTGACTAGCAAAAAGCCAGACCTTGTCCAATGACATAGCAGCAGCTGCAGGCAGTTACAGAAGGCCGGTTCTCACGTACTTGGTGTGGGGGATGAAAGGACCAGGGGCAGCACCAGCAAATAGTACAGAATACAGAAGGCAGCGTCTCACAGTACCCATTTCTTAATTATTAATTGGCCAGCGCTGTTACCCTGGAGACAGCAGTGGGTACAGGACTCACTTTTACGTGTTGCTGACCCCACCCAATGTCCAATTGTGAGCCACTTTTGACAATGTGTGTGTGGTGGATGGCTCCCACCACGCCCATCACCTGTAGATCGCTTGATTGACCAGTTCCCCAGTGTGACGTGATTGATTCACTTCACGTTGCCATGGAGACCTCGGCACTAGCCGCAATAGTGGATACCATCGGCCTAAAAAGTTTGGGTGAGTGTGGAGAGAGGTGGTAGGATACGGTTTCGGTTGGCGCGGCTGGTAATAGTCGGCCTTGGGCGGTAAGAAGTACAAATCCGGCCCTGTCAACAGGGGATTGCTGAGGTTGCCAGCAATCCCACGGGGGCCCTTCTTTAGCCCCTGTATCACTTCTTCACTGTAGCTATGTTGGTAATAATCACCTCTGACTTATGCTTTGAATAGTAGTAAATAGTAGTAATGATTAAAGGACAATGATCAAGAAAAATTGTAAAATTCATACATATAAATGTAAATTTCTCCCGGAGTAACATGCACTATAAATTACCCTTTTCCTATGTGGCTGTCACTTACAGTGGGTAGTGAAAATCTGACACATCTGTCAGATTTTGGACTAGTCCATTTCCACATGGGGATTCTAGTGTATTTTTTTTTTTTTTTTTACAAAAAGCACTTACTGAACTGCAGTTATTATTATTTGTATTGTTTGTATTTACAGTGGTTTTCAAAAGTATTCAGCCCCCTTGAAGTTTTCCACATTTTGTCATATTACTGCCACAAACCTGAATACATTTTATTGGAATTCCACATGAAAGACCAACAAAAAGTGGTGTACACGTGAGAAGTGGAACGAAAATCATACATGAT
Source organism: Hyperolius riggenbachi (assembly GCF_040937935.1). Taxonomy (NCBI): domain Eukaryota; kingdom Metazoa; phylum Chordata; class Amphibia; order Anura; family Hyperoliidae; genus Hyperolius; species Hyperolius riggenbachi. Next base: position 64,031,177 of record NC_090647.1, read on the forward strand.
TCCAAACATTTTTTACAAATCAATAACTGCAAAGTGGGGTGTGTGCAATTATTCAGCCCCCTTTGGTCTGAGTGCAGTCAGTTGCCCATAGACATTGCCTGATGAGTGCTAATGACTAAATAGAGTTCACCTGTCTGTAATCTAATGTCAGTACAAATACAGCTGCTCTGACAACCTCAGAGGTTGTCTAAGATAATTATCGGGAGCAACAACACCATGAAGTCCAAAGAACACACCAGACAGGTCAGTGATAAAGTTATTGAGAAATTTAAAGCAGGTTTAAGCTACAAAAAGATTTCCAAAGCCTTGAACATCCCACGGAGCACTGTTCAAGCGATCATTCAGAAATGGAAGGAGTATGGCACAACTGTAAACCTACCAAGACAAGGCCATCCACCTAAACTCACAGGCCGAACAAGGAGAGCGCTGATCAGAAATGCAGTCAAGAGGCCCATGGTGACTCTGGACGAGCTGCAGAGATCTACAGCTCAGGTGGGGGACTCTGTCCATAGGACAACTATTAGTTGTGCACTGCACAAAGTTGTCTCTTATGGAAGAGTTGCAAGAAGAAAGCCATTGTTAGCAGAAAAGCATAAGAAGTCCCGTTTGCAGTTTGCCACAAGCCATGTGGGGGACAAAGCAAACATGTGGAAGAAGGAGTTGTTTTGCAAAAAAGAATGGGCAAGGATTTCAGTCTCTAGATATGCAAAGCTGGTAGAGACTTAAGGCCCATACACATGTCGAACTTTTGCGAATGACGGGTTGTTTGAACGTCCCATCGTTCAGTCGTCCGCACGCCAAATCGGGCGTGTGTACAGACTGTCGTTTGGGTGATAAGACTGGTCTCAAAATCAGTCTTATCACCCGAACGACAGGCGGATCGCCGGGCGGATCTCTCAAAATCAGTCTTATCACCCGAACGACAGTCTGTACACACGACCGATTTGGCGTGCGGACGCCTGAATGACGGGACGCTCAAACGACCCGTCGTTCACAAAAGTCCACGTGTGTATGGGCCTATACCCTAAAAGACTGGCAGCTGTAATTGCAACAAAAGGTGGTTCTACAAAGTATTGACTCAGGGGGCTGAATAATTACGCACACCCCACTTTGCAGTTATTGATTTGTAAAAAATGTTTGGAATCATGTATGATTTTCATTCCACTTCTCACGTGTACACCACTTTGTACTGGTCTGTCACGTGGAATTCCAATAAAAATGATGCATGTTTGTGACAGTAATGTGACAAAATGTGGAAAAGGGGGCCGAATACTTTTGCAAGCCACTGTATAAAGCGACAACTTATTATATAGTGCTGGTTGCTTATGTACAACTGCCAAAAACTGGCAAATGAGTAAAGGAAGCTGGCTGACATCTTTGTATAGATCCTTTCCAAGGAGTGCTTTTGTAAAGAATAAAGGTAAAACTTAGAATATCCCATTAGGAGATGGACTGGTCCAAAATCTCTCAAATCTATCAGCTTTTTAATAACTACTGTAAGTGGCAGCAAAATAGAAAACAAAGTAATTTATAGTGCCTTCTGCTCTGGGAGAAATGTAAATTTTATATGTATGTTCAACGTTACAATTTTTTCCTGCGATTGTGGCCCTTTAACCAACCATTCCCTCTCCTGCGTCCACCTGAATACACTGTGTGCAGCTGTCCTTGGTATGTTATGTCCTCCAGTCAATTGTTAATTGTAAATCTGTGGGACCTGCTGGTTTCCCTATCTTCATATCAGCCACTAAGCCCTAATCAGATAACCGCAGTCTTCACCTTAGGTGGCTCGTCCCCGCTTGAACAGGATGACCAGGAGCTTGAACAGGAATTACATCCATCTCACTACGGTTACACGAAAGGTATAAAGATTGATGCTTTGAAGGCAGAGATACCAAAAGAACATATGAGGCAAAACACAGGCAGAGAAGTCAAACAAGCCAGGGGGTCATACCCAAGAGATACTAAACTTCCAATGGGTCTAACCAATCTCGGAGTCGGGTACAGGCAAAAAGTCGGTTCAGGCAGCAAACTTGAATAGTCAATTCCAGGTAAAAGGTCAATCTACGCGGCTATCAAGAATAGTCGAGGTACAGGCAAAGGTCAATCCAGGTGGCAGTCAATATTAGTCGAGGTACCAGCAAAAGTCAATCCAGGTGGCAATCAAAAATAGTCAAGATACAGGCAAAGGTCAATCCAGATGGCAATCAAGAGTAGTCGAAGGTACAGGCAAAGGGCAATCCAGATGGCAATCAAGAGTAGTCGAAGGTACAGGCAAAGGGCAATCCAGGCGGCAATCAAGAGTAGTCAAGGTACAAGAAAAGGTCAACACGCATGTCAGTTGACACTTTGTTCATCAGCACCCGAGGGCGTTTACTGGATGGGATGAGAGATGCGCCCACCCACGTTGATTGCAGTTACACACAAGCCGGAGATCTGCAGGAGCGTTGCTGCCAGGAGACAGAGCCCGACACCCGGAAGTATGCAGGACACTGCGGGCGCACATGGAAGGTAAGATCGTGACAAAACCATTATAAAGCAATTTTAGTAAGTGATTTTTTTTGGTCCTTTTTCACCCCTTACACACTTGTAGGAGTTCTGGTTCACCATGAGCTTGCTGGGGAATCTGCAACCTAATATGGAAATACCAAAGGATAGCTTGGTGCACTGTAATATCTACAGCCAAAGGTGGAATACCACTTTAGCCATTTCCATCACTCTTGATTTTACAGGTGCTTTATAAGACTGAGTTCCACATCAATGTATTGTCTTTGGCAACCCGTGTCCAGATTCCCACCCTGAAGACAATCTGAAGATCTCATGCAACAGATGAAACCCAGATGCTTCGTTGATGGCCTTTGTAACACTTGTATTCTTGCCCAGAGTAATTTACGATGTGTGAGAAGCCTTTGGATTTTGCCCCGGACTGAAGATGTTTTTCATCTGAGATGGAGATTTTGATAGCTCTATCGGGTCTTGGGCAAAAACCAGAAAGGCATATTTGTTGTAATTAATTTTATCATTCTGTTCTGCATGTGTGGTGTACTGCTGGGCCTCAGCTGCGTAGACATAATTATTATTATTATTGATTTATAAAGCGCCAACATATTCCGTGGCACTGTACAAAGTAAGAAACAAACATGGGGTACATAATAATACAGATAATGGTACACACCAATATGCACAAAATACAGAGTTGGTACAAAAATACAGAATTGGTAATTACAGTAACAAAAGTAGTAATGTGAATAAAATGTGTAACAAATCCCAAGACACAAAACTTTGAGAGAGCCCTGCCCTTGCCATCTTATAATCTAAAGGAATAGGTGGGAACAAGAGGTGGAGTAGTATACAATATTCATACCAATAGGCGATGTGTTTTAGGTTATCTAGTGGTAGGAGTACAACTTGGCCAGAGGTCAAAGGGGAACTGGCCTAAGGTAGAGCGTATGCTTGACGGAAAAAGTGAGTTTTGAGGGCACGTTTAAAGATATCAAAGGTTGGGGAGTGACGAATGTGTTGTGAAAGGGGATTCCAGAGGAGGGGTGAAGCATGTGAGAAATCTTGTATACGTGATTGTGAGGAGGTAATTCTAGAGGAGGACAAAATAAGGTAATGTGCAAATCTGAGATTGCAGTTGGGTTGGTATCTGTAAACTAACCCATTGTAGGGAAGCCTTCGCATGTACAGTATATAGCGTTAATACTGACTCAACCAGACTCAAACACACCCACTTATTATGGCCGTACACTGGATCAATTTTCAGGATAATTTGCTAAAACTACAAGTAATCATTTACTTCAGAAACCCTGATTGATAAAACATCCGATCCATTTTGGACAGTTTATCAATAGAAATGGTGATCAGTGGAGCAAACGGGTTCGCAGTCTTATGTTTGCATCGGAATTTGCAGGTTTGTTAACCCCTGAACCAAAGATGGTTTAAGATTAAATAGGGCCCTAGGCAAGGTAGTGGCTATGACTCATCTTTATGGTACTAATGGTAATCTAAGGTGTGAGAGTAGTCAAAGAAAGTGGCTTTTAGGCCCCTGACACCCACTAGGTCCCAGGCACCTGCCTAGGTTGCCTCGTGGGTGATCCTAAAAACCCAGCAGCTCTCTATACTGGGTTTGCCATTAGCCCGGCAAAAAGTAGCCACACTACGTTCATCCCATTCCATATCGTGATCAATCACTCTTTCCCCCTTCCTCAACCCCAAAAAAATGATTGGGTATAATTGTGAATCAAGTTGCTGTTGTAGAAATAGTGGCAGATCAGCAGTCGAATAGTTTTGTATTGTGTCGGCTAATCCAGACATAGTGGAGACATCAGTACATTGGATTGTAAATGCAGAAAATGGTACAGTGATGAGGACAGATTTCACATAATCGTTTTTTCCAGAATTTTGACTTTTTTTTCAAAAAATTATTGATTTTCTGCTCATTATTAATGCAAAAGAGTGGAGAAATTGAAATATGACTATTTTGTTAGTTTTACAAAATAATAGTTTAAAAATAAATAGTGCTAGTGTAGATAACAAAACAGGACTTGTATTTGGCTATTCCTCCTGTTTCTCACTAAACTTAAATGATGTTGCCGGTATAATGTACAGTAGAGTGATATTTGATTTTTAAATAAAGTTATATTTCTGCTTTGTGTATATTTTCTCCTTGTAGTGTGTCCATTATAAAACATTTTTGCTGTATAATGCCTATTAGGCCCCGTTCACACTTGCTTTTTGGCAAGTAAAAGGACCGGATCCTGATCGGATCAGGACCTGATCCTGATCAGAACCGTACGGTTCCGATCCGGATCTGATCCGGTCCGTTTGCATCAGGCATGCATCCGGCTGCCATCCGGATCCGTGGGCAAAAAATAGCGAAATTTTAAGAAATAAATGTTGGGGTCAGCAGAGGGTGCACCTGGTGCACCTGTAGAATCAGGTTTCTCTGCTGTAGGCCTCACCTCCACCTCCGACATTCTGCCAAACAGCTCCAGTACGTCTGTCACTGCTGCTCCACTCCAGACATGCTTGGCCCATGTGTCCCCATCCGAAATGGCCGCTTGGGGTAGAACGTCAGGTTTTTGTAGGCAGTGTGTTCTGTGCCTTCCGTTCCCCATTGGTTTCTGTGTTCCGGATGGTGTTGTCAGGATCAGGTCCGGCTCCGGTCCGGGTGCGTGGGCCGGAGATCCGGACCCAAAAAATAGCGCATGTTGGAAAACTGTCCGGAGTCCGGATCCGGTCCGGCTCCGTACTGTACGGAACGTACGTATGTGAACGTCCGCATACCCTTTGCATTGCTATGCGGAACGTACGTTCCGTTTGTACAGTATGTGGTCCGGATCAGATCCGGAAAATCCGGATAGCGAACGCTAATGTGAACCGGGCCTTACCTGCACAAGTTCTTGTATCTTCTTTCTTTATTGTATCTTCTTTCTTTTTATTTCTTTATTTCATTTATATGATCCAATTATAATGCCATAGTGTTCCTTATGCACTTTATTTAGTTGACGCCCTATAGTGACCCTGTATATAGTGTCTCCCCCCATTTACAGTGTTTTATAGTGTCCCACCCATAGCATGCTCCCATTTTAGTATTATTATTATTTAGTATTTATATAGCGCTGACATCTTCTGTAGCGCTGTACAGAGTATATTGTCTTGTCACTTAACTGTCCCTCAGAGGGGCTCACAGTCTAATCCCTACCATAGTCATACATCTATATATATATCGTATAGTCTATGGCCAATTTAGGGGAAAGCCAATTAACGTATCTGTATGTTTTTTGGTATTTGGGAGGAAACCGGAGTACCCGGAGGAAACCCACGCAGACACGGGGAAAACATACAAACTCCTTGTAGTGTGAGCCGGGGACCCAGCGTTGCAAGGCGCGAGTGCTAACCACTACGCCACCGTGCTGCCCCAATAGTAGCCCCTTGGTATGGAAGCAGGAAATTTGGGCGCCCACTAGTGGCGAAAATTTGACACCACCAAAGGGGCCATTGGATTTGTTTACATGTGCAAGGTAACTCACTCAGTGAAGCATATGGAGAGGTGCAAAACGGAGACCAGGGTAAACATCATGATCAGAGTGATCACATGTACAGTGGCTTGCAAAAATATTCGGCCCGTTGAAGTTTTCCGCATTTTGTCATATTACTGCCACAAACATGAATCAATTTTATTGGAATTCCACATGAAAGACCAATACAAAGTGGTGTACATGTGAGAAGTGGAACGAAAATCATACATGATTCCAAACATTTTTTACAAATCAATAACTGCAAAGTGGGGTGTGCGTTATTATTCGGCCCCCTGAGTCAATACTTTGTAGAACCACCTTTTACTGCAATTACAGCTGCCAGTCTTTTAGGGTATGTCTCTACCAGCTTTGCACATCTAGAGACTGAAATCCTTGCCCATTCTTCTTTGCAAAACAGCTCCAGCTCAGTCAGATTAGATGGACAGCGTTTGTGAACAGCAGTTTTCAGATCTTGCCACAGATTCTCGATTGGATTTAGATCTGGACTTTGACTGGGCCATTCTAACACATGGATATGTTTTGATTTAAACCATTCCATTGTTGCCCTGGCTTTATGTTTAGGGTCATTGTCCTGCTGGAAGGTGAACCTCCGCCCCAGTCTCAAGTCTTTTGCAGTCTCCAAGAGGTTTTCTTCCAATTTTGCCCTGTATTTGGCTCCATCCATCTTCCCATCAACTCTGACCAGCTTCCCTGTCCCTGCTGAAGAGAAGCACCCCCCGAGCATGATGCTGCCACCACCATTTTTGACAGTGAGGATGGTGTGTTCAGACAGAGTGATGTGCAGTGTTAGTTTTCTGCCACACAAAGCGTTTTGCATTTTGGCCAAAAAGTTCCACTTTGGTCTCATCTGACCAGATCGCCTTCTTCCACATGTTTGCTGTGTCCCCCACATGGCTTTTGGCAAACTGCAAACGGAACTTCTTATGCGTTTCTGTTAACAATGGCTTTCTTCTTGCCACTCTTTCATAAAGGCCAACTTTGTGCAGTGCATGACTAATAGTTGTCCTATGGACAGATTCCCCCACCTGAGCTGTAGATCTCTGCAGCTCGTCCAGAGTTACAGTGGGCCTCTTGACTGCATTTCTGATCAGCGCTCTCCTTGTTCGGCCTGTGAGTTTAGGTGGACGGCCTTGTCTTGGTAGGTTTACAGTTGTGCCATACTCCTTCCATTTATGAATGATCACTTGAACAGTGCTCCTTGGGATGTTCAAGGCTTTGGAAATCTTTTTGTAGCCTAAGCGTGCTTTAAATTTCTCAATAACTTTATCTCTGACCTGTCTGGTGTGTTCTTTGGACTTCATGGTGTTGTTGCTCCCAATATTCTCTTAGACAACCTCTGAGGCCCTCACAGAGCAGCTGTATTTGTACTGACATTAGATTACACACAGATGCACTCTATTAAGTCATTAGCACTCATCAGGCAATGTCTATGGGTAACTGACTGCACTCAGACCAAAGGGGGCTGAATAATTACGCACACCCCACTTTGCAGTTATTTATTTGTAAAAAATGTTTGGAATCATGTATGATTTTCGATCCACTTCTCATGTGTACAGCACTTTGTATTGGTCTTTCATGTGGAATTCCAATAAAATCGATGCATGTTTGTAGCAGTAATGTGACAATATGTGGAAAACTTCAAGGGGGCCGAATACTTTTGCTAGCCACTGTATGTCAGTGTAATACTCGTACACTGATAATGTTGTTTCTCTTTGCTTTTTATGTATGTTATAATGCAATCCAATGCCATGCTCCAGTTTCAAATTAGACTCAGTCTGTTATAGGGATTTAAAGAGGATCAGTAAGAAAATAAGAGCCCCTAGATGGTGCTTACCTCTGGTGGGGGAAGCCTCTGGATCCTAATGACGCTTACCCCTTCCTCCTGTGCAGCACAGATCCAGCACTGGGACCCCCGCACAGCAGCAACCTTATTAATCAGTGAGGGTCACACTGTAGTCACTTCCTGTCTGAGTCAGGACTGAGTCAGCCACTTACATACCTGATATTTAACTCTTTCAGGCAGAGAAAGAAAAAAAGGAACACAGCATAGTAATTTGTGTGCTAGGCACTGTACATACACTTGTCTATCTCATTATGTCACATTTCAGTTCTGGTATCCTTTAAAAAAATTGCCATGTGGTACATCTTTAGCATGGCAATTTTATGGTTTTGCCGGTCTTGGCAATAAGCCTTTGGATGCGTGTGGGCATCATTCCTCAAATAGCTGTGCAAGTATTATTTCCTAAAAATAAGACAGGCCGCAGAGCAGGGGCGAAATGTCCTTCAAGGCTTAATACCGAGAGTCAGCAGAGGCATCCGTGGCTAATTGTTAAACAATCTTGTGGGGCAGCTGAACGCAGGCTAGAATCTTGGCTGAGACCATCCAGAATGATCGTCTCTGAGTTGTTTTTGTGCTTTTGCACGAGACTTAAAGAGAACCTGTACTGAGTAAAATTATTTAAAATAAACACATGAGGTAACTTCAAATGAACATTACATAGTTACCTTGCCATCAGTTCCTCTCAGAAGCTTACCATTTTCTTCTTACAGTGATCCCTTCCAGTTCTGACAACATTTTGTCAGAATTGAAATATATCAGTTGCTGTCAGTTATATATCAGTTGCTGTCAGTTACAGCTGAGAGGAGAACTGATGTGTCCATGTTTCCCTATGGCTCAAGTGGGCGATGTTACAGTTTAACAGTGTGCTGACCAGGAAGCTGTTATGGGGTAATAGCCATTTTCAAAATGGAGGACGGTGAATTCCATTGATCACAGTGGAGAAACAGGACACAGGAGAAGAAAAATAGATTGAGGAGTAGACTACACAGGAGGTAAGTATGACTTGTGTATGTTTATTTTGACTTTTAATGTTCAGTTCAGGTTTTCTTTAAAGAGGAGCTGTTAGGTATAGGGTCTCAGAGAAAATAAACACATATATCAGTAGCTAAAGATTGGCTGTACTTACATTACATATGCATTTCACTGTCCACATTTGTACTTCACAGAATTTTTATATAGTATATGCAGAGATTGATGCTCCTGACAGCTCATGGCAGGTTCCATGTTTTTCTGTCAAATGTGTCGTCATGTCCTGCCTGCTTCCTGATCACAGAAAAGCTCGTACTGAATAACACAGTGTGCAGTGAATATTAATGAGCCATGTGGCTAGGAACAATAGCTGACTCCTGCAGTGTACTCGGCCCAGAGATTTATCAGTGCTACGCGCTGGACTGATTACAAGCTGCTGTAACGTCTCATTAGCAGCCGAGGGGAGGGCCCCAGAATGCTTTGCAGTATAGTATGCGGCTTGCGTCCTCTTAGGTCTAACAGCTTTTCTGATAAGCACACATCAAAGGTAACTGAGATTTTTATCTTCACTAATGGCTTTTTGGCTTCCTTCTAAACTGTTTAACACAGGAGAATAGAGGTTTAAATTAGCTTCTGCAGCCTGACAGTTACTCTTTAAGGACCACTATAACAAAAAAAATCTAAAATTTTGAATCCATGTGTCTGTCTACATGTAAAAAGTGAGTTTGCCCCTGAGCAAAATGTAATATAAATTACCACTATCACTCACATAAGGTACCAAAATTCTGATAGTTCTGAAAGGTTTTGGACTAGTCCACCGCCTCATGGGGAATCTCAGAGTTTTCTTTATTTTTAAAAGCAAATACTGAATGACAGTCGGCAGGCGGACTGGAAGTAATGTAAGTCTATGGCGACGCGTGTCAGTGTGAAAACCTGCCACAGTTTTACACGTCACACAATCGCGGGAGTATATGCTTCTGTGCACGTGATCGCATCGGCCACAGGAAGTAATTGTCACTTCCTGCTTGGCCATCTGCCAGACAGGGATTACCATGCACTAATGCGGTAATCCCTGAAGGCCTGTTTTTGGCAGTGTGGTGTGGCCCCTAAAGAGCTAGGTGCCCTGGGCAATGGCACAGTTTGTTAAGTTTATTTTAGCAAAAGAGAAGTGGAGTTATTGTTAGGCGTATCAGTAAGAAAAGTTAATGTTTGGCATATCGATAGGAGGGTTAGATAGGGGATAGAGTAGGGCAGGGGCGTTGCAAGGAACCAAAGAGATCTGGGGCACTACAGCCAGAATGTGGGTGTGGTCATGGGTGGAGCCATATTTACATGAACTTAGTAGCGGTCTAAGTAGGTCTACCCAACAAAATGTTGGATGAAGCCCCCTCACCATTAATACAAAAAAACAAAAGTAAAAATGCAGTATGTCACATAAATAGGCAGTGTCACGTAAGGCTCGTACACACGCCGTACTAAAGGCAACTAAAGGCAACCTCCCGCTGGGCGGGTTTTCAGCAGACAGTACAGCGTGTGTACAGTCTGTCGGCAGACTGATAAGGCTGTTTCTGAACGATCCGCCCGGCGGTAGGTGACGATGGACCTTTAGTACGGCGTGTGTACGAGCCTTTAAACATAACTAGGCAGAGTTACCTGGCTTCTGTGCTGGCAGTACTGGCCTGTTGCCAGGTTATCTGTCATTTCCCCCATAACATTCCCTGACCCTCTAGTGGAAGATTGTGGTGCCCATGCTTCAGGGACCACAATATAAGAACTACAGCTTCCTGCATGCCCCTATAAAGGCACCACAGCACCCAGCATACCTCCAATTGATGCACCACAGCTCCCAGCATTCCTGTCATTTAGGCAAAACAGCTGACTCTGCCTGGGGGAAATCCAGGACACCATAGAATAGATCCGGGGCACGTGCCACTGATCTATGGGGCTAGCAACGGCCCTGGAGTAGGGAGAGGTTACAAGGCTGCCATCAGGAACGATCAATAAAAAAAGTCACTAATCAAACAACAATATTAGTAATATAATATTATATTATTATACTTCTCCTTTTTGCAACAATATTAGTAATATTATTATTATTGATTTATAAAGTGCCAACACAGTATTATGCAACTGATATTTTTATATGTGGGACTACATGTGCAAAAAAACTGTATTGCCAATTCAATGCATATGCCAAATTTGACCCTATGAAAGCACTGGCCCGGGGCAATAGGAAATAGTAATGGTGTTAAAAAGGAACTGTAATGAAAATAATGTAATGAATAAGATTTTTTTTTTAAAAGAGGAGCTGTTAGGTATAGGGTCTCAGAGAAAATAAACACATATATCAGTAGCTAAAGATTGGCTGTACTTACATTACATATGCATTTCACTGTCCACGTTTGGATTTCACAGAATTTGTATATAGTATATGCAGAGATAGATGCTCCTGATAGCTCATGGCAGGTTCCATGTTTTTCTGTCAAATGTGTCCTCATGTCCTGCCTGCTTCCTGATCACAGATAAGCTCCTACTTGAACAACACAGTGTGCAGTGAATATTAATGAGCCATGTGGCTAGGAACAATAGCTGACTCCTGCAGTGTACTCTGCCCAAGATTTATCAGTGCTACGGGATTACAAGCTGCTGTAACGTCTCATTAGCAGCCGAGGGGAGAGCCCCAGAATGCTTTGCAGTATGGTATGCGGCTTGCGTCTTCTTAAGAATAACAGACTTGCTGATAAGCACACATCAAAGGTAACTGAGATTTTTATCTTCACTAATTGCTTTTGTGCTTCCTTCTAAACTGTTTAACACAGGAGAATAGAGGTTTAAATTAGCTTCTGCAGCCTGACATTTACTCTTTAACAATATTCCTTTATCAATTATTTAGGCAGTGGTTGCCCACTGTAAAATCTTTCCTCACCCTGATTTACATTCTGAAATGTCAGGTGCATCAGTGTGGAATGTTTGTGTCTGAGAATTCAAAGGCCAGTGAATACAATTCCTGGTTTCCCAGCATGCTCTGGGAGGATAATCTCACAAAGCTAAACAGCATCACCCCACCACCACCACAATCTTAGATCAAAAGGATCTAGTAACTTGGTCACCCCAAGAGTCCACCTCAAAACCTTTGGCGACAGAGCCTTCTGTCATGCTGCCCCTACACTTTGGAACGCTCTGCCACACTTAATCAGGATATCTCCATCCCTGGAAGAATTCAAGTCCAAACTGAAAATCCACCTGTTTAGTCTGACATTTATGAACACCTCTGTAACAGTCCAACCTGCAACCCTGTATTGATCTGAGACACTTTATTCAAATGTTATTGTGTATTTATTTAAATGTTATTGTGTATTATTGTAAAAAGCCTGGGCCAAACCTCACTGGAAGGGTGGGGCTACATACCAATATACAGCAACATACAGCTATAGAAAATGTTTCTGATGCTAAAACCAGGAACATTACAGTAAAAGTGGCTATCCAGATTAATTTACTGCATTCTCTGTCACTACAGGGCCTCTTCAATGTGAGGTTTGAAACAGTGGTGTAGCTAAGGAGCTGTGGGCCCCGATGCAAGTTTTTCAATGGGGCCCCCCAAGTACTCTATACATAACAATTGATACGGCGCACCAAAACCTGCCAATGGCAACTACAGTGTCAGAGGTGTAAGAAGGGGATGGGGAATAGTTTGTTAATAATTACCACTATTCAAAGTATCTATAGAAGTGACTATTATGAGCACAGGACCAATAGAGCTGCAGTTGAGGGAGGGCACTTCGGGGCCCTTCTGGCCCAAGGGCCCGATGCGGTCGCTACCTCTACAACCCCTATTGCTACGTCCCTGGTTTGAAAGTAAAACAGAGTTGAATTAGGCTGGAGCTAATGAATTAGTCTGTAAAATGCAGGGATTTGGGTCCAGCACACTGATGAGTACTGAGCCAAATACTAATAATGTGATAAATGACCCTTGCGCTTTCACCCTCCGCAGCTCAGTGCAAGGAGAACGTTCCCAGCATTCGCACCAGCAGTGTTTACCACATTTACTCACAGCTGTTCTGTTTAATCTGTTGGGAATCTTTCGACTCGGGTCGGTAAGTTTTAAAAAATAAATCCCTCAGATAGGAGGCGAATGGCAGCATTTAAAGCAAGCATGAGGCCCCCAAAAAATTATAATACAGTATAATGAATTGTATGAGTAGTACAGATAATGATACATAGAATATTGGTAGCAAAGAAAAGAGTCTCAGTAATTTTATTTTCAGTAACAGATTTTTTTTGTATATAACATTGTATCATATTGTCACAGTTGCAGTTTTAAAGGGAACCTAAACTGATAGGGATATTGATGTTTCCTTTTAAACAATACCAGTTGCCTGGCAGTAGTGGTTGAATCACACCTAAAACAAGCATGCAGCTAATCCAGTCTGACTTTAGTCAGAGCACCTGATCTGCATGCTTGTTCAGGGGCTGTGGCTAAAAGTATTAGAGACACAGGATCAGCAGAAGAGTCAGGCAACTGGTATTATTTTAAAAGGAAAAATCCATATCCTTCTCAGTTTAGGTTCCATTTAAAACCACACTCTGGCCCATATGCAAGTCACTTTTTCTCCTGTGTTTTCTCCTAGGAGATCATTTTTCATCTTCAATTTAAAATCAGTTTTTAGCACTTTGCCGTGGAAAAAGTACCAAAAAGTATGTGAAAAAGTGCTGGCAAAATTATTTTGAGTATTTGTTTGCTTGCTGGTTGTTTAAAGAGAAGGTCCAAGCAAAATAAAAAAATGAGTTTCACTTACCTGGGGCTTCTACCAGCCCCATGCAGCCATCCTGTGCCCTCGTAGTCACTCACTGCTGCTCCAGTCCCCCACTGGCAGCTTGCCGACCTCGGAGGTCGGCGGGCCGCATTGCGTACATTTTACGCATTGAACCAGTAACGCGTAAAATGTATGTGTTAATGTTCCTGCATCAGTGAAAATGCGTAAAAATGTACGCAATACGGCCCGCCGACCTCCGAGGTCGGCAAGCTGCCAGTGGGGGACTGAAGCAGCAGTGAGTGACTACAAGGGCACAGGATGGCTGCATGGGGCTGGTAGAAGCCCCAGGTAAGTGAAACTCATTTTATTATTTTGCTTGAACCTTCCCTTTAAATGGCATTTTATTTAGAAGTTGTGAAAATATCACCTGGTAGAAAACTCAGGTGAAACAGTTAATTGCATATGGCCCTCTGTCTTCTAAGTTATAAAACCGAGCAGAAATAAATACCTTTTGAACTTTCCCGCAGTAAAACCTTATCCCAAGCTGTCCCTCACTGTTTCTTGGCTGTTTAAAGGGACCCTGGGCAGTGCTTAAAAATGAAGATCTGCACTTACCTGGGGATTCCTCCAGCCCCGTAGCCTGCAAGGTCCCTTGGCGCCCCCTGGGCCCCCTCCACGGTCCTGCTGGCGTCTCCGGTAGCACAATGACTTTGGCCGAAATTGTGGTGTGAAACTGTGCGGATGCGGCCCATCCGGCACACAGCTCGATCACGTGCCCGTCGCTCCGGCGCATGCACAGTTCGAGAAAGAACCGGACAGACCGTGCATTAATTACAGAACATTATGTTTGTGTATGATAGCGACTCAAACTATATCGCTGGATTAAATGGAAAAGGCAGAAATTAGTCTTTTGTACGGCTAGTTCAGCGCTGTCATGTCTAAACAGCAGATCGGAAAACATGAAGACAGCAATGTGCAGGAAAAGCCTGCTAGGGGCACCCGGGGGTGGTCTGACATAAAGGCATCATGCACCTACCACTGCCCACTGCACGTTGCACATTGCACACAACTTTGGTCAAAGTCGCCGGGCTAAAGGAGCCGCCAGCGGGACCTCAGAGGGGGCTCAGAGGACGCCAAGTGAACTTGCGGGCTACAAAGGGGGGGGGGGATATGGGCTGGAGGAAGTCCTAGGTAAGTGCAGATTTTAATTTTTAAGCGCTGCTCAGGGTTCCTTTAAGTGCTTCAGAAAACAGGACTGTATCCAAACCATGTTGGGTCGAATAGTTCAGAGAAGCTCTTTTGCATAGATAACAACTGAAGTTTTTTTAACCCTTCCTGTACTGGAAACCAATATGAGACTCTTTTCTTTGCTGCTAATGTTTTATTTCTTAGCTGCACTCTACACATACAATTCACTATCTCATAAGTTTATTTTTCGCTTCAGGTTTGCTTTAAACTAACATAGAAAAAGAACACCATACTGTGCCAAAACTTAAAAACATAAAAGCCATTATAAGAGGCAGCCTCGGTGCCATCGTTCCAATCAGCGTTCCTTAATATATGACTTTCATTCCAATCTATGTGATTAGAGGTTCATAAAAAGTTTACATAAGCTCTTCCCAGCCTTCTGTTCATTGCATATTTTAGTTCGTACGCTGGAGACAATAGTGTAATCAAATAAATGATAATGCAAATAAGGGAGCGCTGGAGCTCAGTCGCAGTTATTTAATTACAGAACATTATGTTTGTGTATGATAGCGACTCACACTATATCGCTGGATTAAATGGAAAAGGCAGAAATTAGTCTTTTCTGCGGCTAGTTCAGCGCTGTCATGTCTAAACAGCAGATCGGAAAACATGAAGACAGTAATGTGCAGGAAAAGCCTGCTAGAGGCACCCAGGGGTGCAGGGGTGCCTCTAGCCATTTTGTCACTCCAGGCGAGAAATCCTGTGGCGCCACCCCCCTCCCGTGCTTGCCCCCCAGCCCCATTCCCCCCACCCTCAAAACCCCTAAAAATAATCATAATGCAGCAGCGTTTCACCAGAAAATCAGAAAATACACTTATTGCGGCATGGGTTCACCAGAAAATAGTTGTAATGCAGCAGAGCGTTTCACCATAAAATATACTTATTGCGGCATGCACTCACACACACCACACACAATATACACATGCACACAGTACACACACACCACACACACACACTATATACACACACACTATATACACACACACACACATTATACACACGCGCACACACACTATACACACACACACACACACATTATACACACGCGCACACACACTATACACACGCGCACACACACTATACATACACACACACTATACACATGCGCACACTATACACACACTATACACACGCACACACTATACAAACACACACACACTATACATACACACACACTATTATTTATTTATTGTATTCATAAAGTGCCAACATATTACGCAGCACTATACACACGTACACACACAGTACACACTATATACACACTATACACACGCACAGTACACACACACTATACACACGCACAGTACACACACACTATACACACGCACACTGCACACTACACTATATATACACACACACACACACACACCTACCCATGTCCTCCCCTTCACCACCATCTCTACGAATCCCTGCTTTCGCTACCTTATAGTGTGTCTGAGCCCTTATGCAGAGAAATAATGAGGAGAGAAAAGCTGAAAGAGAGGGAAGAAGATGTTTGCCTCACCAGAATTGCACTTTTATTTAGCTTTCCTGTATGACAAGAAGACACAGCCAGCCAGCACTAGGGGAAGAGGGAAACAAAGGTGAATGAAGGAGGCTGGTGCACACCAAGAGTGCTTCAGAGTGCTTTTCAAATCGACAGTGATTTGAAAAGCGCTGGACTATTGTTACCCTATGACGGTGTTCCCACAGCAGCGTTGGGATTTTTTCTAATTTTTTGGAGCGATTCTTTCAAAAATCGCTTCACAAAGTCGCATTCGCAAACTGCTAGCGATTGCTATTGCGATTTTGTCGTGGACTAGCCCAGAGAGAGGCGGAGTGGAGAAACTTAGAATAGCCTGAGATGGAGCAGAGAGCTTATCTGTATTGCAGTCCTACATTACACAGAGACTACTTACCTGTAATAGGATTCCTGTCCCTGGCGGTCTCTCACACAAGTCAGAAAGCAGCCCTCCTGGAGTGTAGGGACTGTCAACATTTTTCCACTTGTAAACACCTTATCTGCACAGGCAGTCATTTTAACAATGGTGAGAGACCAGACAGATGTTTTCCCACAGACCCTCCAGGCAAGCTCTGCGTTATGTTGTGTATATTTACCAGCTTGCCTGCACTCTAATTGCACTTTTATCTGCTAGCTTAGTGTTTGACATTGCCTTACAACAACAAACCTGAATACACCAGGCACTGGACCAGCCCTAAATCACTGAATGAAAGGCGACCTGGGGGGCAGTCCATGCCTGGCTGCTACACTAAGTCTCTCTAAATCCACGGAGTTACCAGTAGCAGAGAGAGAGAGGAACTGACTTAATCAGTCAGGACTCAGAAGCTGATGCTGTACTCCGATGGATCCCTGACTGAGTGAGCTGGAACTGAGTGAGCTGGGAGTAGTGCCTTCTCTCACTGACTCATTAATTACTGTGGTTCTTTGAATCATTGAGCTGAAGGAACTGAATTAATCAGCTATGAGTGGAGTCAGGCGCTGCTTTTAGCTGCTGTTGTAATCTGACCCCGAGTGAGCTGAGAGGCATTTTTTATCTCACTACTCAGTGCAACAGCGCTCTTCCCTCCTCCTGTCGCCCTAGGCAAAAATTTATAGCTGCCTAATGGCTGAGACGGCTGTGCGGGGGTGGTCCGACATAAAGGCATCATGCACCTACCACCACTGCCCACCTTTATGGTATGGCAGCCGGCATGTGCCCCTGGCTGGGATATGAACACGTTTGTTTGAATAGTTTATCACAATAGAGGAGAGAAGAAGGCCAAGCAAACAGTAATTCTTAAGGGGCCTGTACACCTAACGATTTTCCCGCCGATATACAGCAGATTCGATCACTGTGAACCAGGCATTATTCGTCTAGCATAGCCGAATAATGCGCGCTGCCGTTCGCGTCCTCGGAAGCTTACTGCGCAGGCGCAACACAAAGTTTTCTTGTACTGCGCCAGCGCAGTAAGCTTCCGATGACGCGGGCGGGAGCGAGCAGGCCGTAGTAACGGGCGCGTAGCCGCAGTTGGACTGCGTGACGCGCTAGACCGGGGCTGGCGGCGGGGAACGGCAGATCGGAGGAGGACGGCGTGGGACATTACTGCTACAGGGGGCTGATAGAAGCCCCAGGTAAGTGGTGGTTTATATCCTTAGGTTCCTCCACAGAACCCCTTTAAGGGATAACACAATAGGCACAGCGTCCGCACGTTGGGCAAAATGGGGCAGGCCCCCCCCCCCCAGAACCCCCAATCATGGCCACCCGCTGCTGCCTTTCTTAAAGGATACCCGAAGTGACATGTGATATGATGAGATAGACATGTGTATGTACAGTGCCTAGCACACAAATAACTATGCTGTGTTCCTTTTTTACTTTCTCTGTCTGAAAGAGTTAAATATCAGGTATGTAAGTGGCTGACTCAGTCCTGACTCAGATAGGAAGTGACTACAGTGTGACCCTCACTGATAAGAAATTCGAACTATAAAACACTTTCCTAGCAGAAAATGGCTTCTGAGAGCAAGAAAGAGATAAAAAGGGGAATTTCTTATCAGTGAGGGTCACACTGTAGTCACTTCCTGTCTGAGTCAGGACTGAGTCAGCCACTTACATACTGTACCTGAAATTTAACTCTTTCAGACAGAGAAAGAAAAAAAGGAACACAGCATAGTTATTTGTGTGCTAGGCACTGTACATACACATGTCTATCTCATCATGTCACATGTCACTTCGGGTATCCTTTAATTGGAGCCAATGGTCTTGAGGGCAGAACCACAGCTCCATCATTGGGGCCAATCACTGCATTCTTTGCTACTGAGGGAGAGCTCGGGGGACAGAGGACACATGGAGGAAACAAGAGGCCACAGGGACAGAGGACACAGGGGACTGTATACATGGTATACATACTGGGCGGCGGTCCGAATATGTATTATTCACTCCTCTATCACATGTTTAGGCCTAGAAGCTGCTGTGAGGGTGAAGGCAGCAAGTCTGCTGTGAGGGGAGAATACTGCATGTATAATACTGATACAGGATGTCATGCATGTAGATATTAAATACAATGGACAAGCTAAAATGAGAAACCAATGAAAACACCATCTAGATACATAATGCTTTTATACTTTCATACTTTGCTTATACAGCCTCTTTCAATTTAGTTATTTCTCATGAGTGCCATGTGGTTAAATAAAAGTTGCATTGTTTAAAAGAAAATAAATATGTCAGCCTCCATATGTCTCTCACATCATTATACCGTGAGCTCCTCTTAAAGGGAACCTAAACTGAGAAGGATGTGGATTTTCCCTTTAAAAAAAATACCAGTTGCCTGACTCTCCTGCTGATCCTGCATCTCTAAGGGCTCGTTTCCACTATCGCGAATCTGCATGCGTCCAACGCATGCAGATCCGCACATGTAATACAAGTGGATGGGCCTGTTTCCACTGTAGCGTTGTTGAGGTGCGTTTTTTTCAGCGTGAAAAAAACGCACAAAAGAGCCAACGATTTCGCCTGCGTCGGGAATCCGTGCGAATCGCCGCTAATGTATTTAATAGTAAAAACGCATGCGTTTGTTACATGCGTTTTTACCCGCGATTTCGCGTGCGATTTCGCACCTTTTTCAATTTTATTTAGCCCTGGCAGTGTCATGGTTAATTTCGCATGGCACCCTGCCATGCGAAATCGCAGGCGAAATCGCGGGTAAAAACGCATGTGGAAACGCATCCGCATGCGTTTTTACAAGCGTCGGAATGCGGCCGAAATCGCGTCGCAACAGTGGAAACAAGCCCTAATACTTTCAGTCACAGCCCCACAACAAGCATGCAGATCTGGTGCTCTGACTGAAGTCACACTGGATTAGCTGCATGCCTGTTTCAGGTGTGTGATTCAGCCACTGCTGCAGCCAAAGAGAGTGGCAGGACTGCCAGGCAACTGGTATTGTTTAAAAGGAAACATAATTTGCCAGTACAGGCTTGACCCTCTAGCACTAGATGGTTATTTAAAACCAATTCCCCACAGAGCAATCCTGTTTTTTTGGACCGCTGTGGGGATTTGCTATATAGTTGATTAAGACAGTTTTATCACAACAGTATTCTCGCATATAAATTGGGCTGCAACTTTGCGTTTTATAAGGTCAGAAGCAGAGATTTACTGTAGGGGTCTTTGCTGATCCCCCCCACAGTCACACATTTGTGCTATTGACCTGGGGTGTAGCTATCCCACAGTGCTACTGCTTATTTTGATACTGAACCAAATAAATGCATGGCTTTGCAGCAATCAGTGCTGTCTATATAACACTAGATTGGCCTGCTCAATGTTGTACATGCAGGTCAAAATACGTGTTAGATTGGAGTCCCCATAGGGGACATAAACGCCTTCATAGAAGGTAGCTGGGTGGATTCGTATTCACCACAGGGTGTATGAGCGGTGCAATATAGATGTCAGATTAGTGTCACTCAACAATTGTTTCACCTCGTAGAGAGAGGCGTCGTCAGGAGTTTGTGATAACACAACATTCATATATACAATATAATACAATATATACAGCCCTCCACCCCCATCAACAAAGGTTCCCCCAGCACCACGCTCAAGTCAGAGCTGAATGTGAATGAAGGCAGGGCACTTAAATAGTGATGCATCCCACACACCCATTTGAATGGGCTCCTCCCCCCTGTGTATATACCCATCCTCACCCTCATACTCCATCACAGGGCGTATGTGTCGGCGCCCTGTATGTCTCATAATGTGCCTCTGCATCATCCATGGCCATCGCATCTCGGTCCGGCGTGTGACGCCATTTCCTATGACGTCACATCCGGCCGCTGCGTGGTGCACTCTAATTGGCCGGGCCGCCGCACTACTGCTTGGGTGTCGTCATGGCAACCCGCCGCCGTATACAGTGCTTCGTATCGCACGCTGATTGGCCAGGCCCCGATCAACTGTTTGTGCGTTGTTACGGTAACCACACGCCGTGCGCGATCTGCGGATGCATCCTACTGCAGCCGCATACACAAGCGCTGGTCTGCCATCCTGGCTATTACCATGGTTACTATCTAACACAATGTCAATGCGTGCTGTATTGTGCCGCTCGCAGGGGCTGCCTCCATACACTCCCCTGTCCCTCAGATTCTTGCTATATGACTATACCCCACCCTATGCATGGATGCTGTAGAGGTCCACCATCTTAATGATCACAATCTCCAAACATACTATGCATCCCGTGGAGATGTCACCCCTTGAGGGATGCAATGCGAGAGGAGGTGAGTAGGTGAACTAACGTACATAGGTGGGGGGACCAAAGGGGGCCCACTCTAGGGGCGGTAGGACAAAAAAAGGGGGGGGGGGTTTGGGGGTTGTGAGGGAGGGGGGGGGGGGATTGGAGCGAGGGATGTACTGGGGATACCTGCCACATCTGGGGCACCCCAATTTGCTGACCAGGAAAGGGAGATACCCACAAAATACTCAAAAGACATTGTTAAACATATAGTCTCATAAACTGGTCATCATGTCCAATCGTCAAACCTCAGTTTGACCCGATGAGCCCGCTTATTCATCATAAAAACCCTTTCACTGAGAACTCCTCATTTAAGCCCTTCGGGGCTACGGAGTCCAACCGGAAAATCCATGCCAGTTCTAACTGCAACAGTTTTTTGTCAAGATCTCCACCCCTCTTACCCTGTTTCCACTGTTGGACCCCCCAAAAAGAAATCTTAAGGGGTTCGGTTGGATGGCAGCTATTCATGTGCCTCGCAACTGGGGTGTCGCGTTTGTGTTTTATGTCACCCACATGTTCGAGGACTCTGTCCTTCAGGGCTCTTGTCGTTTTCCCCACATAGATCAGGTTGCATTCACACGAGGCTGCATACACCAGTCCGCGCGTGTTACAATTGACAAAGCACCTGATTGTAAACGTTCTATTTGTCCCTTGTGCCCAGAAATCCTTCTTTTTGGCTATATATGGGCAGGCCTTACAGTGGCCACATCTGAAACAACCATTTGGTTTGGGTGGTAACCAGTTCAAATGTGTTCTAACCTCTTTGTTGCTAGAAAACGCACTGTGAACCAGCATGTCCTTCAAATTCTCAGTCCGTCTATATGTGATAGACGGTTTGGGTGTGAGATGTTTTGTTAAATCCTTATCTTGATGCAAAACAGGCCAATACTTCTCCATTATCTCAAAGATTTGATGCGATTGTCTAGAATACGACCCTATCAGTCTAACTGTTGATGGTTCTTTCTGTGTTAGGGACGGTGTTTTGTCTCTTAGGGTGTCTTCTCTCTTGCTTCCCTTTGCCCTTGTGTATGCTCTCCTAATGACTCTCTCAGGGAAGCCTCTCTGCTCAAATCTATCTCTCAAGAGGGCACTCTCCTCCTCAAACCTGTCCTCAGTTGAACAATTTCTACGAGCCCTAAGGAACTGTCCCACTGGAATGCCTGCTTTTAGGGACCTCGGATGAGCACTATCCCAGTGAAGTAAAGCATTGGTAGCTGTCTCCTTCCTGAATATACTGGTGTTTAGGGAGCCCTCCGCATCCTTTGTAATTTCTAGGTCCAAGAACGTGATCTTAGTCGGATTGATCTCGAACGTAAAATGCATTCCTATTTTGTTGGAGTTCAATAATGCTACAAAGCTGACAAACAATTCCTCAGGCCCATCCCACAACAAAAGCACGTCATCAATAAATCTTCCCCAAAAGGAAATATGTGATGTGAAAAACAGGAGATCCTCATTGAAGACGCATGTGTCTTCCCACCAGCCCAGGAACAGATTTGCATATGAGGGGGCACAGGCCGTCCCCATAGCACTGCCCCTGAGCTGGTGGTACCACCTGTCATCGAACATGAACGTGTTATGAGTCAGTATAAAAGTCAGGGCTTTCAAGAGGAAGTCAGAGTGGGTATTCAGGTGTACACCTCTAGACCTAAGGAAGTATTGCACTGCCTGGATGCCGAGATCATGTCTGATATTACTGTATAAGGCCTCGACATCCAGGCTAGCCAGTAGTGTGGTTTGGGATACCTGAAGGCCCTGTAGTCTCACCAAAACGTCTTTTGTATCTCGAAGGTATGACGGTAAGGATTCTACAAATGGTCTGAGAAACGTGTCCACATATTGGCTGAGAGCATCGGTGAGATTACCCCTGCCAGATACAATAGGTCTACCTGGCGGGTCAGACCTCTGTTTGTGAATCTTAGGCAGGGCATAAAACACCGATGCTATGGGATGTTTAATAGACAATTTCAAATGTTCGTAGTCACTCTTATCAAGCGCACCAGAGTTAAGACCTTCTACTAGAAGATCTTTAAGGGCCTTTTTATGTTCACTCAGGGGGTTTCTCCCCAAGAGACCATACTGGTCCCTTTGGTTCAAAATTTTTTCACACATCAGTTTGTACTTTTGTTCATCCATAATCACTACATTGCCCCCCTTATCTGCTGCCTTAATTACAATCTCTTTGTTCCCTGTGAGGTTTCTCAGTGCTTTAGTCTCACTATCTGTTAGGTTCGTCTGTCCCTTTCCTCTTTGTAGGGTCTGTTTTTCTAACTTACGCAGATCTCTTACAACCATGTTAACGAAAGTTTGGACATGGGTGTATTGGGAAAACGGGGGGCAATATGTGCTCTTGTGGTACTGACTACTTGATGGTGTCATTTCCTTAGTTCCCTCATTTTCAGCTTGCAGTTCATTTAAGGCTTCCATCGCCAGGTTTTCTAGTCTCGCTGAATCTTTTTCTTTACCCTTTTTAGACTCATGTAACTTAATGAGGGCTAACTTTCTTGCAAACAAATGAATGTCTTTCGTCCATTCGAAGGCCGAGAAGTCACTAGAAGGGACGAAAGTGAGACCTTTTTGTAATAGAGATACTTCATCATCGGATAGTGTTGTATTTGACAGATTCACTACCTGTAATGGCATAAGTGTTGTATTCTTAGTTACCATTGATGCGCAATTCTGCCCTTGCGATGTCCCGTGTACCCCCATTTTTCCCGATTCCTGAGAGTCGGTGTGTTCTTGGGTGAAGGTCTGGGGGTGACCCCTTGTGGGGTCTCTATGGTTTGACCTAAAAAACCGCCTGCCCCCCCCTTTTGCCCTCTGTTATCCTGGGGGTTCTGTTTGGGTTTCCTCCCCTTATAAGTAGGTACAGGTTTTCTTTTGGGGCTCCTAGGTCTCCTGTCACGTGGTCTATCTCTGTCTACCGATGAATCGGATTCAAGTTCCGATTGGGTCTCACTTTCTCCCTGCGCTTCTTCTTTCTTAGGTGTAGGTTCTTTTCTCTCTACCCAGGAGTACACTTTGTTATTTTTAAAATCGTCACTATCCCTTGTGAATTTACGTTGTTTACGTCTTTTGATATCTTCTTTATAGAGATTGATGCGGGATTCTAACTTAGCTTCAAACCTATCAAAGTCTGGGTGTCCAGAAGCCTCTAGAATGAGTTTTTGTTGTTGTTGTAACTTAGTTCTCGTTTTAGCAAGGTATGTACTCTCATAATCTCTCAGGAACCTCATCTGTTCAAGGGTCTGCCTGGTTTTCAGCTCCTCCCACCCCTTCATAAACTCAGTGTCTTCAGTATGTGAGTGGGGCTTGGTCAGATTCCTTAGACCTCTAACGGTGATTCTCTCTTTCAAATATACATCAAAGCTTGCTACTTCCCATACCGATCTCGTATATTCCTTATAGGTTTTAAATATTTCCCGAAAGCCCGGTTCTATATCTACTCTTTTAGTGATGGTATCATCCTCTATTCCTGTCTCAGATAAACATAAAGTATCTCTCACTTCCTTAGTGAGAGCATCAACGGTTGGGAGGTCGGCCGATAGATATGCCATTCCCTGAACCCGTATGAACGACAATAAATGGTGTTCGGCACACCAAACTGGAATAAATATAATATCTCACTACCGAATGTGGTTTGTGCAGGTAATTGGAATTAATCACACTTTGCCAGTACAGGCTTGACCCTCTAGCACTAGATGGTTATTTAAAACCAATTCCCCACAGAGCAATCCTGTTTTTTTGGACCGCTGTGGGGATTTGCTATATAGTTGATTAAGACAGTTTTATCACAACAGTATTCTCGCATATAAATTGGGCTGCAACTTTGCGTTTTATAAGGTCAGAAGCAGAGATTTACTGTAGGGGTCTTTGCTGATCCCCCCCACAGTCACACATTTGTGCTATTGACCTGGGGTGTAGCTATCCCACAGTGCTACTGCTTATTTTGATACTGAACCAAATAAATGCATGGCTTTGCAGCAATCAGTGCTGTCTATATAACACTAGATTGGCCTGCTCAATGTTGTACATGCAGGTCAAAATACGTGTTAGATTGGAGTCCCCATAGGGGACATAAACGCCTTCATAGAAGGTAGCTGGGTGGATTCGTATTCACCACAGGGTGTATGAGCGGTGCAATATAGATGTCAGATTAGTGTCACTCAACAATTGTTTCACCTCGTAGAGAGAGGCGTCGTCAGGAGTTTGTGATAACACAACATTCATATATACAATATAATACAATATATACAGCCCTCCACCCCCATCAACAAAGGTTCCCCCAGCACCACGCTCAAGTCAGAGCTGAATGTGAATGAAGGCAGGGCACTTAAATAGTGATGCATCCCACACACCCATTTGAATGGGCTCCTCCCCCCTGTGTATATACCCATCCTCACCCTCATACTCCATCACAGGGCGTATGTGTCGGCGCCCTGTATGTCTCATAATGTGCCTCTGCATCATCCATGGCCATCGCATCTCGGTCCGGCGTGTGACGCCATTTCCTATGACGTCACATCCGGCCGCTGCGTGGTGCACTCTAATTGGCCGGGCCGCCGCACTACTGCTTGGGTGTCGTCATGGCAACCCGCCGCCGTATACAGTGCTTCGTATCGCATGCTGATTGGCCAGGCCCCGATCAACTGTTTGTGCGTTGTTACGGTAACCACACGCCGTGCGCGATCTGCGGATGCATCCTACTGCAGCCGCATACACAAGCGCTGGTCTGCCATCCTGGCTATTACCATGGTTACTATCTAACACAATGTCAATGCGTGCTGTATTGTGCCGCTCGCAGGGGCTGCCTCCATACACTCCCCTGTCCCTCAGATTCTTGCTATATGACTATACCCCACCCTATGCATGGATGCTGTAGAGGTCCACCATCTTAATGATCACAATCTCCAAACATACTATGCATCCCGTGGAGATGTCACCCCTTGAGGGATGCAATGCGAGAGGAGGTGAGTAGGTGAACTAACGTACATAGGTGGGGGGACCAAAGGGGTCCCACTCTAGGGGCGGTAGGACAAAAAAAGGGGGGGGGTTTAGGGGTTGTGAGGGAGGGGGGGGGGGATTGGAGCGAGGGATGTACTGGGGATACCTGCCACATCTGGGGCACCCCAATTTGCTGACCAGGAAAGGGAGATACCCACAAAATACTCAAAAGACATTGTTAAACATATAGTCTCATAAACTGGTCATCATGTCCAATCGTCAAACCTCAGTTTGACCCGATGAGCCCGCTTATTCATCATAAAAACCCTTTCACTGAGAACTCCTCATTTAAGCCCTTCGGGGCTACGGAGTCCAACCGGAAAATCCATGCCAGTTCTAACTGCAACAGTTTTTTGTCAAGATCTCCACCCCTCTTACCCTGTTTCCACTGTTGGACCCCCCAAAAAGAAATCTTAAGGGGTTCGGTTGGATGGCAGCTATTCATGTGCCTCGCAACTGGGGTGTCGCGTTTGTGTTTTATGTCACCCACATGTTCGAGGACTCTGTCCTTCAGGGCTCTTGTCGTTTTCCCCACATAGATCAGGTTGCATTCACACGAGGCTGCATACACCAGTCCGCGCGTGTTACAATTGACAAAGCACCTGATTGTAAACGTTCTATTTGTCCCTTGTGCCCAGAAATCCTTCTTTTTGGCTATATATGGGCAGGCCTTACAGTGGCCACATCTGAAACAACCATTTGGTTTGGGTGGTAACCAGTTCAAATGTGTTCTAACCTCTTTGTTGCTAGAAAACGCACTGTGAACCAGCATGTCCTTCAAATTCTCAGTCCGTCTATATGTGATAGACGGTTTGGGTGTGAGATGTTTTGTTAAATCCTTATCTTGATGCAAAACAGGCCAATACTTCTCCATTATCTCAAAGATTTGATGCGATTGTCTAGAATACGACCCTATCAGTCTAACTGTTGATGGTTCTTTCTGTGTTAGGGACGGTGTTTTGTCTCTTAGGGTGTCTTCTCTCTTGCTTCCCTTTGCCCTTGTGTATGCTCTCCTAATGACTCTCTCAGGGAAGCCTCTCTGCTCAAATCTATCTCTCAAGAGGGCACTCTCCTCCTCAAACCTGTCCTCAGTTGAACAATTTCTACGAGCCCTAAGGAACTGTCCCACTGGAATGCCTGCTTTTAGGGACCTCGGATGAGCACTATCCCAGTGAAGTAAAGCATTGGTAGCTGTCTCCTTCCTGAATATACTGGTGTTTAGGGAGCCCTCCGCATCCTTTGTAATTTCTAGGTCCAAGAACGTGATCTTAGTCGGATTGATCTCGAACGTAAAATGCATTCCTATTTTGTTGGAGTTCAATAATGCTACAAAGCTGACAAACAATTCCTCAGGCCCATCCCACAACAAAAGCACGTCATCAATAAATCTTCCCCAAAAGGAAATATGTGATGTGAAAAACAGGAGATCCTCATTGAAGACGCATGTGTCTTCCCACCAGCCCAGGAACAGATTTGCATATGAGGGGGCACAGGCCGTCCCCATAGCACTGCCCCTGAGCTGGTGGTACCACCTGTCATCGAACATGAACGTGTTATGAGTCAGTATAAAAGTCAGGGCTTTCAAGAGGAAGTCAGAGTGGGTATTCAGGTGTACACCTCTAGACCTAAGGAAGTATTGCACTGCCTGGATGCCGAGATCATGTCTGATATTACTGTATAAGGCCTCGACATCCAGGCTAGCCAGTAGTGTGGTTTGGGATACCTGAAGGCCCTGTAGTCTCACCAAAACGTCTTTTGTATCTCGAAGGTATGACGGTAAGGATTCTACAAATGGTCTGAGAAACGTGTCCACATATTGGCTGAGAGCATCGGTGAGATTACCCCTGCCAGATACAATAGGTCTACCTGGCGGGTCAGACCTCTGTTTGTGAATCTTAGGCAGGGCATAAAACACCGATGCTATGGGATGTTTAATAGACAATTTCAAATGTTCGTAGTCACTCTTATCAAGCGCACCAGAGTTAAGACCTTCTACTAGAAGATCTTTAAGGGCCTTTTTATGTTCACTCAGGGGGTTTCTCCCCAAGAGACCATACTGGTCCCTTTGGTTCAAAATTTTTTCACACATCAGTTTGTACTTTTGTTCATCCATAATCACTACATTGCCCCCCTTATCTGCTGCCTTAATTACAATCTCTTTGTTCCCTGTGAGGTTTCTCAGTGCTTTAGTCTCACTATCTGTTAGGTTCGTCTGTCCCTTTCCTCTTTGTAGGGTCTGTTTTTCTAACTTACGCAGATCTCTTACAACCATGTTAACGAAAGTTTGGACATGGGTGTATTGGGAAAACGGGGGGCAATATGTGCTCTTGTGGTACTGACTACTTGATGGTGTCATTTCCTTAGTTCCCTCATTTTCAGCTTGCAGTTCATTTAAGGATTCCATCGCCAGGTTTTCTAGTCTCGCTGAATCTTTTTCTTTACCCTTTTTAGACTCATGTAACTTAATGAGGGCTAACTTTCTTGCAAACAAATGAATGTCTTTCGTCCATTCGAAGGCCGAGAAGTCACTAGAAGGGACGAAAGTGAGACCTTTTTGTAATAGAGATACTTCATCATCGGATAGTGTTGTATTTGACAGATTCACTACCTGTAATGGCATAAGTGTTGTATTCTTAGTTACCATTGATGCGCAATTCTGCCCTTGCGATGTCCCGTGTACCCCCATTTTTCCCGATTCCTGAGAGTCGGTGTGTTCTTAGGTGAAGGTCTGGGGGTGACCCCTTGTGGGGTCTCTATGGTTTGACCTAAAAAACCGCCTGCCCCCCCCTTTTGCCCTCTGTTATCCTGGGGGTTCTGTTTGGGTTTCCTCCCCTTATAAGTAGGTACAGGTTTTCTTTTGGGGCTCCTAGGTCTCCTGTCACGTGGTCTATCTCTGTCTACCGATGAATCGGATTCAAGTTCCGATTGGGTCTCACTTTCTCCCTGCGCTTCTTCTTTCTTAGGTGTAGGTTCTTTTCTCTCTACCCAGGAGTACACTTTGTTATTTTTAAAATCGTCACTATCCCTTGTGAATTTACGTTGTTTACGTCTTTTGATATCTTCTTTATAGAGATTGATGCGGGATTCTAACTTAGCTTCAAACCTATCAAAGTCTGGGTGTCCAGAAGCCTCTAGAATGAGTTTTTGTTGTTGTTGTAACTTAGTTCTCGTTTTAGCAAGGTATGTACTCTCATAATCTCTCAGGAACCTCATCTGTTCAAGGGTCTGCCTGGTTTTCAGCTCCTCCCACCCCTTCATAAACTCAGTGTCTTCAGTATGTGAGTGGGGCTTGGTCAGATTCCTTAGACCTCTAACGGTGATTCTCTCTTTCAAATATACATCAAAGCTTGCTACTTCCCATACCGATCTCGTATATTCCTTATAGGTTTTAAATATTTCCCGAAAGCCCGGTTCTATATCTACTCTTTTAGTGATGGTATCATCCTCTATTCCTGTCTCAGATAAACATAAAGTATCTCTCACTTCCTTAGTGAGAGCATCAACGGTTGGGAGGTCGGCCGATAGATATGCCATTCCCTGAACCCGTATGAACGACAATAAATGGTGTTCGGCACACCAAACTGGAATAAATATAATATCTCACTACCGAATGTGGTTTGTGCAGGTAATTGGAATTAATCACACTTTGCCAGTACAGGCTTGACCCTCTAGCACTAGATGGTTATTTAAAACCAATTCCCCACAGAGCAATCCTGTTTTTTTGGACCGCTGTGGGGATTTGCTATATAGTTGATTAAGACAGTTTTATCACAACAGTATTCTCGCATATAAATTGGGCTGCAACTTTGCGTTTTATAAGGTCAGAAGCAGAGATTTACTGTAGGGGTCTTTGCTGATCCCCCCCCACAGTCACACATTTGTGCTATTGACCTGGGGTGTAGCTATCCCACAGTGCTACTGCTTATTTTGATACTGAACCAAATAAATGCATGGCTTTGCAGCAATCAGTGCTGTCTATATAACACTAGATTGGCCTGCTCAATGTTGTACATGCAGGTCAAAATACGTGTTAGATTGGAGTCCCCATAGGGGACATAAACGCCTTCATAGAAGGTAGCTGGGTGGATTCGTATTCACCACAGGGTGTTTGAGCGGTGCAATATAGATGTCAGATTAGTGTCACTCAACAATTGTTTCACCTCGTAGAGAGAGGCGTCGTCAGGAGTTTGTGATAACACAACATTCATATATACAATATAATACAATATATACAGCCCTCCACCCCCATCAACAAAGGTTCCCCCAGCACCACGCTCAAGTCAGAGCTGAATGTGAATGAAGGCAGGGCACTTAAATAGTGATGCATCCCACACACCCATTTGAATGGGCTCCTCCCCCCTGTGTATATACCCATCCTCACCCTCATACTCCATCACAGGGCGTATGTGTCGGCGCCCTGTATGTCTCATAATGTGCCTCTGCATCATCCATGGCCATCGCATCTCGGTCCGGCGTGTGACGCCATTTCCTATGACGTCACATCCGGCCGCTGCGTGGTGCACTCTAATTGGCCGGGCCGCCGCACTACTGCTTGGGTGTCGTCATGGCAACCCGCCGCCGTATACAGTGCTTCGTATCGCACGCTGATTGGCCAGGCCCCGATCAACTGTTTGTGCGTTGTTACGGTAACCACACGCCGTGCGCGATCTGCGGATGCATCCTACTGCAGCCGCATACACAAGCGCTGGTCTGCCATCCTGGCTATTACCATGGTTACTATCTAACACAATGTCAATGCGTGCTGTATTGTGCCGCTCGCAGGGGCTGCCTCCATACACTCCCCTGTCCCTCAGATTCTTGCTATATGACTATACCCCACCCTATGCATGGATGCTGTAGAGGTCCACCATCTTAATGATCACAATCTCCAAACATACTATGCATCCCGTGGAGATGTCACCCCTTGAGGGATGCAATGCGAGAGGAGGTGAGTAGGTGAACTAACGTACATAGGTGGGGGGACCAAAGGGGGCCCACTCTAGGGGCGGTAGGACAAAAAAAGGGGGGGGGGGGTTTGGGGGTTGTGAGGGAGGGGGGGGGGGGATTGGAGCGAGGGATGTACTGGGGATACCTGCCACATCTGGGGCACCCCAATTTGCTGACCAGGAAAGGGAGATACCCACAAAATACTCAAAAGACATTGTTAAACATATAGTCTCATAAACTGGTCATCATGTCCAATCGTCAAACCTCAGTTTGACCCGATGAGCCCGCTTATTCATCATAAAAACCCTTTCACTGAGAACTCCTCATTTAAGCCCTTCGGGGCTACGGAGTCCAACCGGAAAATCCATGCCAGTTCTAACTGCAACAGTTTTTTGTCAAGATCTCCACCCCTCTTACCCTGTTTCCACTGTTGGACCCCCCAAAAAGAAATCTTAAGGGGTTCGGTTGGATGGCAGCTATTCATGTGCCTCGCAACTGGGGTGTCGCGTTTGTGTTTTATGTCACCCACATGTTCGAGGACTCTGTCCTTCAGGGCTCTTGTCGTTTTCCCCACATAGATCAGGTTGCATTCACACGAGGCTGCATACACCAGTCCGCGCGTGTTACAATTGACAAAGAACCTGATTGTAAACGTTCTATTTGTCCCTTGTGCCCAGAAATCCTTCTTTTTGGCTATATATGGGCAGGCCTTACAGTGGCCACATCTGAAACAACCATTTGGTTTGGGTGGTAACCAGTTCAAATGTGTTCTAACCTCTTTGTTGCTAGAAAACGCACTGTGAACCAGCATGTCCTTCAAATTCTCAGTCCGTCTATATGTGATAGACGGTTTGGGTGTGAGATGTTTTGTTAAATCCTTATCTTGATGCAAAACAGGCCAATACTTCTCCATTATCTCAAAGATTTGATGCGATTGTCTAGAATACGACCCTATCAGTCTAACTGTTGATGGTTCTTTCTGTGTTAGGGACGGTGTTTTGTCTCTTAGGGTGTCTTCTCTCTTGCTTCCCTTTGCCCTTGTGTATGCTCTCCTAATGACTCTCTCAGGGAAGCCTCTCTGCTCAAATCTATCTCTCAAGAGGGCACTCTCCTCCTCAAACCTGTCCTCAGTTGAACAATTTCTACGAGCCCTAAGGAACTGTCCCACTGGAATGCCTGCTTTTAGGGACCTCGGATGAGCACTATCCCAGTGAAGTAAAGCATTGGTAGCTGTCTCCTTCCTGAATATACTGGTGTTTAGGGAGCCCTCCGCATCCTTTGTAATTTCTAGGTCCAAGAACGTGATCTTAGTCGGATTGATCTCGAACGTAAAATGCATTCCTATTTTGTTGGAGTTCAATAATGCTACAAAGCTGACAAACAATTCCTCAGGCCCATCCCACAACAAAAGCACGTCATCAATAAATCTTCCCCAAAAGGAAATATGTGATGTGAAAAACAGGAGATCCTCATTGAAGACGCATGTGTCTTCCCACCAGCCCAGGAACAGATTTGCATATGAGGGGGCACAGGCCGTCCCCATAGCACTGCCCCTGAGCTGGTGGTACCACCTGTCATCGAACATGAACGTGTTATGAGTCAGTATAAAAGTCAGGGCTTTCAAGAGGAAGTCAGAGTGGGTATTCAGGTGTACACCTCTAGACCTAAGGAAGTATTGCACTGCCTGGATGCCGAGATCATGTCTGATATTACTGTATAAGGCCTCGACATCCAGGCTAGCCAGTAGTGTGGTTTGGGATACCTGAAGGCCCTGTAGTCTCACCAAAACGTCTTTTGTATCTCGAAGGTATGACGGTAAGGATTCTACAAATGGTCTGAGAAACGTGTCCACATATTGGCTGAGAGCATCGGTGAGATTACCCCTGCCAGATACAATAGGTCTACCTGGCGGGTCAGACCTCTGTTTGTGAATCTTAGGCAGGGCATAAAACACCGATGCTATGGGATGTTTAATAGACAATTTCAAATGTTCGTAGTCACTCTTATCAAGCGCACCAGAGTTAAGACCTTCTACTAGAAGATCTTTAAGGGCCTTTTTATGTTCACTCAGGGGGTTTCTCCCCAAGAGACCATACTGGTCCCTTTGGTTCAAAATTTTTTCACACATCAGTTTGTACTTTTGTTCATCCATAATCACTACATTGCCCCCCTTATCTGCTGCCTTAATTACAATCTCTTTGTTCCCTGTGAGGTTTCTCAGTGCTTTAGTCTCACTATCTGTTAGGTTCGTCTGTCCCTTTCCTCTTTGTAGGGTCTGTTTTTCTAACTTACGCAGATCTCTTACAACCATGTTAACGAAAGTTTGGACATGGGTGTATTGGGAAAACGGGGGGCAATATGTGCTCTTGTGGTACTGACTACTTGATGGTGTCATTTCCTTAGTTCCCTCATTTTCAGCTTGCAGTTCATTTAAGGCTTCCATCGCCAGGTTTTCTAGTCTCGCTGAATCTTTTTCTTTACCCTTTTTAGACTCATGTAACTTAATGAGGGCTAACTTTCTTGCAAACAAATGAATGTCTTTCGTCCATTCGAAGGCCGAGAAGTCACTAGAAGGGACGAAAGTGAGACCTTTTTGTAATAGAGATACTTCATCATCGGATAGTGTTGTATTTGACAGATTCACTACCTGTAATGGCATAAGTGTTGTATTCTTAGTTACCATTGATGCGCAATTCTGCCCTTGCGATGTCCCGTGTACCCCCATTTTTCCCGATTCCTGAGAGTCGGTGTGTTCTTGGGTGAAGGTCTGGGGGTGACAAACTGATGTGTGAAAAAATTTTGAACCAAAGGGACCAGTATGGTCTCTTGGGGAGAAACCCCCTGAGTGAACATAAAAAGGCCCTTAAAGATCTTCTAGTAGAAGGTCTTAACTCTGGTGCGCTTGATAAGAGTGACTACGAACATTTGAAATTGTCTATTAAACATCCCATAGCATCGGTGTTTTATGCCCTGCCTAAGATTCACAAACAGAGGTCTGACCCGCCAGGTAGACCTATTGTATCTGGCAGGGGTAATCTCACCGATGCTCTCAGCCAATATGTGGACACGTTTCTCAGACCATTTGTAGAATCCTTACCGTCATACCTTCGAGATACAAAAGACGTTTTGGTGAGACTACAGGGCCTTCAGGTATCCCAAACCACACTACTGGCTAGCCTGGATGTCGAGGCCTTATACAGTAATATCAGACATGATCTCGGCATCCAGGCAGTGCAATACTTCCTTAGGTCTAGAGGTGTACACCTGAATACCCACTCTGACTTCCTCTTGAAAGCCCTGACTTTTATACTGACTCATAACACGTTCATGGTCGATGACAGGTGGTACCACCAGCTCAGGGGCAGTGCTATGGGGACGGCCTGTGCCCCCTCATATGCAAATCTGTTCCTGGGCTGGTGGGAAGACACATGCGTCTTCAATGAGGATCTCCTGTTTTTCACATCACATATTTCCTAGTTAGTGTTGTATTTGACAGATTCACTACCTGTAATGGCATAAGTGTTGTATTCTTAGTTACCATTGATGCGCAATTCTGCCCTTGCGATGTCCCGTGTACCCCCATTTTTCCCGATTCCTGAGAGTCGGTGTGTTCTTGGGTGAAGGTCTGGGGGTGACCCCTTGTGGGGTCTCTATGGTTTGACCTAAAAAACCGCCTGCCCCCCCCTTTTGCCCTCTGTTATCCTGGGGGTTCTGTTTGGGTTTCCTCCCCTTATAAGTAGGTACAGGTTTTCTTTTGGGGCTCCTAGGTCTCCTGTCACGTGGTCTATCTCTGTCTACCGATGAATCGGATTCAAGTTCCGATTGGGTCTCACTTTCTCCCTGCGCTTCTTCTTTCTTAGGTGTAGGTTCTTTTCTCTCTACCCAGGAGTACACTTTGTTATTTTTAAAATCGTCACTATCCCTTGTGAATTTACGTTGTTTACGTCTTTTGATATCTTCTTTATAGAGATTGATGCGGGATTCTAACTTAGCTTCAAACCTATCAAAGTCTGGGTGTCCAGAAGCCTCTAGAATGAGTTTTTGTTGTTGTTGTAACTTAGTTCTCGTTTTAGCAAGGTATGTACTCTCATAATCTCTCAGGAACCTCATCTGTTCAAGGGTCTGCCTGGTTTTCAGCTCCTCCCACCCCTTCATAAACTCAGTGTCTTCAGTATGTGAGTGGGGCTTGGTCAGATTCCTTAGACCTCTAACGGTGATTCTCTCTTTCAAATATACATCAAAGCTTGCTACTTCCCATACCGATCTCGTATATTCCTTATAGGTTTTAAATATTTCCCGAAAGCCCGGTTCTATATCTACTCTTTTAGTGATGGTATCATCCTCTATTCCTGTCTCAGATAAACATAAAGTATCTCTCACTTCCTTAGTGAGAGCATCAACGGTTGGGAGGTCGGCCGATAGATATGCCATTCCCTGAACCCGTATGAACGACAATAAATGGTGTTCGGCACACCAAACTGGAATAAATATAATATCTCACTACCGAATGTGGTTTGTGCAGGTAATTGGAATTAATCACACTTTGCCAGTACAGGCTTGACCCTCTAGCACTAGATGGTTATTTAAAACCAATTCCCCACAGAGCAATCCTGTTTTTTTGGACCGCTGTGGGGATTTGCTATATAGTTGATTAAGACAGTTTTATCACAACAGTATTCTCGCATATAAATTGGGCTGCAACTTTGCGTTTTATAAGGTCAGAAGCAGAGATTTACTGTAGGGGTCTTTGCTGATCCCCCCCACAGTCACACATTTGTGCTATTGACCTGGGGTGTAGCTATCCCACAGTGCTACTGCTTATTTTGATACTGAACCAAATAAATGCATGGCTTTGCAGCAATCAGTGCTGTCTATATAACACTAGATTGGCCTGCTCAATGTTGTACATGCAGGTCAAAATACGTGTTAGATTGGAGTCCCCATAGGGGACATAAACGCCTTCATAGAAGGTAGCTGGGTGGATTCGTATTCACCACAGGGTGTATGAGCGGTGCAATATAGATGTCAGATTAGTGTCACTCAACAATTGTTTCACCTCGTAGAGAGAGGCGTCGTCAGGAGTTTGTGATAACACAACATTCATATATACAATATAATACAATATATACAGCCCTCCACCCCCATCAACAAAGGTTCCCCCAGCACCACGCTCAAGTCAGAGCTGAATGTGAATGAAGGCAGGGCACTTAAATAGTGATGCATCCCACACACCCATTTGAATGGGCTCCTCCCCCCTGTGTATATACCCATCCTCACCCTCATACTCCATCACAGGGCGTATGTGTCGGCGCCCTGTATGTCTCATAATGTGCCTCTGCATCATCCATGGCCATCGCATCTCGGTCCGGCGTGTGACGCCATTTCCTATGACGTCACATCCGGCCGCTGCGTGGTGCACTCTAATTGGCCGGGCCGCCGCACTACTGCTTGGGTGTCGTCATGGCAACCCGCCGCCGTATACAGTGCTTCGTATCGCACGCTGATTGGCCAGGCCCCGATCAACTGTTTGTGCGTTGTTACGGTAACCACACGCCGTGCGCGATCTGCGGATGCATCCTACTGCAGCCGCATACACAAGCGCTGGTCTGCCATCCTGGCTATTACCATGGTTACTATCTAACACAATGTCAATGCGTGCTGTATTGTGCCGCTCGCAGGGGCTGCCTCCATACACTCCCCTGTCCCTCAGATTCTTGCTATATGACTATACCCCACCCTATGCATGGATGCTGTAGAGGTCCACCATCTTAATGATCACAATCTCCAAACATACTATGCATCCCGTGGAGATGTCACCCCTTGAGGGATGCAATGCGAGAGGAGGTGAGTAGGTGAACTAACGTACATAGGTGGGGGGACCAAAGGGGGCCCACTCTAGGGGCGGTAGGACAAAAAAAGGGGGGGGGGGTTTGGGGGTTGTGAGGGAGGGGGGGGGGATTGGAGCGAGGGATGTACTGGGGATACCTGCCACATCTGGGGCACCCCAATTTGCTGACCAGGAAAGGGAGATACCCACAAAATACTCAAAAGACATTGTTAAACATATAGTCTCATAAACTGGTCATCATGTCCAATCGTCAAACCTCAGTTTGACCCGATGAGCCCGCTTATTCATCATAAAAACCCTTTCACTGAGAACTCCTCATTTAAGCCCTTCGGGGCTACGGAGTCCAACCGGAAAATCCATGCCAGTTCTAACTGCAACAGTTTTTTGTCAAGATCTCCACCCCTCTTACCCTGTTTCCACTCTTGGACCCCCCAAAAAGAAATCTTAAGGGGTTCGGTTGGATGGCAGCTATTCATGTGCCTCGCAACTGGGGTGTCGCGTTTGTGTTTTATGTCACCCACATGTTCGAGGACTCTGTCCTTCAGGGCTCTTGTCGTTTTCCCCACATAGATCAGGTTGCATTCACACGAGGCTGCATACACCAGTCCGCGCGTGTTACAATTGACAAAGCACCTGATTGTAAACGTTCTATTTGTCCCTTGTGCCCAGAAATCCTTCTTTTTGGCTATATATGGGCAGGCCTTACAGTGGCCACATCTGAAACAACCATTTGGTTTGGGTGGTAACCAGTTCAAATGTGTTCTAACCTCTTTGTTGCTAGAAAACGCACTGTGAACCAGCATGTCCTTCAAATTCTCAGTCCGTCTATATGTGATAGACGGTTTGGGTGTGAGATGTTTTGTTAAATCCTTATCTTGATGCAAAACAGGCCAATACTTCTCCATTATCTCAAAGATTTGATGCGATTGTCTAGAATACGACCCTATCAGTCTAACTGTTGATGGTTCTTTCTGTGTTAGGGACGGTGTTTTGTCTCTTAGGGTGTCTTCTCTCTTGCTTCCCTTTGCCCTTGTGTATGCTCTCCTAATGACTCTCTCAGGGAAGCCTCTCTGCTCAAATCTATCTCTCAAGAGGGCACTCTCCTCCTCAAACCTGTCCTCAGTTGAACAATTTCTACGAGCCCTAAGGAACTGTCCCACTGGAATGCCTGCTTTTAGGGACCTCGGATGAGCACTATCCCAGTGAAGTAAAGCATTGGTAGCTGTCTCCTTCCTGAATATACTGGTGTTTAGGGAGCCCTCCGCATCCTTTGTAATTTCTAGGTCCAAGAACGTGATCTTAGTCGGATTGATCTACAGGGCCTTCAGGTATCCCAAACCACACTACTGGCTAGCCTGGATGTCGAGGCCTTATACAGTAATATCAGACATGATCTCGGCATCCAGGCAGTGCAATACTTCCTTAGGTCTAGAGGTGTACACCTGAATACCCACTCTGACTTCCTCTTGAAAGCCCTGACTTTTATACTGACTCATAACACGTTCATGTTCGATGACAGGTGGTACCACCAGCTCAGGGGCAGTGCTATGGGGACGGCCTGTGCCCCCTCATATGCAAATCTGTTCCTGGGCTGGTGGGAAGACACATGCGTCTTCAATGAGGATCTCCTGTTTTTCACATCACATATTTCCTTTTGGGGAAGATTTATTGATGACGTGCTTTTGTTGTGGGATGGGCCTGAGGAATTGTTTGTCAGCTTTGTAGCATTATTGAACTCCAACAAAATAGGAATGCATTTTACGTTCGAGATCAATCCGACTAAGATCACGTTCTTGGACCTAGAAATTACAAAGGATGCGGAGGGCTCCCTAAACACCAGTATATTCAGGAAGGAGACAGCTACCAATGCTTTACTTCACTGGGATAGTGCTCATCCGAGGTCCCTAAAAGCAGGCATTCCAGTGGGACAGTTCCTTAGGGCTCGTAGAAATTGTTCAACTGAGGACAGGTTTGAGGAGGAGAGTGCCCTCTTGAGAGATAGATTTGAGCAGAGAGGCTTCCCTGAGAGAGTCATTAGGAGAGCATACACAAGGGCAAAGGGAAGCAAGAGAGAAGACACCCTAAGAGACAAAACACCGTCCCTAACACAGAAAGAACCATCAACAGTTAGACTGATAGGGTCGTATTCTAGACAATCGCATCAAATCTTTGAGATAATGGAGAAGTATTGGCCTGTTTTGCATCAAGATAAGGATTTAACAAAACATCTCACACCCAAACCGTCTATCACATATAGACGGACTGAGAATTTGAAGGACATGCTGGTTCACAGTGCGTTTTCTAGCAACAAAGAGGTTAGAACACATTTGAACTGGTTACCACCCAAACCAAATGGTTGTTTCAGATGTGGCCACTGTAAGGCCTGCCCATATATAGCCAAAAAGAAGGATTTCTGGGCACAAGGGACAAATAGAACGTTTACAATCAGGTGCTTTGTCAATTGTAACACGCGCGGACTGGTGTATGCAGCCTCGTGTGAATGCAACCTGATCTATGTGGGGAAAACGACAAGAGCCCTGAAGGACAGAGTCCTCGAACATGTGGGTGACATAAAACACAAACGCGACACCCCAGTTGCGAGGCACATGAATAGCTGCCATCCAACCGAACCCCTTAAGATTTCTTTTTGGGGGGTCCAACAGTGGAAACAGGGTAAGAGGGGTGGAGATCTTGACACAAAACTGTTGCAGTTAGAACTGGCATGGATTTTCCGGTTGTACTCCGTAGCCCCGAAGGGCTTAAATGAGGAGTTCTCAGTGAAAGGGTTTTTATGATGAATAAGCGGGCTCATCGGGTCAAACTGAGGTTTGACGATTGGACATGATGACCAGTTTATGAGACTATATGTTTAACAATGTCTTTTGAGTATTTTGTGGGTATCTCCCTTTCCTGGTCAGCAAATTGGGGTGCCCCAGATGTGGCAGGTATCCCCAGTACATCCCTCGCTCCAATCCCCCCCCCCCCCTCCCTCACAACCCCTAAACCCCCCCCCCCCTTTTTTTGTCCTACCGCCCCTAGAGTGGGCCCCCTTTGGTCCCCCCACCTATGTACGTTAGTTCACCTACTCACCTCCTCTCGCATTGCATCCCTCAAGGGGTGACATCTCCACGGGATGCATAGTATGTTTGGAGATTGTGATCATTAAGATGGTGGACCTCTACAGCATCCATGCATAGGGTGGGGTATAGTCATATAGCAAGAATCTGAGGGACAGGGGAGTGTATGGAGGCAGCCCCTGCGAGCGGCACAATACAGCACGCATTGACATTGTGTTAGATAGTAACCATGGTAATAGCCAGGATGGCAGACCAGCGCTTGTGTATGCGGCTGCAGTAGGATGCATCCGCAGATCGCGCACGGCGTGTGGTTACCGTAACAACGCACAAACAGTTGATCGGGGCCTGGCCAATCAGCGTGCGATACGAAGCACTGTATACGGCGGCGGGTTGCCATGACGACACCCAAGCAGTAGTGCGGCGGCCCGGCCAATTAGAGTGCACCACGCAGCGGCCGGATGTGACGTCATAGGAAATGGCGTCACACGCCGGACCGAGATGCGATGGCCATGGATGATGCAGAGGCACATTATGAGACATACAGGGCGCCGACACATACGCCCTGTGATGGAGTATGAGGGTGAGGATGGGTATATACACAGGGGGGAGGAGCCCATTCAAATGGGTGTGTGGGATGCATCACTATTTAAGTGCCCTGCCTTCATTCACATTCAGCTCTGACTTGAGCGTGGTGCTGGGGGAACCTTTGTTGATGGGGGTGGAGGGCTGTATATATTGTATTATATTGTATATATGAATGTTGTGTTATCACAAACTCCTGACGACGCCTCTCTCTACGAGGTGAAACAATTGTTGAGTGACACTAATCTGACATCTATATTGCACTGCTCATACACCCTGTGGTGAATACGAATCCACCCAGCTACCTTCTATGAAGGCGTTTATGTCCCCTATGGGGACTCCAATCTAACACGTATTTTGACCTGCATGTACAACATTGAGCAGGCCAATCTAGTGTTATATAGACAGCACTGATTGCTGCAAAGCCATGCATTTATTTGGTTCAGTATCAAAATAAGCAGTAGCACTGTGGGATAGCTACACCCCAGGTCAATAGCACAAATGTGTGACTGTGGGGGGGATCAGCAAAGACCCCTACAGTAAATCTCTGCTTCTGACCTTATAAAACGCAAAGTTGCAGCCCAATTTATATGCGAGAATACTGTTGTGATAAAACTGTCTTAATCAACTATATAGCAAATCCCCACAGCGGTCCAAAAAAACAGGATTGCTCTGTGGGGAATTGGTTTTAAATAACCATCTAGTGCTAGAGGGTCAAGCCTGTACTGGCAAAGTGTGATTAATTCCAATTACCTGCACAAACCACATTCGGTAGTGAGATATTAAAAGGAAACATCCATATCCCTCTCAGTTTAGGTTCCTTTTAAAGGGGTTCTGTGGATCATTAAAAAAAAAACTGACACTTACCTGGGGCTTCTATCGGCCCCCTGCAGCTGTAATGTCCCGCGCCGTCCTCCTACAATCCTCCGCTCCCCGGCACTGGTCAATTATTCGTCTAACTAGACAAATAGTGCTTGCTCCCGAGACGCGAGCATGCGTGCAGCCATGGGCGCGCAGCCACAGTTGTGCCAGAGGAATAATTGGACCGGGACCGGCGGCGGGGAACGGAGGATTGTAGGATGACGGCACGGGAAATGACAGCTGCAGGGGGCGATAGAAGCCGCAGGTAAATGTCAGTTTTTGTTTTTTTAATGATCCACAGAACCTCTTTAAAGAGTACCCGAGGAGGATATAGATTATAGGACACAGAGGCATTTTTCTCTGCCCAGTGACATGCCTCTGTGTTCTTGTACTGCCGCTGCCAGTCCCCCCGGGCTCTGCTGTCCCTGCCCCAAAACTAGCGACAGGCTAGCGACAATCTGATTGTCGCTACCCTCCTGTTTAC
Source organism: Hyperolius riggenbachi (assembly GCF_040937935.1). Taxonomy (NCBI): domain Eukaryota; kingdom Metazoa; phylum Chordata; class Amphibia; order Anura; family Hyperoliidae; genus Hyperolius; species Hyperolius riggenbachi. The sequence goes on from NC_090647.1 coordinate 64,073,078, forward strand.
CTGCCGCCACCAATCAGCTCTCTCCCCCCAGCCTCGCTCCGCTGCCTCCCCCAGCTCGCTCTCCGCCTCCGTTACCTCATTACCCCGCCTTCTCCAATCATCAGTTAAGGACTCGTCTGCCGGTGATCGGAGGCTGCGGAGAGTGGGCAGGGCCACAGAGAGCAGCGTGGAGCAGCACAGATCGGTCCGGGAGACATCGTGGAGCAGGTAGTATGTTTTTTTATTTTTATGCCGCCTCGGGTTCTCTTTAAAGGCAAGTAGCACACTTGACAGAATCACATGTGTTTCTGCATGTCGGAAAACGCATGCAAAATCATACAGGTCTGACCGCCCTTGAGGCTGGTTTTACACCTGGCCTGTGGTGTTTGCGGGGCGATGCCCCGCCTCGTCACATCGCAACTCACAAAATGTCAATCATATGACCCTGTGGCAGAGTGCACTGACAGGGACATGTGCATATCGCCGGCCCCACCCCCGCATGCCCATTGCCCAGTGGTGTACTCCCTGCTGGACTGGAGGTAAGTCTCTGGGATTCCTGAGTTTCTCCGTCGTATTCCGGTTGTTCAGCACTTGCGTGCCACACTACCACCGCTAACATATTTAAAATTCCTGCATCACCCATTGACTTTCATTACTTCCCCCATCACAGAAGTCCAATGGCACCGCACTGTTGACTTTGCAGCAGCTCGGCGGCAGATCGGGAAACTTCCGGTGCAATGCGACGCCTGAGTGAGCTAGGCCCCATTGCCTTGCATTGCTGTTGCGTTACCCTGTGGTAAAACAAAGTAACACAAGGCAGGTTTGCAAGGCAAATGTAAACAGGACCTTAAAAGGGAACTGTCAAAGAACCTGTCATTCTATAAACCCCACATACCTATAGAGCTTTTAGCCAGTAACAGTAGAAAGCTTTTCAGAAGTCTCTCATCACAGCCTGTGTGAAGGAAATGCCTTGTGCATTCGCTCTCTGTAACAAAGTTGGGGAAGGATTGCAGGACTGTACCATGTATATAGGTGCCACTTCGCTGTCACTATTTACAGAGGAATGAGTTACTGTTTGTTTCTGTGCTAGCCACACACACTGCTTTCTCACAGATCATATGAGAACAGCTGAGAGATTGTTCAGCTACAGAAAAAGGATCTGAAGAGAAGGACTTGTACTTTATTCCTGTACTTGTATGCTTACACCCACCATTCAGAATGAGCTCTTCCTGGCTGTAATCTCAGTTTACACTGCATGAGGCAGAGAAACACAGGAACAGATGATGAGCTTTGTACACACTATTTGAAGCTATATTTCTGCTTTCTGTCAACAGATTCCAGTCACAGGATTACAGCTAGTGAGGACTGTCTCCGTATGCTGGATGTGCTGGATACACTCCTCCATGCCCAAAGTGAAAACTGTTCTCTCTGTAAATGTCATATTTTCTTCACATAAAAAATGAAAGGATGAAAAAAAAGCATTTGTATTGCTATTTGCTAGTAATTACTGGAAATATACATTTGGCGTTTAGAATTTCAGTCAACTTTGAAAGTTGTCTTTTAGAGTGGACCTGAACTCTTGCACAGAACAAAAGGAAAACATAGAGAAAGACATGGGAATGTACAGTGCCAAGCACACAAATAACTAGGCTGTGTTCCTTTTTTTCTTTTTCTGCCTGAAAAAGTGAAACATCAGGTATGCAAGTGACAGTTTCTGTCCGGGTCGTGACCAAGTCGGACTGGGTCAGACTATAGGATAACCTTCACTGATAAGTAATTACAGCCATAAAACACTTTCCTGTCAGTAAATGGCTTCTGAGAGCAGGGAAGACATAAAAAGGGTCAATAATTCATAGATTTGAGCTCTGGCATACTTCAATGAAGGTGTCTTTGAGCAGAGACAATGAAACAGTAAAGACTTAAAAACTTAATTTAAATCTAAAATAAAACTGTGGGATATCGGAGAATGAGGATAGATACAATTGTTTTTCTCAAAAGTTTATTTTCACCTCAGATGTCCTTTAACCTCCTTGCCGGTTATCCCGATCTCAGCTCGGGGTAACCTGCGCAGGAGGATTTCTCAGGCCACGCTGGGCCGATTTGCATAATTTTTTTTTATTGCACGCAGACAGCACTTTGCTAGCTGCATGCATATTACGATCGCTGCCGCTCGCCGCCGGTTCGCCGCTACCCGCTGCGCCGCCCCCCCCCCCTCCAGACCCCTTGCGCAGCCTGGCCAATCAGTGCCAGGCATCGCTGAGGGGTGGTTTGGGATTCCCTCTGACGTCCCAACGTCCATGACGTCGGTGACGTCATCCCGCCCTGTCCCCATGGCGACCGGGGAAGCCCAGCAGGAAATCCCATTCTGAACGGGATTTCCTGCTTACTCTGGTCGCCGGAGGCGATCGGAGTGGGTGGGGGGATGCCGCTGCTCAGTGGCTATCATGTAGCGAACCCTGGGCTCGCTACATGATTTAAAAAAAAAAATGTTTAAAGTGCAGCGCTGCCCCCTTGCCGCAGGAATTGGACCGGCAAGGGGGTTAAGGTCTATCAGAACCTTGGTACATCTATGAAACAAACCACCATACTGTTGATATCTAACAGAGCACTCTGGAATCACTTTATAAAGTAGCAGAGAGGTGGCACTGCTGTTTGCATACATGATGTCAGAGGGAGGTGTATTTAAAGGGGAACTGAAGTGAGAGGTATACGGAGGCTGCCATATTTATTTCCTTTTAATCAATACCAGTTGCCTGGCAGCCCTGCTGGTCTATCTTACTGCAGTAGAGTCTGAGTAACACCAGAAACAAGCATGCAGCTAGTCTTGTCAGATCTGACATTAATGTCAGGAACACCTGATTTGCTGCATGCTTGTTCAGGGGCTATGGCTAAAAGTATTAGAGGCAGAGGATCAGCAGGAGAGGCAAGCAACTGGTAGTGCTTAGATGGAAATAAATATGGCAGCCTCCATATCACTCTCACTACAGTTGTCCTTTAAGCATCAGGTTCAGAAGTTGAAGCAGTAAAGTCACTGCTGAACACTCTCAGTGCTCGTCTCTAGTAGTCACAGATCATTTATATCTTCCTCATTTGTGCCGCATGATGCAGCTTCTGCATAGTGAGATCACGCCTGCCGCACCACTAATATCGCGCTGTGATATCCAGGCTGTGACCCCCACAAGCTATTCCGTACGAGGAAGTTCTCCGTCTTCTGATAACATCTCAGGCGATTCCAGCACATGGCCGAGAAATGTTTCTATTTCCCCTCGTTATAAAAAGATTTTACAGGACTGGGCAGTGAGTAAGACAGACTATAAGGGATACTTGTATGCCCCACTAAATGGGGTTATTCTTTAAAAGGAACCTCAGATGAGAGGGATATGGAGGCTGCCATATTAATTTCCTCTTAAAATAATCCCAAGCCGAAGCTCGGGATCAAAATCAGAGACATACTGTAACGATCGGTGTAACACAGAGAGGGTCTGATTACCGGTGAACTGCAGTATCACCGAGAATACAGAATATACCCGGTTATTGGTGATCTGCAGTATCACAGATAATCAGATATATCTACTAACCTCTGGACACCAAGATAACAAGTGAGTGTTAAGGTGCAACAGTATACTTTGAGTACTTCTCCAGAAGTAGGTTCCTTCCTCTAGCCTAGACTCTCCAGGAGGGAGGAGCTAGGCTGAGGGGAGGAAGGACGGAGCGTGAGTGACACCCAGAGAAGGGGTGACACTAACAGGTCTGGGAACTGCCTCTAACAGTAAGGCCAGTTCTCGAGGTCGGGCAAGCCAGGTCGTTAACACACAGACAGATAAGGTACAGATTCAGAAGGCCAATACAGAGTCCAGGAACGAGCAGAGATTGGCAACAGGGTAACAGAAATAGCAAGGTACAGAATCAGAGTTCAGAGGAGTGGTCGGACAGGCAGAAGGTCATAACAAATAATACAGTTCAATATTCCTATTGCTAAGGTGTGAGCTCCTTGATGTCAACACCTTTGGAAACTATGCTAGAACACAGATACAGACAAGGTCTGAGTGCTACCACATAGTGATCGCAACAGCAGACAACCAGAGAATGACCAGCACCCAGTAAATTTAGGAAAGCGCTCCCCAGCGCCTCCCCTAAGTGCTGGACCAATGGCAGGTGGTGAAAATGTCAGCTGACCCACCTGGTCAGCTGACCCTTTTCTGGCTGTCATATAAGCTCTGCCTCTCAGCGCGCGCGCGCGTCCTTCTGAACCTGTGTGGACTAGCAGTCCCAGCCACACTAGACATGTCTTGTACTGTGACCTCTGACTCAAGCGCGGAAACCGCCGCCCCGCTCTCTACGCGAGCGGCGGTTTCCCTGCGTCCAGCCGCAATGTCAGCTGCTATGTCATGCGTACAATTCGCCACCTCCAACGCGGACTCCACTGCTCTGCCCATGCGGCGGTTTCTTCGCGTTGTGCCGCCATGTTAGACGCGGAAACAGCCGCCTTACTCTGAGCCCTTGCGGCGGCTTTTCCGCGTTTCCTCACACATACCTTAAAGAGAACCTGTACTGAGTAAAAATATTTAAAATAAACACATGAGGTAACTTCAAATGAACATTACATAGTTACCTTGCCATCAGTTCCTCTCAGAAGCTCACCATTTTCTTCTGACAATAATCCCTTCCAGTTCTGACAATATTTTGTCAGATCTGAAATATATCAGTTGCTGTCAGTAAAATATCAGTTGCTGTCTGTTATAGCTGAGAGGAAAACTGATGTACCAGGTAATGTCCATGTTTCCCTATGGCTCAAGTGGGCGATGTTACAGTTTAACTGTGTGCTGACCAGAAAGCTGTTATGGGTAATGGCCATTTTCAAAATGGAGGACGGAAAATTCCCTTGATCACAGTGAACAAACAGGACGCAGGACAGGAAAAAGACACCGAGGAGTAGACTACATGGAAGGTAAGTATGACTTGCGTATGCTTATTTTGACTTTCAATTTTCGGTACAGGTTTTCTTTAAGAGGGGGAAGCCTCGATAGAAACTATTGAGGCTTCCTTCACTGATCTAAAGCCCCCCATTGCTTATGGCGGCCCTACCTGCACATCGGGGCCGCGCAGTAGTCACGCAAGCCCGCTCACGCATGCGCAGTACCACAGAGCCCGCAGCCCAGGCTTACTGCGCATGTGTGGGCGGGCCGGGTCGGCTATTGTGCGGCTACGCTAGAGGAAGAAGAGCTGCGCGGCCCCAATAAGATTGGCAACAATACATACAATCTTTCAGAGGGGCGCTCTCAGTGACGAGGGACAACGGAGTAGGTAGGGAAGCCTCAATAGGATCCTACGGCTTCCCTCTCTTTAGTTAAGTATATAATATTGTAAACTCCGGCTCAGGTTCTCTGTAAACAAGGCAAGTTGTCTGTCTGTCTTCCTGATCCTGTGTCTACGACTTTTAGCCATAAACCCTGAACAAGCATGCTGATCAGGTGCTCTGACTCAAGTCTGATTGGATTAGTCAGGGAGTTGGATGAACACCTTAGTGGAGACAGGGACTACAGAGCAACACCCATAAGTAAGTTACTTTAAGGGCTGGTTCAGATGGACGTTTGGAGGCGTCGCGTTCGTAGGCGTCGCGTTCGTGTTGCTTTTAGCAGCGTTCGTGTTGCGTTTGGATGCGGTCGCGTTTTTTCTTCCCCTAGGGGGACATTAGCCGTCGCGGTTAACCGCCCCTGGAAGCTATATGTAGCTTCCAGGGGCTCTTTGAACGCCAGGGAAAAATCGGTACCCGAACGCCGCGTTTGTGTAAACGCGCTTAAAAGCTTGGTACAAACGCTCCCATTTTGTTTAACACCAAGCCCAGAACGCTGGCTGTAAACGCTCTGCAAGTGTCCATCTGAACCAGGACTAACGCTGCCCCCCCCCCCCCCACACACACACACACAAAGTGGACATCATTTATGAACCTCCCTAATGGTGGCTGACTAATGATCCATTTTTTTCCCAAGTTCGTAGCTGCGACTGGGACCAACTGGAGCCTGGTGCATACACTCCATGCGCCAATGTGTATTGCGCTCCTCTAAGGCTGTGCACATGAGCTATCAGAACTGCGCATGCCCAGGACACTCCTGACGTCAGTTGATACACACAGCCGGGTTTGCTTGACATCTCACCGGAGTGGGACCTACAGCAGCAGGACAAATGGATGGCTGGATGCAATAAGGAGCCTGGAGAGCCTTATAGATCACAGGTGTCAAATGCAAGGCCCGCGGGCCGAATGCTGCCCTCTTTGCCATTTATGTGGCCCTCCAGAGCTTCAAATGAGCATCATTGTAAGCAGTAAAAGCATGCTGCCTTCTCATTCAGGGGAGCCCACCAGTGACAGAGTTTCTGGTTGAAATATCAAACTGCTCCACTGCGCTACTCTGCAGAAGGGGGAGGAGCTGGTCCACTGTCCACATTTTCACTATAGTTACGCCACTTAGTTTGAGACTGTTAAAAAAAAAATGTGTTAAACCTTCAATTTGGCCTGGGTCTTAGACTAGGATTTAGGCCCCATACTTGATTGCGTTTGACACCCCTACTATAGATCATTGAGGAAACCATGTTTTACCACTTTTTTTCTCCCTCAGGTTTACCTTGAAGGATACATGAGGTGAGTAAATAAAACTATTTTTAGTTACCTGGGGCTTCTTCCAGCCCCTACAAGTCATGGGTGTCTCTTGCCACATCTCCAGTCTTCTCCTGGGTCCCGCTGGCAGCCTCTGAAGACTGCTGGCATCTTCTGAGGAGGCGCGGGCTTGTACTTGTGCTGCATGGGAACCATCACCAGGTGCAGTACTCTCCCGATGAGGCTGCTGTGCGCCCACACATGCACAGAAGCAGGGCTTGGTCGAGGCAGGGGCGAGAGAGGCTACAGCCTCAGGGCACAGTGTAGGAGGAGGCACACAACTCACTCAGCTATCACTCCCCTGTTGTGTTTGAATCAGAGAGAAATAATAAAAGGGGCCACATAGCAGTGACTGCACCCGCCAGATAACTAGAGATTGAGGTGTTGGGGGACCTGGGGGACCTCTTAAGGTGGCCATACACTGGTCGATTTGCCATCAGATCGACCAACAGATAGATCCCACTCTGATCGAATCTGATCAGAGAGGGATCGTATGGTTGCCTTTACTGCAAACAGACAGGAGCACCTCTAGGCAATAGTACAGGCCATTGCTTGAGTGCCACTGGTCCTGGGGGGGGCGCCATGTTGCTGGATTAAGCCCCGACCCAAAATGAAGTCCCTCCCCCAGACTAAGCCCCACCCCATGGGTGTTCTAATACTTGCTTTTGCTGCATCTACTTAGTGTAAGTTGCAGGCAGCTGCCCCCTCTGTGCCTTGTGCATCCTTCTTTCCCCTTTTGTGCCTTCTGTTTCCATGTGCCTCTTCAGTCCCCATGTGCCACCTCTGTCCCCTGCGCCTTCCTCTGTCCCCTTGTGCCTCCTTCTGTGCCCCTTTGTGCCTCCATTTGTCCCTGTGTGCCTCGTTAAGTCCCCTCTCTGCCTCCTTATGACCCTCTTGTAGAGGGTGCCAGGCAGGAGGGGACCGCGGTCACCCCCCCCCCCCCCCCGCCAGATGTTGTGTCCTCAGGTGGTGAACAGGCTTGCAGGCGTCTAATAGAAACTGCGGCAGTTTACTGGCTGCAGCCCGTAAGCTCACTTCTGCAGACCTACATTACATGTATTTTCTGGTGAGACACCGCATTACGATTATTTCCTGGTGCAACGCTGCTGCATTGATTATTTTCATGGCGGGGGGGGCGCCAAGGGGGCGAGTGGGGGGCATCGCCATAGGGGCGGGGGCGCCACAGATTTTCTCATCTGGAGTGACAAAATGGCTAGAGGCACCTCTGCAAACAGATTGTAAATCGATTTCAGCATGAAATCGATTCACCATCTGTGAAGCTGCTGCTGCCGCCGCCCCCCGGCATACATTACCTGATCCGGCCAGCGCGAGTCCCCCGGTCTCCGCTGTTTTCTTCTCCACGCTCGGCTCCAGCTTCACTGTACTTCCTGTCCGGGGAAGTTTAAACAGTAGAGGGCGCTCTACTGTTTAAACTTCCTGTCCGGATAGGAAGAAGTGAAGCCTGCCGGAGCCCAGCGCGAGAAGGAGCAGCGGTGAGGTTGCCAGCGGCAGACGGAGAAGACCGGTGCAGGTGCACCGACAAAATAACCTACCCGTCGAATCTTCCTACATTCACTGACAAAGGCATAGGAAGAAGGTTGGGGCTAGGGAGGGGATAGTAAAATCTATGAGATGTAGGTTAGCTGGACAGTGTAGTAATTCGTTGGAGCACCGAATCTGCGGTGAGGGACACTCCTGACTAGTAGGGTCTGGAAGAAGCCCCAAGAAAGTCACATTAGTTTACATTTACTCACCTCCTGTATCCTTTACCGTCCCCGGCGGTATGATTATTTCCAGATGTTATTGTCTAAAAGCGGTGCAATTTTTTCACAAGTTTTAAAACCCTAAAAATCATACCACTAGATAAATCTGTTTCAGCCCCGCACATTACACGCCTCTCATGGATCCAGCTCGGGGTTACTACTCTGAGCTGCGGATTTCCAGCCCAAGCCTGACTCGGGGTTACTGCTAAGGAGCAGCATGGTAGCATAGTGGTTAGCGCTCTTGCCTTGCAGCGCTGGGTCCCTGGTTTGAGTCCCAGCCAGGTCAACATCTGCACGGCGTTTGTATGTTGTGTGCGTGGGTTTCCTCTGGGCACTCTGATTTTCCCTCACATCCCAAAAACATACAGATAAGTTATTCGGCTTCCCCCTAAATTGGCCCTAGACTACAATACATACACTACATGATATAGACATGATATGACCATGGTAGAGACTAGATTGTGAGCTCCTCCGAGGGACAGATAGTGACAAGACTATAAATGCTGTGGAAGATGTTGGTGCTATATAAATAATAATAATATTAAAGGAGGTTAAACTGGGGTGATCATTAACAAAGCCGTTCATTTTTCTCTGCTCCCTCATTGTCTGGGGGGTCTGTATCTTTTGGGGCCCATAGCTCTATATAGCTACATCATTACGTTTGTGTTTGAAAAAAAAAAAAACAACAAAAAAGAAACCTTCCAGGCAGCGTCTGAATGTCTTCACCATCCCTGGCCGCGGTCTATAACCAATGAGGTGGTGAAGCTAGGTGATTCGCCTCTGCCTATTCCACAGTCTGCCTGTAGGTGGCAGCCTGGAGACAAACGTCTCAACTTTCCAAATTCTTTTTTTTTTTTTTCTCCTCTTCTGAAACTTTTTCTCAGTTTTGTTTCAGGAGCGTTTCCCAAACAGAAGAAAACATCCTATTTAAAGTGGGGCTGCCAGCCTGCCACCATCACTCCTAGATCTCCTTGGATGACTCCATGCAATTGATTTTTTTTAGCCTCTTTTAAAGGAATTTGGGACAAAGGGGGGTGACAGCCCACCTCCCCATCCTGCCTTTATCTAGGAATGCCAGTGGTGACCCGAGCCTGACCTTGCCCGGGAGCGTGCCACTGACTAGCCAGGGGAAGGGGCACTGGGTGACTGGCTTGGCATCCACTGATCAGCCAGTCTGCAGAGAGGGAGGAGAGAAGCATAGAAGCCAGTCTGAGATCTGCCGGAAATGTCTGCACACCAGTGACTTGTAGTGTGCTGATCATCACAGGGGACAATGCAGCAGGGTGACAGTCCCTGCCATCCTCCCCAGCCCCCCTGCTCTGCCGTCTGCTCCTAGGAGGACGCGCAGCGCTTCTGCGAAACTTTTTGCGAACTTTTTAACCCCCTTCCTGCAGGGCTCGCGCAGACTGGTGCCATGGGGCTGCCGACTCTGGAGTTCTCCGACTCCCACCTGGACAGCCCGGACTTCAGGGAGAGGCTGAAATGTCACGAGATCGAGCTGGATCGGACCAATAAGTTTATTAAGGAGTTGATCAAGGATGGGAACATGCTGGTCGGGGCGCTGAGAAGTGAGTATAACGTGTTGGGGCAGGTCATCCCCCCTCCTCCTCCTCGCCTGGGCTTGTAGGCTTTGCTGCACTTTTTGTTGATTATTTTCATGTCTCAAGGCTGAGGAGTGCTTGGCTATTGAATGGATCTGGCTTTGCAAGAGGTCACTTGAGTGTTGATCTAGTTTTCAGGGACAATGGAGTACTTTCCAGGGACAGTCTAGGTAGGGATTGTGTTTCCTTTCTTGGAAGTGTCTCTGATTTCATACGCTTACTACGTAGAAAATGCTTGTTTTCCTGGATGTTAATAATCTCTGTAGACGCAACACAAGATGGTCTTTGGTCACATCTGCTTGTTTATGGTCTAATCTGATGAGATTGCATGTCTGTATACGCATACACATGCTGGTTTGAATGCGGCCGCGGCAAACAGTTAAGCTACGTATAGATGTGCGATAACTGTTATCTGAAATGTCCGATAACTACCGTTTTGCCCGACGACCGTTATGTGTATACATCGGCTAACAATCGTTATTGCTCGGGCATCTTTAGAGATCCATCACGTCAGATTTTTAATGACTCTCGATGCCCAAGCATGACCATTTGCAATGCTTTTTACTAGCCCCGCCGACCAATTGAAGTCGGTCTGTCATGTGCCGATCGTCCTCCCCCGCCTCCTACATAGCAACAGAGAACCTCACTGGCCTCAAGGCTAGTGATGTGTCTTTACAGCATTGTCCCGCGAATTGTCGACAGAAGAATCATTTCCCGATCCCAAACGGGCAGCAATTCTCGCATGTATGTACTTAGCTTAAAGGAAACCTAAAGTCATAAAAAAAAACAAAAAACAGTTTAACTTACCTGGGGCTTCTACCAGCCCCCTGAAGCTGCCCTGCGTCTGTGCCGTCATGGAACGGTACTTCGGTAGAGATGTTTCAGTTAGTACTGTTGTGGCACAGTGGTTAGGGTGCTTGCCCACCACACAGTGAGACCCGGGTTCAAATCCCAACCAATGTGAGTTGGCTTTTATGCTACAAATCCTTAAAGGGAACCTAAACGGAGAAGGATATGGATTTTTCCTTTTAAAATAATACCAGTTGCTTGAATCGCCTGCTGATCCTGTGTCTCTAATACTTTTAGCCACAGCCCCTGAACAAGCATGCAGATCAGGTGCTCTGACTGAAGTCAGACTGGATTAGCTGCATGCTTGTTTCAGGGTGTGATTCAGCCACTATTGCAGTCACAAAGATCAGCTGGACTGCCAGGCAACTGGTATTGTTTACAGGAAACATCCATATCACTCTCAGTTAAGGTTCCCTTTAAGCAACCTAATGTTTCTATTGCATTGAGCATAAATGGTAAATGCTAGGCCAGCTTCAGTTAGTACTGTTGTGGTACAGTGGTTAGGGTGACTTGCCCACCACACAGTGAGAGCTGGGTTCGATTCCCAGCCATGGTATGTAAACTGGTTTTTGAAATAGTATAATTCCCTGGCAGATGAGACCCTCCTCCCTCCGGTAGGAGGGAATAGGTAGAAGGGCGGAGGGTGGAGGGTCCCACAAGAGGCTAATTAAAATCTCCCTAGCAGAGTGTGTAGCAGCTGTCCCATAACTAATTAGTGTAGGCAGACAACTGAGTCAAATGGTATAAGGACCTAGCTTGGAGAAGGGTGGGTGGGCGGGCCTCCAGCAGTGATGTGTATTTCACTCAATCAGGTGTGCCTCCAGCAGTGATGTGTATTTCACTCAATCAGGTGTGCCTCCAGCAGTGATGTGTATTTCACTCAATCAGGTGTGCCTCCAGGTATTAGAGCCCTTGAAACATGGTTTCTATCATTTTTCCAGCCGGTAGAATTTTTTAAAATTTTCAAAGTTCGCCTCCCCATTGAAGTCTATTGCGGTTCGCAAACTTTTTCGCGGAGGTTCGCGACCAGGGTTCGCGAACCGAAAAACAGAGGTTCGCGACATCTCTATCCTTCGGTCCTCTGCGGCGACTCAGCCAGACAATGGCCACTATGCCTGTGGCCCTGATGACGCGTGTCCTCGATCATGCTGCTGTCGCCGGATGTACTGCACCTCGGCCAATAATATAGCCAGTGTGTGTACAGTGGCTGCATAATGTCTGCTAAAGATCTGGCATGGTGGATTTGTAGCAATCCCTGACACAAGAGTACCGCATTGTTCTCCCCTCTCCCACACCCGCGGGAATCCGCTCCATCGTAGCAACAGATGTGTAGCTAGCCTGGAGGTTAATGACACGTCTGTGCAGCATCAGCAATGCACTATCGTCTACCGATCCCTGCTGGATGACAGAAATCCCAGAGGGGTGTACGGGGCTTCAAGCTTCGTACACATGCTTGGCCACCGTTGTCTGAAACGAACAAGGAACGAGGGGTTGGTCGAGAGTCATTTAAAAAAAACGGGTACCAACAGCGGTAAATGACAGTAATTATTGTCTTATAGAGACCGGTTTATATGATAATTGGTGTTAGTCGTTCGTATTGAACAATAAATGATTGCACGTAATGTGACGGGAGTACGCATGTACAAGACAGGGGGTCGCTGGGGAATGTGGTCACAAGGCGCCCAAGCGGACATACTGCGCATGCTCAGCGAGGTGTGTCCAGGTCAAAGGGCACTGGCCACGCTGACCAAGGAGTAAAACGGGGCCAATTACTGGAGAACCCTCCGTTCTCCGGTAATTGGCCCCATTTTACTCCCTGGTTGGCCGGGGGATTGGAGGTGCAGTAAGCATCTGCTCAACACCCCAACACACTGTAGGCGTCATTTGTAAAGTATTTTAAGTGCTAAGGTATCCTTAGCACCATGGCTGTGGAGTCGGTACAAAAATCATCCGACTCCGATTCCTCAGTTTATGAAACCACCGACTCCGTCTCCAACTCCGAATCCAGGTACCCAAATAGCTCCAACTCCTCTCGACTCCGACTCCTTAGTCTAATACTTACCAGGGCTATGGATTTGGTACAAAAATCATCCGACTCTGACTCCAGACTCCGACTCCTGAGTTTATGAAACCACCGACTCCAACTCCTACTTCATGTACCCAAAATTTCTCCAACTCCGACTCTACAGCCCTGCTTAGCACTAACATAATATTTGAAGTGCCAAGGTATCCTTTACATGGTTGCCCCATGTATAATACCAGCCCAGTGTCGTGTGGTTCAGCTCTCTAAAACAATTTCAGAAGTTCTGAATGTGAAGCTACTAGCTGTGTTGAATGGAGCTATATGCTGATCTGCAAGTTATTGCAACCAGATGTGGGTTGGGGGTTGTGCCAGGCTCTGCACATTGCTTGGCACTGCTTCTCGTGGGAACTGGCCCTATGGGGCTGTTATATTGTTTATGTTCCTTTGCTTTGTGTATGTGACAGAAGCAGAGTGTCTTCTCTCTATCACCCTACTGGGCGACAAGTTGTGTGCATAGGAAAATAATGACTCTTCTACAATTAAGTATAGGAGACCGTGGGATTTCCTAACAGGTCAAAATGTTGTGATGTAAGTCACACATATTATTATTTAGTATTTATATAGCACTGACATCTTCCGGCGCGCTGTACAGAGCAGTGTTCTCCCCAGAGTTTTTTTTCCAGCCGGGTGGCATGAAAAAGTAGCCGGGTAAGGTGCAATGGGGGGCTGGTGCAGCTCTGCTTACAGCATAGGAGGAGGATGAGAAGGTAAGCCGATGACAGCTGGGTGCTCACCAAACTTAGCTGGGTGCAGCACCTGGCTAAAAGGGCCTGGGGAGAACACTGCAGAGTATATTGTTTTGCCACTTAAAGGATACCCAAACTGACATGTGAGATGATGAGATTGACATGAGTATGTACAGTGCTTAGCACACAAATAACTATGCTGTGTTCCTTTTTTTTCTTTTATCTGCCTGAAAGAGTTAAATATCAGGTATGTAAGTGGCTGACTCAGTCCTGACTCAGACAGGAAGTGACTACAGTGTGACCCTTACTGATAAGAAATTCCCCCTTTTACCTCTTTTTGCTCTCAGAAGCCATTTTCTGCTAGGAAAGTGTTTTACGGTTCAAATTTCTTATCAGTGAGGGTCACACTGTGATCACTTCCTGTCTGAGTCAGGACTGAGTCAGCCACTTACATACCTGATATTTAACTCTTTCAGGCAGAGAAAGAAAAAAAAAGGAACCCAACATAGTTATTTGTGTGCTAGGCACTGTACATACACTTGTCTATCTCATCATGTCACATGTCACTTTGGGTATCCCTCAGAGGGTTTCACAATCTAGTCCCTACCATAGCAGTGTTCTCCCCAGAAATTTTACCCAGCCGGGTGGCATGAAAAAGAAGCCTGGTGGGGCAATATGAGAGAATGCAGGGACGGTGCTTCTGTGCGCAACCCTGCTCGCAGCATAGGAGGAGGTGAGCCGAAGCTGGTGCTGACCAAAACTAGCTGGGTGGAGCACACGGCTAAAAGAGCCCGAGGAGAACACTGCATAGTCATGTGTCTATGTATGTATCGTGTAGTATATGTATCTTAGTCTAGGGACTATGGCCTCAATTTACTAATCTTTATCAAACACTTTGTCGAACGTTTAATAATTTACCTCATGGATAAAATCTAATTTTGAATTCACTAAGGTGTTATAGATTTATCAAATGTTTTATCGATAAAACGATCAATACATCTATAACACCTTAGTGAATTCAAAATTAGATTTTACCCATGAGGTAAATTATTAAACGTTTGATAAAGCTTAGTGAATTGAGGCCATTTTAGGGGGAAGCCACTACTTATCTGTCGACAGACACAAGGGGCCTGATTCACAAAGCAGTGCTAACAGTTAGCACCATGGTGAAAAGCCCTTTATCACGCCTAAACTCTGTTTAGGCATGATAAGTTTAGGTGTGATAAGTTTAGGCATGATAAGTTTAGGTGTGATAAGTTTAGGCATGATAAGTTTAGGTGTGATAAGTTTAAGCACCAACTGGGTTAGCACCGCAGTGCACAGCTGATCAAAAGTTTTGCGCTAGCAAAGTCTGGTGTACTTTGCATAGAGTTTAATGGCGCTGCTTTGCGTGAGGGACTTTGCATGCGATCTAAACTTATCTAAACTTATCATGCCTAAACTGAGTTTAGGCATGATAAAAATGGTTATCACGCCTAAAGTCTCTAACTGGGTTAGCACCGCTTTGTGAATCGAGCCCTAGGGCCTCGATTCACAAAGCGGTGATAACCCAGTTATCACGCCTAAAAGACTTTAGGCGTGATGACCTTTTCACCACTGAGTTATCACCGATTTTTCCTGCTCTTCGCGCGAAGTTACCGCGCGTAAGCGCGTTCGCGCGTACGCGCGTGAGAGCGCGCGCAAAGTCCCATAGGGCTTAATGGGAGCTTCGCGCGAAGCGTCGGGTGTTGCGCGCGCACTTACGCGCGTACGCGCGGCAACTTCGCGCGAGTTTCTTCTTATCACGCCTAAAGTGACTTTAGGCGTGATAAGGGCCTTTTCACCACGGTGCTAACACTTTGCACCGCTTGGTGAATCGAGCCCTAGGAGTGCATACAAACTCTGTGCATATAGTGCCCTGGCTGGGATGGTGCCCTGGCTGGGATTTAAACCAGGGACCCAGCGCTGCTAGGCAAGAGTACTAACCACTACACCACAGTGCTAACCACGTTAGGCATTGATTGAGACATGATACGTCACATGACGGGCACACTTTTCACTTCTTGTCTAAGAAAAGCAATACCTCCAGTTTACGTTCTGGGACAGAGAGTCCCACTACACAACTCAAAGGACCTAATTTCAATCAAGTGCTTACACCCCTCACCACATTGGGGTTGCAGTAGTGTGCATGTGCCTATAGTGAGACTACAATCCCCCCTTTTTTATTTATAAATGCATTCAAATTGAATTTGTATCTGCTCAGACTTCTACAGTCCCACCGCCTCAACTTCCTCTAGCTTCATGATCTGAAAGGACCCAGACAGGAGTTGCTGATATCTGTAAATTAAAGGACAATTGTAGTGAGAGAAATATGGAGGCTGCCATATTTATTTCCTTTTAAGCAATACCAGTTGCCTGGCTATCCTGCTGATCCTCTGCGTCTAATACTTTTAGCCATAGCCCCTGAACAAGCATATGCAGAAGATCGGGTGTTTCTGACATTATTGTCAGATCTGACAAGATTAGCTGCAAGCTTGTTCCTGGTGTTATTCAGACACTACTGCAGCCAAATAGATCAACGGGGCTGCCAGGCAACTGGTATTGTTTAAAAGGAAATAAATATGGCAGCCTCCATATTCTTCTCATTACAGTTGTCCTCTAAAGTGTATCCAGAGGCTTACTGTATGCTGGTAGAGCCCACCCTTAGGGCTGGTCCCCACTTGTGTAAAGAAAACATATCAATTTGGGATGTTACGGACATGCAAACGGATCTAACGTTAATAAAAAAGCTTGTGCTTTCACTTTTTGCTATTTTTAATGGATCTGTTTGCTGTGTTGCAATACATGGAACTTAAAATCCCGATCTGCTGCCTTTTTTCCGACACACCATATATGCTGCATTTGCCTGCGGAAACAATGCAAGTCTGTGGGAACAGACGGTGTCCATACCCAATAGGCTCTTTACCACATCCGTTGTGTCATCTTCTTAGGCCTGGAACCCACTACAAATCGCACATCGCTAGCACAATCGGTAGCGTTTTTAATGAGCGTTTTGTAAGTGATTTATTGAGAGTTTTCTGGTGATTTTGGTAGTGTTTTGTAAGCTAGTGTAAGCTTTTTGCCAGCGATTGTGTTGCGATTTGCGATTAGCGATTTTAATTCTGAGTCATCCTTTCAATGTATTATAATTTATTTTACAGTTTACAGTCATTTAAAATCGCACACAAATCGACATGTATAGCGATTAATAAGCGATTACGCCCGCAATTACATACTTTACATTACAGAAACGCAAACGCTAACGCCACCAAAATGCTGCATGTCCTGTGATTTTGCTAATCGCAATTGCTTCAGTGGAATTTGGCCCATCCATTAACATTAGCGGAGCGTTTAGGGAAATCGCTAGCGTTTTGAATTGCTCCCTAAACGCTCAA
This sequence comes from Hyperolius riggenbachi, assembly GCF_040937935.1. NCBI lineage: Eukaryota > Metazoa > Chordata > Amphibia > Anura > Hyperoliidae > Hyperolius > Hyperolius riggenbachi. The sequence continues at coordinate 64,090,104 of NC_090647.1, forward strand.
AAAAATTGCTCTAGTGGGTTTCAGCCCTCAAAGAGAATCTGTAATAAAAAAAAAAGGGCACTGGGGGGTACTTACCTCGGGAGAGGGAAACCTATGGATCCTAATGAAGCTTCCCTCTTCCTCCTGTGTAGCCCCCATCCAGCACTGGCTCCCCCTGAAAAACCACCCACAGATGTGCGCAGGTGCAGTAGAGCCTACAGCACGCAGCAGTATTTACCTTTGCAACCCAGCGCAGGCACAGTAACATCTCCCCCTCGGGCTCCAGTGGAAATAGGCGAGTCTGATCGGGTCCACTCTATTGCGCAGGCACGAGGCGGGCTCGGCTGTCTGGGGGTTCCAGAGCTGGATGCGTGCTTCACAGGAGGAAGGGGGAGCCTCATTAAGATCCAAAGCCTTCCCCCTCCTGAGGTGAGTACTCCCGGGGCACTTATTTTTATTACAGATTCTCTGTCAATCTTTTCTGTCCCTTTCACCTTTTTAGGAGCCAGTTCCATTGCCAACAATGCCTATACTTTTTAAAGGGGAACTGAAGAGAGAGGTATATGAAGGCTGCCATGTTTATTTCCTTTTAAGCAATACCAGTTGCCTGGCAGCCCTGCTGATCCTCTGCCTCTAATACTATTAGCCATAGCCCCTGAACAAGCATGCAGCAGATCAGGTGTTTCAGACTTTAAAGAGACTCTGTAACAAAAATTGCATCCTGTTTTTTATCATCCTACAAGTTCCAAAAGCTATTCTAATGTGTTCTGGCTTACTGCAGCACATTCTACTATCACCATCTCTGTAATAAATCAACTTATCTCTCTCTTGTCAGACTTGTCAGCCTGTGTCTGGAAGGCTGCCAAGTTCTTCAGTGTTGTGGTTCTGTGATACATCTCCCCCCTCCAGGCCCCTCTCTGCACACTGCCTGTGTGTTATTTAGATTAGTGCAGCTTCTCTCTGCTCTATTATCTTTTACAAGCTGGATAAATCCTCCTCTGAGCTGGCTGGGCTTTCACATACTGAGGAATTGCATATAGGCAGAGCTGTTTGCACTCTGCAGGAAGAAACAGCCTGACACTTCAGTGGAAGATAGCTGCAGGGGGAATGAAACACACAAATGATCTCTTGAGATTCAAAAGGAAGGGTGTATACAGCCTGCTTGTGTATGAATGTATTTTCTATGTGTGGACATACTGTACATCAACCTACTTCCTGTTTTGGTGGCCATTTTGTTTGTTTATAAACAAACTTTTTAAAACTGTTTTTAACCACTTTTAATGCGGCGAGGAGCGGCGAAATTGTGACAGAGGGTAATAGGAGATGTCCCTTAACGCACTGGTATGTTTACTTTTGTGCGATTTTAACAATACAGATTCTCTTTAAAGTCAGATCTGACAAGACTAGCTTGTTTCTGGTGTTACTCAGATACTACTGCAGAGAAATAGACCAGCAGGGCTGCCAGGCAACTGGTATTGATTAAAAGTAAATAAATATGGCAGCCTCCGTATACCTCTTACTTCAGTTCCCCTTTAAGGAACACTGTCTACCTGGCTCAAAGAATTTGTCAAGCTTGTTGATTGAAAGTCTAATTGGCCATGTTGGAAAATCTCCAAGCAATAGGGGTGCAACATCGCATCAAGCAGTACAAAACAAGCAGCTTGACCGGCGCTTAGTAGATTTCTCTAGTCCGATAAAGTATGAGTTTTCCATGTATGGTAAGAATCGACCACTATCTGATCAAATTGCAGTTGATTAGGGATTGATCAGCTCGGCACATCAAGTCATTAATGACCTGTGCATTGCTAACTTTAGATAGGGCCCGTTTCCACTCTCGCGGAAACGGCCGCGAATCCGCAGAGTTTCCCCGCAGGCAAATCGCGCGGGGAAACTCTGCCATAGGGGACAACGGCGCCGCCGGCCGAATCGCTTGCAGTAGCGATTCGGCCGGAAACCCCCACAGAATTCGCGGCGGAGGCTGCGATTCCCATAGCCGTGCATGGCACGGCTGATGGGAATCGCCTGCGATCCCGCCCACCCGCTCAGTGCCGGCGTGCGTCTACGAGACGCACGCCGCACTAGTGGAAACGAGCCCTTAGACTAAAAGTGGCCATACACTTATGGATTTTTAGCAGATTCGACCATCAGATAGATTTCTGTCAGATGCCTGTCAAGTCGAATCTGACAGGAATCTATCTGATGTGTGACACACACTAGGAACAGATTCTGAAATCTATTGGAAATCAATCTAAATGCATTATTGGGCAATTAGATCCAATGCAACTCTGTGGGCCATCGATCTGCTGCCAGCAGAACATTGACCTAGATTTTCCATCCTATCAGATCAAATCGTTTGATAGATTTGATAGAATCAATTTCCGAGTGTATGGGCCCCTTAAGTATCTTGGCCAGGTCAGTTGCAGCTTTGTCCAAAATGAAGCTTTGACACTTGTGCCAACAGACTTGAGGTGCGACACACATGCGACTATAGTCGTTTGAAACGATTGTTCCCCGATCATTTCAAATGACGATTGTTTTTAAAAAGCAGCCAACGATCATTAAGTCTATGACGGACGAGCTAGATCGTTAAAAACGAACGATCTAGCTTGGCGGATTTTTTCCAACGACAATCGTTTGCAAAAGTAGTACATCGTTGGAAAACGGTCGTTCGTACTAGGCTTGACATGCGCATTTCGCTATTTCTCCATGGAACTTTTCATTTTTATGCGCAAGCGCAATAGTTGCTTTACGTGATACAACGTTCGTTCTAACGATCAGATCGTTACACACCTTTAACCTCCTTGGCGGTAACCCCGAACGTAGTTCGGGGTAAGCCGCCGGAGGGTGCCGCTCAGGCCCTGCTGGGCCAATTTGTTGAATTTTTTTTTTGCTGGACGCAGCTAGCACTTTGCTAGCTGCGCCAGCACACTGATCGCCGCCGCCCCACACACGATCGCCGCTATCCGTCGCGCCGCACGCCCCCCCCCCCCCCCAGACCCCGTGCGCTGCCTGGCCAATCAGTGCCAGGCAGCGCCGAGGGGTTGCCCGGGACTCCCAATGACGTCCCGACGTCAGTGACGTCATCCCGCCCCGTCGCCATGGCGACGGGGGGAAGCCCTCCAGGAAATCCCGTTCTTTGAACGGGATTTCCTGATCGGAGATCGCCGAAGGCGATCGAAGAGGGCGGGGGGATGCCGCTGAGCAGCGGCTATCATGTAGCGAGCCCTGGGCTCGCTACATGATATAGGAAAAAAAAAATTAAAAAAAAACTGCTGCGCTCCCTCCTGGCGGATTTTTTTATACCGCCAGGAGGGTTAAAAGCTAACTTTACTTAGGTCGTTCTTTCGTCAATTAAAAGTTCGTTCGTCGTTCACAACGAATGATCGCTGTCGTATGTGTGTACGTAGCTTTGGTCTGTGTTTGTTATTTGGTGGTATTGCCTGAAAGCTAGCAAGTTATGGACAGACGCTGACAGAGTCACGTTTCAGGTCTTCCAGACATCTCGTTCACAACCCTTTGGGAGGAACTATTAACCGCTCCAGCAAAGTAACTGAATAAACACCGGTGAACTTTGGCCACACAGATATGCTCAGCGGTGAAATGGGTGATAGCTAAAAAACTGGCTCGATTTTCAACAAGCGAAAAATAAGTTAGGAAAGTACGGTTGTTTACGTCACTGGAGATAGACCAGGTGACGTAAAGGAGGTGTGGCACTGGCATCCATGGCTCTTATATACTCATCATGGATCCATAGAGGAAGCTATAGTACTAGACTGATACGAGACTGATAAAGGTGGCCATACACCATACAATTTTTTTACATATCTGTTCAATTCAAGAATTGCAATCAATTTTTCTAACTGATTGTAACATTTAAAAAAATCTGACCAATGTACCACACACCTATGTTACATTTTTCCTCAATTATGATAAAAATGATTGGAAACTCTGAGAAAATTGCTAGGGTGTGTATATACATATTAATAAATTGTCAACCTACCACACACCATTCCATTTTCATAAAAATTGATCAAAAAAATCCACCATTCCCGATCAATTTTTATAAAAAAAAAAAAAATACATGGGAAATCCGATTGGATTTCATGCTCGATTAAAAAAAAAGCTTTAAATTTTGCAGGAAATCCGATCGTTTTTATCGAATTGTCGCAAAATTGGATCATTTTATTGTATCGTGTGTGGCCACATTTACACGACAAAAGGAAAGTTTGAAGAAACTCTTCCGGTTTGCTAAGCAGAGGTTTAATTACAAATGAATAGGTGTATTATGCGTGATTACTATCTGTTATAATTACTGCACTATATGCCCAAAAAGTCCATAAGCAGTAAAAATCTCCACAACTATGGCGAAGGTGGCCGATTAGACTATCTTGGTGGCCGATTAGATATTTGATTCAATAATTATTATCAAATTGGATGAAAATTGGTGCCATCAAGTGCATGTCCGATCGACAATGCGACCAATTTTGGGCCGAAATATCGGTCAGATATGCTGCACAATGTCGGGCCATCGTGGTCGATCGGGTGCACAGTGTTAACAGTGAGCGATGTTGGGAAGAGTAACAAAATCCCCGGCGCTGTCCCCCAACAGTGTTCTCCCCAGGCTCTTTTAGCTGGGTGCTTCACCAGGCTAGTTTTGGTGAGCACCCGGCTGTTATCAGCTCACCTCCTTCTCTGCTGTAAGCAGAATTGTGCAGAGAAGAGTCGGCCCTACATTCTCTCTTCTCGCCCCACCCAGCTACTTTTTCATGCCACCCAGCTGGAAAAAGTTTCTGGGGAGAACACTGCCCAATGTCAAATGTCCCATCCCCCCCCCCCCCCCCCGTTCCCTATACTATACCTGTCCATGTCCACCGGTGGCTCCGTCCATACATGCGCCACACGTGTTTGTTGATGATGAAGTCACACATGCGCCCTCATTACTCCAGCAACCACGTGGGGCATGTGTATGGACGGAGGTCGGAGCCTGGAGGTGAAGTATAGTGCACTGGGCGCCGGGGGGCACAGTGAACATTAGGTGGTACAATGTCTGGCCGGCGAGGCAGCGGATGCGGCAGCACAGGGCCGATTCCTGATCGATTTAAGCATGAAATTGATAGGGAATGAGCCTGCTGTGTTTGGGCACCCGACAGATTTGATTAGAAAGAGAATTGTCTCTTGGTCGAATCTGCCCATCATGATTAAATGTATAAGATAATATCAAAGCGCTATAGCTGCTACGAAATTAAACTGTAAAAGTCCCAGCGGAGTGCGCTACCACCAGGTCCGGCAAGACCTAAACATTTATACACAATTGCTTAACCTGCTGAGCGGTCTGGACGAGCTCAGCTCGTCCAACACCGCCAGAGGCTGCCGCTCAGGCCCTGCTGGGCCGATTTGCTTCAAATAAAAAGCAGCACACGCAGCCGGCACTTTGCCAGCCGCGTGTGCTGCCTGATCGCCGCCGCTCTGCGGCGATCCGCCGCGAGCAGCGGCGAAAGAGGGTCCCCCCAGCCGCCCGAGCCCTGCGCAGCCGGACCAATCAGTTCCGGCCAGCGCTAAGGGCTGGATCGGAGGCGGCTGACGTCAGGACGTCGGCTGACGTCGATGACGTCACTCCGCTCGTCGCTATGGCGACGATGTAAGCAAAACAAGGAAGGCCGCTCATTGCGGCCTTCCTTGTTTATTCTGGGCGCCGGAGGCGATCGGAAGAATGCCTCCGGAGCGCCCTCTAGTGGGCTTTCATGCAGCCAACTTTCAGTTGGCTGCATGAAATAGTTTTTTTTTTATTTAAAAAAAACCCTCCCGCAGCCACCCTGGCGATTTAATCAGAACGCCAGGGTGGTTAAAGGACTTCCGAGGCCAAAAATCAAAATTTTGATGAGTACCTGTCTCTTTTTCAAATCCATGGGCAAGTTCCTCCTCTCCCTCCGCTCTGTTCCGCGCAAATGTATTCTTTTCACTGCCCCCAGGTCGGGGCCCGACCCCACTGCACGGGTCGGCTCGTACTCCACTTGCAAGATGGCCGCCGATCAGAGCCGTTGCTGCGCAGTACATATGAAGGCAAGTGCGGCTGCGCAGCTCACCTCTCGCAAGATGGCCGCCGATCAGAGCCGCGGCTGCGCAGTACATGTGGAGGCAAGTGCGGCTGCGCAGCTCTCCGCAGCTGGACGGGGGGCGGAGAGCTGCGCAGCCGCACTTGCCTCCACATGTACTGCGCAGCCGCGGCTCTGATCGGCGGCCATCTTGCGAGAGGAGAGCTGCGCAGCCGCACTTGCCTTCATATGTACTGCGCAGCAACGGCTCTGATCGGCGGCCATCTTGCGAGTGGAGTACGAGCCGACCCGTGCAGTGGGGTCGGGCCCCGACCTGGGGGCAGTGAAAAGAATACATTTGCGCGGAACAGAGCGGAGGGAGAGGAGGAACTTGCCCATGGATTTGAAAAAGAGACAGGTACTCCTCAAAATTTTGATTTTTGTCCTCGGAAGTCCTTTAAGCGCACATCCTAATCCATATAAAAAGTCCACATAGACATCAATCAGGAGTTCTCAAATGCCGTTCTCATATGCAATTTCTTGATCTCTTGTGCCACCATCACCATGGACACCCAACAGTAAACAGACTCACCAGATGTATTGGCCACTGCTAGACTGGCCAACCATGCACACATCCAGGAGCCTCAGTACTTCAGGATCCTGGTACCACTGTGATGCTGTCCTTTTGACCACCATCATCCTCCACATTATCCATGCAAAGTACCTCAAAGAAATAGCCTCCATAGCGTAACTCCGTATAAAACTTAAAACTTTATTTATAAAATTGCACTCACATGCTCCAGATTGTATTGCACATATAGAGTTTTGCGGGCTCTCCCCCGTTGCCTGGCAGGGCACAGCTTGTGTTGGGTCCTCCTGTTCCCCCTCCACTCAGCTTGCAGACACCACTGCCTCCACCGGCCGTTCACTTCCTGGTATGTCCATATTTGTGCATGGTTGGCCAGTCTAGCAGTGGCCAATACATCTGGTGAGTCTGTTTACTGTTGGGTGTCCATGGTGATGGTGGCACAAGAGATCAAGAAATTGCATATGAGAACGGCATTTGAGAACTCCTGATTGATGTCTACGTGAACTTTTTATATGGATTAGGATGTACGCTTAAGCGATTATGATTAAATGTATGGCTACCTTTATAATAGATGTCAAATATAGTAGATGTCAAAAAAGTCCATAAGCGGTAAAAACTTCTTAAATCATTACTCTCATAAGTGGATATTTTGGTTCATTGAAGGCGAGCTACATTGGAGCTTAAAGGGAATCTCTGAAGTGAAAATAAACTTATGATACAATGATTTGTATGTGTAGTACAGCTAAGAAATAAAACATTAAGGTGCGTACACACATGCGACTATAGTCGTTTGTAACGATCGTTCCCCGATCTTTACCAACGACGATCGTTACAAAAAACGAACCACCGACTATTAAGGCAAACGACGAACGAGCCAAATCGCTACAAAAGTAAGTTCTGTCTCGGCGGATTTTAACCAACGACGATCGTTTGCAAAAGTAGCACATCGTTGGAAACGGTCGTTCGTACTAGGCTTGACATGCGCATTTCACTATTTCTCTGTGAAACTTCTCATTTTTATGCGCAGGCGCAATAGTTGCTTTACATGATGTAACGTTCGTTCTAACGATCAGATCGTTACACACCTTTTAAAACTATCTTTACATAGGTCGTTCTTTCATCAATTAAAAGTTCGTTCGTCGTTCTCAACGAACGATCGTTGTCGCATGTGTGTACGTAGCATTAGGAGCAGAGACATAAGTCTAATATTGTTTCCAGTACAGGAAGAGTTAAGAAACTCCAGTTGTTATCTGTGCAGAAGAGCCACTGAGCTCCACTGCTTTCAAAGTGGCAGAGAACTCTGTCTACAGAAGCTTATTATCTCAAGTGTCTGTCACTGTATTTTGTTTTTCTGCAGAGGACAGTTCAAAAGTTCACTAGCCTGCTCTGTGAAATCATTTAGGATGCTGGGTGTAATGTGTAAACTGCAAATATTAGAGAATGATGTAATGTTATAAAAAAAAAAACTATATAACTGAAAATAAAAATATGGGAATATTTTCTTTGCTACTAACATTCTAGTAATTATCCGTACTACACAACAAATTCATTTTATCCCTTTTTTTTCTTTTTTTTTTGCTTCAGTGTCCCTTTAATGTTCTCATGTTTACCTTGTCCAACAGTAAAAAAGTATGAAACGGGAAGCTTTGCGCTGCTATGGATTGTGCAGTGATGTCACCACACAAGATAATTATGCAGAAATGCCAGCCAACAGGGGAGCCCCCTCAGACTATGACATCCTGTGCTGTAGGCAGTAGACTGCCATTGTTTTGCACTTTCTAGTGACCTACTAACATTAGACAATGACCACTTTAAGTACTTGAGAGATGCTTTGTTTATCTAATGCATTGTTTACTTTTACAACAATGGACTATTAGCAGTGCACTATGTCAGCAAGTTTTATTACCCAGCTCACAGCTAAAGTTTTAGGGCCCGTTTCCACTTGTGCGGTGGGAATCGCCGCGGTAAAAATTCACATGCGGATTTCGCATGCGGTTATATGCGAATTTTCATGCAAATTCGCATACGATTTCGCATGGATGACGTTGTATGCGAATTTAACCATGGCAGTGCCTGTGTGCTTTTTCATTGATTCCATGCAAAATCGTATGCGAATTTGCATGAAAATTCGCATACCAAAACCACATGCGAATTACCTATTAAATACACTGTATGTGAATTGCATAGCGGTATGCGGTATGCGAATTCTGATGGCTCTGCCGTGCAGATTTTTTCTGCACAGAAAAACACAAAGGAATCCTGACAAGTGGAAACAGTCCCATCCACTTGTATTGGCTATGCGAATTCGCATGCGGCAGACGCATGCAAATTCGTGAAGTGGAAACGGGCCCTTATGCCTTGTACACGCCATGCAATTTCCTGTCAGATCAGCTAGTGGAATCGATAATTTCAGACAGGTCTCATCCAATTGCCGATGATTTTTCTGATCGATTTTTCGAACAAATAATCAGTAAAATGATCGTAAATCAGATCATGCCTGTTGGAAATGATCGATTTGACCCACCAATCTGATTGAAAATTGCATGGTGTGTACAAGGCATTACATAGTTTTTGGACAATTCTTAAGGTGGCCATAAACATATAGATTGCAACTTAATTTGGCAAAAACGATCGAATACTCTCTGATTTGAATTTTGATCAGAGAGGGATGAATTCCTACCACACACAGCAAAAAATGTATCAAATCTTTCAAACCGCAGCGTTAGCCGTCAATCTACCGCCACTCCTGCCCTGCCCCCAATCAACAAAAATTTTCTACGTACGTATGGTTCCACCGTGGTGCGCTGCGGCAGGGTGAGACGAATGACATCTTTCCCTGCTGCTGCTCAAATCACTGGCGGCGTTAAAGTGTAACTGTCGGGCATAAAATCAAATTTCATTTTTTTATTTTCATCTGGTACAAGTAATGAGGATGCTAACCAGGCAATCCAAAAGTTAAAATCTCTATTATTTTTCTTGTTGCTAAATGATAATTCCCCAGCTTACCTGACTCTTCTTTGGTACACAAAACATTTGGTACACACATAGGAAGTTGCAGGGCATGCTGGGTTGTCCTTATTTGCTTCTTTACTTTTCCTTAGACGTAACAAATGCAGCCTGATTGGCTGAAGCCTCTTTCCCTCCTGTTTTCCCCTCCCACACCTCTGTTCCTCTCTGATTGGACAATATTTCTCATGCTGAGACAATGCACCTTCTATAGTGGAGGACGGGCAATGCATACACAACCAGGCAGAGAAGAGTAAAGGTTCGTATACACGTACGATAAAGATCGTTCGTTACGAACGATTCGTGACGTTTACACGATATTCAAATTAGACCGAAAAGATCGTTCGTAATGAACGATTGTGTACACACGTGAACGATATAAGTATAAAGTACTGAACGACGAACGATAAAAAAAATGCGTGCGCAAACGGAAGTGACGTTATGACAGGCAATAAGAACATGCGTACTACTCCACAGATAATCATTATCGGACGATCTTTGTACACACTGCAACGATTGAACGATTATCTTTCGAAAAATTCCGCCGGGTTGGATCGGTCGGATTGAACGATAACGGTCGTTATCGTTCAAAAAACCGATCGTTGGAAATTTTTGAACACACGATTATCGGACCGATTGTTGTTATCGTTCGTTTTTGAACGATCGTTATCGTACGTGTGTACTCAGCTTAAGGGAGGAAATGACATCAGGATTGGTTTAAAAGTAGCCACAGTTAAAATGGGAAATGCTAAGAAGAATTTTCTCTTTTTTTACTGTAGAAAAATCACTAAAATCAAAAAAATGTGGACAATACATATGTTATGTAAGTAGAGCAAGTATTTATCTACTTACAGTATATATGTGTTTTTTTTTTTTTTTTTTTTTATAGATAGTATGGCTGACAGCTCCTCTTTAAATACTATTCCCCCTCCAAGCTGTAGCAATTGTGAAGGAGATGCAATTTGGGGTTTGGTGATCGCTGAACCCCCGATTTACTCTTGCGCAAGCCATGTAGCAGAGCACTAGGCGCCAAAATGACTTGCTTTGTATTTTCTATCCAGTCTAATCGAAAATTACGATCAATCTGACATGTTGTGCATTAGGTTTGAATCCGGCGGAATCACTTTCACAAAATCTATGCATGTATGGCCAGTTTTAAAGTTATCTACACACTTTAGTTTTTTTGTTTGGTGGGTGAAATTATCACCCCTGATTGTTTTGGACAGAAATCTAACATGTGTACAGGTATCTTCTGCTGTTGCTGGTTTCGTCTTTGGTGATCCACCAGGGTAGATTGTCTTGACCATTCTTCCCGTGTAGAAGCTTCAACGACCTACCTCTGTCTATAGTTAGCCAACAGCTGAACAGCATGTTTGTACAGCAGTTGTTCCAAAAGTGCCGACCAGTCTAAAACAGCAGTTTCAGGCTAACTAGTGTCTGAAGTTTGCACCGGGCTTTACTGTTCCTCAGAGTAGCTCAGAATTTTAAGCGGACCTGAACTTCCTCCCAGCTCTAAAAGATAAGCAGCAGCATAACAACCTTTAAAGAAAAAATGTCTTTGTTACAGCGAATACAAATCCTGCAATAAATCTGCAGTGTGTCTACATCCTGCTTTCATGGAAGCGGACATAGGGCTAACATCCTGTGTTTATAAACTAGCTGCTCTGCCGAGGCAGTCAGCGGACACAGTTGAGAGATCAATTTACACTGGTGATTAGTCACAGATGAGGTGGGGATTAGACAGGCTAGACTCTCTAAATACATTCAGGGTGCATTCCTCTGTATGTTCCTTCTGTCCTGTGCAAGAGTTCAGATACAGATTAATATCCATATCACAGTCTAGGACCAATTTCAAGCAAGCCAATCACCCCATCATCTTGGAATTCTAGTGCTGCAGGGCCAGAATACTATAGACAAAAAATGTGAGGTACTTGAAAATATACATTTCTTTTGCATCATCTCAGAGCTGCTTCAAGCTAGGTACACACAATGCAATTTTACTGTCAGGTCGATTATTTCCAACATGTCTGATCTGATTTTCAATCGATTTTTCAATCGATTTTCCGTTCACTTCTATGAAAAATTGCTTGAAGAATCAAACTGTAATCAGATCGGACCTGTTGGGAAAAATCGATCTGACTGTAAATCTGTCAGAAAATTGTATCATATGTATCTAGCATTAAATCCCCTGAACTACTGTGGTATTCTTAGCTTCGAATGAAGGGCCTTTTGAGAAGATATTAGCCCAAGTGTAGCTAGTTGTAAAGGTGTTCTTTATCTTACTGTATGTACAACATATATTATGAAGTATTATTGCAGTGTACGTCTGGCATTTATACACTGTCCCCCAAGGTTGATTTATTGATCCTGATACAAAGGTCTGGGACTCCACCTGGTTTTTTAACAGGAAAGAACCCTTAATTTATTGAATGCCATAGGCACTTGTCTACACTTACTCATGGGGGTGCATGTCATACCGGATGACGGCTCTCCCTCCTGCCACTAAACTTCGAGACAGCGTTAAATACGATTCCCCCTCCGAGGTGTCGCAACTCAGAGGGAGATGTAATTTGAAGTCTGGCAGCATCATAGCATTGCTGCTATGACGGTGCCCAGTTTTGACGCTCGGCTCTCAGAGCCGCGCCAAAATCAGCTGATTCGTATTCATGGTGGACGTGGGCTTTGCTGGTGTGACTCATTGGTGAATTAGTAAATAATTGAATAGTATGGTGCTCGTGGTTGCATTTGCACTTGTCCCATTTAGTGATGCCATGGGATGTAGTAGAAGCAAAAAGGAGGTAGTGCAGTAGTTAATAAATCCATATGTCTGCCCAATCCAGATATCGTCTGAACTTTTTATGGACCTACTCTGTACAATTTTTGATTACTAAATACTCACCTAGACAAGACAAGACAAATAACATTTATAACACGCTTTTCTCCTGGCAGACTCAAAGCACCAGAGCTGCAGCCACTAGGACACGCTCTATAGGCAGTAGCAGTGTTAGGGAGACTTGCCTAAGGTCTCCTACTGAATAGGTACTGGCTTACTGAACAGGCTGAGCCGAGATTTAAACCCTGGTTGCCTGTGTCAGAGCCCTTAACCATTACACCATCCAGCCATGCACCTAGCCTCCAGCGATGTCTTGTATTCTTCCTGAAGCTCCTAGTGGATTTCTGGCGTCCATGTGCAGCTCCCAGTGTGTCACGTGATCTGATGTGGGTCATGTGACATGCCAGAAGCCGTACACAGAGGATGCCAGAAAGCGGCCAGAAGCTTCAGGAAGGATACAAGACATTGCTGGAGGCTCGGTGAGTATTTAATGTCCTGCAACCCCCCCTCCCCCCAAAAAAAAAAACCAAAGTACAGTCCTCGTTATCCCCTCAGGCATGCCGGTTAGTTGAGACTTCCAGTTGCCTGTGTTTTGAATAATGGGGACTTTGTTGTAGCCTTCGGTTCAGATACTCAGCCTCATGTATGAAGCTTCAGGAAGGCTACACGACTGAGGACTTTGCTGTATTGCCTTGATACACAGTGTGTGAGGTGAGCCCAATGATTATCATCCAGGTTCAGGCTTTGGCCGGGTGCACACATGGCAGAAACACTTGCGCAGCGGGAAATGCTGTGTTTTATGCAGAAATGTTAGTCTATGGGACGCAGAAGGACCAGCGTTGCACTTGCGATTTACAGTAAGCGTTCTACAGACGCTGGTAGTGTTGCATAATATACAGGCTGACTGCCAAAACGCACATAATGAAAGTCTATGGTATCGCATATGCAATGCGTATTCAATGCATTTTTAATTAAAAAGTAAAGATCTCTGATGTATTTCCACTTCCTGTTGTCTTCCTAATGATTTGCATAAATTAAAAAAAACGCATACAAAACGTAAGTGTGTTTTACATTACCTAACCGCAAAAATATTAAAACGCATGAAAAACGCATCTGCGTAACAAAAACGCAAAACGCACCAAATGTGTGGTAAAACCTCAATAGAAAATTGCAAACGCACCATTCTAAAACGCTACATTCTCACGCTATGTCATATGTGAACCCAGCCTCTCTCAGTAACGCTGCAAACTTTGTAGGACTCCTCACTGGTTCTTCTGTGGTCAGATGACTTGCAGGGGAAGATGGTCGTATCTGCCTGCCTGTAGCGGATGTGGACAGTAACCGGCATCCCTAGGCCCTGTAATGTAAAGTTTACTACATGGTAACCCGATACAGCTGTCCAAATGCTAATAGCCTGAAGGCAGCAGCTCTCCCAGGCTGGAGATGACATTCCTTGCAATTCTCTTAACTAGAAAAAAAAAAAAGAGATCCCCTTTGTGTGAGCTGGAGACTTTCTGTGTGCAATAATGACTTTAGGATTATGTAAGAAATAAGGTAAACATCACGTAGAGTTTGGGTCACATGAGAGCTGCAAACATACGATGTGCACTGTAAAAAAAAGAGGAGATAGAAATAAATCCCTCGGCCTTCTACCCACATCACTACCTACAACATAAAAGTGAAAATGACTTGTCTTGTAATTACCTGCTGTGCAAATCTATCGCCAAGAGCTGGCGGCTGGTCACATGACCTCAGCTGAAGGGCGGAGCAGTCCCAGGCTATGTTTAGACGCACGTTACAAAGGGAAGGAAAAGGAATGTCATTGAAACGCCTGTGGCATTTTCTAGGCGGTAGCGTTTATTGTCATTTGATATGAAAATAAAAACCTTAGAAGAACATCTCAAAGTTTTTGAGGCAGCTGGAAGCCACTCCCATTTCGTTCAGTTGTCTAGGCAACAGGTAACACTCATGAATGAAGCTAGCAGTGCATGTCTCTGACCTAACACAACAAGGGGGAAGAGGCGCCCAGGATCGATAAAATTAGGTTAAAACCAAGTAAAAATTAAAAATGAAGGTGGCTTACCTCTCTCTACAACACAGTCAGTGGAAGAAAATAATTTTTATGTACTAACACCGGCAACACGTTTCGTGGAAGCAAGTCCACTTCATCAGGCCAATAAAAAGCTGCAATTAAAAAGCTATAAAGCTCGGCGCGCCTTCGAGCTTTGTGGCTTTTAAATTGCGGCTCTTTTGGATTTCACTCAGACCAGACAGAAAGAAATAATGTCCTACGTGTGTGGCAAAGACAACTATGCATTGTGTTACCCTCTTTTACCACAGGGTGACGCAACAGCAATGCGAGTGAATGGGGCCATTTACACTTAGGCGTTTCGTCGCTATCCACCGGAAGTATCCAATCTGCTGCAGTTTCATGCAAAGCCTGCAGTGCATTGCCGCACGATCTGTGCCAACCACACAGGTCACGCAGCGATGCAGCAAGTGTAAACTACGGAGCGCTGTGTGGCGCACATTTGCGGACCAACGGGAATCCCAGTAACGTACTTCCTGTCCAGCAGGGAGTACGTTGCTGATCTATGTATATGACCATATGATTGTATATTTCTGCATTCCGTTGGGATGTGTCAGGGCGTTTGCTAAGGAGCTGTGGGCCCCGATGCAAGTTTTACAATGGGGCCCCCCAAGCACCCAATACATAACATTTGATACGCACACCAAAACCTGCCAATGGCAACTACAGTGTCAGAGGTGCAAGAAGGGGATGGGGAATAGTTTGTTAATGATCATTACAATTCAAAGTATCTATAGAAGTGATTATTATGAGCACAGGACCAATAGAGAGCTAATTCTACGGCCCCTCTGTCCCAAGGGCCGCCCGATGCGGTTGCTACCTCTGCAACCCCTATTGCTACGCCCCTGGTCAGGAGCATTGTATCGCATCTCAAAAACTGAGTGTAAAACCAGCCTTAAGGTGGCCATAAACTGGTCGATTTGCCATCAGATCGACCAACAGATAGATCCCTCTCTGATCGAATCTGATCAGAGAGAGATCGTATGGCTGCCTTTACTGCAAACAGATTGTGAATCGATTTCAGCATGAAACCGTTCACAATCTGTTGTGGTGGTGGTGCTGCCGCCGCTCCCCCCTTCAGCCTGAAACCATCTCTGAAGCCGAAAGCCCCCCCCACCCCTCCCTCCCTGCATACATTACCTGATCCGGCCGGCGTGAGTCCCCCGGTCTCCGCTGTCTTCTTCTCCGCGTTCGGCTCCACGGCTGCAGCTTCGCTGTACTTCCTGTCTGGGGAAGTTTAAACAGTAGAGGGCGCTCTACTGTTTAAACTTCCTGTCCGGACAGGGAGAAGTGAAGCCTGCCGGAGCCCAGCGCGAGAAAGAGCAGTGGTGACAGCGGGGATACACACCGGCCGGATCAGGTAATGTATTGCTGCTAGTGTCGGTCGTCGGACATTTGAACGCCGCTATCGATGCACTCCCGACCCGCCGGTGATAAGCGAAATCTTCCGCACGGACGGATCGATGGGTTTGGTCAGCGTTTGCGCAACAATTTCACAGCAGATTCGATCACAGTGATCGAGAAAATCGTTAAGTGTATGGGCCCCTTTAAAGTAAGCAGCTCACCTTGACTTGTTGCTGAGAGAGTCAATACTGACTAATCAGCAAATAAGGCTTCTGAGTGGATTAAAGGTGGCCATACACTGGTCGATTTGCCATCAGATTCGACCAACAGATAGATCCCTCTCTGATCGAATCTGATCAAAGAGGGATCGTATGGCTACCTTTACTGCAAACAGATTGTGAACCGATTTCAGCCTGAAACCGTTCACAATCTGTTGTGGTGGTGGTGCTGCCGCCGCTCCCCCCTTCAGCCTGAAACCGTTCACAATCTGTTGTGGTGGTGGTGCTGCCGCCGCTCCCCCCCCCCCCCCCCACATACATTACCTGCTCCGCCGGCGCGACTGCCCCCGGCCACCGCTGCTCTGTCTCCGCTCTGGTCTCCAGGTCCGGCATGCTTTACTTCTTCCTGCCCGGCAGGAAGTTTAAACAGTAGAGCGCCCTACTGTTTAAACTTCCTGCCGGGCAGGAGGAAGTAAAGCATGCCGGACCTGAAGACCAGAGCGGAGACGGAGCAGCGGTAAGCGCTGGCGGAGCAGGAAATGTATGCAGGCTCTATTGCGTCGGTCGTCGGGCACTCAAACGCCGCTAGCGACGCGCTCCCTACCCGCGGGCGATCGACGGTACATTTCCGCACGGAGCGATCGACGAGATCGGACGAAATGGATCGAAATTCGGCGTGTAGCGGGAACGATGTGACAGCAGATTCGATCCCAGTGATCGAATCTGCTGTCGATCTGGCGGGAATCGGCCTAGTGTATGGCGAGCTTAAAGGGAACCTTAACTGGCGAGCAAAAAAAAAAATTCACTTACCTGGGGGCTTTCCCAAGCCTCCCGCAGCTGTCCGGTGCCCGCGCCGGTCCTTCGGTGCCCTCCGGTCTCCCTCCGCAGCTAAGTTTCGTTTTCGGACGACTGCCAGTCGTCCTCGGGCCTCTTCCGCACTCCTCGTCGTAAACTGCAGTAAAGCGCGTCCGCATGACGCCGAACGCGTCATGTGCATGACGCCAAACGCGTCATGCGGTGCGCTTTACTGCAGTTTACGACGAGGAATGCGGAAGTGGCCCGAGGACGACTGGCAGTCGTCCGAAAACGAAACTTAGCGGCGGAGGGAGACCGGAGGGCACCGAAGGACCGGCGCGGGCACCGGACGGCTGCGGGAGGCTTGGGAAAGCCCCCAGGTAAGTGAATTTTTTTTTGCTCGCCAGTTAAGGTTCCCTTTAACTCTCAGGCATCAGGCAGTTCGTCTGCAGGTCTCCATGCATCTCTTTATTGTATCAAACCATTACCGGACATGTCAAAACCAATGCGTTTCTTGGGGGGTTGGGGACTCTGGGATCAGCTATAACTTAACCCCTGGCTGTCACATGGGAATAGGGGGGATTGTCTGGGGGCCAAGGGGGCCTGCTCATGTATGTAATGCAGAGCAGCTGAGACAGCAGAGCATTATACGATACCTCCTTCTGGTTGTATGACAGGTTTTCTTCACTCCTCTTCAGTGTACAAGCACCATACAGCCAATCACCATGCTGCTTCCATGCTTCCATACCTGTCACATGACATGCAGGGATGGAAGCCGCGTGATGATTGGCTGTAGGCCGCTTGTATGCTCAAAAGGATTGAAGAAGACCTGTCCTGCCACTGGAAGGAGATAATGTATAACTCTCTGCTGCTGCTCTGCATTACATACTGGAGCGGGCTTCTCTAGCCCCCGAACAACCTCCCATATTCCCATGTGACAGCTGGGGATGTCATTGTAGCTGATCCCTGATGAAGACAGGATGTCTCCCAGGGAAACGCATTGGTTTTGACATGTCGTCGTCCCCCCATGATGGGGGCGGAGGGGGGGTTGGAGGGAGGTAGGCAGGAAGTTAGATAAATAATGACATCTTCTGTAAATCGTAGATACACTTCTCCACTACTGCAATCCAATTTTGATCCGATTTGGCCTGTATGCGTTTGAGTATTTTTATAGAAAGTATAGACCCACTAAAGATCGCAGACGAATCACAGTGCATTGCCATTTTCTTGCGATTAATCCATACACTCACTGAAAATCACAAAACGCAATCGCAGACACAAAAAGACAAAACAGAGACTTGCAGAAAGAACACTGAAAATCACATGCTGAAATACCCAGCAAGCTCATGGTGATCCACAACTCCTGGAGTGTATAAGGGGGTTACAAAGGACCAAAAAGCCCTCTTCCTAAAAAGCTTTGCAAAACAAAAGTTTGCCTTCTTAAAACAGAAAGTATTTGCAAGAATTCAGGTTGGAGTGAGCATATGATGTATCCCACAATGCATCACTGCTGCAAATCATCTTTTTGTTGTCCCTGTAAGCTAAACACACCTCCAGACCGCTGGAATGCAATGATGTGTCAGCTTGTTAATTGTACAGAGTCACAGTAATCCAACATGCATACAGCCTGTTTCGGATTGGTTGCTCCTCATCAGTGCATGGCATGGATTAATGTACCTCTCTGTGGCTCTTTGTTATGCTGGAAAATTGCGATGGATTTGCACTGCGCGTGCAGTTGAGTTTTGTGGCGGATTATAGCAGTTTAATCTTTCATCTGTGACTCCTAGAATGCTGATCTTCTATGCCTAGGCAGAGAATGAGAGTGCGTGTTGGTTTTGTGGTGTGGCAATGATTAAGTGTCCACTTTATCACGGACATACAAAACCCCAAGATTGCATCAGACGTGACTGTGAATTCCCCAAGTTGTTTACATTAGTCTGACTGCCACGCCGGGCAGTGAACTGATGGTGGATGCGAGTCTTGTGGGAATCTCGCTGCTGTCTTGTTAATGAATTGCAGAGATTGTGTGGAGAGTGTCGTCCTCTGAGCAGGACTGCTGGCATGTGAAGTTTGTATCATGCTGCGACCTTAAGGCACCCACCAAGATGAAATGATTATTGCTGGTTCTGGTGGTTTTTAGCCAGATTAGGCAGCCCTGTCATGTCTGTGGTTTCACATAGGCGCTACCAGATGACCGTTGTTGGTGGGAACAGTCAGTCACGCACTTAAAAGAACCTGAGTCGAAGGTTGTGTTCAGAAACAGATACCTACGGAGAGGGAAGGCCCTGGATCCTGTTGAGGCTTCCGTTGCTGTCCTCCGGTCCCCCGTTGTTTGCAGGGACCCCCTTTAACCACTTTGGGGCCGAGGTATAGGATAGGTTTCTTCATTATAGATAGCCAGACATAGATATCCCCAGTATGAATAGCCAGGCATAGGCATCCCCAGTATAGATAGCAAGGCTTAGGTGTCCCCAGTATAGATAGCAAGGCTTAGGTGTCCCCAGTATAGATAGCAAGGCTTAGGTGTCTCCAGTATAGGAAGCCAGCAATGACCTCTCCTGACATTCTTCCGGCGATCGTCTCTCCCTCTCCGCTTTGCCCAGGATCCAGCCTCACACTGCTGCTAAGTTCTGGGTCCAGGCTTGATGATGTCATCAAGCCGGGACCCGACACTAGAGGCAATGTGAGACTGGATGGCGGGCAGAGCGGAGAGGGAGCGACAATCATGGCGATTGGCTCCTGATCATGTGATCACTATGATCGCCGCTTACTGTAGTGATCACTATGCGGCAGTGGAAGAAGAGGATCCACTCATCTCTTCTGACGTTCCTCCGGCGATTGTCGCTCCCTCTCCGCTCTGCCCGCCATACAGTCTCGCATTGCCTCTAGTGTCGGGTCCCGGTAAGTTTCGTTTTCGGACGACTGCCAGTCGTCCTCGGGCCTCTTCCGCACTCCTCGTCGTAAACTGCAGTAAAGCGCGTCCGCATGACGCCGAACGCGTCATGTGCATGACGCCAAACGCGTCATGCGGCGCGCTTTACTGCAGTTTACGACGAGGAATGCGGAAGTGGCCCGAGGACGACTGGCAGTCGTCCGAAAACGAAACTTAGCGGCGGAGGGAGACCGGAGGGCACCGAAGGACCGGCGCGGGCACTGGACGGCTGCGGGAGGCTTGGGAAAGCCCCCAGGTAAGTGAATTTTTTTTTGCTCGCCAGTTAAGGTTCCCTTTAACTCTCAGGCATCAGGCAGTTCGTCTGCAGGTCTCCATGCATCTCTTTATTGTATCAAACCATTAACGGACATGTTAAAACCAATGCGTTCCTTGGGGGGTTGGGGACTCTGGGATCAGCTATAACTTAACCCCTGGCTGTCACATGGGAATAGGGGGGATTGTCTGGGGGCCAAGGGGGCCTGCTCATGTATGTAATGCAGAGCAGCTGAGACAGCGGAGCATTATACGATACCTCCTTCTGGTTGTATGACAGGTTTTCTTCACTCCTCTTCAGTGTACAAGCACCATACAGCCAATCACCATGCTGCTTCCATGCTTCCATACCTGTCACATGACATGCAGGGATGGAAGCCGCGTGGTGATTGGCTGTAGGCCGCTTGTATGCTCAAAAGGATTGAAGCAGACCTGTCCTGCCACTGGAAGGAGATAATGTATAACTCTCCGCTGCTGCTCTGCATTACATACTGGAGGCTTCCGTTGCTGTCCTCCGGTCCCCCGTTGTTTGCAGGGACCCCCTTTAACCACTTTGGGGCCGAGGTATAGGATAGGTTTCTTCATTATAGATAGCCAGACATAGATATCCCCAGTATGAATAGCCAGGCATAGGCATCCCCAGTATAGATAGCAAGGCTTAGGTGTCCCCAGTATAGATAGCAAGGCTTAGGTGTCCCCAGTATAGATAGCAAGGCTTAGGTGTCTCCAGTATAGGAAGCCAGCAATGACCTCTCCTGACATTCTTCCGGCGATCGTCTCTCCCTCTCCGCTTTGCCCAGGATCCAGCCTCACACTGCTGCTAAGTTCTGGGTCCAGGCTTGATGATGTCATCAAGCCGGGACCCGACACTAGAGGCAATGTGAGACTGGATGGCGGGCAGAGCGGAGAGGGAGCGACAATCATGGCGATTGGCTCCTGATCATGTGATCACTATGATCGCCGCTTACTGTAGTGATCACTATGCGGCAGTGGAAGAAGAGGATCCACTCATCTCTTCTGACGTTCCTCCGGCGATTGTCGCTCCCTCTCCGCTCTGCCCGCCATACAGTCTCGCATTGCCTCTAGTGTCGGGTCCCGGCTTGATGACATCATCAAGAACTTAGCAGCAGTGTGAGGCTGGATTGATCAGTGGTGGCTATTGATCAATGAGGAGAGGTGTCAGCTGTCATATGACAGCTAAATCTCCCCATTTGGCTGCGCCCAGCGGGACCAACGGTCGTTACAGTTACGTGCATTCAGCAGCATAGGACGTAATTGTAACATTCTTGGCCCCAAAGTGCACCTGAACTATTGCACTGGACAGAAGGAAAACATAGAAATGTACCCTGCTAAACTCTGAGTACGCCTGTCTAATTCCCCCTCATCTGTTACTAAGCACATGTAATTTGATGTAATTTGATCTCTCAGCTATGTCAGCTGACTGCCACAGCAGAGAGCTCATTTGTAAACACGGGATGTTAACCCAATGCCTGCTTCCATGAAAGCAGGAAGTAGGCACACTGCAATAGCAGGATTTCTCTCAGCTGTAACAAAGGCATGTTTTCCTTTAAAGGTTATTATGCTGTTGCTTATCTTTTAAAACTGAGATGAAGTTCTGAGTTCAGGTCCGCTTTACCATCTGGGCTGCGCTCTTGCCAGAAGTAGAGCGTGGCCTTTATGTTTAAGGCGGTCCTGGCAAGCTACAGAGTGCAGCCAAGTGGGCACAGCCGCATCCCCTCAGTAGCACGTTTTATTTTAAAACTGTCATGACTGAAAACTGAGAAATAATAATTTTTTTCCATTTTTCTCTCATTTTTCCTGTTAAAGTGCCATTCAAATAAAACAATTCTTACCAAAAAGTACCACCTAAAGAAAGACAAATTAATTTAGAAAAAAACAATATATAGACCATTTTGGTGTGATAAGTAGTAATAAAGTAATTTGTGAATGGGAAGAGCGCTGAAAGGTGAAAATTGGTCTGGCCCATGAAGGGAACACGACTTCTAGTGGTCAATTGGTTAATATCTCTCAGAGTGATTTTAAAGCAAATCTGTAACACACAAAAAAGTTAGATACATACCGGTACCTAAGGAGAGGCAAACTTCTGAATGATTTTATAGAAAATAGTTCTCTAGAAGTCACAACAGGAATGGGCACCTTTAGGGCCTGCTGTGAGTTTGACATGGTTTTTTTTTTAGCTTGGAGAGACACTCAAGGGTTAACTTTTTGCCACCCTCCGATGTTGCATTTGTTAGAAGCGTGTTTCTCATTTACATTGCTGAAATGATTTTTGCAATTACTTCATTCATTGTTGAAGACTTCTGTTCCCCTGTTTGTAATAGTAAAATTCTTTAATAATAAAAGTTTCTGATGTGGTGAGGAGGAATATTGAAGAATGCTGTCGTAAACAGTCTCCATCTGACATGCCTGTATAACAGGAGTCTTGCTGAGTTTTGTTGATATTCAAAGTACTACTAGTCCTAAACATTTACTTGGTAATTGGGGTCCAGGCTTAAACGGTGTCATATGGAGTCATGTGATCTCCAGTAAGTTCCCTGATCATGTTGTACGTGCCGAATGCAACTGTCAGCTAGAGCTAACGGTCAATCAGAGCTTCTGAATGTCAGAAAAAAAATGTAAAGCGGTAGACTACTTAAAACAAAGGGCCCGTTTTCACTATGGGCCATTTTCTGCATTTACCCGTATGCAAATTAGGATGGGGCAACGCAGCCTATTGAAAGCAATAGGCTGCTGTCCGATTTGCATAGGGGGAGGGAAATTGGATAGCATGTAGCCAGGGCTGTGGAGTCGTTACAAAAATCTTCCAACTCCGACTCCTCAGTTTTTGAAACCTCCGACTCCAGATACCCAAAATTGCTCCGACTCCTCAACTCCTACTCCTTAGTCTATCATCCGACTCCATCTTTAAAATCATCCGACTCCTCACTTTATTGAATCCACTTACTCCGACTCCAGGTACCCAAAATTGCTCCGACTCCACAGCAGTGCATGTAGCATAAAAGCACATTGCACTTTGAATCCCTGTAGAGGTGCATGGCACGGTAGAGGGATTCATAAGAGTCTCTGCTGCTGAGTCGTTTCTGCAGTGTCACCATAGACAGGAGATAATAATGTATGCTGGGGTAGAAGCAAAATCAGATATAGAAGTATACTGTGTTACTGATCAGAGCCTAATATTACAAGTGTGCATACACACACACACAATTACTGCCTCCTGCAGGGACCAGGACTCAATCCCTTGGGTGACAGTTCTTATACTGTAGATGCGTGTTTCTAGCCTGTAGGCTAGTGACACATTCTGTTGCTATGGGGGGGGAGGAGGGGGCAACAGAGAGGCATGGAGTCTGGATCTCTTAAGGACATATCGGGGGCTGCCATCGGCCTCCTTGGTCAGAACCCATCTAGCATGTGTACACGGCTGTAGTTATAAGTACTCTACCATTTTAAAGTTTCAATTGAAACATATTAAACCTTTGTAGGCCCAGGACAATTCTTACATTTTCCTGTCACTAATTTACTATCAGTATGGGCCTTGAGTAGCCACTGATACTACGGTATGTATGCCAAGAGTGACATGATGGTATATTAAAGTGTACTTCAAAGAGAAAAAAATGTGTCAAATGAGTATTGACCTAAGCAGCGGGAACCCTCTGTATAATCCAGAGGCTTTCCCAGCCCCCCTCCACCTTGCCGTTTCAGAGCTGGGACCTCCCAAACTTGTTGTCAATGATGCGCAGATGGCGGTGACACAGATGGCTCGTGCCTCTGCCCAGTAGCATGGAATTGCTCGTTTGGGTATGGGCGCGTGCCTGTAACGATTGTGGAACTTTCTCCGTGATCAGCGCACAACGCGTGTGCTGATACGGCGGAAATCCTCCACAAGCGTATAATTGCAGGAACCCAGCAAAAGGTGCTACGCACCCGTAGAGGGAAATTCCTGTTGGCAGATGGCGCTGGGGAGTGCAGAGGAACCAATCCTCTGTACCTCCACAAATGCCTCACAGGAATTGTACGAAGCGCAGAACGCAATCGCAAGAGAAGCGATTGCGAATGAGAACGAGCAAAGGGACAGGTTGTATGTGTGTGCACCAATCTAGTCGCCACCCCGCGACAGCGCACACACAACAGCAGATACGAAACAGAAACGCAACCGCAAGAAAGGCGATTGCCAGAAGTGACACAAGGCAGATCAGAACAGAATACGAGGATAGCAAAGGCACAGCAAATCATACAACGAGAAGGTAAAGAAAACAACAAACGCTAACTGAACGCGAACACCGCACTTATTCGCAACAGTGCACGCGTTTGTGCGCGGTCCCCGCGTGATAAGCACAACAGGGACAAGCACGCCTAACTAACCACTGACAGACAAACATAAAACAGAGGACGCGAGCGCTTGCTTAACGGTTACCTCACCGAGCCTCCAGCAAGCGTTCGTAGCAGACAAGACAGACACACGAAAACAGCAACAAGCGAGAGACAGGACCCACAGCACTAGCGAAAGAGGCTAGTGCGATCCAGGAAGACAGAACAGAAGGATCCACAGCACTAGCGCAGGATGCTAGTGCGATCCAGGTACAGAGTAGCAGAACAGAAGGATCCACAGCACTAGCGCAGGACGCTAGTGCGATCCAGGTACAGAGTAGCAGAACAGAAGGATCCACAGCACTAGCACAGGATGCTAATGCGATCCAGGTACAGAGTAGCAGAACAGAAGGATCCACAGCACTAGCGCAGGATGCTAGTGCGATCCAGGTACAGAGTAGCAGAACAGATCAGAAGGGGCTACCAGTAACAACTGCTGTTCCGGTTAGCACCCAGACACACAGAACGATTTCCTGTCGACCACCGCTGGGACAGGACAATCGCAACAGACAAACAAAACAGATAAGCAATCCTAACTGCACTAGGGAAACCTGCCAAGCGCAGTTTCAGGAATTACTCTAAGCTGATCTTCAAACAGAGAGTAAGGCTGACACTCCTCCAGGAGTGTTTCACAGGAAGGAATCCTTATGACCAGCCAAGCATTGTAGGAAACACATAGTACTTATAGTACACGCCTCCAATGAATGTGGCCAGGCAATTTGCATGACAACGTATGCTAATTCCTCAGCAAGCACAAGCTGCAAAACTGACAGAAGGTCTCCTTTCCAGAGTCCTGCAGCATGCAAACCTAAACAATAGTCAAAAGGCTGCCTGCCTCCGCAGGCAGCTAAGCGGATTCTCACAGTGTCTAAGATCTTCTGAGTTTCTCACTTCAAGGTAAGTATATACATTTTTGACCTGTGGATCTCACAGTATTGCTTTAAAGTGCGGCTATAATCATGAAATACAAATATACTGCATCATTGATAAGCTCGCCATTTGTAAGTTAAAGTACATGTAATTTACACCCAACATGTAAAGGCCCGTACACACTCTCAACTAAACAGGCCTGATTGTTAGCTGATTTTGGTCTGTTGGGCGTGTGTATGCGTGGCAATCAACTAGACAAGCGACTGATAACAGGCGCTTTGCCAGTTTCAACCGACGGATCAACTCACATGACTGTTGGCCTGATATTTTGCAGTGTAGTCGTTTGAGTGAGTTGCGTTTGTTTTGAATGCAGTCTGTCATTTCGTAACGCGCACACTATGTAAATGAACTGGCCGTTCAGTTGGTTGGTGCACATAAAATACAAGCCATGTAAATGGTTTGTCGTGGAGTCGGGTCATGTAGAGTTGGTTGTGCACTCCGTTGGACGTCTGTTGTAGCCTTACTTTATGAAATGACCAAAGCCGATGGAGCCCAGAGTTTTTCTCTGTTCGGCCTTTTATAACCAGACTGACCGGGAGACGGAGTTTGTTCCTTGGGGTATTTTTGAACGGCTTCACAGTGAATCAGGGATTAAAGCGGGAAATAAGATTAATCCTCATTTATATTTCCTGGTAACCTATATTAAAATAAATAAAACAAAAAATCTTGGCCTGTTTTTCTTGGCTGCTCTCAGGCCATTGTGCTTCAGATGAGTTGGTAATTGGGTTAGTTACAACCCAACTTGAGTTTCATAATGATTTTCCTTCCTCATGTGCTTAGATATCATTAACCACAAAGTGACCTCAGAGGAGAGAGATTACTGGAACGGCGTTTAACCCCAATCATGTTCCCCCGTGACAAACACAAGCCTGTCTCTATGCACTGAGGTAACCTAGGTCTGTGGTGTGCGGGCGCCAGTTGCAGAGGGAAACTGTCAAATCAATTGATGTGTGAAATCTGTAGAGTGAAATGCTGTATAGATGGGCTGTAATGCCAAGCTGCAGCCCGGGTATGGAGTTACATGGGAAGGATGTAAATAGGAGCGTGTCCAGCAGATCATATCAATTGGTCACGTAGACGCTGTTATTATGAATTTAGGGGGACAAGGTTCAGGGTCCCGCTAGTTCACCACAGGCAGGTTATAGCAAACCTGAAAAAAAAATGATGATATAATGAATTGTATGTGTAGTACAGATAATGAATAGAACATTAGTAGCAAAGAAAAGAGGCTTGTTTTCAGTTATATAGCTTTTTTTTTTTATAACATTGCATCATTATTTCATATTTGCCATTTAGAAAGCACATTCTCTGTCTTTTAACCACTTCCCCTCCCCCGGGACGAGTAACTACATCCCTGCAAAATGCCCTAACTATGTGCAGGGAAGTAGCTATTACGTCCCTCCCCCACGGCGCATTTCCACTTGCCCCCTCCCCCCTCACTCGTTACTGCCGCCGACCGTTAGCCGCACAGTTCCCATTCATTGATCTAAATGCCGATGTGAATGACCAAAACAGTCTATGAGACGGCGCCGCCATTCACACGGACCGTCCACGCAGTGCTTCCTGTTTGCATAGTAATACTACGCATATGGTTGTCAACTGCGAGGACATCTTGTTGCCAAATAGTAAAATTACATCTTTTTTTTTCGTTCAATAAGTCCTATTTTTACATTTTAAATTAACCCCTGATCTCCCACACTCCCCAATAATTATCAAATAATAAAAAAAAAAAACAACAACACATAAATAGTTACCTTTGGGTCTGAACTTTTTTTTAATATGTATGTAAAGAGGGTATATTACTATTACCGTATATTTCGGCGTATAAGACGACTGGGTGTATAAGACGACCCCCCAACTTTTCCAGTTAAAATATAGAGTTTGGGATATACTCGCCGTAACCCCTGTTCCAACGCACATCAAATTAAAATAAAAAAAATCATGTGCTGGTGCTGTGTATGAACAGATACTGGTGCTGTACTCTATCTGTTACCCAGTATATAACAGTATATAGTCAATTGACTTGTTGCATTGGTCAACTCTCCTTAAGTAGACTGGTCAGCTCTCCTTGTCTACCTGTTTATCAAAGTGGTATGGAAAAATATTGCGCTCCCTCCCTAAGCAGGGAGATCTGAGAGGTGGTAACAGGATAGGGCGTATCACCCGGCATCAGTGACACCCGGCGTATAAGACGACCCCCAACTTTTCAGAAGATTTTCAAGGGTTAAAAAGTAGTCTTATACGCAGGAATATACAGTACTTTATAAATTATGGGCTTCTAATTAGGGATGGACGCAAAACTGAAAAAATGCACCTTTATTTCCAAATAAAATATTGGTGCTATACATTGTACTAGGGAAAAATGTTAAACGTTGCAATAACCAAAACAAATGGGCAAAAAATGTGCAGTCTTTAATTACGTTAGCATGCATTATTTTAGAGCTATAATGGCCCGAAAACTGAAAAATAATGATTTTTTTTTCAATTTTTTTCCTTATTTTTCCTATTAAAACACTTTTAGAATAAAATACTTCTTAGCAAAAAGTACCCCCCAAACAAAGCCTAATTGGTGGCGAAAAAAGATATAGATTGTTTCGTTGTGATAAGTAGTAATACAGTTAGAGGCAAATGAATGGAAGGAGCACTGACAGGTGAAAATGGTTCTGTTTTTTTAAGGGGAAAAACCCTTGGAGGTGAAGTGGTTAAGCCATAAAACAGAGCAGAGATAATGGCCCTTTGAACTTTGCTGCAGTAAAACATTATCAAAAAACTGTCTTTCACTGTTCATTTGCTGTTTTCGTGCTTCAGAAAACAGCACTGTATTCGACCCAGTGGGTGGAATAGCTCATAGAAGCTCTTTTGCATAGATAACAATTGAAGTTTTTTTTTTTTAACTCTTCCTGTACTGGAAAACAATATGAGATTCTTTACTTTGCTACTAATGTTCTATTTCTCGACTGTACTACAGATACAATTCATTATCTCATAAGTTTATTTTTGCTTCAGCTTTGCTTTAAGCCTGAACTACTATTGTTAAAAGGCTGTGGTAGCCCAGTGAAGTAGGTTCATCCAGCGCTTGCGTGGGTGTTGTGCTGGTTAAAGCTTTACATGCACACATGAACATGGTCATCCGCTCACATCAGTTCTAAATCACTTGAGCAGCAGTTTGGGACCATGTGCTTTACAGAGGCATCGCTGGCCTACAGGTTAGCAACACATCTGTTGCTATGGAGTGGGGAGAAGGGACGATGCACGATGGAATGGCGGCAGTGGTTTGAATGGACGTCATTTTTGCTGAAGATATTTAATTGGAATCAGGGAGGTGGAGGTACCCATGCTAGATTGTCAACCAAGACAGTCCTTAATGGCCGTCATCTAACATGTATACTTAATGTACACCTGAACCAGGGACAAAAGATTGAATGAAGTCCATGGCAGGCTAGATTACTCTAGCTCTGCTCATTGTCCTTGAGGTCCTCCTGTCCCTGGTCCTCTTTGTATTCTTCTAACCTCTGTTCGATTATTAAAACCAGGAAGGTTACCTAATACAATTGGGCGCAGCTGGCACCATAATAGGCTGTAGTAGGAATTACGGCTACAGCGGTGCTAGTGAGTTATTTGGGCGTTGTCAAAAGATGGAGCACAAATTACTATAAAAACACTGTAATTCGGCCACCAGCAATAACTGGAAGGCGAATTATATCTTTCCCCCCACTATCTACGTCGACCCGGAGGAGGAATAGTAATTCACACCGCCAGGACTTTTGCAGGAGCAGGGTGAGCCGTTTATTGGCTTTACCCTGCGCTCAAATCTCCCGGCGGCAGATTCATAAGCACGCTACCTACCGGTAGTAACCTAGTGGTGGTGTGTGGCTGTAAAGGCGCAATTTCCAAGCTGCGTGAGCACAACAGAAGCAGACGCTCGCCCATGAGCTCTTTCTTTCACTGCGCATGCGCAATTTGAAACTTGTGCCTGCGCAGTTCATAAGAGCCCAGCACCACTTAGAGGATCTTCCGGTAGGGATGCAGGAGATACAAGGACAGGGGGAGAGGATACCACGAGGACAATGAGCAGCGCCAGGACACTTCTGAAAAGGTTATCTAGCCCACCATGGACTTCATTCAGTAAGTTTTTCCCCAGTTCAGGGGTATTAGAGCTGTTTTTTTTTTTGCGTTGCGGTGGGGGTGTGACGCTCCTGCCGCATCACCACCACTGCGCAAAAAAGGACAAATGTGTGACCTTGTGGTAGTGTGAGCAAGCAAGGTCATATGTATAGCCCTGCTTGTATCACTCAGACTTCCATTTCCCAAAGCATAGGGCTTGATTCACTAAGACAAATAGCACGCCTTATCAAAGTTAGCACACCTTATCGAAGTTAACACGCCTTATTAGAGTAGCATAGCGAACTTATGCCTGCTAATTGGCAATGACGAGAGCTCCACTCGTCCTGCCCTGAGCCCCTGCGGGTTCGTAGCGCTCACTATGTAACTCTGATAAGGCGTGCTAACTTTGATAAGGCATGCTATTTGTCTTAGTAAATCAAGCCCATTGTGCATTAAGCGCGGTGTTTGCGGTAATGCGCTGTAGCCCTTGCGTTGGACCGGATACTTCCAACGCACCGCAAGGGACTGCAATAAGTGTAAAAGTCCCCATAGACTTTTATCGCTTTTGCAGCCCCTTGTGGCAGAATAGCGTAACACAACGCAGGTTTAGCTTGCTAGTGTAAAAGGGGCCTCAGTGTTCGGTATCGAAGCCAGACACTCCCAGTGCCGAAGTGAACAGAGTCAGACTTCTCATATCTCCCGAGCAGGTGCTGAGATCACACAGCAGTCATTGTAATTTCAGCCCTGTTCATGTCGACACCAGACAGGCTAGGTCAGATGCAAGGTTATGGAAGGGAAATGGCATGCTCCATGGGGGAGTTATGCTGGGTTATGTAGGGGGAATATTACCTTACATGGGGAGTGTAATGCAGTAATGCAAGGTTATGGAGGGGAAATTATATTTTAATTGCGAGGAGGGGAATGCTTGGTTATGGAGGGAGGATGGTAGTTTACGCGGGGGAGCTGTGCTATGTTTTGTTGCTGGGAATAAATGTATAGATGTGCAGATCTCTGTTAAAGCAGCAGGGACAGCCATACTATCCCAGAAAAAAACACATACAGTATATAAGTAGATAAATACTTGTTCTACTTACATAACAGATGTATTGTACTATCCACATTTTGATTTCAGTGAATCTTATATAGTAAATAAAGAGAAAACTGTTTTAGGCATTTTCCATTGTTACTGCTTCTGACTGAAGCCAAGCCTGATGTCATTTCCTCCCTTACATCTTTTTCCTCCTAGAAAGTCCACTGTCATATCTAGCTTGTTTTGTAAGCGCACGTGAGCACAGCATAGATCAGATTTCAGCAGCTTCTCTCTTCTCAGCTTCGTGTCACACTGCACTGCCCTCAGCCAATCAGTGAGGAGCAGTAATGTGGGAGGGGAGATAACAAACTTCCATCTCTTGTTGGCAATGTACCAAATAGAGCTAGACGGACTGAGAAATATTTATTGCAGCAGAAACAGGTTGTCCACAGCATAATAAACACAGAGCAGTGGGAAAATAGAATTTGATTTTATGGCGGATAATCCCACTTTAATATAACTGTTTTTCTATTGAGAAATATGTTTAAATGATTCAGTGTTATCTGTTTCTAATTTCCAAATGTGAAGGAAAACTAACAGTTTTGGAATGGACCATTGTGGTTTGAATGATAAAACTTCGTTTTTTGCTTATGAATTCTTTGGGTATGCGTGTCTAGGGGTGTGGCAGGGGCGTGATTAGAGGTGTGACAAAGCATGTCTAAAGAGTTGTCCCTTATTCCAGGAGGACACGGGGAGCCTCTGGGGGAAGGTGAAACTCGAAAAATTAGAATATCGTCCAAAAGTCCATTTATTTATGTAATTCAACTTAAAAGGTGAAACTAATATATGAAATAGACTCGTTACATGCAAAGTGACATATTTCTAGCCTTTATTTGCTATAATGTTGATGATTATGGCGTACAGCTTATGAGAACCCCAAAATCAAATTCTCAGACCATTAGAATATTGTGACAAGGTTCAGTATTCTAGGCTCAAAGTGTCAGACTCTAATCAGCTAATTAATCCAAAATATCTGCAAAGGATTCCTATTTCATATATTAGTTTCACCTTTGAGGTTGAATTACTGAAATAAATGCACTATTGGCATGATATTGTAATTTTTCGAGTTTCACCTGTATCTCATTTTCTGCATTAGGTGCACCTCGGTTACATTTCAAGTCTGGCCAATAGTGTCCATTGAGAACCATTTCAGATGATAGTCTGCTTTCTGTTTTCCTTGGATGGCGACTCTGTAGAGTTGACTCTTGCTGAGATTATGATTTCTAATGCATCATGACTTCAGTTTCAGCTACATATAGCTAACACATGCACAGTGACCGTCACCTGAAGGAGTCGGGACATGATCCCTCGGGCCACAGTTTGAGGCCAAGTAATGTACAGGTGCGTCGCTGGGCTACAGCTGAGCTATAAATTCTGTTGGTATGTACGAGGGAGAAGTGACCACGGCTAGTTGTATGATGGAGCAGAGGTCATCTGGCGGGGAAGGAGGGGAACAATGCACTCACTGAAGATGATCAAGCATGCTGCTTTCTTTGGCGACACATCGTGGAAGATGTACATGCTCCTGATAGTTTAGCCTAGGGTGTGTGTGATTCTTACGCCACACAAAATTTAGCAGGGTGTACTTAGCTCAGGGAAGCCTCTGGATAAACCCCGTCCACGTTGCCCTCACCGATCCAACGATGGGGTGCCCAGGAGCTCCACAACAATGGCTTGCTGAAGAGTGTGTGTTACTCACGTCAATAAATGAGCGTAGCTGCACTGTGCAGGTGCAAGACACCTTGCACCAATGCAGTAGAACGGAG
The DNA here is from genome assembly GCF_040937935.1 of Hyperolius riggenbachi. Lineage (NCBI taxonomy): Eukaryota > Metazoa > Chordata > Amphibia > Anura > Hyperoliidae > Hyperolius > Hyperolius riggenbachi. The sequence continues at coordinate 64,122,470 of NC_090647.1, forward strand.
CTGCTCGGGCTTGGCGGAAAAAGCTGAGCTAGAGGTATTTTGCAGGCTCTATGCTTCTTGCGCATTGCGGCTGTCCTCATTCACGGATGGGAGTGGTCTCCAGGAGGACACGGGAAACCTCTAGAGATCCAGAGGCTTCCCTCTACTGAGGTAAGTATCAGACTTTTGTGCAGGGCTGTGAAGTTGGAGTTGAGGAGTTGGAGCAAATTTGGGCACCTAGGGTCACTGGTTTCATAAACTGAGGAGTGGGAGTTGGATGATTTTTTGTACCGACTCCACAGCCCTATTTTTGTGTTTCCTAATGTTACAGGTTTGCTTAAAAAAACAAAGCATCTCCAGAAGATTTCTGCTAACAACCTGGATCTGGAATAACTAGGCCTGTAGGGCTTAAATATTTTTTTTTAGAAACTGAACAGGGAGTTGGCTTCGGGGACTTGTTACGATGTCATACATGACTTATGCTAAAGTTATTTCAGTGGAGCATTCTAAAACTGTCTTTAGAATAGCTCTGAATTACCCTCTGCCATTCAGAGACTTCCTTTCCCACACCCCGAGAATATATTTAGAAAAACTGCCTTTTGCTCTGCTCGGCTTACAACTAATTTAAAGAAGGGGTTGTCCAGATGTCGCTAGTTTATCGAGGATGTAAGAGTTCACGTCTGGTTTCCATTAGCTGTCATCCAGCCTGCTCTCTTCCCATTTTCACGGCCTTAATGTAGCAGAAATATGTTCCGCAGAATTGTGAAAGAGAAATCGACTGTAAAACTTCTCTGAGAAAATGCACAAGTTTGGGATTTGCAGCAGGAAACTAGCATGGATGGGTTGGGCCTTAACCATTTCAGCCCACGGGGATTTTTCACCTTATGCATCCGAGCAATTTTCACCTCCCATTCATTCGCCAATAACTTTATCACTGATTATCACAATGAATTGATCTATATCTTCTGAACAGAGCAACTGCCATTCAGCAAGTGCTTTTGAAAATAAAGAAAAACCCTGAGAATACCCCAAACAGGGATTTCCAGTAAATGCTGATGCAGGATGGTTGAGGCTGCTCTGATATCTGCTGCTCCTGCCTGAAGATTAGTGAAATGGTGTTCATGCCTCAGAGATCATGGAATGGATTGAAGATGCGGCCATGCATGTCTGCCAGGGGCTTGTTTCCCTCCTTAGTGTGAGAGTTGGCCGGGATTTAAAGTTCTTGGGTCTATGAGGCTAAATATCAACACATTGATTTATACATTGTTCAGATGTGTGAAATGTCTTATTCAGACAAGGAGTCGCTGGAGAGCATTATAGAGAACCTGTTACCTGTCTTTAATGGGTAATTCAATTTTAGTACAGAAATCTATGTAAGATGTACTGATCAATCACAACATTAAAACCACCCGCCTCGTATTGTGTAGCTCCCCCTTTCCCCCTTATGCCACCATTACAGCTCTGAGCCATTGAGGCATGGACCCCTGAAAATGTCCTATGATATCTGGCACCAAGACCGTTTCAACAGATCTTTTAAAGGATACCTGTAGCCACCTAAATAAAAAAAGTGACATACTCCCCTAAGAAGTATCTCTTCAAGCATTATACAGCACTGGGTACGGTTCTGATACAGTTCTGTATAATGCCTAAAGAAGAAACTTAAAGTTTTGAAACCTTGAAATAAACCATGTACAATTAGTCAGTAAAGGTATTACCAGAATCAACGCTTGTTGGTTTAATGTTTGCATTTCTGCTTCTTCTTGACTAACATCGGACCTTACTACACTTGCCCTAAGAAGGCTCTGGATCCTATAAAGCCTTCTTGGTCCTCTCTTGGTCTCCTTGTTCCCCCCACTGTCTCCGTTCAAATTCCTAGCCGGCTGCGTCTTCAGGTCTTCTGAGAAGCCTCCAGAAGTACTCTGGTGTCCGAGTTCTTCCGAAGACTTTACACATTTTGAGTCCGCACTTCTATGTGCGCAGTATGGAGATGCTTGTCATTGAAAGTGCATAGGGACCTGAGTATTTCTAAAGCCTTCAGAGGAGACTCGAAGGCTTCTTCAACCTTAAAGTTAGTTTGCTGCAACTGGGGTCTGCGGGTGGAACAAGGGGACGCAGAGAGGACCGAAAAGGCTTTTGGGGATCTAGAGCCTTCCATCTTCTTAAGTATGTAACTATTTTTTTCAGGTGGCTACAGGTATGCTTCAAGGGCTGAGTCATGCAATATCTGCTGCCCTAAATGTTAACAGATGGAACAGTGGACTGGAAACAGACGGATTGAAGGCTGCAGTGATTTTCCATGGGCCATTTTCCATTGTTTCATCCTGGTTTTGTCAGTTGAGGAAAAGTCCTGCTTCTCCTATTTTTCCAGACAGTGGATTGGGCTACTAGTCATTTGATGCCTCTGCATCAGACCAACAGAGGACAATGTAAGGGACCCTTCCACGGAGATATGAATGTTGCATTGTGATGCAATGCACAACTTCTCATGTGCTGAGTGAACTGACACTCGGTTCTGTAAATTCAATGATAGGGCCTCCATGGAGATTGAAATGAAAATGTGATTCACCAGACCAGGTTTTTTCTTCAATTGCTGCATAGTCCTGTTTTTATGCCCATCTGTTCGTTGTAGGTGGTTTTGGCATCAAACAGAGGTCAGCATGGTCACTGTGACTGGTCCTTAGATGCCGAATCCCAATCTGCACTGTACTGTGTGTTTTGATACATGGTCAGAATCATGTTTTTAGGTGTTTTTTCTGCAGTATCTCTCCAGTGGGATAGGACCAGATGAACCCCACACGCATTTATGAGCCGTAGTTGATGATGATGTTATCCATTCAGTTGTATACGACTCTTGGTGATTCTATGGCTTAGCCCTCTCCATGCTGTCCGATCTTGTAACGTTTCCGCCAGTTGCCTTCAAGGACCTCTGAGTTGAAAATAAACTGATGAGAAAAACAATTGTATGTATCGTCCTTCTCCTAAAAATGACTTTTTAGGTATCCCACAATTTTATTTTATGTTTAAATGTTTCTCTGCTCAATGACACCTTCATTGAAGTATATCAGTGCTCAAATCTATGAATTATTGACCCTTTTTATTGCTTTCCTGCTCCAGGAAGCCATTTACTGACAGGAAAGTATTTTATGGCTGTAATTACTTATCAGTGAGCGTTATGCTGTAGTCTGACCCAGTCCGACCAGTCCCAACCCAGATAGAAACTGTCACTTGCATACCTGATGTTTAACTCTTTCAGGCAGAGAAAGAAAAAAAAGGAACACAGCCTAGTGTAAGGCTACTTGCACACCAAGACGTTGCGTTAGGTGCTACGTTAAGGTCGCATAACGTGCACCTAACACATTGTATGGTGCTGTAAGAGAGGACGGTAGAGTGAGCCGCGTTAGGCGGCTCTATCCCTATAAGGTCTCCCAGAGTGGCGCTGATTGGCCGGCGGGACCACGTGATGCGGAGCGAGACACTCCGCATCACGTGGTCCCGCCAGCCAATCAGCAGCCGCCAGTGCAGTGAATATTAAGTAGCCATGTGCGCGGCTACTGTAGCTGGCTCTCCCCGCCTCCTCTCTGCCCCCCACTGAGCATGTGCAAACAGTCTAACGCAGCTATAGCCGCTCTAACGCCGTAGCATGCTGCACTTTCCGGACAACGTGCAGTGTTACATGTAACGCAGCGTGGGCTGTGTGAACAGCCCACTTGTGTTACATTACTGTGCGTTGGGGGAGCGTTACAGGCGCACTAACGTGTGCCTGTAACGTCCCTGTGTGTAAGCAGCCTTAGTGTGCTTGGCACTATACATACATATGTCTATTTCATCATGTCACATGTCACCTCGGTTGTCCTTTAAGCTCAATCTTGTGTCGGCTTTGAAGGTGTCAAGGCAACGCGTTCTCTGGTGGCCTTGTTGCCGTTTACCACCGATCAGTCCAAGCATTAGGTCTTTTTCTAAGGAATTTGATTGCATCACGTGGCCAAAATATGTGAGTCTGAGTCTGGTGATCTTGCCTCCCAGTGACATGTCTGGTCTTATACGTTACAATACTTCTTTGTTCTTCATCCTTGCTGTCCATGGAATGGGAAGCAACCATCACAAGCACCACAACTCGAAGGAGTCGATTTTTCTTCTATCCACTTTTCTTAGGGTCCAACTTTTGCAGCCATACATGGTTATGGGGAAAACGATGGTATGAACCAGTCTACATTTGGTCGTAATGCTAATGTCTTTGCTTTTCCATACTTGGATCATACTTACCATTGCATTTCTGACGAAGGTTATCCAACGTTTTATTTCATGTCTACAATCTCCATTTCGATCGATCTGAGAGCCGAGGAAGGTGAATTTCTGCACACACTCAATATTTTCATTGTCAACTGCTATCCTGATATTGCAGTCATCTACTGTTGTCATGATCTTGGTCTTTTTGATATTCAGGAGGCCGAACTTTGCACTTTCATCTTTGATTCGATTAATCAGATGCTGCAGGCTATCCACCGTTTCTGAGAGAAGAGTTGTGTCATCAGCATACCGAAGGTTATTGATGTTCCATCCACAGATTTTAATGCCGATTTCTGTTTCCGCAAGATCCAATTTTCTCATGATCACTTCAGCGTAAAGATTGAACAGGAAGGGGGATAGGATACAACCTTGCCCCACACCTTTACCAATTTTTTACCAATCAATGTCTTCATGGGGTGTTCGCACTTTGGCTTCTTGGCCGTCATATAGTGATCTTATCAGCTTAACCAGATGAGTTGGCATGCCCAGTTCTCCTAAGGCTTTCCACAGCTTATTGTGTTTGACACTATCATAGGCTTTTTTATAGTCCATAAAGCACATGTAGACAATCTTCTGATATTCGTGGGATTTCTCCAAGATCTGTAGTATTAATAGCCATAATTACTTATAGTTATTCAGGACCTGGCTCACTGGTTGTCCTTGCGTGAACCATCTGTGGTGGCTACTAACCACTGCATACGAGTAAGCACCCCGTAAGGCCAACTGTTTTGTAGATATTCCGACCCATTTCTTTATCCATCATAGTCTTGACTAATGGCGTTATAACATGAGTAGCAGCCCCTCTAACTGCAGAGGGGCCCAGACCTGTGGGGCAGCCTCAAATACTTACCGTCATCCCATACAATACAGGGATCCAGATTTGATGAAGGAGCATGCAGATTTTGTATTCAAATTCATACAACTTTAAAATGGACTAATCATATTCCACCCGACCAGGATTTGATTGTGGTCCATTTTCAGCTACATACATTTGAATACAAAATACATAAATTATTTCCAATCCATGGACCATCCCTAGTTTCAGTGTGGTGACCAAGCATTGTATATTATAATCTCATCGAAGCAAATCTGAAGTGAGGAAACATCTGAATAGGCTAGGCTTTGGATTGCATAGAGCCTTCTCAGTCCTCTTTCCGTCCCTCATTTCACTGCTGTCCCCTACTCAAAATTTGTGATAAGAAATTCCAACTATAAAACACTTTCCTAGCAGAAAATGGCTTCTGAGAGCAAGAAAGAGGTAAAAAAGGGGAATTTCTTATCAGTGAGGGTCACACTGTAGTCACTTACTGTCTGAGTCAGGACTGAGTCAGCCACTTACATACCTGATATTTAACTCTTTCAGGCAGAGAAAGAAAAAAAGGAACACAGCATAGTTATTTGTGAGCTAGGCACTGTACAAACACATGTCTACCTCATCATGTCACGTGTCACTTCGGGTATCCTTTAAGTAACTTACGCTTCCTCTTTTTTCCAATTTAGGTTTACTTTAAGTGGAGTTTCTCTTTAGAGAGCATTGGTTGCTGTCTATAACTGTGGAGCACAGGTTTTATGTCTAAACACAGCTGCAGCCTAGAATGGCTATTGTAGCTCTGTTTATTAACGGAACCTGGGGCTTGAGTGGTTAATGAAAGCCCTGGTGACCTCGTAAGACAGGCTGCACCTCATTTTTTACCAGACTTTCCTGGAAAGATTTCACATTCCACTTTCAGTTACTGACACGTTGAATCACAGGCTGGCTTCTTTCATCTATTAGTGACCATAGAGCTGATACCGTCTCTCTTGGTTTGGTCGTTCCACCCAACTGTGGGAGCCGATACAAGCCACGTGATAGAGTCATTACTCTCAGTGGATTCTCCATAATGTACAGTAAATAAATAATTGAGGAGCCCAGCTGTGAGAATGACACTATCCTTCTGGCCTTGCTTGAGGGGGAGGAAACACAAACCACAGCGGAAACTCTCAACATCGGAGACTCTTAGAAATATTAGTCATCTTAGGAAGAGGTCTGGGTGGGATTCAGTCAATTTCTCTACACCCAACACTCAGATACTGTATCTGCTTGTCTTTTTTTTTGCTTAGGATTCCAGGTAAACCTCGTTTATTTTGAATAAACCAACGAAAGGTTGGAAGTTCTATCAAATTGTCCATCCTGTGAGAACTGCCTTTCCATCTTTTTATACTAGGTTGGAACTATTTTGTCTAGTGCACAGATATTAATAGCACCCAATCTGGTCCACAAGCCAGTTTTGTTCCTTTTTGACATGCAAAGGTTGTACCAACCTCTTGAAAGCAGTTTGATGGCCACGGCATTACTGCTGGAGTTTGAGATACCACAACCATGTCATGTGACCTTAAAGTGTTGACCAGCCTAAAGCAAAAACAATAGATACTTACCTAAGAAGATAGAAGCCTCTGGACAGAGATGGATTAAGATGTAATGGGGCCCCAGGCAAAGTAGTTGATTTGGGCTCCCCTTGTGGTCCTTTTGGTAAGCTTGACTCCCAATAGGCTTCAAGCACCTGCCTAGGTTGCCTGCTGGATAATCCTGCTCTGCCTCTGGATCCTGCATGGGGTGAGTGTGCTCCGCAGCTGCTAATACTCTGCAGTTACCCCAGGGGAGCGCTACAGCTTTGGGGAGACCTGAGGGGGGGGGGGGGGCATCTTTAGAGGAACAAAGAGCAGCAATTTTAGATTGTTAATAGATTTGATGCTGAAATTACAGTGTGATCAGATTTTTGATCGGATAGAGATTTATATTTTGGTCAAATTTTTTTTTCGGGGGGAAGGGGGGCATTGATTGATGTATGGCGGTGTTGATTACTGACACAAAACAAACATTACAACAAAAAGCCCCAGAAAAGGGAGAGAACCTCTCCCATCAGGCTTACAATCTAAGAGGACGGAAATGCAGGTGAAGCTTGTTCCACTAAGGAAGGGAGTCTGTTCAGTAATTTACTGTTCTCAGATCATTAACTTCCCAAGAGAGCGATGATTGAAGAAATGAGGTGTGAATTAACTGACAGATTGCTAGGAGAGGGGCTGGCCCAGAGTCCTCTGTCGTCCTATGAATAGGTTTGATATCTTTTTAACCCTTGTTGCAATTCAAATTGAACTTGAATAGAAATTTAGAAAAACCCACCAGTACACCACTATCTCTTTGATTTTATCCAATACTCACCCTGCCTGGTTCCCTATGACTCTCTTACCCACCTTGTAATGTTAAGATGCCATGGCCACTCCTACTCTCGTGTGACCATTTTGAGGTCTGATAATTGGTTGCTTGGGCAGTGCACAACCTTTCCTGATGGCCAACTCTAACTTACTTTCTCTAATTGTGCAATCTCTACTTTTCCTACCACAAAGCCTAATCAATACCTACCAGTGGCAGCAACAGGGCTGTGGAGTCAGTACAAAAATCCTCTGACTCCAACTCCGAATCGACTCCTCAGTTTATAAAACCTCCGACTCTAGGTACCCAAAATTTCTCAGACTCCTCGACTCTGACTCCTCATCCATTTCCGACTCCTCAGTTTATTGAAACCAGCAACTTCGACTCCAGGTACTCAATATTGCTCCGACTCCGCAGTCCTGGGCAGCGCCCAACCCCCTCGGCGCTGTGACAAGCTGCTTAATGCAGTTTGGCTCCTTGATGATCTATGCGTTTTGTCCTATACAGTAGGGAAGACAGAAGACAAGCAGTTGGTGCCCCATTGCAGCTCATAAAAAACTTTCCAACTCGGTGGACTATGGAGGTGGAGGCATCAGTTTAGTAGATGTGTACACATACTAGATTGTCACCTTAAATCATCATGGACAGTTGTTTTCAGTAACACATCTAGTAAGTGCATGTCAATTTACTTTTGAAACCCATCTCCATTCTATATATAATCCCTGCTAAATGTTGCTGGGGCAGTGCTTAATGCCCAGCATTGCCTGCCACCTGAAGTGAGAGGGATATGGTGGAAGCCATACTTATTTCCTTTTAAGCAATACCAGTTACCAGGCAGTCCTGCTGATCTTTCATGCATCAGAAACCCGGAACAAGCATGCACAGTATGTCCTTTTGGGAAACTTGTGACCGTGCTCGCCAGGGACCCAGTGTGCTGTACGCACGCACACGCCCACGTGATGATCTATTCAGCATGCACAAGCCGCCCATGAGCACATACTGCCCATGTGCAGTATTCTGGGTCAAATGGCACTGACTGCTCCAACCGGGACCTGGACAACAGCAGCAATAGCAGGTGAACGGAGGCAGACGCCGGTCCTCATGAGGTGCGGTAAGTCTATGTTCACCTCCCCACACACACACAGGGCCTCAGTTTTAGATTTCAATTAGGACAAAGGAATCCTTTAAATTGTAATATTTTTCATGATAGTGTTCCTTTAAAGAGAAACCATATGCAAGAATTGAACTTCATCCCAATCAGTAGCTGATACCCCCTTTTCCCATGAGCAATCTTTTTCTTTTCACAAACGGATCGTCAGGGGCGTCTGTATGGCTGATTTTGTGGTGAAACCCCTCCCACAGTGTGATGTCAGCGCCTCACAGCCCTGAGGTCCTGAATTCACACTGTGGGAACCTTGTTGCATTGTGGGAAATAACAGCTTTTTACAGATAAAAAAGCAAGCAGCATCTCCTTCCAGTGACATCACCTGCCAGCAGTAAAATGTCACCATGTGATAAATGTCTGAATGTAAATCAGGGAGAGGAAATATGTTACAATTGGCAAACACTGACTAAATCATTTATACATAATTATTGTGAAAATTACATTATTGTCACTGGAGTTTCTCTTTAGGGCCTGTACACACTGCTGCGCATGCGCTTGCGTTTTGCTTGCGTTTTTCAGTGTGTACAGGCCCTAAAGGTACGCACACACATGTGATAACCGTCAGCCACAGCATGTCAGTTTTTACTACATTATCCTTTCTGCTGCCTGTGCTAGCAGTGTGGGATTTAATTCCATACTTCTAGCCTGCTTAGATTTCCCATCTGGCTCTCCGCGAACATGTACAGTAATTACAACATCTGGATACAACTGCAACATGTCATTTTATTTTCCCCTGAATAATACGATCTCCTGTCTTATCTTGGCTGTACACGACTCTGCACAGAGTGACCTTGAGACTCAGGCGACTTCACAAGGAATGGGCTTGGTAATTTCACAAATGTACTTAGTTAATCAACGTGAACGAATCCCATTAAGGCCTCCTTTCCACCCCAGTCATTTTATTACTGTGCTGGAATGTCTGCAGTCTATCATGTATTGTGCCATGACTCCACATCACAGGGCTACCTGACAGCGGCCCTGTAATTAACTATTATTATTATCCTTAACTAAGAGACTAGACAACCCCTGCACAAGGCCATATTGTCTATCTTTAATCTATCAATTAGTCTGACTTTACACTTGGCCAGTGCATTTGCAGTGCGATGCTCCGCCCCATCACACAAAACATCATTCACCCTGGGGCAGATTGCGCCGACAGCGTCCTATGCAGAGCGCCGCACACCCCTTGCCGACATTCGCCGTATGACGTTCTCCCCGCAGGACAGGAAGTATGTCACTGTGATTCCTGGGTTTCCTCGGTACGCCACACTGCCGCCACCAACATATTTAAAATTTCTGCGTCGTCCATTGACTTACATTCATTCTGTCACCATGGAAGTCTGCTGGTAACGCACTGTTGACTTTGCAGCGGTTCAAGCTTTTCTGGACGCGGTAAGTGTGCCAGATGCCGTTGCCTTGCATTCTGGTTGCATTACTCTGTGGACGGGTGCACACATGGCAGAAACGCTTGCGTTGCGGGAAACGCTGTGTTTTATGCATCAATGTTAGTCTATGGAACGCAGAAGGAGCAGTGTTGGACTTGTGATTTGCAGTAAGCGTTCTGCAGACGCTTGTAGTGTTGCATTATATGCAGGCTGGCTGCCAAAACTCACATAATAAAAGTCTATGGTAGCGCATATGCATTGCGTTTTAAATGCGTTTTTAATTAAAAAGTAAAGATCTCTGATGTGTCTCCATCTCCTTTTCGCTTCCTAATGATTTGCATCAATTAGAAACAAAAATGCATACAAAACGCATGTGCGTTTTACATTACCTAACTGCAAACGCATTAAAGAGACACTGAAGCGAAAAAAAATATATGATATAGTGAATTGGCTGTGTACTATGAATAATTACTAGAAGATTAGCAGCAAAGAAAATATTCTCATACTTTTATTTTCAGGTATATAGTATGTTTTCTAACGTTGCATCATTCTATAATATGTACACATTACACAACACTCAGCATTCAAAATGATTCTTTCAGAGCAGTCTGTGAAGTAATGACCTCTCCTCTAGCAGAGGAAAAGTAAATAGTCCAGGAACAGTTGAGATAATAAAAGTCAGATAACAGCCCTCTCCACGACTAACTTATGCTGGATACACACGGTGCGTTTGCGCACTCGATTTTCCCGTCGATTCCCGTTAATTCGTTTATTTCCAACATGTCCGATTTGGATTGCGATGGATCGTTAGGTCGATTCGGCATACTTTGCATGCGAATCGACCTAACGATCCATCGCAATCCAAATCGGACATGTTGGAAATAAACGAATCGACGGGAATCGACGGGAAAATCGAGTGCGCGAACGCACCGTGTGTATCCAGCATTAGTCGGAGAGCTTAATGGCTTGTTTGCATAGAGATAACAACTGGAGTTTCTCAACTCTTCCTGTGCTGGAAACAATTACACTGATGTATCTGATCTTAATGTTTTATTTCTTAGCTGTGCTACACATACAAATCATAATATCATCATTTTTTTTTCGCTTCAGTGTCTCTTTAAAACGCATGCAAAATGCATGAAAAACGCATCTGCGTAAAAAAAAAACCCACGCAAATGCACCAAAAACGCAGTAAAAACGCATTACCCTAATGAAAACTCACCTGTGGAAAACGCCGGATTTTCACGCTATGTAAAATGTGAACCTAGCCTATGGTTAAACAGGGTAACGCAACGCACACCTGCAAGGCAAGCGTAAAAAGTGCCTAAAAGGAATTACAGCAGGATTGCCAGGCAACTGGTATTGTGTATGATTAAAGGACAAATGAAGAGAGAGGTATATGGAGGCTGCCATGTTTATTTCCTTTTAAGCAATACCAGTTGCCTGGCTGCCCTGCTGAACCGGTGCCTCTAATACTTTTAGCCATAGACCCTGAACAAGCATGCGGCAGATCAGGTGTTTCTGACATTATTGTCAGATCTGACAAGATTAGCTGCATGCTTGTTTCTGGTGTGATTCAGACACTACTGCAGCTAAATGGATCAGCAGGGCTGCCAGGCAACTGGTTTTGTTTAAAAGGAAATAAATATGGCAGCCTCCATAATCTTCTCACTTCAGTTGCCCTTTAAATAAATATGGCAGCCTCCATGTCCCCCTCACTTCAGGTGTGCTTTAAGTGTTTTTACGTTCTCTTGTTTGCAATTACACTATTTGAATACCAATAAAGCACTGTGCACTTGTAAAGTATACCCGCAAGCGTACTGTGATTATTTTGTTCTTACCTAATGGTCTGAATAATGTCATAGCTCCTGTTGAAGCAGTTTAAGGTGCTGGTTGAGTTGTAGGTGTAGTACTTTAGGTTTATAATTGCTATATAGGCTGTATTATGACTCTTCAGACTGAGCAGAGCCAGGAATTTGCATTGTATGGCAGGTTTTTTCTCATTGGTACGGTTGCTGTCTGTGCTTCTCCAGTATACAGTGTCTTATATTAATTTTTGCTCCAAAATGTGCTAGGACTTATTTCTGGGGATGTCTTATATTCCTCCTGCCTTCCTCTGCTGGATCCACCTGTCCTCTGTCCCTGTGTCCTCCTCTATCCCCTGTCCTCCTGTGTCCACCTATGTCTCCCATGTGTCCCCAGTGTCTTCTGGTGCCCCCCCCCCATGAGTGCCTGTATCTTCCTACCCATATATCCTCCTCGTTGCTGCTCTGTCCCTATGTCTTCCGATGTCACCCAGCTCCATGCTGCACTTTATTTCTAGCGCAGCTTCAGTCTATGTGGGAGAAGTACTGCAATTTTTGTTTTGTTTCTATTGGAACCGATAGCCTCACCGGCTGGACCACGGCTCTGTTATTGGGCCAATCACTGCATTCACTGAGTAGCAGCGAGTGCTGTGATTGGCCTAATGATTGAGCCATGGATAAATAACTGCTGCTAGGGCTTACTTTCAGGGTAGGGCTTATATTTCAAGCATGCTTGAAATTTCAGCTAGGGCTTATTTTCATGGCATATCTTATTTTCAGGGAAACGCGGTATACATGCCGATTCTTGGTGTGATACGCTGAAGACCTCCTCCCCTCCGTATTTTACAGATACACATGCACTCTGCTCATATTGTTCTTGGAAACTCTTCCCGTCTAGTTGGCACGAATAACTCTGGCATCGACGCTACAATTCATTCTAGCTGTATGGATCCATCCCGTATATCTGTACATCTCACGGTGGGGGAGAACACCAATCCTTGCCTTTCGGGACGGAGAGCGAGACGGGCACCGGTTTTAATGCGTATAATAAGTTTATATTCCGGAGTATTATTCTTGGATGCTCCCCGAATATTTTGATACATTGTTTATTTAAACAGTTTCCTGGAGAGCCGGAGCAGCAGATTTGTATTCATGAGATATATTTATGTGGTCTTACGTGGGATTTATAGACAGAGCCACGTCGTATCGTGTCTGTCGCTGGCGGGCGTCACGCTCTCTACGCGCTTCTCGCCTTTCCTATTTCTTAATGACGGATTTTCCTCGGCTGGTGGCTGGGAGTCCATTATTCAGCCGCTGACGCTGCGTAACGTGTAAATTCACTTGAAAGTAACGCATTGATCACATGAGATGTTCCTGCTTTGCTGTAATGACGGGAGTCAGTGGCAGGATGTGATCTCGCCGTGCCAAAATCATTTGGAGGGCGATCGGGTCTGCAGAAGCGTATTTGTAATAGTTTTATCCAGCATGAGATTTTATAGAGTAACAGTTTGTTTCCTCTTTGCGTTTTCCCGCATTGTCATGGTATTCTTGATGTCACAGTGGTTCTTGAGCACGCTTTTCATTTCCAGACTACCTTCACTTCTCATGGTCCTTTTTGGTGTAATGTTTGTTTATTTTGATCACAACTCCCGGTGATGCTGGTTTCGTTCCCTGTTGACAGGGTTTGCACTTTATTTTCTTAGTGGTGTATTGCACTTACCGTATATTCGGACTGGATCATATTACATCATAGCCAATCAGTGTCGGACTGGCAAGGAGTTTTGATTCAGGATAATACCAGTCCGCACTTTGGCCCAATAGGCTGCCTGTCAAGTGACAGGCAGCCTATTAGGCCAATCAAAGTGCGGATATCTCGTCCTACAAAGTCACTGGACCTGACAGGGTTCAGAGTGGGACAATTGAAGCAGCTGTTTGTTTTGGGGGGAGCATGAGTAAGTGGTGAATGCTGCAGCAGTAGCCTGCCTACTTTGAAAATGTTACTAGCGCTGCCACACTAAGCTGCCTTGCTTGATCAGTGTAGCTTCCTAGTGATTTGTATGTGAGCCAGATGTAGCCATCAAAAGAGCCACATCTGACTCCCGAGCCATAGGTTCCCTTCCCCTGCTTTAAGCCAAATAATTTCACGTTGAGTTGTCCTGACAAAGTTATGGGGACAGCTATGATCACTTAGCCTGCCTTCTGTGCTACCTCAGATGTACTGTGCATAGGATAGCAAAGGATAAAGCTGAATACTCACCTGACTATGGATCAGGGAACCTCATAGCTCCCGATGAACGAGGTTCCCCGATCCATCTTCCTGCCTGCGGGAACACGCAACGGCACACGACGGGCGCAAAAGACAGTTCAAATGATTGCGGCACTTAAATATCCGATCTGCTATGGTGATAGTTTTCCCGCTTCATAAAAAAAGTTGTTTGCCTTATCACACGCCTGTACCCAAGTTTCCAGATTGCAGAAACAATCGCTCAGAAAAACTGGCAGTCATTGGAAGAATCCCGGACAAAATTGTGGAGTGGGTCCGCGAAGTCATCGTGGATCTCAAAGATCTGTGACGCTTGTCATCGCCGCGTGCCGCAAAATATCGTTCACCTAATTGCGTGCCTGTACCCATGTTGTGAGATCGCAGAAAAATCGCTTGTCACTCAAAAAAATTGCCGGTCATCGGAAGAATTGCGGGCAAAATGTTTAGACCTCACACACATGTCCAACTATTCCCACCAGTATAGGCAGTAGATGTCCACCAGTATTGGGTAAGGCCCCCGGTATAGGGAGCAGATGTGCCCCCCTCAGTAATAGGTACCCTGCTGTACCCCCCAATATTAGTTAGGCCCCCAGCATGGGAAGGGGATGTGCCCCACCTCAGGATACGTAGCTAGTTGTGCCCCCATTATTAAGTAGCCTCTTCCCCCAGCATAGGCAGAAGGTACTTAGTTTCCCCAAGTATAGGTACGGTAGCAGATGACCCTCCCCCCATGCAGAGTTGCAAGCGGAGGCGTTGGGGGTTGTTAAAGATTCAAGACGATGGATCTTTAATGCCGCCTGGGCAGGTTTGATCAGGAGGCCTTTGTACACGCACTCAATTGTCGGCTGAAATGGTCGTTATGGGCTGTTTTGGCTGGCAATTATTGCATGTGTGTACAATCCTTCAGTAAAAACGATCATGTTCACTTTCTGTTTGATAAGTGAATCCACTGAATATAGGTCGCTTTGTCTTGCTGATTACACACTGTAATGAAATTAAGTATATGTTGCTTTAAAGTATGTGGACTTGGTTTCCTGTCTTTAAAACCAAAGGGGCCTACCATTAATGTTTCCTGAACCAAAATAGAAATCAATAATTATATAATAGCCACTTTCATTGTGCTTCTGTCTTCCTTCAGTGGTTTGCAAAGCTGACAGGCACTTGAATGGTACAGCGATGATGTGTCAGGGCCAGTAGCCAATCAGGTTTCATTCTTTGGGACTTTGCAGCAGTTACTAGAGTGAAAGTCGGTGCTGTGTGCTGTGAATGACTGTGCTTATCTCCCTGTGGTGGAAATGGTGAACTCTGTTGTGTTACACCAAAATGCAGTTTTGCTGACATAGTAAAACAGAAGGAATTTTTAAGCAACACTGCCATATATTAAAGGACTTCCATATGTTAAAAAAACCCTATGATATAATATGCATGGGGGGATATATATATATATATATATATATATATATATATATATATATATATATATATATATATATATATATATATATATATATATGTATACAGTATATATATACACACACACACATATTTAGTTTTTTGGGGGGTAACGAATGGGTTAGACTTGTATTATCAGCTAATTGTTTTACTGCCTTTTGACAAATGATCAACAGGTCTCTGCTTACAGCAGTGAGGAAGGGCTTTTTTCCACTAGGAAACACACTTTCCAAATGAACACTGCCTAGTTTCCGTGTGATCAGTCAGGTGTTCAGCACGACTGAAGTGTGTTTTGGATTTGCGATTTGTGCTGGAAGAAAAAAAACGAGTGGGGAGTTGCTCACTTGTGGGGAAAAAAAATCGCATAGCAGTGTGAGTGGTGTACTATTTTCTTGAGCTTGGCAGGACGACAATTGCGCTTGGGAAAAAATTGCGCCACAAATGGTTCACACTAATGGAAGCAGTTTCCACGGTTTCCACAAGCTTTTTAGACGCTAGTGTTTTTATTGCTTGTTTGGATCGCAAAACGTCGATACTGGAAAAGGGCCCTGTGTCACTCACCTGAAACAAGCATGCAGCTAATCCAGTCAGAGTTCAGTCAGAAACACCTGATCTCCATGTTTGTTCAGGGTCTATGGCTGAAAGGCAGAGAATCAGTAGGACAGTCAGGGAATGTACTGTAAATAAATATGTCAGTCTCTGAATGTCGCTCACCTCAGGTTCCCTTCAAATGGGAAAAACGAATACTGGAGTACACAGTGTTTTGTGTTTCGGTACTGTGGGTTTATTGTGAGATCTATTTATTTGGCTGAATCTGTATTCAGGACTCGTTACTGAGCTCTTTATCTTAGCACAATGTTTATACGCAGAAGACTGCAGTAGAAAAGACTTGGCACTGTCTTTTGTGATGATGAACCTTCACTCGGATTGTCTACAGTGTACCTCAGAGAGATCACTGACAGGAAGTCGGCTGTGTGCATGATTATATCACCCCCAGTGTGCCCTTTCCCTAAAATGCCAGCTTTGTTCCAGAATCAGAAGATCAGGCCAGCGTTGGTGAGCTTGTGAGACCTTTCATTGTTCAGTGTGAGGATGGGGATGGTGGGCTGCAGGTGTGGACTCGAGAACAGAGGGGGGACTTATCACTTGAACTTCCAACCTTTATTACCTGCCTAGAAGCCATCATCACTTCCCATATCAGGTTTGCAAAGGAGTCTGGATGTATAGACCATACTTGTGGTAGGTCATGTTAACCATCTAAATTCCGAATGTTGCGTGTAATTTCATTTGTATAATGCAGGAATGCTTTTTTTTTTCCAAAAAATTCCAGATAAAGCAATCCGGAACTCTGGCAACTGGAAGTCTTAACTAACTGGCATGCGTGAGGGGATAATGTGGACTGTTTTTTAGGGGGGTTTGGAGGCCTTAAAAAAACTTACAGAGCCTCCAGCAACGTCTTGTAGGCTTCCTGCAACTCCTAGTGGCTTTCCGCTATCTGTACACGGAAGCTGTTGTGTCACCTGACCCGATGTGGTTCAGGTGACATGCTGGCTTTTGTGCACGGAGGATGCAGAAGCCGCTTGGAACTGCAGGAAGCCTACAAGTCGTGGCTGGCAGGGCTGTGGGGTCAGTACAAAAATCATCCAACTCTGACTCTTTAGTTCATGAAACCACTAACTCCGACTCCAGGTACCCAAAATGGCTCCGACTCTCCGGCTCCGACCCCAACTCCTTAGTCTAAGGCCCGGTTCACACTTGCGGTGGCCCTCCGGAATCGCCGTGCCGGAGCCGCACCGCCTGCAGAACGGACGGAACGGACGCACGGCATAGCAATTAAAGCCTATGCGTCCGTTCACATGGGTCCGTTCTGCGGAGCCGGACCGGATCCGGGCCGGATCCGGACTCCGGCCTCCGTTCCAACATGCGCTATTTTTTCATCCGGCCCCTCCGGCAGCCGTATCCGGGGCGGAGCCGGACTGCACCATCCGGCCAATACAAACAAATGGGAACCGGAGGCCGCACAACACACTGGCTGAGAAATCCGGATGTTCTACCCCACTTCCTATGCGGATTTTTGCGGCGATATTGGCTGGGGACACATGGGCAAGCATTTTGGAGTGGAGCAGCACAGCTGGATCCGGATCCGGAGATGTTGGCAGCATGTCGGAGGTGGAGGTGAGTGCTAAACAGCAGAGGGCCTGATTCCACAGGTCCCCCTTCTGCTGACCTCCCAGACCCCAACATTTTTTTTTTTTTTACGTATATTTTGCCAAACGGATCCGGATCGCATCCTGATTGCCACCTGATGCAACCTGACCGGATCCGGATCAGAACCGTACGGTTCCGATCCGGATCCGGTCAGGTCATCCGGTCCGTTTGGCTAGGGATGAGCGTAATGACCTAATTACGAATTTCCGAAATTTCGCGAAATTACTACAATTACGATTTTAGCAGTAATCGAAATTTTGTAATTTTCGCAAATTACGCAAATTTTCGTAATTACGATTACGAAATTTAGTATTTTAAAGTTTGCAAAGGTTTCTATCCCTCTAGATGCCTTCGTAATCGAAATTTCACTCCCGTAATGACGAATTTCGTGTCTCCAACCGAGCCAGCCTCCTCCTCCTCTCTCTCTCTCTCTCTCTCTCTCTCTCTCTCTCTCTCTCTCTCTCTCTCCAGAGATCTGTAGTACTTCAAAACCATACTCACATTCATGACATGTCCAGGGATCAAACCCAGGCCAACCACATGGAAGACAGCTATGCTCACCACCATACCACCAAACACATGCTAACCTAAATCTTACTTGTAGACAGTCATATGAGACACATGCTGGGTGCAGGGCTTTGTGATTGGACCATGCGATAGAGTGAGGTGCAAAAATGAAATCATGCCTAGCAGAGGATGGTTTCACAGTGCTAAATGCTAGGCTGGCTGTGGTGCAATTGGTTAGTGTGTCTGGCTGGTAACAGCAAGGTTACAGGTTCAATTCCATCCAGGCATGTCTTTTCCTTTTGCGTTCAACAGTTGTCCAAACAGAGCCAACAGAGCCCCAGATAGCCATGTAGAGTTAGGTCACAGCTAGCCTGGCTGTGGTGCAATTGGTTAGTGCGTCTGGCTAGTAACAGCAAGGTTACAGGTTCGATTCCATCCAGGCATGTCTTTTCCTTTTGCGTTCAACAGTTGTCCAAACAGGGTCAACAGAGCCCCAGATAGCCATGTAGAGTTAGGTCACTGCTAGCCTGGCTGTGGTGCAATTGGTTAGTGCGTCTGGCTGGTAACAGCAAGGTTACAGGTTCGATTCCATCCAGGCATGTCTTTTCCTTTTGCGTTCAACAGTTGTCCAAACAGAGCCAACAGAGCCCCAGATAGCCATGTAGAGTTAGGTCACAGCTAGCCTGGCTGTGGTGCAATTGGTTAGTGCGTCTGGCTGGTAACAGCAAGGTTACAGGTTCGATTCCATCCAGGCATGTCTTTTCCTTTTGCGTTCAACAGTTGTCCAAACAGAGCCAACAGAGCCCCAGATAGCCATGTAGAGTTAGGTCACAGCTAGCCTGGCTGTGGTGCAATTGGTTAGTGTGTCTGGCTGGTAACAGCAAGGTTTGATTCCATCCAGGCATGTCTTTTCCTTTTGCGTGCGCGCGCTGCGCCATTGAACCCCATGGGGTATTTTGCGTGCGTAAAACTTTACGCATGCAAAACTTTGTGCTCGGTGTTTGGACAACTGTTGAACTCAAAAGGAAAAGACATGCCTGGATGGAATCGAACCTGTAACCTTGCTGTTACCAGCCAGACACACTAACCAATTGCACCACAGCCAGGCTAGCTGTGACCTAACTCTACATGGCTATCTGGGGCTCTGTTGGCTCTGTTTGGACAACTGTTGAACGCAAAAGGAAAAGACATGCCTGGATGGAATCGAACCTGTAACCTTGCTGTTACCAGCCAGACGCACTAACCAATTGCACCACAGCCAGCCTAGCATTTAGCATTGTGAAACCATCCTCTGCTAGGCATGATTTCATTTTTGCACCTCACTCTATCGCATGGTCCATGGTCCAATCACAAAGCCCTGCACCCAGCATGTGTCTCATATGACTGTCTACAAGTAAGATTTAGGTTAGCAGTCTATTTAGTGTGTGTTTGGTGGTATGGTGGTGAGCATAGCTGTCTTCCATGTGGTTGGCCTGGGTTTGATCCCTGGACATGTCATGAATGTGAGTATGGTTTTGAAATACTACAGATCTCTGGGGAGGGAGAGAGAGGGAGGGAGGAGGAGGAGGAGGAGGACTGGCTGGCCTATTCATTTTAGGCATCTAGAGGGATAGAAACCCTTACAAACCTGAAACAGTAAAATTTCGGTTGGAGACACGAAATTCGTCATTACGGGAGTGAAATTTCGATTACGAAATTGTAAATTACGATTTGAAAATTAATTACGAAATTACGAATTTGGGTCGTAATGTTAAATTTCGCATTCGTAATAAAAGCAGTTCGAAATTTCGAAAATTTCGGCTCATCTCTACGTTTGGCAAACAACCGCTAATGTGAACCGGGCCTAATACTTACCAAGGCTGTGGATTTGGTACAAAAATCACCCGACTCCCGACTCTGACTCCTCAGTTTGTGAAACCACCGACTCCAACTCCGATTCCACAGCCCTGGTTGCTGGAGGCTCGGTAAGTATTTAGGGGGGAGGTTTGTAATTTGTGCTTTTTAGACTGGTTGCTAAAGCAACTGGCAACCACATGTACCAGCGTCAGGCGATTACGCTGGTGCCAGATACTGGGACTCAGCTGTACATTTGTGTTTGGAACATATCATGTTATTATTGCTGTCAGTGACCTGTTTGAAGGCATTCTCCTAGCGTACTGTCTCTATTGTTGCTACAGGAAGTGAGCAGAATCCCCACTAGCCGGACAGAGACTAGAGGTTCAGTTTTAGCTGAAGTATGACTATGATGTAGGCATCTGACACAACCGGTCCTCTTTGGTAGCTGAAAGTGTTGGTAAAAGGTTTTTCGCTGCTTTACTTTGCTGTTTTCTTCGCCGTTGCATAAAACCCTCTCATTTGTACACGGGCTTAATTTATAGCGAGCGAGGCTTAGAGAAAGAACTCAACGCGATAGGCTAATGGCTGCTACGGTCACAGTCTTCTGGTCCGGATCAGATATTTGCATCGCGTTTCTAGTGCTCAGTTTGGCATTACGAGTTGCTTAGCTGCGGGGCAACAATTCCAACCTAGAAATGAATTAAAAAGTGCCTACCTAAGGCTTATCACCGCATGTGTCCAAGTGCAGCACAACTAGAGCAAGACTTCCCCCTGTCCTCTCCCGGATGAGTTTCCTCTCCTCGCTGTCTGCTGCTAATGACTGACTCCGCGGACGCCGAGGGCAAAAACAAACACGAGGCGTCCTACGTATTGTGTCTGAATTACCAAAAATGCTGCTATCTGTAACCCCTCGTGTGCCGTGGCGTTCTACATGCGCTGCTTCTTATTTTACTTTAGAATCAAGACCGTTGTTCTCTACGTGGATGTCCGATTTTTGGAAAAACTGTTTCTCTGTTCTTATTACGGTAACTGTATTATGGAACTCCTTTATGAAAGTTGCCATTTGCTGAGTACCCCTTAATTGTGAATAACATCTTCTTCAAGAGGAACTACGTATTTTTCGGAATATAAGACACACTTTTTCTTCCCCAAAACTGGGGGGAAAAAGTGGGTGCGTCTTATATTCCAAAGGTACGGTATTTTCGCCCCATAACATACTTACCGGATCCTGCCGCCGCGATCCTCGCCTCCTTCGTCTGTCCGCCGTCATCCAATGTCGCAGCAGCCGTCATCAGAGGGTCCAGCAATCCCATCCAGTATCCCCGCTCTTTAAGTGTTCAAGTCGCCGGCTCCTCTTTACTGCAGTCATGCTTGTATGCAGGCTCGCGGTGATCACGCGGTGATTACGCGCTGCCGGGGCCGCCTTTCTCCATGGTTACGGCGTCCTCTTCTTAGATACAGTGCCCCCTTCTGTGTGACGAGCGGCGCATGTGCGCCGGGGTCACACATGACGTCAGGCGCACGTGCGCCGCTCGTCACGCAGAAGGGGGCACTGTAACTAAGAAGAGGACGCCGTAACTATGGAGGAAGTCGGCCCCGGCAGCACGTAATCACCGCGTGATCACAACGAGGCTGCATACAAGCATGACTGCAGCGAAGAGGAGCCGGCAACCTGGACACTTAAAGAGCGGAGATACTAGATGGGATTGCTGGACCCTCTGATGACACCTAATGGGACCCTCAGATGACGGCTGCTGCGACTCTCGGGTGATGGCAGGCAGATGGAGGAGGGGAGGGATCGCGGCGACAGGATCAGGTGAGATGCAGCAGGGGTGTAGTGTAGTGTAGTTTGGGTTGGCTGGAGGGGTTACTTAGTGAAGTGTAGTGTAGTTTGGGTTGGCTGCAGGTGTTAGTGAGGGAAGTGTAGTATACTGTAGTGTAGTGTAGTTGTAGTAGGGGCTAGTGAAGTAATGTGTAGTTGGTGGGGGCAGCAGGGGTAAGGGAAGTGTAGTGTAGCAGTTGTTAGTATAGATGAGCAGTGTAGCTTAGATAAATACAGTTTTGGGGGAGTTAGAGGTCCATAAGAAGCCCCTGCACCATAGACGCACCTAGGTTTAGTTTATTTTTTTTCCTGATTTTTGCCCTCTAAATCTAGGTGCGTCTTATATGCCGGAGCGTCTTATATTCCGAAAAATACGGTATAACCAAGGATTGAGCTTAATCCCAATCAGTAGCCAATACTCCCCTCCCCCCTTTTTTTCAAACAGATCACCAAAGGGATCTGTATGGCTAATATTGTGGTGAACCCCCTCCCACAGTGTGATGTCAGAACCATGATCCTGGCAGTTTCCTGAAATAACAGCTTTTTCCAACTGCCAAGTAAGCAGTATCTCCCTCTGTGCATAGAACTCTCAGTAAACAAACATTCCGTACAGATCACCTGGCTGAACTAAAGATGTCACCACCAGTGATATATTTCAGATTGTAAATCAGGGAGAGAAAAGATTTTACAATGGGCAACACTGACTAAATGATCTATAAATGAATATTGTAAACAATAAGCAATTTTATTCATTACGCTATTTTCACTACATTTCCTCCTTAAAGTGGATCCGAGATAAACTTTTACTCATTTCATAATTGTGTTCTTTTCATATAGTTTATAGGGCATTCCTCAAGCCAAATATTGTTTTTTGGTTTGTTTTGTTTTAATACTCTAATTCCCTATAAACGAAACAAGCCTCGCCCACAGCTTTTCAGAGTGCATTGGCACTGTAGTAAGGGCTCATGGGAGATCAGTCTGGGCAGCAGAAGGAGGAGACTACTAGCTAGAGATTTCAGAGGCAGAGAGGAGGAGGAGAGCAGAGTGCATTTGTTACGGGCAGAGAGTTGGAGATGCTATCAGCTTTGCCTGTGTGTAATGTTTACAAACAACATGGCTGCTGTCATTGTATCTCAGGAAGAAATAATCATATTCTGTTGAAGCTGTTTGCAGCTAGATTTGCTGTGTAAACTATCTAAACTTTAGATAAGATATATAGACAATTTACTTGTTATAGTTCGTTTTTCATCTCGGATACATTTTAACTAAAGAGGAGTGTAAGTGATCACAGTGAGGTCTGGCTGTCTCATGATTCACTGAAATAAGTGGCTAGAGACCACACACATTCTCCTTATTTCCATGGTTCAGGCAAACAAATGTTCATTTTCCAGATTACGCCCCAACCACCATCGCATTAACTACGCGGACGGGATAGGTCTTGTTTACACATTGGCGAGCAACTGGCGCTTTCCATGGCTTTGCGTGTAATAACAGACAGACGCTAATCATTTTTCAGTGTCACTTTACAAAAGGCTACCCTGCCTCAGTGAACGTCTTTATACACCCCGGACGCCTTCCCTGTGAAATCAAATCTTCTCTTGAAGACCTACAGAGACAAATCTGCCGAAAAGGCCATAATTACAGCGACTTCCTCTCCCCCAGACTCACAGGATAAAACATCACAACTAAAAGTCAACAAAACAAACAATGCAGCCCAAACAACAGGACTAAAGGAAGAGAAGAAGACAAAAAAACCCTCTATTACGCATCATTTAGACAGCCCATGGATGGGAGGAAGTTGAGGTATAATACATTATTTCAAAGTCCCACAACTAGGGATGAGATGCGAATATTGCATAGTCCATTCAGGAATATATATATATATATATATATATATATATATATATATATATATATATATATATATATATATATATATATATATAAATAATTTGCCCATTGTAAAATCTTTCCTGTCACTGATTTACATTCTGAAATATATCACTGGTGGTGACATCTTTAGTTCTGCCAGGTGATGTGCGCGGAATGTTCGTTCCTGAGAATTCTGTACACAGAGATATTGCTTGCT
The DNA here is from genome assembly GCF_040937935.1 of Hyperolius riggenbachi. Taxonomy (NCBI): domain Eukaryota; kingdom Metazoa; phylum Chordata; class Amphibia; order Anura; family Hyperoliidae; genus Hyperolius; species Hyperolius riggenbachi. The sequence goes on from NC_090647.1 coordinate 64,146,458, forward strand.
TGGCAGTTGGAAACAGCCGTTATTTCCCACAATGCAGCTAGGCTCCACTAACCATGGTCCTGACATCACACTGTGGGAGGGGTTTCACCACAATATCAGCCATACAGATGTCCCTAATGCTCTATTTGAGAAAAGGTAAAGATTTCTCATGGGAAGGGGGTATCAGCAACTGATTGGTATGAAATGTAATCCTTGAATACAGTTCCTCTTTAAAGACTACTGCTGTCTGTTGATTTAGAATAAAAGTATTGCTAATGCTTTGCCAGGATGTCCCATCCCGACCCCAGGTACCTGTTTCCTTCTTCATGCAAACATCAAAGCATAGTGATTATGGAGACATTTGTTTACATTTGGTGCCACTTCTCCCTCTGGCAGCTATATTTGATTATATGTGGTGCAACTGCTTCCTCTGAATGCTAGGTGGCACTGCTGAGTAGAAAATAGGCCTCTCGATTAAAGAGACAAGGAAAACATGAGAAATCCACCCTGTGTGTCTTCACATGGAACATCCTGCCTAATTCTCCCTTATCTGCAAGTAATGAGCCAGTGTAAATCAAGGCTTCTAGCTTTGTCTGAACTCTGCCGGGTTTTGTGCTAATACGTAGACACAGGAGGCTAACTCTTTCTGTGCTCCCAGAAAACCAGGAAATAAACACACTGCAGGATCTCTGTTGGAGTTCCATAAGTGGCAGTGAAGAAATGTTTTTTTTTACTTTAAAGGCTATTATGCGGTTGCTTATCTTTTAGAGCAAAGAGGACGTTCTGAGTTTAAGTCCACGTTAATTTCCATGGGTAGGTCTTTTCCTCGGTACTCCAAGTTAGATCTCGTGGCATTCCCGGCTGCCTGAATGGAGGGAAAATAACGAAGGAAATTCTGGCTCTTCTGATTGGATGGTCCCTGGTGTTTATAGATGTGGGTAAAGATGGGAGAAGCCAGTCCCAGGGGGCTGATGCATGAGTTATGGATAACTGCACCGTGTGAGTGCAGCTACCTTTTGAAACACTTCAAAAAAACTCATCCCATTCACTTTCATTAGCCAAGCGGTTTTCCCCCCGCAAACATTTTTAAAAATTCTCAGAATCGCTCTTGGTGTGCACCAGCCCTTATTGCAAGGCTTTTGTAGCAGGTACTTTAGAAGCACAAAATATTTTGTTACTTTCAAACATTTATCCAAAGCTGACAACTTTCCCGAAGCTCTTTGTGTACGTGGAACAATTAGCAACATTTAGGCCTGGTGCACCGGAGCTGATCCCTAACTGATCTCGTGAGAAGTTTCCCTATCAATAATCAGCTAAATAAAGATTCCAAATTGAGGTCAACGTGTACAGTAGCTCTTCCATCTCATTTTTACATCCTGTGCATGTTCCTGTTGTATCAGTCAATGGGCCATACCGGGCAATGTGTACAACTGATTTATATTTACTGGCACATCCAGTTCCTTAATGCAGGATTGTCAGCCACATAATAAAATTCCATATACCCACTTCTCTGTGTTTATAATGCAGCCTGCAACCTACTGTACCCCTGCATTGCAAGCATTCCAATATAATCATAAATGTTTCTGCTGTAATAAATCTTATCTCAGTCAGCCTGGCTCTGTTCTTGTACATTGCTGAGGAGAGGGAAGCTTGACATCTCCCCTCCCACATTCGTGCTCCTCACTGATTGGCTGAAAGCAGTTCAGTGTGACAGGAGGCTGAGAAGGGAGCAGCTGCTGAAATACAATCTACGCTGTGCACACGTGTTTACAAAGCAAGCTAGATATGACAGTGCAGTTTCTAGGAAAACGAGTAAGGGAGTAAATGACATCAGGATTGGCTTCAGTCAGAGGTAATACAAATGGAAAATGCCAGTTTTCTCTTTATGTACTATATACAATTCACTGGAATCAAAACATGGACAGTACAATACATATGATGTATAAGTGTTTATCTACTTATATATGTGTTTTGTTTCCTGGGATAGTATGGCTGTCTTTGCTGCTTTAAAGAGGAACTGTAGTGAAAATAACATAATGAACACAGTTTCTTCATTTTTTTACGTAGATAGAAAAAAAAGTTTTGTAAAAGTAATACCTTTTAATTTTTTTTTTACAATATTCATCTATAAATTATTTAGTCAATGTTTGCCCATTGTAATATCTTTCACTCCCTGATATACATATTTACATTTTGAAAATTGTTACAGGTGGTGACATCTTTAGTCCCGTCAGGTGCTGCTCTGTGGAATGTTTGGTTACTGAGAGTTCTAAAGCTGGTAGAAAATATACCTGGTCTCCCAGAATGCTCGGTGATGGGGTGGGGATTCTGCATACTTAATCAGACAAGGCTAAACATCACTTAGGACCCGTTCACACTTGCAAAACGCTAGCGATTTTGCTAGCATTTTGCTCTGGCGATTTTTGGCGATTAACGACAAAAAAAATCGTCATTCACACTTGGGGAGATTTTCTGCAAGTTGATTAGCGCTTCTATAGCACTAAACGCGATCGCCGGGAAAATGGTGTAGGATACAATTTTTTGGGCACGATTTGCGTCAATCGCAGGTGATTAACGCACATCGCTCAACTGAGAGTGGGCCCATAGGTTTCTATTTCGCTAGCGCTTGAGCGTTTTGCCGAAATCGCCGGCAAAATGCTCAGGTGTGAATGTAGCCCTAAGAGGTTAGGGCTATATTCAATGTACAGCAATATATAGATGGTCGATCGAAAGTCAATAGACTAGTGGCCTACATACGCCAATTGACTATTGGCCTACAGACTGCAAGTGCATGTTTTTTTTCTTGTTTCTACTAATTGTTAAAGCAGAATTGTCACCATAAAAATCTAATTTCAACATCAACTGGTCTGAGTGTATTAGGTGATAAAGATGCTAATCCTGCATTCAAAACTTTTTCTGCTGTTATGGTTTGGAGTTATCACATACCTTAGGAGCACTGGCCCTTTAATTGCCATTGCCATCGGCTGGCAAAACAGTTGCATGTCGGGGGGAGGGGGGGTCTTTTTATCTATAATAGATTTTTCCTCTTCCCTTTATTTCCGCCTCCTTCTAATGACATAAGATAGTGCACTTCCTTGTATAGACCTTAGTGGGAGTGTCTGAAGACTCTGGGATTGGAGGGCGGGTAACGAATACACAATTAGCAAGAGGAGAAGAAAGAGTGAGGGAGGAAATTATGTCAAGATTAGCTTCATTCCAAGGTAACCAAGATGGAAACTGTCTAGAATAGAATTTTCTGCTTTTCCCTTATAAAATTCACAGGAATCATAAGTGGACAGTGTAATACATCTGTTATGTAAGTAGAACTAGTATTTATTTACTCATATATGTGTTTTTTATTTATAGGTTAGCATGGGTGTCATTTGTTAACAGTGTACAACTGTCTTACTGTACGGGCTGTTCCTAAGCATTTTATCTGCACTGGACATGAAACGTGAGTCTATCCTGGACTCTGCCTGCGACTCTATTGTCTTGTGTTTCATGCAGTAATCATTGGTTCCGTTTGCTTACTAAGTAGGTAAAAACATTGGCTGTTTACACTTCTTATCCTGTAGCTGTTTCATACCAGCTGAGTAAACCCTGTGAAACAGCAGAAGCTGCTGCCTTGCAGGCCTCCCCGTATATATATATATATATATATATATATATATATATATATATATATATATATATATATATATATATATTCCTTGTTTCTGAGGCTGGGTTCACATAGGACATAGCGTGAAAAGCTGCGGTTTATGTCAAGGTTTATGTTGATGTTGTGTGCGTTTTTACTGCGTTTTTAGTACATTTCTGGTAAGCACTTGAAAGACAACAGGAAGGAAAAATACAGTAAAAAAGTAAATAAAATATTTTTCTTAAAAAACGCATGAAAAACGCACACCATTGCATTCCCATTGACTTTCATTATGTGCGTTTTGGCAGTTTTCCTGCATAATATGCAACAAAACCAGCGGTTTTGAAAACGCAGGTTTAAAAACGCTGAAAACGCATATGCATTTTAATGTATGCGATTTTCCTGCGGCCCATAGACTTCCATTAGCGGCAAAAACGCAGCGTTTCCCGCAACGCTAGCGTTTCTGCTATATGTGCACCCAGCCTGAAGCTGATAATGCTGACAACAAAAAATAAAAATATAGCATCTCTTCAGTTCAGATCTAAAGATTCCAGTGACTTTTGCAAATATTATTTCAAGTTTCTTAAAGTACACTAGTAAGAATTAGGCCTAGTGCACACCGAGCGGTTTTTGGAGCGATCCGCCGGCCGCATCCGCCTGTAAAAACGCTTGGCTTATATATTGCGATGGGATGGTGCACACCGGCGGTTTGAGGTTTTTGCCCAGCCGCAAACGCGCCTCCTGCTGCACGTTCGCAGTTTGCAGAAGCGTTTCGTCCTCAATGTAAAGTATAGGAAAAACGCAAACCGCTCTGAAAAACGCTACTTCAGAGCGGTTTGCCAGGCGGTTTTGTTACAGAAGCTGTTCAGTAACAGCTTTTACTGTAACAATATTTGTAATCTGCTACACAAAAACGCACCTAAAACCGCCAGGTGTGTTTAGAAAACCTCTCTAAACATGCCTAGAATCGCTCTGAAATCGGCTCCCAAAACCGCTAGCATATTGCGGATCTGCTAGCGGTTTTGGTGTGCACTGGGCCTTAGTGGTGTATGTAATAAACTGCATTAAAGCAGGACTGAACTTGTATCTTCCCCTCTGCTCTAAAAGATAAGCAACAGCATAATAACTGTTAAAGTAAAAAATATTTCTTTGTTACAGCTGATACAAATCCTGCAATAAATCTGCAGTGTGTCTACTTCTTGCTTCATGGAAGCAGACATAGGGTTAACATCCTGTGTTTACAAATGAGCTCTCTGCCGTGGCAGTCAGGAGACACAGCTAAAGGATCAAATAGAAACTTGTGATTAGTCACAGATGAGGGGGAACTAAACAGTCTAAACTCTCTAAATACATACAGGGTGCGTTTCTCTATGTTTTTCTTTCCACTTTCAGGGCCCATTTCCACTATCATGAATTCGCATGCGTTTTTCGAATGCAAATTCGCATAGCAATACAAGTGAATGGGACTGTTTCCACTTGTCAGGATTCCTTTGCATTTTTCTGTGCAGAAAAAATTTGCATGGCAGAGCCATCAGAATTCGCATACCGCATACTGCTATGCGAATCGCATACAATGTATTTAATAGGAAATTTGCATGCGGTTTGGGTATGCAAATTTTCATGCAAATTGTCATGCGAATGGAAAATCACACCAGCACTGCCATTGTTAAAGAGAATCTGTATTGTTAAAATCACACAAAAGTAAACATACCAGTGCGTTAGGGGACATCTCCTATTACCCTCTGTCACAATTTTGCCGCTCCTCGCCGCATTAAAAATGGTTAAAAACAGTTTGTTTATAAACAAACAAAATGGCCACAAAAACAGAAAGTAGGTTGATGTACAGTATGTCCACACATAGAAAATACATCCATACACAATCAGGCTGTATACACCCTTCCTTTTGAATCTCAAGAGATCATTTGTGTGTTTCTTTCCCCCTGTTCTCATTCACTGAAGTTTCAGGCTGCTCGTTTCTTCCTGCAAACAGCTTTGCCCTTGTCTGAATTTCCTCAGTATGTGAAAGCCCAGCCAGCTCAGAGGACGATTTATCCAGCTTGTAAAAGATAAGAGAGAAGAGAGAAGCTGCTCTAATCTAAATAACACACAGCAGTGTGCAGAGAGGGGCCTGGAGGGGGGAGATGCATCACAGAACCACAACACTGAAGAACTTGGCAGCCTTCCAGACACAGGCTGACAAGTCTGACAAGAGAGAGATAAGTTGATTTATTACAGAGATGGTGATAGTAGAACGTGCTGCAGTAAGCCAGAGCACATTAGAATAGCTTTTGGAACTTGTAGGATGATAAAAAACAGGATGCAATTTTTGTTACGGAGTCTCTTTAAATTCACATACATCGTCATCCATGCACTATTTTTTTTTTTTAAGCAACACCAGCTGCCTGGCTATCCTGTTGATCCTCTGCCTCTAATACTTTCAGCCATAGCCCCTGAGCAAGCATGCAGCAGATCAGGTGTTTCTGACAATATTGTCAGATCTGATAAGGTTAGCTGCATGCTTGTTTCTGGTGTGATTCAGACACTACTGCAGCCGAATAGATCAGCAGGACAGCCAGGGAAATGGGATTGTTTAAAAGGAAATAAATATGGCTGCCTCCATATCTTCTTGCTTCAGGCTCCCTTTTAGCATAATTACATTTATAAAGTTTTATGCACGGTGAGTAGAGCACAATGTGATACATTATATGCAATGTATTGTGCTTTACTCATCATGTAATAATACTTTACGCGCTGGTTACTCTGCTTGATGCAGTTTATTGCGCACACCCCTTAGTTACTTAAGTCAGTCGTTTGCAGCCTCACAGATCAGTTTTTGCAGGATCAGTTTTTCTGCCTGTACAGTGGGAATCCAGCCAAAGGCCCTTTTACACAATGCGTTTTAATGCATTTTTTTCCTCCATAGCAGTGCATTGTGCAAAACCGTCAGCTTTTCAGCATATAGAGTGGTAGAGGCCATAGGGAAACATGGACATTACCTTGCACATCAGTTGTCCTTTCAGTTACAACTGACAACAACTGATAAAGTGTAAAAGGACCCTTAGCGCTAGTCTCCACTAGTGCGTTTTAAAAAATGCAGGCCCTTAGATGTGCTGGGCTCAACTGTCTGCAAATTGAATTGGGAAGATCATTTTTACAATAACATTAACCACTTCATGACCATAGGCTTACACCCCCATAGTGACTATGTTTTACAATTTAGGCCCCTGCAGCTTTAAGGGCTCTCTGCAGGGCCATACAACTCAGCACACAAGTAATCCCCACCCCCTTTTCTGCCCACCAACAGAGCTTTCTGTTGGTGGGCTCTGATCCCAACTGGGATCTTTGTTTATTTTTTCTTTATTTGTTTATTTTTTCTTATTACATTTTACTATTTATTATTATTATTTTTATCACACCAGAAGTGCTGGTAAAAGAAAAAAAGGCCATAGGCTGTGCTTGTGCCAGAGCAGCTTGGCACTGACTGCAGCTCTTAACAGGTGTTGATTGGCCTGATTGGTGCTGACTGGCGCTCGATAGCGCTTTTCCCTGGCAGGCACTTTCAGCTGACTCCTACGGAGGTCACATCACTCATCAGCTCCACCAAAATGCCGGCAACAGATTATTTAGTGAAGCCAGCCACTGCCAAGCTTGTAGTGCAAATCACATTCATTGAGGACAAGGCGCGTAGATTTCTCACTTAAAGAGACTCCGTAGCAAAAATTGCATCCTGTTTTTTATCATCCTACAAGTTCCAAAAGCTATTCTAATGTGTTCTGGCTAACTGCAGCACTATCTACTAACACAGTCTCTGTAATAAATCAATGTATCTTTCCCCTGTCAGACTTGTCGGCCTGTGTCTGGAAGGCTGCCAAGTTCTTCAGTGTTGTGGTTCTGCTATGAACTCCCCTTTATGCACACTGCCTGTGTGTTATTTAGGATTAGAGCAGCTTCTCTCTTCTCTCTCTTATCTCTTACAAGCTGGATAAATCGTCCTCTGAGCTGGCTGGGCTTTCACATACTGAGGAATTACAAACAAGGCCAAAGCTGTTTGCAGGAAGAAAAGAGCAGCCTGAAACTTCAGTGCATGGGCGAAAGAAACACACAAATGATCTCTTGAGATTCAAAAGGAAGTCTGTATACAGCCTGCTTGTGTATGGATGTATTTTCTATGTGTGGACATACTGTACATCAACCTACTTCCTGTTTTGGTGGCCATTTTGTTTGTTTATAAACAAACTTTTTAAAACTGTTTTTAACCACTTTTAATGCGGCGAGGAGCGGCGAAATTGTGACAGAGGGTAATAGGAGATGTCCCCTAACACACTGGTATGTTTACTTTTGAGCGATTTTAACAATACAGATTCTCTTTAAAGTGGACCTGAACTCAAAACATTCCTTTGTTACAGATGATACAAATCTTACAATACATCTGCAGAGTGTTTACTTCCCGTTTTCATGGAAGCAGGCATAGGGTTAACATCCTGTGTTTACAAAGCTGTTGTGCCATGGCAGAGGAGATGCCTGAGCTGGACACAGCTGAGAGATCACATTACAACTTGTGATTAGTCACAGATGAGGGAGAATAAGCCAGGCTAAACTCTCTAATTACATACATTTCTCTATGTTTGGCTTCTGTCCTGTGCAAGACTTAAGGTCCACTTCAAGGTGCCCATCAACGGTACAATTTTTTTCAACAGATACAATTTTTTTTTAAGATCGAATTGTACAGAAAACGGTGCAGTGTGTAGCCAAAATCGACATAAAACTATTCTACAGCGGATTGGAACAAAAATATAATTGATCATAATGTTGGATTTTATGATCGAATCGGAAGAAATAAAATTCCATGATCGACATATTTATGGGAACAATCAAGAATTGCTTTCCGATTACTTTCCATTGTAAAAATCACATTGAAAAATCGCATCTGATGAAAAATTATACGGCTAATTGGCACCTTTACAGTATGAGCCAATGCAAACAGTAATTTCTATTTATTTCAGCAAGTCTCATTATGATTGTGAGAGTTGCCTCTCCTTGCCTTACCCTAAGACCCCCCTGGTGGTGCCTAACCCTAAGACCCACCCCCGGTAGTGCCTAACCCTAAGACTCCCCTGGTGGTGCCTAACCCTAAGACCCCCCGGTAGTGCCTTACCCTAAACCTCCCCCGGTAGTGCCTAACCCTAAGACTCCCCTGGTGGTGCCTAACCCTAAGACCCTCTCCCCCCCCCCCCGGTAGTGCCTTACCCTAGGACCCCCCTGGTGGTGCCTAACCCTAAGACCCCCTGGTGGTGCCTAACCCTAAGACCTCCCCGGTTGTGCCTAACCCTAAGACCCCGCTGGTGGTGTCTAACCCTAAGACCCACGGTAGTGCCTAACACTAAGACCCCCCGGTAGTGCCTAACACTAAGACCCCCCTGGTAGTGCCTAACCCTAAGACCCCCCCCCCCAGTAGTGCCTAACCCTAAGACCCCCCTGGTGGTGCCTAACCCTAAGACCCCCCCGGTTGTGCCTAACCCTAAGACCCCCCTGGTGGTGTCTAACCCTAAGACCCCCGGTAGTGCCTAACCCTAAGACCCCCCCGGTAGTGCCTAACGCTAAGACCCCCTTGGTAATGCCTAACCCTAAGACCCCCCTGGTGGTGCCTAACCCTAAGACCCCCCTGGTGGTGCCTAACCCTAAGACCCCCCTGGTAGTGCCTAACCCTAAGACCCCCCTGGTGGTGCCTAACCCTAATGCCCCCCTGGTGGTGCCTAACCCTAATACCCCCCTGGTGGTGCCTAACCATAAGACCCCCCCTGGTGGTGCCTAACCCTAAGATCCCCCTGGTGATGCCTAACTCTAAGACCACCCTTGTGGTGTCTAACCTTAAGATCTCCCTGGTGGTGCCTAATCCTAAGACTCCTTCCCCCCAGTGGTGCCTAACCCTAAGCCCCCTGGCGCCTAACACTCAATCCCGCCCCCCCACCCCCCCAAACCTCAAATCCCCCGCCACAGAGCCGTGGCAAGAAAGTTAATTTGGGTGCCTGGAGGGACTCGTGCAAAGTCACGATTAGGGGCAAAGACACTAGCAGTGCCACAATTTGTATATCGTCAAGCCCCTGGCGCCCGGTAGAATTGATTCTATTGGGTGCCTCCATGCGCCAAAATTTAGCTTCTTTGCCGCTAATCGTGAGTCTCCAGATGCTGCAATTTACCTTTTAACCTCATATCGCGGCCATTATAAAAGCAGCAATTTGTCGCAAAGAAGGTAAATTTCAGTGCACGGTAGCGGACGGCGCTGTTCGCCCCAATTTCTGTGTTTTGCTGCAAATCGCGGCTTTTATAAAAGGCGCCGTTTCTTCATAAGGGCTCCTGCGCCCTTTCTTCCTGATACAGATCTAGCCCACCATGGCCTTCTTTCAATCGTTTTTTTCCCCGATTCAGTGGTACTTTTAACTCATCTTACATGAATACAGGAAGAGAAAGGATGTTAGTTTAATCAATAAATGAGACAGGACAGAAGCTGTAAATCGTCTAAAAAACGAGCACAAAGTTCAGAAAGAAAGTTTTGTATTTGCAGTCGGAGCTGATATAACTTTAACTGACATTACAGATGGAGCGAACATGATATAAACAATTTAGTTCCGCTTAAACAGCACACAATGTGTAACCACTTCAGCCCCCATGATAAGTATTCTCATCATAGCAACTTGGGCTAAAAACAAGCTTGCAGCTGCAATAGCTTGTTTTCATCACAAAATTCTTGCTTTTTAGTCAGTGTAGAAATGATTGTTTTTACCCCCCATCCTGATACAGAGTGTGATACCGAGCGTGTGCTGCAGACAGGATGTTGCATTCTGTATAGCTGGTGAGAGGCACAAACAGGAAATTATCTTTTTGTTCAGCATCATTGATCACTAGGCGTAAAAAATAAATAAAAAATGGGGGAGGTGCTTTACCCGGTGATTTATACAGGCATTGTGAAGTATATACGTATTGCAGATCAAGAGAACCGCACACCTGTATGGGGTGGGTGCTGGTTCAAGGATCCTTAAAAAGGAACTCCAGTGAAAATAATGTAATAAAAAAAAGTGCTTCATTGTTACTATAATTATGTATAAATGATTTAGTCAGTGTTTGCCCATTGTAAAATCTTTCCTCTCCCTGAATTACATTCTGACATTTATCACATGGTGACATTTTTACTGCTGACAGGTTATGTCACAGGAAGTAGCTGCTGCTTGCTTTTTCGGCAGTTGTAAACAGCTGCAAGCAGCTATTTCCCACAATGCAGAGCCCCCTGATGATCCGTTTGTGAAAAGGAATAGATTTCTCATGTAAAAGGGGGTATCAGCTACTGATTGGGATGAAGTTTAATTCTTGGTCACGGTTTCTCTTTAAGGTGGCCACTAACAGTCTAATTTGTCTAAACATTGTCGTCTGATTGGATTTTCGTCGAACCAAAATTTGGATTTTCTTGTTGGTTGTTATTGTGTATTTACAACCAATCCGATCAGAATTCCTGATCGCTCGAACAATTTTTCGCTAGAAATTAGATAATTCGAAGAAAGGGTCCACACACAGACTTGCTGGAACTTCAATACATTTTTATTGCCACATTGCACACAAACGTAATATATCTGACCGTGTCACCGACGATCTCTTTGGGGTCAATCCGGTCCCCTTTGTCATTGCATAGAGCAGACAAATATATGACACATTGTCTGCCCCATGCCTTGACAAAGGGGACCGGATTGGCCCCGAAATGATTGTCGGTGACACAGACATATTACGTGTGTGTGCAATGGGACAATAAAAATGTATTGAAGTTCCAGTAAGTCTGTGTGTGGACCCTTCCTTCAAATAGTCCATATACATAAGACCACTTCATGTGTGAGCACGCCAATACAGTACAATAGAGAGCAGCAAGTAAACTGCAGTATCCAGATATGAGTGGGCTAAACCACTGAAAACGGCATTGTGATTGGTTGATATCCGTGACAGCACGCTGGCCGTCTCTATTACTTCATGAAATGCGTGAGGCAGGTTTCACACAAATTTGCCTCATGAAACGCATTCAATGCACACCCAGTGTAAGGGAATAGGTGGTTCAAATTTCAAGCAAAATCTCATTCACGGTGCATGCGCAATTTGTTTTTGGACAGCCGGCCAGATAGATTTTTCATACAAAGACAAACGCTTTTCTCCTGGCGGACTCAAAGTGAAAGAGCTGCAGCCACTAGGACGCGCTCTATAGGCAGTAGCAGTTTTAGGGAGACTTGCCTAAGGCCTCCTGCTGAATAGGTGCTGGCTCACTGAACAGGCAGAGCTGAGATTCGAACCCAGGTCTCCCATGTCAGAGGCAGAGCCCTTAACCAGTACACTATCCAGCCACTTAGTACACTATCCAGCCACTCAGTACACTATCCAGCCACTCGTCACATTATTATTATTTAGTATTTATATAGCGCCAACATCTTCTGTAGCGCTGTACAGAGTATATTGTCTTGTCACTTAACTGTCCCTCAAAGGGGCTTACAATCTCTAATCCCTACCAGAGTCATATGTCTATGTATGTATTGTGTAGCGTATGTATTGTAGTCTAGGGCCAATTTAGGAGGAAGACATTTAAAGAGAAACCATATGCAAGAATTGAACTTCATCCCAATTAGTAGCTGATACCCCCTTTCCCATGAGAAATCTTTTCCTTTTCTCAACGGATCATCTGGGGGGTTTGGCCTGTATGACTGATATTGTGGTGAAACCCCTCCCATAGTGTGATGTTAGGACCATGGTCCTGACAGTGTCCTGTCTGTGAACCTCATTGCATTGTGGGAAATAGCTGTTTACAGCTGTTTCCAGCTGCCAAAAAAGCAAGCGGCATCTTCTTCCACTGACATCACCTGCCAGCAGTAAAAATGTCACCATGTGAAAATATCAGAATGTAAATCAGGGAGAGGAAAGATTTTACAATGGGCAAACACTGACTAAATCATTTATACACAAAAATGAAAATGAAGGACCTTTTTTTGTTACATTATTTTCACTGGAGTTCCTCTTTAAGTCATCTGTATGTTTTCTGGATGTGGGAAGAAACCGGAGTGCTATGGACATGCGAGTAGTTTTGCATACGAACACTCGTGGTGTCCGAAAACCTACGTGTAAAAATGCGTGTGCGATTTCAAAGCATCGTAGTGTGAACTCTGCTTAGTGTGGCTGTTTGGTGGGCCGTTGTGTTCCCAGTATTGTACAGCTCTGGCAGGGAACACACTTGCAGAGGCGGTTTTCCCTGCAATTCCAGGGTTTCCGTTCTAGTGCGTCCACATTTGCAATCGCTTTTTCCACCTGTGCAGCGACTGCGTTTACATTTTTATGAATAAACTAGCAGACCCAAGCCCGTTTAGAAACGGGCTCTAGGGTCCGTGTTTTTTGCCACCGCATGTACTGCACATGTGCACGCCCCCGCCACGCGTGCACCCGCCGCACACCCGGCCGTCCGCTCACACGCCGCCCGCTCGGCTCCCTGGCCCCGTCCTCCTGTGTGTGAGAGGCTGGGTCCGTGCTGCGCACATGCGCAGTAGCAAAAAACACGGACCCAGCTACACAAAGACAACTGTCCCTGCTGTACGCAGGGACAGTTGCCTATTATTATATACAATACATTGTATTTATTCTTTTCCGGGTGAAAGCGTTCACTTCCTGCTGACGTCAGGAAGAGAAAATACCGAATCGGTCTGCAAAAGCGATTTGCCCAAAATTGTAGCGCACAGTGGAGCGTCGGGAGGGGAAAAACGTGCACAAAATCGCAAAACACTTGCGTTTGCGATTTCGATGTGAACAAGGCCTGAGCTTGTTCCCTGCCTGACCAGACCGCTGTGTGCGTCCTGTGTTCCCCTTTTTCCATTTCTCACTCATCTCTGCAATATCACTCACACCTGTTTTAAAAGCATTTTAAGATGGCGAAGCAGTAACTATTAATAACCCCAAAAATATTTATGTTAGAAGCTGGCGCCTAATTGAGCTAAAAGCAAATTTAATGTTAGAGAGCTGAAGGCTGGAAATAAATCTTGTGCTCGGAATTTCACAAAAGGATCAGAGACGGAGTTATTTTATGGCGGTGATACGTAAAGGACGCGCGGCACAATCCTCTGCGCGCCGTCATTAGGCGAGCGTGTCCCCATTCAGTCTGCGGTGAAATTTCATTATACTGGATAAAGTGCTTCAGTGGAATGACGGGCGTTTAATCTTAGTCTGAAGCTGTGCGTGCCGCGTTCACCGGCCGATCTGATTATACGCTTTTCTCTGCCTTTATTATAATCGTGGCGGTATTGTACAGCCGCGGCAGCCATGTGACGACCGGCCGCTTTATCTGGTTAGGGTAGCCAGGGCGCCCCGCTACATTTTCTGCAGATGCTGGATATTACAATATATTTACAGTCCTAGAAACTGGATGATGCTACATTTAATGGGAGCGCTCTGAGATCCAGTAGCCTAGCTTTACTTTAAAGAGTTTTTTCATTCGTTCCTGCAATTGACCAAAAACTGCTGTAGAAATGTTTCATCTTCCTAAAGGGAACCAAGCATTGTTTTTAATTTCCAGGGCAGCTGAATAGCACATTAAAAATGCATGCTAAAACTGTGGCTTATTAATAGAACAAAAATTCATTTTACCTCATCTTTTTACATTTAAGGGTTAATTACAGGCAGTAACCTTCTACCTCCTCTACTTCCGCTATCCTCAAGCAGTCTGCAAACCACAGAAAAATGGCAGACAAGGACTATTCTAATTAGACTTAATTACCCTGGCGTGGCCAGGGAGAGAGCGCTGCCCAACGGCAGCTCTAGAAAGCCTGCAGGAATGCCCCTAGTGGGCTTTTGAGCAGGGAATACCTCTGCTCCCAGTACCCTCCAAGATAGCGACAGATATTGTCGCTAATCTCGGGGGGCTATAGTGCGGCGATGAGTTGACTATAGCATGGTGGTGGTGGGGTCTATAACGCGGCAGTAGGTGGGCAGAGAGCAGCGGTGTGGCGACACAGAGGCATGCCTAGATTCTCTTTAAAGGTTTTTATGCTGTTGCTTATCTTTAAGAGTAGAGAGGAAGTTCTCAGTTCAGGTCTGCTTTAAAGCGGTTTAAAACCCTGACGTAATATTCAATAAAAACATGTTTACCTACTTTATATATGCCATAAGGATATCATATTTGCATTTGTGCATAAGTATTAGTATTTATTTAGAAGTTATAGGTTTCCAAAAGTACAGTTTTTTGCTTTGTGAGCTGACTTTGCATTTTATTAATAACTGTTTTTATTAATTGCTGTATTGCAGGCAGACATGCTTTCAGTGTCTCTCTGTCTCCAGCAGCTTCTCTGCAGTCAGGGAATGTGTCACATTCCTCACTTGATACATTTAAGTAAACACAAGATAACATTCTCTAAAGTTCAGATGCATCTGCAATTCACTGCATGGAACTTTCACGCTCTGTGTGTAACTCTTCGAATGCTGGTCTAGTAAAAAAAAAAAAATGCTGGTTGCATATAGTATGCTGTAAATAATGTTTTAGTGCAAAGATGAAATGCTGGGTTATATTCCGCTTTAAGTTTTAGCGCATTAACACTTTAAATTCTACTTAATTCCTTGGCTCTCTGGGGAAACAATACACAATGAATTGATCTTTGCAGTGGGCGGAGAGAGCTCTCGCCCAGGTCATCAGTTGGGGGAGTGCTGAACATTAATGTGTGCCTCTCTTTGATATTCCCGCTCTGGGAATCGGATGTGTGTGCCAGTCTCTGCCCTGAGAGACTGGCTGCATCTATTCAGCCTTGTCCTGGTAGTGTTCAGCCTGTGACTCACCAGCTGGGATCCGGGTTACAGGCCGAGGAATGTTGGCACCGGCTCAGACAAGGGAGACAAGTTCATCTCGTTCTTCTTGGACTTTGGTCTAAAGGCAAATCTAAGAACTCGGGCTACTGGTTTGGCACAGCTGTAAATAAGCACTGCAGATTGAGACCTGGGCACAGCAGTAAAGTCACCATCTGATAGCTTAGTGAACGGAGTGTTACTATTTTTGAGGCTCATGCCTGTTTTGAAGTAAATCTGCAACTATTTATTTTTAACCTTATATTCTTACATCAGTAGGTAGAAGCTTTTGGATAATCCAGAACCTTCCTTGATCCACGGCGACCCCTTCGCTGCTGAATGGGACTCTCCTTATCTTCGTGCCCGCACTCCCCTCCATGTACGATAGCAGCCACACAGCCCAGGCACAGAGATGGATTAAGATGTGCCTAGGCAAGATAGTAGATTTGGGCCCCCTCGAAGGTCTTTTTAGTAAGCTGAAGTGGAGAGCGGTCAGAGAAGGTTGCAGGTAGGCCCCTTGATGCCCACCTGCCTAGGTTGCCTGGTGGATGATCCTACTTTGCCCAGGCACCAGTGGGTCCACACCTGCACAGTAGCATGGAGAAGAAAGCTGTGGGGTAGTGGCTTCTTGCTACTCCACAGACTTGTGCTGTACCGTGTTCCTGTGCAGTGCAGCGGTGCTTGTACACGGAGGGGTGCGTGGCCAGTGAGCAATCGTTGACTTTAAAGTTCGAGATTTGTCCGAGGGTCCCAGTACAGTGCAGGAGGGGCTTAAGGTGGCCACACACAATACAATAAAATTAACAATTTTTACGGCAATTTGATAAATATGATCGGATCTCCCCCAAAAATATTGGAAGCTTTTTTTTTTCATTTGACTGAAAAATCGGATTTCCCATTTCTTCTTTTTTTTTAATTCTGGAAATTTTTCAAAAGATTGTATGATGTGTGTTACATAGTGAATTTATTAATATATACACCTTAGCAATTTTCTGAGAGTTTCCAATCACTTTTATCATAATTGGGGAAAAATTGAACATATGTGGGTGGTACATTGGTCATATTTTTGAAATGTTACAATCAAAAACTGATTGCAAATTTTAAATTGAACAGATATTGAAAAAATTGTATGATGTGTGACTACCTTTAGGGCGAACACTCGCAATCCAGCGCAGGAGACTTGGACGCAGCCGGCACCACCATAGGCCGTAAGAGGAATTACGGCTATAGCGGCGCACAGTGAGTAACTTCAGCGCCGTCAGAAGAGGGAACTGAAGTTACTTTTAGGCTGGTTTCACAGTGGGACGTTACAGGCGCACGTTAGAGCAGCCTGTAACGCACCCCACCGCACAGTAATGAAAAATCAATGGGCTGTTCACAGTGCCCACGCTTTGTTACATAGTAACGCTGCGCCACCAGACAACGTACTGCATGCAGTACTTTCTAAGCGGTAGAGCCGCGTTAGACTGCTTGCACATGCTCAGTAACGTTGGGGAGGAGCGGAGAGCGACCAGGCACATGGCTAATTAATATTCACTGCACTCAGTGAAGTGCAGTGTTTACTTCCTGGAGCGGCCGCTCTGTGCAGCGATTGGCCGGCGGGACCACGTGATGCCGCATGCGTACAAGAGTATGCATCACGGCATCACGGACGCCAGAGTGAGCTGCACAACGCGGCTCACTCCGACGTCCAAAGCAGGGAGCACCAGGCGTTGTGTTAGGGGCACGTTATGCGACCATAACGTCCCCTAAAACGCAACGTCCTGGTGTGAAACCAGCCTTAAAACACTGTATTTTGTCCTCCAGCAATAACTGGAAGCCAAGTAATTCGCCATTAATTCCCCACCATCCACGCAGACCTGGAGGGGGGATAGTAATTAACGTCGCCGGGACTTGTGCAGGAGCAGGATAAGCCACACCCGCTGTATCCTGTGCCCAAGTCTCCTGGCTCCTCTCATACTCCCTTTAGGGAGACTAGGAAGCCTCTGGACTATCTATAGTCTTCTCCCCCACTGAGAAAAGTATATTTTTTATTTATTTATTTTTGTAACTTTACAGTGATCTCAGTAGCACATTCAAAATGCA
Source organism: Hyperolius riggenbachi (assembly GCF_040937935.1). Lineage (NCBI taxonomy): Eukaryota > Metazoa > Chordata > Amphibia > Anura > Hyperoliidae > Hyperolius > Hyperolius riggenbachi. Next base: position 64,164,003 of record NC_090647.1, read on the forward strand.
TGCTAACAATGTGCCTCATTAATAATAATAAAAAAAAAATGTACCTCTTCTTTTTACATTTAAAAGTTTAGCAGAGGCCTTTATGACCCTACTTCTCAAACCTGCCCGACCAGACATTTCAGGCAGATAAGGACTGATGTAATTATTTTATTGCACACATTAGCAGAGAGCAAAAAAAAGCTTTCATCAGCAGGGGTGGGTGGGGAGATAGAACACTGTGCTTCAAAGAGTTTAGAGAAATCACATAGGCTATCTTCACACCTGCCCCTGGATAAATAATGGGCAACTAGAAGGGGGGCATGTCATCTCTTATAGCTATTAAAAACCTGAAACTTCAGGAAAAAAGTGACGTTTGGTTCCCTTTAAAAGCTTGGTCAGTCAGGTGACTTGCAACAGCCCAGCTGAAGAAGTTAATAGCAGGCAGGGTTATGGCGTCCCTGTTCCCTGGCATCCTCTTGGTGTTTACACCACAAGAATGCCAGGCACAGACCCATCTGCCTGAGAAGATCACAACCTACAGCTCTGAATGTTTTTCTTTTTTTTTTTCCCTTTTATTTGGTATGGTGTAATGAAGAAAATGTGCAGACAAAAACAATGTTGCCATTTAACGCCTGCAGGGAACTAGGAAATCATTTCTGGAGCTTGGCTGTCAGTGGTTATGTTGCAGTTTTTATTTACATTCTTTTCTATTTCCTGAAAGACCAGTTGTTTACTGTAAAGATGACAGACTTGTATCTAAGGTGTGTTTATGGGAGTGGGAAAGATACAGGTTTCCCTCTGCTACTCTCATTGGCTGTCTTCCCACCTTTCACTGGAATGCCTCTTGTATGTGTCGGTTGCTCTGTCAGTGCTGATGTTCCCCAGTGGTGCTGCTGTCAGTCCTGTGCCTCTCCTCACATCAATCCCATCAGTCTATAGTATAGTCAGGCTGGTCATACAAGTAGCATAAACACTTTGGCTTAACCTAGATCAGTGATGGCTAACCTTGGCACTCCAGCTGTGACAAAACTACAAATCCCATCATGCCTCTGCCTCCCCAAGTTATGCTTAGAGCTATCAGAGTATTGCAATGCCTCATGGGACTTGTAATTCCACCACAGCTGGAGTGCCAAGGTTAGCCATCACTGACCTAGATCATATGTAGATGCCCTAAAGATTAATAATGATATTGTCAACTCCACACAGACATCATATATGGAGTTCTCCTTTAAACCTGAACTTAGAACTTAGCAGAGAGCAGGGAAGGGAGGGACAGGAGAGGGCACCAGACTGGAGGGGAGGACACAATGCTGAGGGTAAGAAAGAAGGAAATGCTACTACAGATATAACTGCGAGTCGGTTCTATGCCACTATGATGTACCAGATGTAATCTTTATATGTTTATTTAACTCTAAATTACAATGTAACACATTGTAAATCACAACTCTCTGCAATTTTCAATGTGCGTTTTAAACTTGCACTGCAAGTAGCTTCTTCCTGCATACAATGCTTTCCTATTGGGCCACAAAAACTCATAGATGTGATACTGTATTTCTCTTGATAAAAAGGATGATTATTAAAAAGGCGAGTGCATGAAAAACACAAAACGCACACAAAAATGCAATTCCAAAAATGTAGAAAAAACTGAAGAACAGAAACGCACATGGCAGAAAATTCATGGTTTTCTGTACAGACTCGTGTGCTAGCCTTAATCAAGTCCCAGCTAGTTCCTCTCTGCTCAGTATAGTAGTAGTTGCAGTGCTGGTGACAAAGAGTGCAGTGGGAGGGGTTTAAACTGGGTCAGGTGATCTGCTCTGTTTAGTAAAATGGAACGCCCCCTCACTGCTGGCAAAAAGGGGCTACTGAATCCTGCCTGACATGCATTTTCCATGATGAGTTTATTGCTAAAATGACTCCAAATATACAATCATGTGCTTTAAAAACAAAAGGGAGGCTTAATTAAGGCTTTAGTGATAAATTGTAATGCTGAATAAAATACCAATAACCTTTTTCTTTAGCAGTTCTGTGAGCTGCACGGTTACTGTAGACGGAGCATACGTTGGGAAGAAATCCTTATGATAAACATAAGGCAGATTAATTATGAAAACATCGGGCAGCCCTACCGGATTCTCAGCTCAGCTAATTAGCGAGTCGCAGAAAGCGCTGCAGAGGAGTCCTGGCATCGGGCCCAGTATCAGCAGCGCCACAGAGGAGATGCAGGAAGTGGCGCTGTGGGCATACAGGGCTGTAGTCCCGGGGGTCAGGCTCAGGCTTCTATTACAATGCAAATGAGGCGTGACTCGCGCTCTAGGCTCCAAATGTCAGCGGAGAAAGTTCAGAGCTTTAAATTGCTCCATCAGGTGCTGGATGAGATTGCTTTTTGTGCTTTGCAGCTTTCTGAACTCCTCTCCCATTTGTGGCATTTTAACTGACCACGTGCTAAAACCCCTATATGAATAAAAAGAAAGAAAACTAGAAAAAAAAAGTTAAAAGAGGAACTGTAGTGAAAATAACAGAATGAAAACAATTGCTTATTATTATTATTTTTTTTTACAATATTAATTTCTAAATTATTTAGTCAGTGTTTGACCATTGTAAGATCTTTCCCCTGAAATGTATCACTGGTAGTGACATATTTAGTACTGCCAGGTGATCTCTGCAAATGTTTAGATACTGAGAATTTTGAAGCCAGAGAAAATATACCTGGTCTCCCACAATTTTGGGGGAAGAAAGGGGAGAGATTTCTGCATAGCTAAAAAGCCTAGGCTAAACATCACTGGGATGGCAGAGCTACATTCAATATACATCAATATGTAGCTTTAGGATCCAGAGGTACTGACCCAGACTGTGAAGCATGAGGTCATGAATTTTACTCCCGGGTCAGAGAAAAAAAATAGGAAGTGTATCTGATGCTGCCTAGTGATGGGCTTCCGAATAGCCTCGCTGCTCGTAATCGTTATTGCAATTACGTCTTGCTGGTCGTGGTGGGTGTTACCAATGTCACCACCTACAGCTGATGCGGCCCTCGTTCCGTTCCACGTCACTTCAATGCTACCTCCTTCTGGGTTTGAAGGAGGAAGCATTGGAGTGACATTGAACACTAGTGAACAAGAGGTGGACTGCATCAGCTATAGGCGGCAACGTGAGTAAGTTGACCCCCACCGGAGTCAGCAAGAAGTAATCAAAATTACAACTAGGAATGCCGGGGCTATTTGGAAGCCCATTAATAATGCTGCCATCTTCTCCTGGGAGAGATCTAGCTGTGAAATTTCCCGGCAGTGTCGTGCATGTGCAACAATGCATGCTGGGAAATGTAGTCCATGGATGCGAGAACAGCTCTGTATCCAACAATCTCAACATTGAACTAGTGGTTAGGCTGGGTGGGTTACAGAGTGTAGTCATGATTTGCCCACAATCGTAAACACCACTATGGACTCGCTTTTAGGCAGCTAGATAACCTCTACTGTGTGAATTAGGCCATGTGGCCTAATACATTCTTGTTGGAAGTGTCATCGTGGATTGATTAAACTGCAGTATAGTAAAGCAACCACAAGATGTCACTGTGTATGTAAAGTGCTGCTATGATCTCTATGGTATTGTGATTTCCTGGGCTGGCAGACCTACATTTAATATACAGCAATATGTAGCTGTAGGAAGTCTAAGTCAGCTGAGAAGATCCAGAGGTACTGCCCCTGACTGTTAAGCAGGAGTTCATAAGTTTGACTCTCGGGTCAGAGAAAAAAAAATAGGAAGTGTGTCTGATGCTGCCTAAGGATGAGCTTCCGAACAGCCTCGCTGTTCGTAATCGTAATTTCGATTACTTCTTGCTGGTCGTGCATAGATCCCGACTGAAGGGTCTTAACTTTTCATGTGCTGGAAAACAATATGAGGCTCTTTCCTTTGCTACTAATGTTCTATTTCTTATCTGTACTACACATACAATTCATTATATCATACGTTTATTTTCACTTCAGGTTTGCTTTAAAGAAAGTTGATCTGTAATTGGTTGCTATGGATGACTGCACGGTCCTATTCTTCATCATTAAATAAGCCCATATGTTTCCTGCGCTCTCTGCTTAGCGCCTTTTTTGGCAATGACGGGCCGGGGAGGGGAATGTGAAATTAGGTTAAAAAATATACATTTGTTCTACGTTTCTAATAACCAGATTTGCGGTCCAGCTTCACATTCCTGCAATTATCCCATCTGAGGCAGAGCCGGAGTCCTCCAACTATGACAGAAGTCCTTAAAATCACAAATTCTCAAAACTTCCTGCCGGGCCAATGTTTATTTTTCCAGTTCGGTTTATTAGGAAATATCTTTCTTACGGCTGCAGATCGCTCTAGCAGCTGCAAGGCATGTGTTGCTCCAGGGAACGTCCTGTGCTGAGGCATTGTGGGAAACTGCTGTAGGCTGTTGCCTTCAGGTTTCATACCCATCAGAGCTACAGTAAGGGCCAGTTCATCCTTATGTTAAAACTAGGATCTGTCTCCACTTGATAGCAAAAAACGAATCCGCTTGCCATGTTGCACTAAGCAGAACACAGATTCCGAACTTTGCACATTTTCCCGGACCGGACGAGAAAATGTATTGCAATGAACCACTTCCCTTCCCCCGGATCGAGTAACTACGTCTCTCCCCGCCGCGCGTTCCAGCTCGCCCCCCACGCACATTACTGCCGCTGATCTTTAGCCACTAGATCACATCTCCCATTCATTCATCTAAGTCCCCGTGTGAATGACCGCAGTCGTCTATGAGACGGCGCCGTCATTCACAAAACTTATCCACGCATTGCTTCTTGTTTGTGTAGCAATACTACACATAAGGAAGTGAGTAGTAAGGACATCTTGTGGCCAAATAGTAAAATTACATTACATTTTTTTTTCAATAAAGGACCTACTTATTTTTACATTCTAAATTAACTCCTGACCTCCCACACTCTCCCAATAGTTACCATTTTTTTTTTTTGGGGGGGGGGGGTAAAAAATTACAAATAATAAAAAACTCCCATAAATTGTTACCTTAGGGACTTAACTTTTTTAATATGTATGTAAAAAGGGTATATTACAATTACTATTACTTCAAAAATTATGGGCTTATAATAAGGGATGGACAAAAAACTGAATAATACACCTTCATTTCCAAATAAAATATTGGTGCCATACATTGTACTAGGGAAAATGTTAAACGTTGCAATAACTGGGACAAATGGGCAAATAAAATGTGTGGGTTTTAATTATGTTAGCATGTATTATTTTAAAACTATAATGGCCAAAAACTGAGAAATAATGATTTTTTTTCAATTTTTTTTCTTATTTTTCCTGTTAAAACACATGTAGACATAAATAATTATTAGCAAAAACTACCCCCCAAAGAAAGCCTAATTAGTGGCGAAAAAAACAAGATATAATAGATTGTTGCCTTGTGATAAGTAGTAATAAAATGATAGGCGAATGAATGGAAGGAGTGCTGACAGGTGAAAATTGCTCTGTTTTTTTAAGAGGAAAAACCCTTTGAGGTGAAGTGGTTAAAGCCTATGAACATAAACTGTGTCTGTTCTCACTAGGCTAGTCGCCAAGTCCGCTTTCGCCTGTTTCGATTGCTGTGGTGATGTAAAGATTCAAGTGTGCTGCCACCGCTCGGTCCCCATATACAGCCCGGTGGCCGGCTGAAGCATGGTGATCTCCACTGGGCTGGACCAATGAGAATCCTCAGCATCAGGGAGGCTTGTCATTGGTTCATGGTGGAACAATGACAATTCTCCCTGTTGCTAGGGAGAGTTGGTCTAGTGTCTCATATGGGGAATCCCATGATCCTACCGGGTGTGTACCGAGGGACCGAGCGGCGGTGGGACTCGTGAGTGGCAGTGCATTCTGGTTGATGTGATCGAAGCACATGGGCAGACGCGGAGCAGCGGAGAGTGAAAGTGCTGCTAGTAGATGAAAAACAGACGGAATGCATTGTCTTACCATGCCTGTTTTGCATCCGGCCCTAAGACCTCTTTCCTGCCGACTGCTGAACTGCTGGTTTGTTGAGCAGACACACGTAGTGACCCCAAGCAGGACTCCACCCTCAGCAGATATATATCCAATACTTTTTTTATTGCATATCGACGGCAGTATATCTGCTGAGGGTCGAGTCCTGCTTGGAATTGCTACGTGTTTGGACTTGGGGGCTTGATGGACCTCCTTCCATACTAGGACTCCCCACTAACAATTGATTCCTGAGGCGGGTAGATATACTTTTTGCTACAATTTGTTGAGCAGTTGAGCCACTCGGCTACTGATCACATGCGCCATTCGGCTGAAATGACATGCAACCAAATGGCAGTGTTTAGTAACACCAGGCGTCACATTTGACAGGCAACTGCATTGCCCAGCAGCAAAAAATAGAAAATAAAGTCTCATGTCGCATCTGAGAATGGTGACCACTTTGCTCAGGTGCAACTACATGGGGGGCTGCCTGTCCATTGCCAATCCCGCGCGGCAGCAAGCGCCCGGGAGGTGAATTCACCACCTTCAGCTGCTTGTGGAATAGAGGCCTTAGGTGCCTTTCTCATGAGTTGGGAAGTATTGACCTTGCAGGTACAGTGCTGCCCATAATTATGTATACCCCTGGCCAATTTAGCCCTAAAGAGGAACTGCAGTGAAAATAATGAAATTAAAAAAGTGCTTAATTTGCACAATAGTTACATATAAATAATTTAGTCTGTCTTTGCTCATTGTAAAATCTTTCCTCTCCCTGATTTACATTCAGACATTTATCACATGGTGACACCTTTACTGCTGGCAGGTGATGTCACTGGAAGGAGATGCTGCTTGCTTTTGTAGAAGTTGGAAACAACTGTTATTTCCCACAATGCAACAAGGCTCCCACAGTGTGATGTCGGTACCTAGGCGCTGACATCACACTGTGGGAAGGGTTTCACCACAATATCAGCCATACAGCGCCCCCCGATGATCCGTTTGAGAAAAGGAATAGATTTCCCATGGGAAAGGGGGTATCAGCTACTGATTGGGATGAAGTTCAATTCTTGGTTACAGTTTCTCTTTATTCAACCAGCAAGTCATTTTTTGATAGGAAATGACATAGGTGTCTACCAAAAGATAAGACAATGTACAAAAGGAATTATTGTGGAAAAAACAAAACATTTTCAGCTTTTATTTACAGTATATTTGTGTCTGTGTTGCTTGCAAACATTCACTAAAGTCACTATATTTTCCTAGAAAGCGCAGTGCTGAAAGGTTTCTGCAAGAGTTTGCCTTTCATGTTTTAAAGCGGACCTGAACTTAGAACTTCCTCTTTGCTCTAAAAGATAAGCAGGCCAGCAGCGTAATAATGTTTAAAGAAAAACATTTCTTTGTTGCAGCTGATACAAATCCTGCAATAAATATGCAGTGGGGCTACTTCCTGCAGACATAGGGCTCGATTCACAAAGCGGTGCTAACCCAGTTATAGGGCCTGATTCACAAAGCGGTGCTAACAGTTAGCACGCTGGTGAAAAGCCCTTTATCACACCTAAACTCAGTTTAGGCATGATAAGTTTAGGTGTGATAAGTTTAGGGGCTCGATTCACCAAGCGGTGCAAAGTGTTAGCACCGTGGTGAAAAGGCCCTTATCACGCCTAAAGTCACTTTAGGCATGATAAGTAGAAACTCGCGCGAAGTTGCCGCGCGAACGTAGTTCGGGGTAAGCCGCCGGAGGGTGCTGCTCAGGCCCTGCTGGGCCGATTTGTTTAATTTTTTTTTTGCTGGACGCAGCTAGCACTTTGCTAGCTGCGCCAGCACCCTGATCGCCGCCGCCGCGCGCCCGATCGCCGCTATACGGTGCGGCGCGCGGCCCCACCCCCCCCAGACCCCGTGCGCTGCCTGGCCAATCAGTGCCAGGCAGCGCCGAGGGGTGGCCCGGGACTCCCAATGACGACCCGACGTCAGTGACGTCATTCCGCCCCGTCGCCATGGCGACGGGGGAAGCCCTCCAGGAAATCCCGTTCTTTGAATGGGATTTCCTGATCGGAGATCGCCGAAGGCGATCGAAGAGGGCGGGGGGATGCCGCTGAGCAGCGGCTATCATGTAGCGAGCCCTATACATGATATAGAAAAAAAAAAATTAAAAAAAAACTGCCGTGCTGCCTCCTGGCATATTTTTTTATACCGCCAGGAGGGTTAAAGACAGCCCGAGGTGGACTCATAAAATAAAAAAAAAAGTACTACTTTATCCGGGGGGCTGAGTGGATCAAGTAGCCTCAAAAACCGCCACTTCCTGCCGCTTTTGTGGGCCGCACTGGCCCACTTTCACTTTTGTGACCTCTGGGTCACGACACTGTAAAGAGAGATTCATTCTCTCACCAGCGTGCAGGAAGCAGCGGGAGGCGCGGCTAGGGAGAGAGAGCTACCCAATGGCAGCTCTGGAAAGCCTGTAGGAACACTCCTTGTGAGCGTTTTGAACAAGGAATCCCTCTCCCCTGTAGATGGCGGCAAATAATGTCTCCAATCTCGGGGGCACAGGTGGGTTGGGGACACAGAGGCATGTCATGAGGCAAAGAACATGCCTATGTGTCCCATCTGCCCCTCCAAGAACCACCTCGGATTCTCTTTAAGAGAGCTAGTGCTACAATGGTTACCCACAATACATCTCTCTGGAATATGCAAATTCTCTCTTTATGCCCCTAATGGGTTCTTACCTAAGTAGAGGGGCACTTCTGGATGATCCAGAGGCTTCTCTTCGACCCCCCTGCAACTTGCAGTTCCAGTGCTGGGACAAGGGCTTGCCAACAGAGCTTGAAAGCACTGAGCATGCCCAGATGGCTCACGCCAGCACAGCAGCACGGAGTCGAATGGGCTTGGCATTTTTTACCAAGCCCTAGCGGTAGCTTCTTGCTACTGCGCAGGTGCACGTCGGCCTGTGCCTGCACAGTTCGGCAGCGCACATTAATGCACGAGAGCACGGCCCCAGCGCTGGATCGGTGGTCAAGAGGAGGAGGATGTGGGAAGCTTCTAAAGGATCCAGGTCTTCCAATGCCAAGATTTGCCTACAACAGTGAACGCCACCATGGACAAGCCAGATCCTGAATGCTGAAAGCTGCACATAGCTTCTAGGAAACAAGATAACCTCTGTGTGAATAAGGCCATGTGGCCTAATGCTAGGTACTCACGATACAATTTTTTGACGGATTTAATGTCAGATCGACTATTTTTCAACAGGTCCGATCTGATTTCCGACCGATTTTCCTTTCACTTCGATGAAAAGCGATTGGAAATCAGATCGGACCTGTTGGAAATAATCAATCTGACAGTAAATCTGTCAGAAAACTACATAGTGTGTACCTAGCATGACTCATTTTATGGCGTGGTGGTTGGAGGACACTTGGTGAAGAATTTTGCTAGCTATGTGATGTAAACTAATAACTCATCTCTCGTTTCGTGATGAATTCATCTGGCTCTTGCTTCAGCCAGCTGATGGCTTCATGTTGATGTTATTGTGAAACCCACGCTTTGGTTTTCACCTGCTATTTTCACCAGTCATTTTTCTTGCCTGCTATCCTTAGACCTTCAGTCTGCCTTCCCCATCCACACACCAAGCGTGTCACCCTCAACAGGCTCAGACTCCGTTCTCGTAAATACTTTGATGACAAGTTTAAGAGTCTGTGGGTTCCATCAGGTCTGTGGAGAACAATAGTCAGAGGATATGTCCTGCTGAAAATGTGTGATTTCTGTTAAACCTGAGAAGCTAGAGTTAATTAAAACAATGTTGAGCCTGAACCAGGCAGGGAAAGTTGGACTTTCTGCATAAACAGAGATGGACTTGGCTGGATGCTGTTGATTACTTTAGTCATAAATCAAGCTCTGCTAACTCTCCTGGTGTTCTTCCATATTTACAATCTGGCTGGAGGTTTCCAAAATGTTAGCCAGAGCACTGCCAAGATGATGTGATCTTGTCAGGATGAAAACATGGGTGGTGCCACTTAGGGGTGTGATAACAAATCATGATATCCCCAGTGATGCTTCCCTCCACTTTCCTGTCTCCCATGGTGAGGCCTACAGCCTGGGGCTGCACCTGACAGGGGCCATATAACTAGTGCAGCTACTATAATTCCCTCTTCCAGCATAACAAGTCTGATCACGATTGGACCCCTTACCTTTCATCCCCTTCAAAAAAAAATGTAAACAACATGAGACCCTCCACCTCATATTAGTGGCCATGTCCTGCCCGCGATCCCAATGCCCTTTTGTATAGGTATATCACCCCAAGTGCACTCCTAGTGTTGGCCCAGGGTTCCTCCCCAAGTGCACCCCAAGTGCACTCCCAGTGTTCGCAACCTCACCTGCTCTTCCCGTGCAGAACAATGCAGGGAAGCATGTGTGGTGACCAGTTATAGCATAGGCACAGTCCCTCTCCTCTGATCTGATTTGTTGTCCTTTCCACTTCTCATATCTGCATCCGTCTCCTGCTTCTTTGAGGACCACAGGATTGTTGATAGAAGGTGGATGTGAGGAGAGGAAGAGCTTCCAAAAAGCAAGACTGGAGAAGGATGACAACAACTCATGTCATAACTTGTAAACTGGGCACCTGCTGTTTCCTTATGCCACCCTGTGTGTCCCAGGATGTCACCCAGTGTCGGTTCACACTTCCATCTTTACTGGTTGCATGCCATTTCTTCAAGCCAATGACTCATTACGTAGTAAAGAAAGATGGAGCTGTGACAACCAGAGATGAGTTCATAACTACACATGGTCTACAACGTATTAGGCCCTCAGACCTGGCATCACCAGAGCAGAGACACCTCTACTCCATCTCCCGTGGACATAAGTGGACATTGGACCATGCAGTCCAATACAACATAGAAGGGGTGATACAAAAGTCTGTAGCCTCATGCAGAAAGAAAAGACTTAGGATCAGAAAACATTTCTATTTTTCAACATAAAATAAACCACAAGTATTTGAACACTTGATATTTGGCAGACACGTTGAAAATAACACAGTGTAACACAGTAACACCACCCTAATCAAATTACACTACTTCCACGCTGGGCTGCGGTCTTCTGCATCATCCCTTGTATAGCTCATGCTTATCATGGACACAAAGTTGTATAGTTAACGAGGACCTAAACTTTTTCACAAAAGAGAAGGAAAACACAGACAAACACCCTGGTTTTATTTAGAGATTACAGTCTGTCTAATTCTCCCTTACTAGTAATAAATCACTGTAATTTGTGCTGTCACCTCTGTCTGATCTGTGCTGCCTGTGCTGAGTTCAGAGGCTATATGTAAACACAGGAGATTAACCCTGTATGTGCTTCCATAAAACCTGGAAGTAATTAAAACTCAGGGCTGTGGACTCCAACTCTGACTCCAGGTGCCTAAAATTACTTCGACTCCACAGCCCTGCTAAAACTGCAGCAGCTCTAAGGTGCTCTGAAAGCTCTGAAAGCAGTAACAAAAAAAAAATGTTTTTCTGTAAAGGTTATTATAAAGTTGATTGTCTGTTATTGCAGAGAGGAAGTCCTGGGTTTAGGTGCGCTTTAAAGCGCACCTAAACCCAGAACTTCTTTTCTGCTCTAAAAGATAAGCAGTAATATCCGTAGCAATAATAATAATAATTTACAGAGAAACATTTCTAAGTAAATCTGCAGCGAAAATAAAAACAAAAAAACAGATACTCACCTAAGGAGAAGGAAGGCTCTAGGTCCTATAGAGCCTAGGTTCTCAATGTGTGGTAGGCGTATCCCAGAGGGTACTTCTGATGGTTCCAGGGGGTACTCGGGCTTTATATACTTAACCAAGAACAACAAATTTAGAGTTTTAGAAAATGATAAATCTTATTTAAACAACACCAAATTAGTATTTGACTAATTAAAAACAATAGTAAATGCTTGGAAATTGTTTAGAACCAATTATTATGTACTATGATTAAATATAGATTTGTCAAGGGGTACTTGTGATAATGTTTACTATGCTGGGGGGTACTTGGTGGGTACAGAGTTTTAAAAGGGGTACGCACAAATAAAATGTTGAGAAACACTGCTATAGAGCCTTCCTGTTCTCCTCACAGTCCCTGCGTTCCAGCGCTGTATCCCCAGTTCAAATCCCACATGCAGAAGCTTCAGTAGTCTTCAGGAGCCCAAGTGCTTCCGAAGACATGCGCATGCTCGTATAGCATGCGCGGTACAGAGTTACCGCCTTTGGGAGCACTCGGGCTTCTGAAGATTGCCGAAGCCTCTCACAGCAGCGGAAGTGAGCATTCTCCGGCCCATCGTTTGCAGACTGCTAACAGGGGATCCAGTGCTGCAATGAGAGGACCGTGGGAGGAAAGGGAAGGCTCTATATGACCCATAAACTTCCCTCTCCTTAGGAGAGTATCTGTTTGTTTTTTTTTTAATTTCAGACTCACTTTAAACAGCAGCATCTCTGTGGAGAAATGTAAACAGTTACTTCCTGGTTTCATGGAAGCACATACAGGGTTAATCTCCAGTGGTTACATATTGCCTGTCACTACAGCACAGCTTGTTATCTGTAAGTACAAACAGGGAGGGTTTTTCTGTTTTACTTCTCTCCCGTGGAAAAGTTTAGGTCCTCTTTAACTACTTGCTGACCGCTTCACGCCAACTGGCGTGAACGCGGCGGCAGCCCCAGGGCCGCTACACGCGGATTGGTGTGAACGGCTCTCTATGGGGCTAGCAGGAGATCGCGCGCAGGCTGCACGTGCATCTCCTGCGTGGTAGGCAGTGGGAGACTGTTAGACAGCAAAACCGCTGTCTAATTATGCTGTATAGCGCTGCGATCTGCAGCAGCGCTGTACTGGGGACAGCCGTGTGACAGCCAACCACGCTGATTGGCTGGCGGGGGGAGGGTGGGAGGGAGTAGGGAAAAAATAAATAAATAAATAAATTATAAAAATAATAAAATAAATATTTGTTTTAAAAAAAATATAAACACTGGTGGAGCAATCAGACCCCACCAACAGAGAGCTGTGTTGGTAGGCAGAAAGGGGGGGATCACTTGTGTGCTGAGTTGTGCAGCGCTGCAGCGAGGCCTTAAAGCTGCAGTGGCCAATTTCAAGAAAAATGGCCTAGTCTTTAGGGGGGCTGAGGTCCTCAAGAGGTTAAACTTTCAACAACCGTGTCACGCCGATGGGCATGAACACGGTGGCAGCTCCAGGACCGCCTAACGCCAGTTGGAGTCAAGTGCTGGGGCGGGGTTTTGCAGGAGATCGTGCTCACCGATGCGCGCGGATCTCCGCATCAGTCTCCCAGCGGCAATCTCCGCCAGGAGACTGTTATATGGCGAAACCACCGTCTATTTACTGTGTACAGCGCTGCAATCCACGGCAGCTCTGTACTGGGGACAGCCGTGTGACACGGCTGTCCCCCTGAGAGTGTCAGGAGCGATCTGCTGTCATAGGCTGATGCCTATGACAGCTGATCGCTATGATTGGCTGGCGGTGGGGGGGGGGGAGCGAGGGCCAAGTAGGACAAAATAAAAAGATAGCAATATTTATAAAAAAAAAAAAAAAAAAAAAAAAAATTAAATATTTGTATAAAAATAAACAAACATGCCGGCAGGGATAAGAGCCCACCAACAGAGAGCTCTGTTGGTGGGCAGAAAATGGGGAGGGGAATAACTTGTGTGCTGAGTTGTATGGCCCTGCAGCGAGGCCTTAAAGCTGCAGTGGCCTAATTTGTGAAAAATAGCCTGGTCACTAGGGGAATGTAAGCCTACAGTCCTCAAGTGGTTAAGCTTCCCTTTAAAATAGTTGATCTTTCTCATCCATTCTAGCTGAACTTGTGAACTAAGACATTACGATACCTCTGGGTCAATCCTAATCCCAGGTCTGTGAGCAGGGAGTAAACAAGGATCCTTATCTTAGCTAACAACCTCTAACCCCATTTAGATGGTCTGTTTGAATTAAGGCATCTTAATGACATGTATTTATGCTTGAAAAAAATATCTGTTTTCCCTTTTGATGCTGCATGTATATAGCTGTCTGTACCACCAGCTTGCAAACTAACAGGATGTAAGCCCGACGAAGGCTGCAAGGCCGAAAGCTTGCTTATTTTTATTCATTTTTAGTTAGCCAATAAATGGTATCATCCTGATTTAAAACTTCTTGGTTAAAATAGTCAGAGGTCAGTTCTGGTCATCTTCATTCATCACTTGCTAATTCACCTTGGTGGGGCTGTCCTTCCATTGGATTCAGTCTGTGTCTTTTTTTCATTTTTGTTTTTTTTTTTGTGCCTAATTTTCCTGGTAATGTATTTCTTTCCATCACCAGGAGGAAAAATTATTAGCGTCGGAGAATTCAGCGGACGGCCGTATGTCTTTTCTTACAGAGGTTTTCATATAAATCTGCCTCTTTTCTAGTCTCATTTGAAATGGGCGCCTGTGGATATCCAACTCCGTCTCATTTACTCTCCTTCCACCCCACCGGGGAGGGGAAATCAGTAATCTGAATTTAAATGTGGCCACATTGACAAATAAATAACCATATTAAATTTTTATTTAAGCCATAGTCGTCGTTCGGCCTGTAAATAATAAGCGTGGGCAGGGGAACATGGCAGATCACAAAAAAAGGAAACTGCGATTTTTAATGATTCTCAGTATGAATTCCGGTCTTCCAGGCCTTGAATAATGAGCTTCGGCCCGCGATGTGCAAGTGTCAGCTTTTACTTATTTACTAGGTACAAGAGAGCTTAGACTTTGTTATTTTCAAATAACATAAAAATGCCACAACTGCTGTTTTGTAATTTTTACGGCACTTTCAACGACCCGTTTTTCACAATCATCAACTTTGGTTCTCTTCCCTTCGGGGCCTGACACATCACAATGTTGGCTGTATGAAGGAAACTGGAGAAAGAGTGAAGCGGTGGCCCATAGTAACCTCTGGTTGCCTATCAGGTTTGGCTGGTAAATGAAACAAGGATTCTGATTGGTTACTCTTGATAACGTCAATGCAATCCATTCAGTTTGGTTTGGCTAGTCTTGATTCAGATACCTTGAAACCACATAGTGGGTAGGGGTGAATGAACCTGCCACAGACAGATTCACAAGCTGGTTCATGAATCCCTGACTTGTCCGGGGAGTTTGCGAACCAGGTTCAGGAATCTAGCTGTGGCAGTTGAGGTGGCAACCAGGGGACGTTGGTTGCAGAGTGGTACATGAGAGTGGTCGGCGAGTGTATTTAATGCACCTGTCTGGGTACTCCATCCTACAGGCCCTCCAGTCAACTTTTGGCTTCAGGCTTGTCTCCGCTGATGACACAGACGTTGATGCAGGGAACTCTGAGCTGGCTAAGCGGAAAGAAATAAGTCAACTGGCGGGTCTATAGGAAAGAGCGCCCAGACAGATGGGTTGAATACACCCACCCACCGGTTTTGCTGTTCTACTCTGCATGTAGAGGGATTCCAGGGGTTCCTCCCAGCTCAGGGCTGGAACCCAGACTCTCCACATGACGAGCTTTTCTGGGGCAATTTACCAAACTCTGCCGAAGGGCGGACCATCCTGGTACTTCTGCAAAACAGAGTTTCACCGCGCATCCTTTACCCTTTCCAATCCTATATCGTATCTGGCATAGGCCTTTTCCAGCATAGGCCCAGACGGACATAGCCCAACATAGGAAAACGACTGCCGCTAGGGGGGTTGCTGCCCGATAAAATCTGCAACAACGCCAGCCCTTCAAAATCAAAGTTTTTTCTGATTGCCACTGGCCCCATCTGTTGCCGCTGCCCCATGTAATTAATAAATTACGTGGGCTCATTTGGGATAATCACTAGGGGCAAATGTAGTCCAGCATGGTGTTACCCTATGTGGACCAAAGTGCCAGACATTTTGATCACCTCCACCAACATGCTTTGTGCCACCTTAGCACGCCGACACATGTGCAAGGGGCAGAGCTTCCTTCTCGATCTGTATCCCTGACGCTGCCCCACTCTCTGGACCATGCATCTCCCCTCCACACAATGGAAAAAAGTAAGGGTTGGGGGGGATGTGGGTGATCCAGCAATTGGATTGAAAAGGGTTAATAGTGTGGATATGAGAAAGAAACAATACAACCTAAAACGAGGTGTTTTCCTGACTGCTTGGGACTAGGAAACCATCTGTGCCTGGAGATGACCTTGAAAGGTTGACTTCTAAAGCCATCTTATGCCTGTTTTTATGTGGATGCAAGCGGGGGCATTTTTCTATTGTGACAGTTAAGTTTCATGTGCTGATTTATGATGATTCATGTCTGCAGGTTGTCCGAGGAATCGGTTTGCATTGGTTTATGCCTCTGGATTACAGGACTGTTATTTTGCCACTGTTCCAGAAGCTCGCTTCTTGTAAAATGCAGTCATCAGTCATATCCTGGAGGCTATAAAGCTGTCCAAAGCCATGGAGGAGCAGGGGAGCCGTTCTCAGGATATCCTCTAACCAGACCTGTCTGCTCATTGGCCAATCAGGATAGAATGACCAGACAGGAACGCAGACATTCTTACTGAGGGCATTTACAGGCAAAATGACTGAAATAATACACTAATGTATGCATTTCATTAAGAACCCTATGCAAATCTATAGTCTAATTTTCAGCTCTTGGGTCCATATGCAATTCACTTTTTTCCTGAGTTATCTCCTAGGAGATAACTTTCATCTTCTCTTTAAAATAACTTTTCAGCATTTTACAATTGAAAAAGTACCCACAAGTTGGTGAAAATGTACTATCAAAATTACTTTGCGAATTTTCTTGCTTGCTGGGTGTATAAAATGCATTTTATGGCAAGCTGTGAAATTATCATTGCATATGGGCCTTGGTCTATAAGTAGATATTTTAATTTGAAACCTGAAGACAAAACAAATAACATTTATATTGTGCTTTTCTCCTGGCAGACTCAAAGCGATTGAGCTGCAGCCAGTAGGGCGCGCTCAGTAGGCAGTAGCAGAATTAGGGCACAAACCCACTAGCAGCCTTTCTAAGCGCTAGTGATTTGAAAAAGCTCTTCCTAATGCAATGCTATGGGGGATCTTTATAAAATCACATCGCTCCGGTGGGATCACACTCCATAGCATTACATTACAACAACAACAAATAACATTTGTAAAGTGCTTTTCTCCCGTAGGACTCAAAGCGCGTAAGCATGGCTCAGACCAATAATTGCTTGATTGGTAAGTCATGGAACAGAGGAAGAATTCTATCAGTCTGGGAATGCCAGGCTAAACAGGTGGCTTTTCAGTCTTGATTTGAATAACTCCAGGGATGGGGCTGTCTTTACTGGGTATGGTAGGGAGTTCCAAAGAGTAGGGGCAGCATGACAGAAAGCTCTGTCTCCAAAGGTTTTAGGGTGCTCTCTGGGAGTGACCAAGTTTATAGAACCTGCTGATCTGAGGTTGTGAGAGGTGTGGTGCAGCTTCAGCAAGTCCTTCATGTATCCAGGGCCCAGATTGTGCAGGGATTTGAATGTCAGCAGTCCAATCTTGAAGAGTATTCTCCATTGTACTGGTAGCCAGTGCAGTGAGCAAAGGATCGGTGTAATGTGACAGTGGCGAGGCTGGTTTGTTAGCAATCTGGCAGCAGCATTCTGCACTAATTGCAGGCGGAGCAGGTCCTTTTTGGGGAGGCCAGCATAAAGGGCATTGCAGTAGTCCAGACGTGATGTGATGAAGGTGTGAACTAGGGTTGGAAGATCCTCTGGGGGAATCAGATGTTTCATTTTTGCAATGTTCTTCAGATGGAAGTAGGAAGATTTGACTACAGCCGAAATTTGGTTTCTAAAACTCATTTTCCCATCGATAAGCACACCAAGGCTGCGCACATTAACAAGAGCTTTTCAAATCACAAAGTGCTCAGTAAAGTGCTGCCTTAGTGAGTCTATCCCACTGACTCCTTACTAAATAGGTGCAGCTTACTGAACAGGAAGAGCTGAGATTTGAACCCAGGTCTCCTGTGTCAGAGACAGAGCCCTTAAAGGACAACTGGATATGGAGGCTGCCATATTTATTTCCTATTAAGCGATACCAGTTTTCTGGCTATCCTGCTGATCCTCTGCCTCTAATACGTTTAGTCATAGACCCTGAACAAGCATGCAACAGATTAGGTGTTTCTGACAATATTGTTAGATCTGACAAGATTAGCTGCATGCTTGTTTCTGGTGTGATTCAGACACTACTGCAGCCAAATAGATCAGCAGGGCTGCTAGGCAACTTGCACTGTTTATAAGAAAATAAATATGGCAGCCTCCATATCCCTCTCGTTACAGTTGTCCTTTAAGCATTCTACCACCTTCACTTATTCCCTAAGTTCCAAAAGTTCTAACAGAGTGATAAAAGTTTTGTGTTAATTCAATGCCTATTTACATGACTTGATTAACACATTTGTGTAATCAGTGCATATATTTAAATGTTCTTTGCACTACTGAGTGATATATCGATGTTTTACAATCACAGCTAATGTGGTTGCTTAGAGACTGAGTTAAGACCTGCATACAGCAGGCGTTCAGTAATGCATCAGCACAGCAATGCTTTTGTTTTGTACGGTAAACCCTCTTGCAGCTTGGAGCTAAGTATAGCTTAGTAAAGTAGCCCTGCACACAAAAATGGGACTGAAGCCCATGCTGGCCTAGATTACCTGCTGCTGACACTCCTCATGTCCCTCCCATTCTCTTCAGTATAATATTCGACTGCATTGCCAGTCGAATAGTCCGGAGGAAGGGTCTGTGGCCATGTTCAAGCAAATCTGGACTGGGCATGTGCGAATACCAAACTGTGCATGCCCAGTGAAAGGAAGCTGTCATGCACAATAGAAAATAGTGTTAACCCTTTAGCAGACAATTTATTTAGAGCAGGGGTGTCAAACTTAAATACAAAGTGGGACAAAATTGAGCTTTGGGACCAAGTCACGGGCCGACCTCTATGTCTAGTGGCCACCTCTTTCCCCGATAAGGTTCCCTGGTGTCTAATAGCCCCCCTCTATCCACTATACAGTTCCCTGATGTTTAGTGGTCCTCCCTCATCTATACATACAATTCCCTAATGTTCAGTGGTCCTCCCTCCCCTACAGTTCCCTGGTGTCTAGTGGCCCCCTTCCCTCTCATATACAGCTCCCTGGTGTCTAGTGTTTTCCTCCTCCCCATATGGCTTCCCTGGTGATCTAGGGCTTACCCTCCAATATATTTTCTTTGGTGGTCTAGAGTGTGCCAAACATAATGCAATAATGGCTCCGAGGGCCAGATTTGGCCCACAGGCTGAAGTTTAACATGTATGATTTAGAGACTTGCAAGTGCTCAAGGCCAGTTTAATTTAGCACATTTTTTTATTTCTTCTTTGTTACATTTCCTAGCTTCTAATCAGTACTGATGTAATGTATATTTATGGCTATTAGTCACTAGAGGGCAGTGTGAGACAATAACCAAGGACTTCTGCTTTCAGTTTCTATGTTTTCTGCTTGGAGAGAGAGATAAAAGCATTCCAAGAATTTACAGCACAATGAGTTCTGCCAGCTGAAGACAAAAGCAGTGCATTATCTTAAAATTTTCAGCCTTATTTGTTCTATCCTTTAAGTTCCTATGCCTGTTCTAATGTGGTCTGGATTATTGCAGCCTTTCGTAGTTGCACTGTCTCTGTAATATATCTAATCTTCTTTCCTTTGTCAAGCCTTGTCGAGGCAGAGAGGAATGCACTGCTCTGCTGTGATAGGGAGAAGTTACGAATGCCCCCTCCACGCCCCCGGCAGGCTCTGTGGGTGTGCTTTGTTTATCCCTCACAGACAGGTCTTTGCTCTCTGTTTCAGCTTGTCATGCTGAGAAACTGTGAGAATCCCTGACAGGAGTGCAGATAATTCACTGGTAATAAAAACTTGTAGTATACTATAACATGATATATATATATATATATATATATATATATATATATATATATATATATATATATATATATATATATATACAGTATATACACATACATCACTTCCTGGTTAGCGGCCATGTTTTTTGTTTGTAAACATTACCTACAACTGGCGATTAAAAGCCAGGATCGCGGCGGGGAGCGGCGGAAACGGCAAAGAGGGATCCAGGAGATCACAGTGACTTGATTGGTATGTTTTTTTATTGTACAAATCGGACAGTACAGATTCTCTTTAAAGTGAGATAACTCACTTGTGGCTTATAACCGGTGAAAGTACAGAAACCCCTTCTGTAGCTAGGAAGCAAAGTCATTTGTTAATAGAGGTAAGTGATA
Organism: Hyperolius riggenbachi; assembly: GCF_040937935.1. Lineage (NCBI taxonomy): Eukaryota > Metazoa > Chordata > Amphibia > Anura > Hyperoliidae > Hyperolius > Hyperolius riggenbachi. Next base: position 64,184,182 of record NC_090647.1, read on the forward strand.
AACTCTAGCAAAGTTTTTCCTTTTCTATTTTATAACAAAATATAGCTGCATTACTGTGGTTTTATAAGCCAGTGATATAGTCTTCAGCTTTTGGTGGACAAGGTGTAATTTGATCCATTCAAGCACGGTTCATCTCCTCCGAAGACGCCGTTTGACATATTTATACAATTCACGAAACAGGCGTCGTCCTACATCAGCTGATTTCACCACGGTTCAGCTTCTTCAGCACTCCTGCTCTGTTATTTCTCACTGCTCTGTGTAACAATAGATTGCTCTGTTATTGCTAATTATGCAGTAGTTTCTATAACCTAATTAGCATGAGTCAAGCTAATTAATTGGATAACACAAATTACCCGTGGTATGCTCTCACCAGTGGAGACATAACTGCTTCCTGCTCCTGTGGAGGCCCGCATAGGAGCAGCACATGGGTAGGAAACCTAACAAATGCTCTAAAAATATCCTCTCCTTTTTCTTTTTTTTAGGGAATGATTTACAACCATATTACTTCAATGGCATAATGCTAAGATTAAGAACTAAGGTTTTTGATGGCCCGAAACCGAGTTTAACCCATTACAAGCTTCAATAGAGTCATCTCGTTTGAGATAAGTGCTCTGCTTTTGACCTCAGTCTTGCTGTAAATTCTTGGAATGCTTTGATCTTTCTCTACTAGCAGAAAATATAAAAATGGAAAGCACAAGTCCTCTGTTATTGTCTCACACTGCGGACATGAGGTGGCTGCAAACCATTATAGCTCAACTGAAACCATACAGCTTGAAGGAAATGGATCCCCCCACGTATGCCTAACACTACACAACCTTATCTGACCCCTTCTACCAAGCCGATATCCGGAACTCATTAGATATTAGTCGGATTCCAGAACTGTTACCTTGTTGCCAGTGCCCAACTAAAGCACCCGGCCGGCACACTTTAGCCAAAAACTTACATTTCGGTCTATGGCAGTTTCGGCTGTAGCCCGTAGGATATACGCCCAAATGACCTGATCCGTTCTCTGTCTCTCCGTCACTATTCTCCTAGCTTTAGCACCAAACATTGATGTCTTCTCTTCTGGCCAAAGACTTGCGATATAGCCAAGCACTGGCTGAAGACCAAGCTAGGGCCAAGTGCCATTGACCGGTCCTGTTGCATCAAATCAAATTGATTCGCAAACAGCATAACACGGTTGAGTTCAGCAGATTTTCTGTGACCAAAGATGAACTTTAAAAAACTTTTACTTGAACTGGTTTATGAAAAGTATGTAATTTGGGGTTTGTTAATCCACAATGGTGGACATTTCCTTTAAACTCTATAATAACCTCTTTCACGGTGCGGAAAAAGGAATGGAACAGCTGTGATTTGCGCCCATTGGATTTTGTGCTGAGGAATGTTTATTTTTGTTACATCTTGTCATCTTGTTTTATGACTGAGCGCATTTCACTGTGGAGCAGATGTTTATAATTTTCCTAATCAGATAGTCGGTTTCCAGCTAGCCCACTACACCGAATTGTAATATACACAAAAGAAAGCCTCACCTAAACCCAAGGTAAATCACATCATCTGAATCACATTGTGAGGCATCTGACAAAATCTGGTTTTCATCTTCTGAATTGACCGTAACAGAGAAAGATGAAGTTTCTTTTATTAGAAACAAGGCTCGGAGCAAAGGATTCTGGGAGCTTCCTGAAATGATGCCATTCTTGAGGTGAACCTATGGAATTAGACAATTACTATGCTGTGCAGTGAAATATACACACAAAATCAAAACTGATAGGAAAGTCTAGGGAAAATTGAATGTTTTATGTTACAGCTGGCATATTATCTAAAAATAAGCTCACATACTTTAAAGGAAATATACACAGAGTGGCTAAAACATAAGATACACCCTCTAATAATGAGTTGGCCCACCTTTAGCTCTGATCACAGCCGATATTCTTCTTGGCATGGACTCAACAAGATGCTGATACCGTTGCTGAAGAATGTTGGCTCATGCTGACATAATGGCAGCTTTAAGTTGGGTCAGATTGGATGGTGGCATTTCCAAACTTTTAAGTGATCTTTCAACTTCGTCCCACAAATGCTCAATAGGATTGAGAATTGATCCAGGATGGAGCTGCCCATGGAAACAGGTTAAACTCTTAAAGAGAACCCGAGGTGTGTTTAAAGAGTAACTGTTAGCCCCAAAACTGAAAATGAAATCTCTCTTGCAATCTTTTATTTACTATTTAAATGAGCCAAAAAGGCATTGTAGAAGTTAAAAATCAATATAATTTTTTTACTATGTATCCTTTTCCCCAAGCTCCGGACGCAAAGCCGCATAGCAGATACTGCTGAGCATGCATAGCATGCCCAGCTCTGCCTGACCCCCCTCTCCCCCCCAGGACCAGGTGCCGATATATGCTCACCCCAAACAGCTGACCGCTCTGACACGGAGAGAGAGCGGGAGCACTTCCAGCGCAGCCACCGCATAGCAGCCGCCGAGGAGTCACATCTGAGAGATGCACGTGCATTTCTCACATGTGACTCGGCGGCTGCTCTGCGGTGGCGGCGCTGGAAGTGCTCCCGCTCTCTCTCCGTGTCAGAGCGGTCAGCTGTTTGGAGTGAGCATATATCGGCACCTGGACCTGGGGGGGAGAGGGGGGTCGGGTAGACATAGGCATGCTATGCATGCTCAGCAGTATCTGCTATGCGGCTTTGCGTCCGGAGCTGGGGTAAAAGGATACATAGTAAAAAAATTATATTGATTTTTAACTTCTACAATGCCTTTTTGGCTCATTTAAATAGTAAATGAAAGATTGCAAGAAAGATTTCATTTTCAGTTTTGGGGCTAACAGTTACTCTTTAAAGAATGTTATCTGCATACAGAGGCTGGATCTGCCTATACAGCCCAGCCTCTGTTGCTATCCCAAACCCCACTAAGGTCCCCCTGCACTCTGCAATCCCTCATAAATCACAGCCGTGCTGTGAGGCTGTGTTTACATCTGTAGTGTCAGTCTCAGTTGCTCCCCCGCCTCCTGAATAGCTCCGTTCCCTGCCCCTTCCCTCCAATCAGCAGGGAGGGAAGGGATGCAGGCGGGGACTGGAGTTCTGCAGGAGGCGGGGAGAGCAGCAGACTGACACTATAGAGATAAATACAGCCAGCTCTGGCAAGCTGTTTGTCAGCAGCGTGGCTGTGATTTATGAGGGATTGCAGAGTGCAGGGGGACCTTAGGGGGGTTTGGGATAGCAACAGAGGCTGGGCTGTATAGGCAGATCCAGCCTCTGTATGCAGATAATATTCTTCAAACCCACCTCGGGTTCTCTTTAATGATGTTCCTCAAAGCAATTTGAGACTGATTGAGCATGGTGGAAACAGTGCACAACAGGGGTCTTTTCCTATTTTTCTATGATACCAAAGGCACTCTTGATGGGCTCCTGCTGCTAAAGCCCATCCTTTGCAAAGTCTGTCTTGTTGTGCGTTGGGATATGCTTTGTGATGCACCTGTGCTGAATTCAGCTGTAATGTGTTGAGTTGTTGCCTTTCTGTTGCTGCAGACTATGCCTGCTATTCGCCTTTTGCCTCTCTCGTTCACCAGCCTTTTTTGACCAGAATAGTCCCTATCGCATGAAGTTTTTTTTTTTTCTCAACTGCCACTCTCTAAGCACCGAGATACTGTTGGGTGATAGGATCCTAAAAGAGTAGTCATTTCAGAGATGCTGGCACCAGTTCTTCTTGTACCAACGATCATCCCTTGTTTAAAGTTACATAAATCTTTCATCTTACCCATTTTGACATTAACTTCCATTAAAACTATGTCATCCAAAGCTAAGCATTCCTTATATAAGCAACTATGCTTTGTTGTGTCCCTCTATGTCACTGTTGGACGGGCTTACTTTCAAATAAGGGGTGTCTCGAATTTTTCTGGCCACTCAGTGTGATTTATTATTATTTTTGAAATTGATAAACGTATAAATGTTCTGGATTTTTTGTGGTGTTCCATTTATACCCCAACTGATTGCGGATTGGGAGCTGAAGAGAGTGTTGCTTTACTGTTAAATAAACACGTCTCTAAGAGCACTGAACAAAAAGTCGTCATTTATGCTGGCCATTTATTGGTCCGGCAGGCGGATCACCAAACAATGTCATGAGACGCTTGTACTCTCACTAGATTTATGTCGAGATGATCAGGAATTAGTTATCTCAGATGATGAAAATCTAGTGGCTTTGCATAGCTTATAGCAAATATAAAGCAAACTTAAAACAAAAAATAAATAGATACCATAGAGAGAGGATCCCATAGATCCTCCCTTTATGTCCTCGTTCCACCACTGTCCACCCGTGGAAATTGATGCCTTCAGGTGTCCTCCGAAGACTTTGGAAGCACTCACGCATCCGAGTGCTTCTGAAAACGGGCTCATCCGTACTGCTCATGTACGGACCTATTGGTCTTAAGAGGTAGCCGGGGTCCCAAGTACTTCTGGAGACTTCACTAGAACTCCCACATGGAAGGATAGCAGTGGACGGATGGCACGGAGAGAGAACCGGGAAGGTTCTCTGGGATCCAGTGCCTTCCCTCTCCATAGGTGAGTATCTAACTTTTTCTTTTTTAGGTCAGATCACAGGGAGCCTTTGCAGAGCAAGGAGAGTGAGTTGGCACTACACCCTCTGTGTGGTGTTACTTGAGATGAAAGCAATCCCAGGTTCCATACTTACCTGGGGCTTCCTTTTGGCTGCTCAGTCCCTCGACATCTCCCCAGGTCGCCTCTGTACCCTGCTGGACAGCCCGGTTCCTAGCCAAGTTGCGTATTGTCACGCCGCAGGTGCAGAACACTCCCGGCCACAAGAGCCTGATGAGAGATGCGCACAAGAGCAGCGTAAGTGCAACTCCCCCAGGCTACCGGATCATCCAGTAGGGGACAGTAGTGACCCAGGAGATGGCGAGGGACTGAGCAGCCTCAAGGGGGTTGAAGGAAGTCCCAGGTAAGTATAAAATCTGAGACTGTTTTGTCTCATGTACAATTTAAGCATGAAAAAATAAATGTGTAGTGCATTTTACTCCAGACTAAACATACTTCTATTGATCAGGTATGAGAATATCTCCTGGGAGAAAAACACAGGTGGGAAATTCTAATGGCTGTCCTAGAAGTAACTCTTTGAACAGTGCTTTGCAGCTAACGTGGTGGCCTGTCTGTTAGAGTAGACTGAAGGAATACGCCAGTACTTTGAACACCTGGCAGATTGCTTCCCTGCTTTCTTTGACGTCAGAGAAAGACAAAGGAGAGGCCTGGCTGGCAACTATCTCTTCACTTTTTGGACTGAAATCCTTGAAAACCATCTGGTTCTAGAATCGCTGCTTTTTAAATCAAACCCAGGAGAACAAAGTAGTATTATATGTTCCCGTCCAATGAAGAAAAGTCATATTACTGGAACAGTCATTACTTAAACCAATGCTTAGTAATAGCTGCGTTTTGGTCATTGTTTCCTGAAAGCCGGAGTAAATTCATGATGTTTTTCACATTTGCAGAACTTTTTGCCGTAAGTCAGCTTTATAAGAGATCTTATAAGACCCCCTTAGTGGTTTCTTCATCACGTTTTTAAGTCACTTAAAGGACAACAGAGGTAACATGTAATATGATGAGAGAGACATATACATGTACAGTGCCAAGCAATCAAATAACTATGATGTGTTCCTTTTTTTCTATGCCTGAAAAAGTTAATAATCAGGTATGCAAGTAACAGTTTCTGTCCGGGTCGGGACTGGGTCGGACTATAGCATAACAATCACTGATGAGTAATTACAGCCATAAAACACTTTACTGTCAGTAAATGGCTTCTGTGAGCAGTAAAAAGATAAAAAGGGTCAATAGTTTGTAGATTTGAGCTCTGGCATACGTCAATGAAGGTGTTATTGAGAAGAAACAATGAAACAGTAAAAACTTAAAAACTAGATTTAAATATAAAATAAAACTGTGGGATATCTAAAAAAGTCATTTTGTGGAGAAGGAGGATATAGATACTGTTGTTTATCTCATCAGTTTATTTTCACCTCAGATGTCCTTTAAAGAGAATCTGTATTGTTAAAATCACACAAAAGTAAACATACCAGTGCGTTAGGGGACATCTCCTATTACCCTCTGTCACAATTTCGCCGCTCCTCGCCGCATTAAAAGTGGTTAAAAACAGTTTTAAAAAGTTTGTTTATAAACAAACAAAATGGCCACCAAAACAGGAAGTAGGTTGATGTACAGTATGTCCACACATAGAAAATACATCCATACACAAGCAGGCTGTATGCAGCATTCCTTTTGAATCTCAAGAGATCATTTGTGTGTTTCTTTCCCCCTGTTCTCATGCACTGAAGTTTCAGGCTGCTCTTTTCTTCCTGCAAACAGCTTTGCCCTTGTCTGTAATTCCTCAGTATGTGAAAGCCCAGCCAGCTCAGAGGAGGATTTATCCAGCTTGTAAAAGATAAGAGAGAAGAGAGAAGCTGCTCTAATCTAAATAATACACAGGCAGTGTGCATAGAGGGGCCTGGAAGCAGGAATTCATAGCAGAACCACAACACTGAAGAACTTGGCAGCCTTCCAGACACAGGCCGACAAGTCTGACAAGAGAGAGATAAGTTGATTTATTACAGAGACTGTGATAGTACAAAGTGCTGTAGTAAGCCAGAACACATTAGAATAGCTTTTGGAACTTGTAGGATGATAAAAAACAGGATGCAATTTTTGTTACGGAGTCTCTTTAAAGGGAAACTTTACAGAAAAGGAGGAAAAAAATGCAATAATGCAAAAATGCAATAAAGAAATAATTGATATTCGCCATGTAATTCCTGTTGTTTGCTTCAAATGCAGGAAGTGGCTAATGACGTCACTTCCTGCATTTGAAGAGCACCAGCGGTCACTGTGAGCCGCTGATTTTCTGGCTCTTTGGTCGCGCTGATTTCAGGAGGTCTATCAGTAAGTTAGGGTGGTGGATGAGACAGCGGGGAGGAGGGAGGCATGCCTAATGTGATCAGGCATGGAGTATGGTGCGGCGGAGGAGGGAAGGGCGGGCTGCCTCATAAACGGTGAAGCATTGGAGAGGAGGGGGCAAGCGTGGCGCCCATGGCACAAGCCATGCCTACACCCCTCTAAGTACGCCACTGGCAAGGTGAGAGAATCTATTGGGCCACCCTGCCTGAAAAACGTCTTATTTAGCTGCAGCTTGCGTCATCCGTAACGGAACCTTCCTTAAATCCGTGTGAAGCCTCGACAGACATTCTTTCTATTTGCATCAAATCGTTTTTTTTTCTTCTATTTACTTTTCACGAAGTACATTTTTATCTCTTATTTTGACTTGTATTAACTTGCTGATGTTGTATTTAAAAAGTTCCATTATTATGTCTTTGCTCCTGTCTCAGACACTACATAATAGCTAATGCAAGCTGAGAACGGCTCTCCCGATTCCTTGAAACACGCCGACAAATTGAATTGTGCGGCTTTACATGCCCCTCTCCCATTCAACAAATGAAACCCATTTTCTTTGATTGTTTCTCGACAAAGAATTGTTTGTCACCAGTTGAAACCCGCTACGGATGATCAGTAGAGAAGCAATCCAACGGTTTCTCCCCCCCCCGGATTACGTATTCAATCTGCTTGCCAGAGCTTGTTTTGGCCTTTTTTTAATGTGTTGTTTGAACAATGTTAAAAAAGAAAAGAAAAGAAGCCTCTTTTTCTTTTTATGTCTAGAAGTTTCAGCGAAGTTATGTGCTGCTGTGTTTGTTATTCTGCCTCTGAAATGCTGTTCTGTGCAAACACTGGGCGAGAAGATGTTTTCACATGCGACTTCTGCAGAAGGGGATTCTGGCGCAGGAAGGTTCGTGGGAATCGCTGGCTGATGACCCCCAAAGTTCCGGGAGGTGAAAGTTGAAAGTGGCGTGTCAGCGTGGAGTTAAAGGGGCTTGGCCGCAAAAAACAGCTATCGCTGTGGGAGGACAACTTTTGCCTTTAAGGGCGACATCAGTTTTAAGTCTGATTTTTTTTTTTTTTTTTTTTACTAGAGTGTAAAGAGGAGATAGAACTTATGTACATTTTAAGCAGCTCAATTCCACCCATTTCCTGCCACCTGGCACAATGCCACTCTCCCAGCTGTGTAGTGTCATACAACAAGAAAAAAATCGATGCCAAAGGATAGTAGTAGGCGACCGCAGCTAAGCAAGAAACAGTGTCCGAAGTTCCAAACAGTATGTAAGCAGTCAGCGCAGGTCAAAGCAAATGCAAATAAGTGGTTTCCACCTTTCTTGGATATCTTGAGTATCCACCATCAGATGTGACGATAAAGACAAAAGAAATACTGAGAGCCCAATATAGTGTAGTATGCAAAACAAGGGGTTGGAAAGGAAAAGTATAAAATGTATATACTCACAAACGTGGGTTACCGCCTAGGTAACCACTGTATAGGCAGGTGAGGAGATTAGACCTGTCCTCACTCAGGATTAAATGTCGCTCTCTGTAGATAAGGAAAAATGGGGATCAACCCCTCCACCAGGGGTGGATATTGATAATAAAGCAGAGGCGCCAAGCTCGCTGATATAATACAGATGCTGTGACTCCTACTGTATTTTGCCTGAGGAAGCGGGATGTATGGCCCGTGAAACGCGTTGCATTGTTTTTTGGAGTTCCGAATAAATTATTAACTGTCTGAATCGCAGTCCTTGCCTGTGTCTGTTTGGAGGGGGTAAGACCACCGCTGCCTCCTCTGTTTAACCAGTTGGTTTTTTAAGTTCATTTAATTACCTTTTATTCTTTTGGCGCCTCTGTATCTTGTACACTGGATATTGATAATGTAAGAGTGAACAGTGTCAGCAGGATAAATGGTTCTAAAAGGCTTAAAATCCCTCAGGAGGTGGTGGTGGACTCGCCTCCCCGAAGCAGACAAGACACCGTCAGTTTTACAGAGGCGCTATTCGTGACCTTGAGACTATACTGTATACTCCTATCTGTTTATTGCCTGAGGAAGCGGGAACATACCCGTGAAACGCGTTGCACTGTTTGTTTTGGAGTATATTAATAAACCTGTTGTCATAAAACTGACGGTATCTTGTCTGCTTCGGGGAGGCGAGTCCACCACTATCAGATGTGCATCCCAATACCATTCAAAGGCATACAGGTGCGTACACACATCCAACTTTACGCCTGATTGTCGTTTAAACTGGTAGTTTTAACGACTTGAAGTGCAAACAAAAAGTCATTCAGACATCATGTACACATTGACCAACAAAGCAGCTGGTACGCTGATTTATCTAATTTACATGTCTTTTAGCCAACTTGATAAAGGACAATGGACTGGATAGAACAATGGACTAGATTAACCACTTGCCGACCGTGCACTCATACCGCGCGTCGGCAAAGTGGCAGCTGCAGGACCAGCGACGCAGTATTGCGTCGCCAGCTGCAGGCTAATTAATCAGGAAGCAGCCGCTCGCGCGAGCGGCTGCTTCCTGTCAATTCACGGCGGGGGGCTCCGTGAATAGCCTGCGGGCCGCCGATCGCGGCTGGCAGGCTAAATGTAAACACAAGCGGAATTAATCCGCTTTGTTTACATTGTACGGCGCTGCTGCGCAGCAGCGCCGTAAGGAAGATCGGCGATCCCCGGCCAATCAGCGGCCGGGGATCGCCGCCATGTGACAGGGGACGTCCTGTCACTGGCTGCACAGGACGGATAGCGTCCTGTGCAGCCCCGATCACCGGGGATGAGCAGATAGGAGAGGGAGGGGGGGATTTCGCCGCGGAGGGGGGCTTTGAAGTGCCCCCCCCGCAACCTGCCAGACAGGAGGAGCGATCAGACCCCCCCTGCACATCATCCCCATAGGGGGGAAAAAGGGGGGCGATCTGATCGCTCTGTGTGCCAGCTGATCTGTGCTGGGGGCTGCAGAGCCCACCCAGCACAGATCACAAAAAATAACGCTGGTCCTTAAGGGGGGTAAAGGCTAGGTCCTCAAGTGGTTAAATGACTGATCAAATGACTTGGCTTGTTGTTTGAATGTCTATTAGTTGGACAAATGACTAAAAGTTGTTTATACATTTGTAGGGACCGAAGTCGTTTGAATGACATTTGGTCCAACGGATCCGATGAGTGGATCACGCAAACCAGCTGTTATCAGTCGCTCGACAGTGCGTACACATGTCCAACTTGTTATTCAAACAACAAGTCGGACCACAAGTTGTTCGAAAAAGTTGGACGTGTGTACGTACCTTAAGGCTTACCAACCGCATACAACCTACAGTATAAGTTTGTATAAGAAGCTTTGCAAGCCCCAGGTGCTCACGTAGATTGGATTCAATACCTCCTATACACAAGTGCCAGACCTCCACCATGTTCCTGCATAAGTGGATGTGTTTCCATTACTGAATGATTTTAGGAAAAAATTGAATTGAGCGATTTCTGTCCGAAATCACAATTTCGATTCACGATTTCCTTCAACTCACGCTTAGTTCCCCTCTCTGTGCCTGTTTGTTCTCCCTCTGTCCCCCTGTCTCTCCTTGTGCCCCTTTTGCCTCTTCATGCCTTCTCTGGGTCTCTCTCTTGCCCCCTTTGTGTCTCTGTGCCCCCTCTGTGTCTCTCTCCGTGCCCCCTCTGTGTCTCTCTTTGTGCCCACTCTGTGTCTCTCTGTGCCTCCTCTGTCCCCCAAGCTGCATCAGTTCTGGACATAGCTTCAAGCACAAGTCCAGCAATGCCCGTCTATCCACTTCACCTCCTGCAGGCTCTATTGCACAGAATACTTCCTGTATGTCATGCGACATACAGGAACCCGGAGTTTTGCCAAGCACAAGAGCCGGCAGAGGGCGACAGAGGAAGGAAGTTATGTCTATCGCTGCGGGCGGCACGCACTGGGACTTTGGGAAAGTTTGAAGGCGCTTCTTCAAACTTCCCCATGTGGAAATAACGTGATTGCGATCTTCGCCGCTTTGACGATTCTGAAATTGTGACCTTGGTGATCACGATTTCGATTTAAATTCGATTTATCTTTCTTTTTTTTTTTTTGAAAACAGTTCAAGTTTATTGTGCAGAATATAATCGAATAATACAGTATACTTGCATGTACAGTAACAATAAACAGTATTAAAGTATATAACATATACAGTTGTCGTACATTATTTATCAACTCTTGAAGTGTTTTCTGATAACCAGATAACTATCGAATAAAAGGAAATAATATATAAAACAAAGGAGGGGAAAATAATAAAAAAATAAAAAAGGGTCAGGGTAGATATAGCCCTTTATATAAGGATGTAGAAGCATATGTACCTTTATATTGCCCACTGCACAGGGGCATGTCAGAAAAAGAGTTAAGGTCTTGTTGCCTCCAGTCTCTCAAGAGTAATAATCTTAGTCTACTCAGATTTTAGCTATATTGATGTATTGTATTATGGCCACCAAGGCTACTCTTAAAGTGTTGGTGAGGAAAAAGGGATACCATACACAAGGATATTATAATATTCAGTGTTTTGTATGTTGAGAATCTAGCCAGTTTCTCCATATTGCATTATATTTATGTAATGCACCTCGTTTTTCATAAGTTGCTTTTCTTAAGGGGAGGACACCATTGACGGAGACCACCCACTCCCTACGGGTAGGTACCTTGGACTGTATCCAGTATCTAGTGAGAAGCTTCCTAGCTATATGCAGTACTTCAATCACGAATTGACGAGTGTGTTTTCCTGTAAAAGTTTCAGGGAAAATATATAAGAGACATATTCTGGGGTCACAAGTAATTGGACAACCCATATAGTCGTTCAGGAATTTAATAATATGCGTCCAGTATAGATTTACATCAGGGCAGGTCCAGATCATATGGAAAAAACTTCCCCTTTCAGTTGTACATTTGGGACAATTAGGTGAAACATTGGGCTTGAATTTAGAGAGCCTTATAGGTGTTAAGAAGGCCCTGTGTATTATATAGAGATATATCAGCCGATCGGGGGCATGGGGGGAGACTAGGAGTACTCTATCAAGGGTGTCCTCCCATTCCTGTTCATCTATTGGTCCCACATCCATTTCCCACGTAGCTTTGCGGAGATTGGCACGTACACTAGCAGAGGGAGTAACTATCACATTGTATAAAGCAGATATTAGTTGTTTAGGATTAAGACCATTAATTATCTGCAGTATACTTGAATCCTTTAGTTCCGACGGGAAGGATTTAAATTGCATATAAATGGCATGAGATAGTTGCAAGTATTTATAGAAGGATGTATGGTGGAGTTCATATTCCTCTGAGAGTTGAGAGAACGACTTAAGTCTTGGTCCCTGTAAAAGTTGGTAGAGATATTTAATGCCCTTATTAATCCAAAATCCAGAATCTTCAATTTTGAAGAGTTCCTGTAGGCTTTTATTTTCCCAGAGGGGTATATATCGTATGGTAAACTTATGAAGAAGTTTTACATGAGCCTTATCCCATACAGATAGTATTTGTTTTAAGGTTGGGGGAAGAGACTGGAAATTGGTTGTACCTTGTTTGCCTTTTAAGACATTGTATACTGGGTCTGTATATTTGACAGGTAATTTATCAAAGAGGAGGATTTGTAGGGCCTGTTTATCCTCTCTGAATCCATCATAAAGAAGAGATAATTGTGCAGCTAGGTAGTAAGAGTAGCAGTCAGGTAGTGCTATACCTCCAAGATCTTTAGGATGTTGTAGAACTGTAAGGGACAACCTGTGTCTTTGATGTGACCAAATGAATTGGGTTAGATGTGTATTTAGTTTTACAAAGGTATGAGGTGGAAGATACACTGGTGAATGCCATAACACATATAGAATTTTTGGGAGAATGATCATTTTAAACATATTTGCACGACCAAGTGTAGATAATGGTAGCTTTTCCCAGGTTCGGAGCCTGGTGATCATGGAATGCAACAGAGGGGTGAGGTTCAGTGGAATGAAATCATCCACGAGACGTGAAATATTGATACCTAGATATCTGATTTCACTAACCCATGTAAGAGGTGTAGTAAGTTGTTCTGGGGAGGGAGCGAAGTGGTCCACTGGTAAGATATATGACTTTGTCCAGTTTATACGCAGGCCAGAGAATAAGCCAAAATTCTCTATAATGGAGAGGGCTGTTTGCAGGGATTCCCCAGGGTCGGCCATATAAAGGAGCATATCATCAGCATAGAGGCTTATTTTTTCAGAGATGTGTCCCATTTCCCATCCCCGTATTGTGCTAGTGTCCCGTATCAGTGCAGCTAAGGGTTCCAGTGCTAGATCAAATAATAGTGGGGAAAGGGGGCAGCCCTGCCGGGTACCTCTCTGGAGCATAAAAGAGGGGGATAGCCAGCCATTGAGTTTTATTCTCGCAGTTGGCCTTTTATACAGCAGTTTTACCCAGGAGGAGAACCCATCGCCAAATCCATACTTAGACAGTACCGCAAACAGAAAATCCCATTCTATAGTATCGAATGCTTTTTCAGCATCTAGTGAAATTAAAACTCGTGTTCCTACATTTGAGTGACTTGCTTGTAAATTAATAAACAGACGTCGTAGATTTAGAGCTGTGGATCTATTGGGAATAAACCCAGTTTGATCTCTATGTATCAGGGTAGGTATAACTGATTTCAGTCTGTTGGATAGGATCTTGGCTAAAATTTTAACGTCTGTTTGCAGCAAGGAGATTGGGCGATAGGCTCCACACTCCTGGGGATTTTTCCCTGGTTTCAAAATAATAGTGATGATAGCCTCCCTCATAGAATATGGCAGCATCCCTTGTTCATTGGCAGTATTAAATAATTTCAGGAGTAGGGGGGCAAATAAGGGGGAGTATTCTTTATATAGCTCGGCAGGTAGGCCATCTGAGCCAGGAGACTTGGCTGAGGGTAGATCAGCTATTGCATCACAGATCTCAGCAATTGTAATGGGTCTGTCCAGGTGCTCCGCTTGTTCAGTGGTAAGAGTTGGCAATGTAACCAAATTAAGGTAATTTGCAATCTCAGAGGGTGATTTGTTAGTTTGTTTGGTGTATAGTTGGTTATAGTAGGTTGTGAACCTGTTAAGGATTAGGTCTGGACTGGTCAGTATAGTACCCCCCGCGTCACTTATACTAGTAATCACTTGAGGAGAGCATCTTTGTCTAGAGATTTTTGCTAATAGTGCGCCACATTGTTCCCCGAACGCGTACCAATCTTGTCTATAGAACAATAGTTTACGTTGTGTCTTTTCCTTTAATAGTTGCTCATATGCTGTTAATTTATGTTTGTATTCTTGTTCTGTCAGTGTGTTAGGGGTATTAGAATATGCCTCTTCCGCTTCAGTTAGTGCTCTCTTAGCTGCTTGCTCCTGTCTGGCAGAAGCCTTCTTGCATAGATTAATCTCTTTACAAAAGAGGGACCTAATATAGGTTTTAATAACACTCCAAATCGAAGTAAAGGAAGCATCCACACCCTGGCCTCCAACGTACTCCTGCAATTTATGCTCCAGTTGCATTGTAGGGGATAATTTAGTGAGCCAGTACGTATTTAGCTTCCACATATCAGATCTTGGAGGAAAGGACCAAGATAAAGTAACTTTGCACGGAGAATGGTCTGACAGTATAGCTGGTAAGTATTCTACTGTGGTGCAGTTAGGTAATAAGGAATCACTCATCAGTACATAGTCTAGACGGGATCTAGTATGATGGGTAGCAGAGTAGCAAGAGTACATCGGAGTATCAGGATGTTTATCGTGCCAGGGATCGGATACCGAAACCAAGCGGAGCATCTGAAGCAGTTTAGTGGAGGAGGGAGTACTATTTGGGGCAGGTTGTTTATCTATCCCCGGGAAAAGGACATAGTTCAGATCTCCCATCCAGATGGATGGTATTTGGGGGTGGTCTGATATAAAGGACATTGCCTTCTTAATTATTTCGTATTGGAATGGAGGAGGTATATATAGTGCCAGGATCAGCATTGGGGTGTCATACAATATACAGTGGAGGAAGATATATCTTCCCTCATCATCTATTACAGAGTCCTTGTATTGGAAGTGTACTCTGCGCGTAATTAGTAAGGATACCCCTCTTGACTGGGAATTAAATATAGAGTGATAATTCCACCCAATCCAGGGTCTCATGAGGGCACGTTCCATGGCTTCGTCCATGTGTGTCTCTTGCAAGGCAATAACATCCACAGAGTATTTTTTAAGCACATTAAGAATTACTGATCGTTTAATTTTGTCCCTCACCCCTCGTACATTCCATGTTAGGAAGGATACCCTGGTAGCCATGTTAGATCTGTAGATAAATGAATCATGGGTTCATGAGAGACAAAAGCACATTGGAGAGTATTAGTGCAGTGGGGAGGGCTAAGGGGAAAGAAAAGAAAGTAAAAAATTAACCAAAAACCCAGCTCCTTGCCAATATAACAAGGCCGGAGCATTATACCCGAGAACAAACCTTCACTGGGGTAGAAGTCCCAAAAGCACAGTGCCGCAGGTATATAAAACAAGCCTGTGGAAATTCTGCACTCTGCAAATGGGGTAGTTTCCATCCCAGGGGGGGTTAAATCTATATGCTCAGCACGGTAGTTAAGGAGCTCATCAGCTCAATCCGGCTAAAGTTTAAAATGACATACATAAAGACATCCTGCTACAACATTGGTTAAACATCTGTGGGCCTATTATGATAATATAACATAGTGTGGGAGAGAACAGAAAACCAGAGATAGCTCTGAAAGCTAATAATAGTAAAATTGAACTGCTTAATCTAAGAGCTTAATTATAGCTCCTACGTGGCGCCTATACCGTGTCCGATTAGCTATTACCATAGTGTCCTAGCCTGTAAGAAGGCCATCAGGGTAAGTGGCGTATGGCGGCATAGGCGCCGTTATAGGAAACAATATAGTCATTGCAGAAATACTTGCGTGGCCCGTATTAAGCTGAAGGTTTAAAGTATCTTGCTGTTGTTGAACTACTGGAAGCTTTTCTATCCAGGACGAGGCCTCCGTGGCAGTAGTAAAGAAGTGTGTCTTCTCCTCAGCAATAACCTTCAGGCGAGCTGGGAACATCATGGCATATTGTAGGCCGCGTTTACGCAGCCTCTTCTTAACTTCTATGAAGCTGGCTCTTTGCTTTTGAGTTTCAACACCGAAATCCGGAAAGATAGAGACCGACACATTGCCCATTTGTATGTTGCCTTGTTCTCGTGCTAGGCGGAGGACCGTGTCCCGGTCTCGAAAGTGGAGGAGGCGGCCGATAAAGGTACGAGGCAGGGCTCCAGGAGGCTGTGTTCTAGACGGGATTCTGTGGGCTCTTTCTACCTAGAAGCAGGATGTGAAGGCCTCACGGCCGTAGTGTGTAATGAGAAGGTGTTCTAGGAAGCCCTCTGCGTCATCACCTTCCGCCTTTTCTGGAAGGCCTATCAGCCGAATGTTGTTCCTCCGGAGACGATTTTCCATGTCCTCTTGTCTCAGGATCATGGTTTTAAGCTGTTTCTGTGTATCGGCTGCTTCCTTTGGTATATTTTTTATGCTGTCCTCGAGGTCGGAAATCCGTCGTTCAGTGTCGCGCACTCGATCACGTAAGTTTCCTAAGTCAGCCCGCAGTAATTGTATGTCGGCTTTTACCTCCTCAACCTTGGTAGTGAAAGTCTGGGTCAGCGAGGTATGCATGGTGTTGATGGCCTCTAGTATTTGTGCTGTTGTGGGAGCCGGTTCCGCTTCAGTATCTGCGGAGTGTGTCACATTGGCTTCCAGGGAGACGCCATCTTGGACAGTCTGGCGGTACTTGTCCAACGGGCCCACCGTCTTCTCCCAGTCTTTGTCCTTATCTTTTTGGGCTTTAGGGCCCATAGTAGCAGTCAGTGTGGTGTAAGGCACACAGCGTATTGCTTAGTGTAGAAAAAGAGATCTTAATATGCAGGATGAAACAGGATAAGTGGTGCCGGAGAGCGGAGCTGAGGTGAAACACGTCCTCTCACATGCTCGTGCTGGCCACGCCCCCCTCGATTTATCTTTCAGGCCTAGAAGCCTCTCTCTTAACATTAAACCTTCCTGATGCTTAATTCTAACCATTCATACAATAGCCATCTCCTGAAGCCTATCCTTAACATTCTAATCCAGTCAATTAGTGTTATCCCTCCTCTACTCCACCCCCTAAAGATGCCCACTAGTGATACAACCTTGACTCTCCAGTCTTACCACTTCTATCAAATATGAGGGACTACCTAAAGCAATTTTTTTATTTATTGGGGGAAAGGGTGGGGGGTGGGGGGGAGAGTCCTAATATAATAAACCACCGTGCTATTTTTATTTTTATGTTAAAGGCTGGTTTGACACCTGTCCAGTGTGTTTTCAGTGCAATGCTCCGCCCCCATCGCACTGCAGAGTGCGCCCACTGAAACACTCCTCACATGCCCTTATCCAGTGATGTACTAACTGCTGGACCGGAAGAACGCCACTGGGATCCCCGGATTTCCCGTTGTATTTGTTTCATTCCGCGCATGCACGCCAACACATTTAACATTTCTGTGTCACTCATCGACTATTTATTTATTCTGTTGCCGCGGAAGTCCGATGGTGATGTGCTGTTGACTGTGCGACGGGTCGGCAGCCGACTGCAAACTTCCGGCACAACGCAACGGCATAGGAGTACTAAGCCCCATAGGACAATCATTGCTGTTGCATTACCCTGCGTGCAAAAAGAGTAACGCAATGCAAAGAAAGCTCCCTAGTGTAATCAGGGCCTGGCGGAAGTGTGATATTATCTTGCGGATCTTGTATGTATGTAAAATATATAGGAACGTAAGTTTTTTTCCTCCCACTTTTAACGTAAGTAAACACAATATTTTCTCTGACTTATCGTAACCGCAGCCAAAAAGTCGATGAAGTGACACTAATTTTTTTCCCATGACCCCTTAGGCTTGAGCTTTTCAGAGGACGTTATGTTTAGAAATGTGGAGATAACAGTCTCCATTTTTCAGATCCTCTCCTCAGCATACTCCAGTGACAGGAATGTCATCTCCAGAAGAGCTCTTAGCGGAGTCTTGTGTCACCAGAGCCAGTGTCGCCAAGATAACTGCGTCCTTGGCCTGCTTTCATTTGCTTGGTGTCTGCGCTTTATCTGCCATTTGATGTTGGCTGTAGTAACAATGTGCTAGAAATTAGCTACAAACTGCTCTCAAAGTAATCGCGTTGACTGTGAAAACTGTATACACATTTGAGTGTAAAGCCACAAAAGTGCATCTGGTACAGTAAAACACGAAGCTTATGTGGATGCAGGCACAGGGGGGTCCCCACCAGGGTCCCTTCCAGGGCAGTTTTCAGTGGCAGGAGGGGGGGCACAGTGCAGGAGAGGGGGCAGTGGACACACAGCGGTGGATAGGGAGCCAAACTCCCCCTCTCCCTCACCTCGGGCCCCCTCTTCAGCGCTCCCGACTCCCCCTCCAGAAATTATGGCAGTGGACGGGGACAGACAACGGGGAACGAACCTCTGACTTCTGCGTAGCAGGTGGAGACAGAGCTCTGCGTGCCTACGTCATCTATGTCTCCAACGTCGCTGACTCTACTTCCTGTCACGGCATTGGAGACATACAAGACGCAAGCAGACGTGGGGGAGGGGGGCCCTTTCAAAGTTTCATAGGGGGCCCAGTGATTTCTAGTTACGCCCCTGGCTAACCACGTTGCGTTGGCATCTCCCAAGGCACCTCGTCACAATGGCCATAAAAGCCAATTGAACATGACACACTTCCTGCAGCATGACATCACAAGCAAGTCAGTGGTAACATGCAACTTTGGTGTGTTTGCGGTGTGCATGCGCAGATACAGATGTTCAATTGCCTCCAATTTCCTTGTCAACATAGTCTGCCGTATATTTCAAAATGTGTAATGATGCTATGCTTTGCTATAGCAATTTTGCCTCATGCCAAGTGTAAAGGGACCCTGCAACATTGCAGTGCTGAGGATGTACAGACCCGTTGCTATCCTACAGGCTAGTGAAGTGTTCTATTGCTATGGGTGGGGGAGGAGGACCGATGGCGGTAGGTCCCACGATGGGCAGGATAAGTGGGGAGAACAATGCTCAATGCTCTGTACTCTGCTGAATTGATCGGCTGGGCTGATCGCCAACCGTGGCGTTGGGGGCATCAACGGTCGCTGTACACATGCTGGATTCTCGGATGTTATCGGCCACCTTAGGGCGGTCTAGTGTGTATACTCAGCTTAAAGTGCACAGGACAGAAGGAAAGCATATAGAAATGTGCCCTGTATGTATTTAGAGCGTTAAGCCCATCTAATTCCCCCTTATTTGTGACTAAGCCCAAGTTGTAATTTGATCTCTCCTCTGCCTCGGTGGAGCAGCTAATTTGTGAACACAGGATGTTAACCCTTTGTCTGCTTCTATGAAAGCTGGAAACACACACTGCAGATTTATTGCAGGATTTGTATCAGCTGACAATGAAATGTTTTTTTTTTTAAAAGGTTATTATGCTGTTGCTTATATTTTAGAGCAGAGAGGAAGTTCTGATTTCAGTTCCGCTTTAAAGCCAGAGTTTACACAGAATGAGTTTCTGTCAGCTGTAACAAAGCAGAGAACTGAATTCTCTGCGTTTCCCTATGGGTCAGTTTACATCTATGTTATAAGGAACACATGTAAACTGACCCATAGGGGAACATGGAAGCTTCCTTCTTACCGGTTGTCTATTGTTTTATAGCTGACAGCAACTCATTCAGTGTAAACCCAGCCTAATCCAGCGTGCCTATGTTATACTGACCAGCCTGGTATAGTGTGGCTCAGCCTCCATAAGGGCTCTGTGATAAAATGTGGCGTGTTCGTTTAACGTGTACGCCAATTAAACGGTCATGGCTTATGAAGTTAATCGGATAAGCGGCTGCGAGTTGGCAATCTGCTGTGTGGGCAGCGCTGTCCCAGTGTGACATGTTTTGCTGGGAAATAAATTGAGTGCAGTATGTGCACCAGCTGGCGCCGCTCACCGCTGTACGGAGGGGGACGCCCGCCGCTCTGCCGCATCTTTCTGCCTTCACATGGGCTAGATTAGGAGGTTTGCGTAATGTATTCCATAACGGTTTATCAACGTTTGTGTATCATTTATGAGAAGGAGATTCCTAATTTAGTCACAACTTCAGCTACAACGACAGATACTTTCCAGATACAGGCAGCCCCCTACTTACAAGATACAATGTTTCTGATATACAAAGTTGTCTTCATGTACAAAATATACAATACTACTTTGTTATGTGTTTTTGTTGTTAAATGTTACAGTATTCTCTAAAGTGTTATAAGTAGTTCAACCCATTTGGGACTAACATACCCTGGCCCCCTTAAGTGAACCTGAGGTGAGAGGGTTATTGCGGCTGCCATATTTATTTTCTTTTAAAGGACCACTGTCACGAAAATCATAAAATTTAAAATACATAAAAAAACATATACTTACAAGAAGTACTCTTAACTTAATTTAGTCTTCTGAGCCATAAATTACTTTTATCAGGTGTTGCTGTCACTTACAGTAAGTAGTAGAAATCTGACAGAACCGACAGGTTTTGGACTAGCCCATCTCCTCATGGAGGGGTTCTCAGGGTTTTCTTTATTTTCAAACAGGGCTGTGGAGTCGGAGTCGTGGAGTCGGAGTCGTGGAGTCGGGCAATTTTGGGTGCCTGGAGTCGGAATCAGGAAAAAATGCACCGACTCCGACTCCTAATGAATTTGTAACTGTAATTAAAATAGAAAATATGATAAAATGTTCTATTTCTCAGATAATAGTCATTAAAAATAATGTATATATACAGTATATATACAGTAATAGCTGTGCTTAGTCCACAAAAATGAAATAAACCAATCAAAATGAGTTACTTGTGCTGCTTCAATAAAGCAGTCCCCGTATTTTTAAGGTCAGATATACATATCTGATTGTGACTGTATATATGATGTGTACACAGGAATCTCTTATATATACTAAATAACATCTATGCTGTAAGAATAAAGCCTGATGTGTAGCTGTGTCACTAATAGAGATAGTCAACGAGATGGAAATAATTCTGCATTGATGCTGATTTATGCAAATGTATGCACTCCCTTTGCTCATGAAATCAAATAATTTGATATGTTGTTAAAATTTGGTTTGGTGACTAAAAATTAAAGGGTAACTGAGACGGATGAAAAGTAAAGTTTTATACATACCTGGGGCTTCCTCTAGCCCCCTTCAGGCTAATCAGTCCCTCGCTGTCCTCCACCACCCGGATCTTCTGCTATGAGTCCTGGTACTTCAGCCAGTCAGCGCTGTCCGGCCGCATGCCGCTCCCACAGCCAGGAACATTCTGCACCTGCGCAATAGTGCTGCACAGGTGTAGTATGCTCCTGGCGGCGGAGTGTGTGCATGCGCACTACGCCCGACTGGCTCAAGTACCTGGACTCATAGCAGAAGATGCAGGTGGTGGAGGAGGACAACGAGGGGCTGATTATCCTGAAGGCGGCTGGAGGAAGCCCCAGGTATGTATAAAACTTTAATTTCATCTGTCTCAGGTTTACTTTGTTACACAGTAGTACTATACTCTACATATGCACTCCCCACAGAGCTGCAGGGAATCCACTGAGAATGCTGTGCACATTGAACACAGAGGTGTTGTCTGTTTACAATCTCCTCATTCCCCTGCAGAGTACCTGCACATCATTCTTACATGTACCCACACTTACATTGCCTAGGGCCTGATAGATGTTCTTTGTTCCGGTTTGTACCTTTTACAAGTACTCTTACCAAGGACTAGTTTTAGTCTAAAGGGAATAAATATAGTAGTCTACATATCCTTCTCACTTCAGTTGTCTTGTAAAATTCCTAAGCGTTGGCAGTTAAGAGACGAATTTAATGTTACATACTTTTAATCAACAAAATTGTAATATGCAAATTAGAGGAGTCGAGGAGTCGGAGTCGGTAGGATTCCTAAACTGAGGAGTCGGAGTCGGTGGATTTTTGGACCGACTCCACAGCCCTGTTTTCAAAAGCACTTAGTGAATGGCAGTTGTTCCATCCAACTGCCAAAAAAAGTGTGCAGTGAGCAGGCAGGCTGGCCAGCATCTTTGCATAAATCCTTTACAGGGAGTGTCTTTATAAAGAATAAAGGCCATGCTGGGAATCCCCTATGGAGAGATGGACTAGCCCAAAACCTGTCAGTTCTGTCAGATTTCTAAAACAAAAGAGAGATAGATCGGCACCAGATGACAGATGGCTCTGAGGGTATAGGTGTACAGGCTGAGCCTCCAGATATCCGATACCAATAGGGACAAAAAGGAAAAAAGATCCGGGCACCAGCTCTGCCGTAGAACAACCACCTTTTACTGCATCCCCAGCATCCCCATAACACAAGTGAAAGAAAGCCTGACAGCCGTTTCGCGGGATAATATTAGCCTCTGTATTAGCCTCTGAAGAAGCGGGCCTTCTATCCCGCGAAACGGCTGTCAGGCTTCCTTTCACTTGTGTTATGGGGATGCAATAAAAGGTGGTTGTTCTACGGCAGAGCTGGTGCCCGGATCTTTTTTCCTTTTTGTCCCTATCTGTCAGATTTCTACTGCTTACTGTAAGCGACAGCAACATAGGAGAAAAGTAATCTATAGCTCATTTTACTCAGGAAGAAACTTACTTCTTATTTATATGTGTTTATATATATTGTAAATTTTAAGATTTTCGTGACAGTGGTCCTTCAAGCAATACCAGTTGCTTGGCTATCCTACTGATCCTCTGCCTCTCATACTTTTACCCACAGCCCCTGAACAAGCATGCAGCAGATCAGGTGTTTCTGATATTATTGTCAGATCTTACAAGATTAGCTACCGGCGTATAAGACGACTGGGCGTAGAAGACGACCCTCCAACTTTTCCAGTTAAAATATAGAGTTTGGGATATAAGACTACCCCTCTTCCAATGCACACCAAAGTAAAATAAAAATAAAAATATCATGTACTGGTGCTATGTATGAACAGATACTGGTGCTGTACTGTATGTGTTACCCAGTATATAACAGTATATAGGCAATTGACTTGTTGCATTGGTCAGCTCTCCTTGTCTACCTGTTTATCAGAGCGGTATGGAAGAATAGATTGCGCTCTCTCAGCAGGGAGACCTGAGAGGCGGTAACAGGATAGGGCATATCACCCGGCATCAATGACACCCGGCGTATAAGACGACCCCCAACTTTTCAGAAGATTTTCAAGGGTTAAAAAGTAGTCTTATACGCAGGAAAATACAGTACATGCTTTTTTCCTGTGTGATATAGACAGTACAACAGCCAAATAGATTAGCAGGGCTGCCAAACAACTGGTATTGTTTAGGCCCGGTTCACATTAGGATTTCGAGCCAAAAGGATCCAGTGAGCAGATCCGGTCTCCGCTTCACCGGATCCGGATGTCTCTGTCCGCGGCCCGGTTCACATTAAAAATGGAATGTGAAAACGGATCTGATCAGTGATTGATCCGCCAGCAAATACATACCTAATGTTCTGTAGCAGCCGGCGGTAGAGGCTTTCTCTTCTTCCGCTGTGACTACATAGCGCGTCATGTGACTAGTCACAGTGACTACATGACGCAGAAGAAGACGGAAGCCTCTACCGCCAGCTGCTACTGAAGATTATGTATGGATACACCCTCCCTCACCCACCCGCCCAGCTGCTGCACCCTCCCCTTACCCTCCCGTCCCTTAGGTTCGTGTCGGCCCATGCCCCCATCCCCTATGGAACGGTCCGTTTCTTCACTAGTATGGACAAATGTTCCGTTTTCCATTGCCTCAATGCTGCAGCATTTTTTGTCCGGATCCGTTCCGCTAGGCAGAACGGTCCGGAAAATTAGGGCCTGCAGCAATTTTTAGGTCCGGAGAATGGAACGTACCAACGGACGCATGTGAATGGACCCATGGGTTAATATTGGATCCTTTCACATCCGTTTCGTTCGTACAGTATACGTTCCGGTTCCGATCCGCAAAAAACCACCAATGTGAACCGGGCCTTAAAGGAAATGAATACGGCAGCCTCCATATCACTCTATCACTCTCACCTCGGATTCACTTCGAGACCCAGAGAATTTTTTTAAATGTTGCACTTCCTGTTCTCTTTGATTGGCTCACAGTGAGGGGGGGTCAGGAGCCAATGAAAACAGCTCCTGACCAATGTATGTAACTCCACTGCCTTTATATAGGATATCTGTGCCGGCAGGGATGCGCTATTGCTTCCCATGCACAGGAGCCACCAACATTTATGGTCAGTTCACACTTGTCGTAAAAACGTATATATCCGTGGCTCCGTTTTTGGGCCCGAACCAGAACAGGAGCCACGGATACCAATGTTATATTTAGCAGCTGTCTTCACTCACTTTCAAAATGGATCTGTGGGCAATCCGGGGGATCCGTTTTGAAAAACTGAACGGACGGTGCAGATTTGTAGGATTTTCACGGACCCCGGATACACGGAGGGGTACTGAAAACCTATGCAAAAACGGACCTCCCTCTACACAGGCAGCTTTGGACACAGAAACGGATCCGTTTTCTGTGTCCCAGCCCTCTGTGGGTGGGAAGGGAGCCGCCATGCTGGAGGGGGTATCAGCCAGGAAGGGGGCCAGCGTGCACAGCGGTGGGGAGGGGGGTGCCCCCCTCACCTGGGTCCCCCCTTCCCCGCTCCCCCTCCAGCTAGTTTCATTCCTCATCAATCATTTAAAATCAATTTAGTGGCGAGCAGGGAACGTACTTCCTGCAATTAAGTAAGGGCGGCATTGCAGGAAGTGAAGCGGCAAGCGGTGGAACGCAAGGAAGTAAGTTCCCTGCTAGCGCTTGCTGCTAAATTGATTTTAAATGATTGATGATGAATGAAACTAGCTGGAGGGGGAGCGGGGAAGGGGGGACCCATGTGAGGGGGGGACCCCACTCCCCACCGCTGTGCCTGCTGCCCCCATTCCTGACTGCTACCTCCACCAGCATGGTGGCCCCCTCCCCACCCGCAGAGGACTGGGGATTAGTTTCCACGGACTAGAAACTTATGCTGGAAATACGACATTTTGCCAAAAAATGGGGAATTTTTTTTTTTTTTTTTTAGAAAAACGGATCTGTTTCAAATGGATCCGATCTGCAACTGGACAAATGTGGACCTACCGTAAAACTACACTGCATCAGGTTTAGGCAGCCACAAGTGCAGAGTAGAGGGCTGTAGAGTCGGTAGAAAAATCATCTGACTCCTCAGTTTATGAATCCACCATATTCAGGTACCCAAAAACTTCTCGACTCCGACTCCACAGCCCTGGTTTTAACTATCGACAGCCACGAGAAATGTGTGTGTGTGTGTGTGTGTGTGTGTGTGGTCATTTCTCTTGCAACCAACAATGTTATCAATAAGCTTATTTCTGTTACTTTTATTCTGTGTTTAATGTTTTAAAGCACAGATGTAAAGTTTAAAAAAAAAAAAACACAATATCTATGAAAAATACTCAAATGGTAAAGAGAGAGTAGACATTTTTCTTTGTACCTTTATAACGACCCCAGACCCCTTGAGAGACATAACAAACTCCCCTTTGACTCTGCTGGTAGGCTTGGTTTTGGTGAAGATGCTCTCATTTTATGTAGGACTTCTTCCCCAGTGATTTCCCTCCAACCGTATGTAAAGGATTACTTTAAATATTTTTTCCAAGCTTTGTAAGTTGTGTCAGTACATCTTTCATTTCTGTCCCAGTGCGGAGAGGTAACATATGGTAAGAATGAGAGAGCATATGGAACGTGACACCTAAGTCACAGAGAGTAATGCAAATGTTCCTTTTCCCGGGAATCATTTGCTTTAATGTCCATGTGGATTTGCCCATGCATGCTCCAAGTATGTCAGGCTTGTGTCTGGATTATCCCAGGCCGCTCTTCAGGGGTCTTCAACACAAATCTCATTTGTAGCCTCGGCTAATGTGCCTTTCCTCTGTTCCGCCAGTCTAATATGTCTTCACTAGCGTTCTGTCTCTCTGCTCACCGTGACAAATCTCATTCTGAAAGGCAGAGCAGTGAGATCATCGAAAGTAGTATTTATAGTCTATCTTACTCTTATATCATTTCTGTACAGCGGGATCTTTTACTACTTTGGGCAGGTCAGAACGAGACAAAGACGGTGGCTTCCTAAATGTTTTCATCATGTTGGGATTGGTGGACCCAGTCAAGATATGGTGGGGATGAAAAACCAGCAGGATCGTTTTTTTGGTGGACTAATAAGGGAAACTTTAAGCCCTCTACTAAAAACATTATTCAGCAATGTCCCCGTTGTCTGGAACTCAAGCAACCAGATGTCTCAACTAACCGGCATGCCTGAGGGGACAACAGGGACAGAGTTTTGGGGGTTGTAGAAAGTGAACAGAGGCGCCAAAAGGATAAAATATGCTAAAATGGTTAAAAGTGTAAAGCTGGCCATACACTGGCCCGATTTGCGCCCGTTTCGACAGCAGATTCGATCACTGGGATCGAATCTGCTGCCAATCGTTCACGCTACACACCGAATTTCGATCCATTTCGTCCGATCCCGTCGATCGTGCCGTGCGGAAAATAACCGTCGATCGCCCGCGGGTAAAGAGCGCATCGCTAGCGGCGCTCGAGTGCCCGACGACCGACGCAATAGAGCCCGCATACATTACCTGCTCCGCCGGCGCGACTCCAGTCCCCCGGTCACCGCTGCTCTGTCTGCGCTCTGGTCTCCAGGTCCGGCATGCCTCACTTCTTCTAGCCCGGCAGGAAGTTTAAACAGTAGAGCGCCCTCTACTGTTTAAACTTCCTGCCGGACTAGAAGAAGTGAGGCATGCTGGACCTGGAGACCAGAGCGCAGACAGAGCAGCGGTGACCGGGGGACTGGAGTCGCGCCGGCGGAGCAGGTAATGTATGCGGGCGGGCGGGGGCAGCAGCAGCAGCACCACCACAACAGATTGTGAACGGTTTCAGGCTGAAATCGGTTCACAATCTGTTTGCTGTAAAGGCAGCCATACGATCCCTCTCTGATCAGATTCGATCAGAGAGGGATCTATCTGTTGGTCGAATCTGATGGCAAATCGACCAGTGTATGGCCACCTTAAGTGTACTCTCGTTAGTCCAGTACATACTACACTATATTGGGCTCTTCCTTTCTTCTCCACAGAGTTCTGGGGGTGTTTTGTAGGCATTAAAATACTCACTGAGCCTCCATCCATGTTTTGTAGCCTTCTTGTAGCTACTAGAGGTCTCCTACTGGCTTCCAGCTTCTGTGCACGGCTCCCGTTGTGTCAGGTGACACGCCGACTTCCATGCACGGAAGATGCCACCAGGAGCCCGCTAAGAGCAACAGGAAGGCCACAAGACTTGGCTGGAGGCTCGGTGAGTATTGAGGGGAGGGGGTTGTGTTTTTTTTTTTCTTTACTGCAGGCATACAAAACGCATACGCGTTTTTTATATGATTTTTTTCATGCGGCCCATAGACTTCCATTAGCGGCAAAAACGCAGTGTTTTCCCACAACGGTTTCGTTTCTGCTAAGTGTGCACCTAGCCTTAAATGGAATTTTGGTTGTCACACATTTTTTGTGGATCACCACTGGAAAGATAAACTCATTTTGTGCTGTTGGCATCAGTACTCAGTGTAACAGGAAGTGAGGAGAAGTCTCCCCGGATCAGGACTCGCTTTGTCAAATCCTGCAAAAAAGTTATAAGTTTAAGGAAAACCTGTCCAAAAAGCTTTGGTGTTCCTACAAGCTGTATTTGGCCACGGCACAGCCACTGGACATCTGTTCTTCAGAGGCCATTGTCGGATGTAGGTCTTAGAAGACGTGTTTATTTTCAGACAGGTCAGGGTTCCTATACCTCTCAGAGGATCACATTGTTCCCTTGCCAGCAGTTCTTTGGTCTAAGTGCTGCTGATGTATACACACATATTCTGCCTCACACTATCACATCAGTTCTCCTCTCTGGTACTGGAGCTCTGTGCTGTATTGATAAAACTTTTAAAGAGGAACTTAAACCAATGATTGAACTTCATCCCAATCAATAGCTGATCCCCCGTTCCCACAAGAAATCTTTATTTTTATTTTTTTCAAACTGATCATCATACAGAGCCTGTATTTTATGTATTTATATATTACACAGCGCTGTACAGAGTATATTGTCCTGTCACTAATTGTCCCTCAGAGGGGCTCACAATCAAGTCCCTACTATAGTCATACAGTATGTCTATGCATGTATCATGTGTAGTGCATGTGTCATAGTGTATGGCCAATTGAGGGGGAAGCCAATTAACGTATCTGTATATTTTTGGGATGGGGAGGAAAGCAGAGTGCCCAGAGGAAACCCACACAGACATGGGGAGAACATACAAACTCCTTGCAGATGTTGACTTGGCTGGGATTAGAACACTAACCTCTAGGCCCAGGTGCTGCCCAGTATGGTGGATATTGTGAAGAAATCCCTCCTACAGTGTGATGTCAATTTACTGTCTGTAAACCTAGATTCATTGGGTGCTTCTAGCTGCCCAAGCAAACAGTATCTGTGTGTGTGTGTGTGTGTGTGTGTATATATATATATATATATATATATATATATATATATATATATATATATATATATATATACACACACGCAGTGCTGTTTAGATTATATTGTCTAGTCACTGTCCCTTAGAGGGGCTCACAATCTAGTCCCTACCAGAATCATATGTCTATGAATGTATGGTGTAGTGTATGTATCATAGTCTAGGGCCAATTTAGGAGGGGAGAAGCCAATTAACTTATCTGTGTGGTTTTTTTTTTTTGGGGGGGGGGAGGAAACCGAAATTGCCCTGGGGAAATTCGAACCGGGGACCCAGCACTGCACGAGAGTGCTAACCAGTACACCGTTCTGCTCAGTCAGCCGCCGTTCTCCTCGAATCCTCCCCAGCAGTAGAACACATGCTGCTCATATATATAAAACAACCTTTGTCTATCACAATGTTAGTGGGTGTGTTTATAAATAATTGCAGTTGGTGGGTGCTGTCTCCTTTTCTTCATGTCTTCCAGTAGTAAAGATGATCACCTGAAGGCTCAGGGATGGATCAAACAACATGCAGCAATGATACTGCGAGATTCAATTATAACTTGGTATAATTTCTTTATTTTTATTTATTTCTCATTTTGCAATGTACTGATTTATTTTTGTCTATTTTTTTTGTTATTTATATCACACTGTACTATGTAAAGTGCTAGGGAAGATGTCTGAGCAATGTAAATGCATAATAATAATGGCACAAAATGGAACAAAAACATCTCAGACATTGATGAGCTTGCCTGTATGCATGTTGTGTCTACACCCACCTGCAGCACAGTATAAGGACAACCAGTGGCATAGCTACAGGACGAGGGACCTCAGGGCAGGCTGTAGACCTAGGCCAGGGGTCGGCAACCCGCGGCTCCGGAGCCGCAATCGGCTCTTTTTCCCCTTTGCCGCGGCTCAGTCCCGGCTCCGGTGCTGCAGGGCTGCCCATTCTGACACTACACCGGTAGTGGGTGTCAGTGGTTGCGGCGCGCGTGTGACGTTTGCGCGTGTGACGTCACGTGTGCTGCCGCTGGCCGGCAGCCTATCAGAGAGGCCGCCAGACCAGTGCAGGGCTTCGGGCGGCCATTTTCCCGTAGCCCTGCAGTGTAGTGCAGGCAGGACGTGACGTCGGGAAGGAAGAGGAGCCGACGGAGTTGCGCGCCACAAGGAGGTCGGGACCGGAGGTCGGGACAGGAGGAGATCGTGACAGGAGGTCTTCTTACTAGGTGAGTAAATGGGGTTTTCTTTTCAGATCTGCTGAAGGATTTGTGCGTATTGGGGTCATTTCTGCTGAAGGATTTGTGCATATTGGGGTCATTTCTGCTGAAGGATTTGTGCATATTGGGGTCATATTTGCTAATGATTTGTGCATATTGGGGTCATATTTGCTAATGATTTGTGCATATTGGGGGTCATTTCTGCATATTGGGGTCATATCTGCATATTGGGGTCATATCTGATAACGATTTGTGCATATTGGGGGTCATTTCTGCATATTGGGGACATATCTGCTAACGATTTGTGCATATTGGGGACATATCTGCTAACGATTTGTGCATATTGGGGACATATCTGCTAACGATTTGTGCATATTGGGGACATATCTGCTAACGATTTGTGCATATTGGGGACATATCTGCTAACGATTTGTGCATATTGGGGACATATCTGCTAACGATTTGTGCATATTGGGGACATATCTGCTAACGATTTGTGCATATTGGGGACATATCTGCTAACGATTTGTGCATATTGGGGACATATCTGATAACGATTTGTGCATATTGGGGACATATCTGCTAACGATTTGTGCATATTGGGGTCATATCTGCATATTGGGGTCATATCTGCTAACGATTTGTGCATATTGGGGACATATCTGCTAACGATTTGTGCATATTGGGGACATATCTGCTAACGATTTGTGCATATTGGGGTCATATCTGCTAACGATTTGTGCTTATTGGGGTTATATCTGCATATTGGGGTCATATCTGCTAACGATTTGTGCATATTGGGGACATATCTGCTAACGATTTGTGCATATTTGGGACATATCTGCTAACAATTTGTGCTTATTGGGGTTATATCTGCATATTGGGGACATATCTGCTAACGATTTGTGCATATTGGGGACATATCTGCTAACGATTTGTGCATATTGGGGTCATATCTGCATATTGGGGTCATATCTGCTAACGATTTGTGCATATTGGGGTCATATCTGCATATTGGGGACATATCTGCTAACGATTTGTGCATATTTGGGACATATCTGCTAACAATTTGTGCTTATTGGGGTTATATCTGCATATTGGGGACATATCTGCTAACGATTTGTGCATATTGGGGTCATATCTGCATATTGGGGTCATATCTGCTAACGATTTGTGCATATTGGGGACATATCTGCTAACGATTTGTGCATATTGGGGACATATCTGCTAACGATTTGTGCATATTGGGGTCATATCTGCATATTGGGGTCATATCTGCTAACGATTTGTGCATATTTGGGACATATCTGCTAACAATTTGTGCTTATTGGGGTTATATCTGCATATTGGGGACATATCTGCTAACGATTTGTGCATATTGGGGACATATCTGCTAACGATTTGTGCATATTGGGGTCATATCTGCATATTGGGGACATATCTGCTAACGATTTGTGCATATTTGGGACATATCTGCTAACAATTTGTGCTTATTGGGGTTATATCTGCATATTGGGGACATATCTGCTAATGATTTGTGCATATTGGGGTCATATCTGCATATTGGGGTCATATCTGCTAACGATTTGTGCATATTGGGGACATATCTGCTAACGATTTGTGCATATTTGGGACATATCTGCTAACAATTTGTGCTTATTGGGGTTATATCTGCATATTGGGGACATATCTGCTAACGATTTGTGCATATTGGGGTCATATCTGTTTTATAATGGTTTTGCGGCTCCCAGTTTTTTTTCTCTTTTCGGAAACGGGTCCAAGTGGCTCTTTCATTCTTAAAGGTTGCAGACCCCTGACCTAGGCTCCTCCAGCATCAAAAAGCAGCTAAATTATCCAAATCAAATTGTCCCCAAGGTAGTCTTTCCTCCATCAGCGCAGAATATAAAGAAACTGGATTTGGCAAAAACCAGGACGACATTACATCCTCAGCTTCTGAAAATGAAATCTGTGCTGGGAAAGGATTTGGGAAATGGCTACAAATGTCAGAGTTTAAACCAGAGCGGATAAATGAATATAGACTTTCTGAGCCAGTCTGTTCAATCCAGGCGCTAATAGGGATCTCCTTTAGGATCCAGCTCTAATGACAGAAGAGAGAAGACTAAAAATGGCAGCTGTACTTTTCATGGAGACTTGGCTACTTAGCGCTAGGGATGCTCATTCGGATTCCGTGGAAATGCAATTTCCGAAATTCCGATCGGAAATTGCATTTCCGCATCGGAATGCGGAAATCTGTAATGCAAGTGCGGTAGGCGGATTTCCGCCGGAAATCTCCACCGGAAATCGTGGAAAATTCTGCCGACTTTAACATCGATTTTCTCAAAAACCGCTTAAGTCGGCGGATTTTTACTGTAATGTAAAATGCAGAAAATCTGCATCTGCCTATTTTCGGCATTTTACATTACAGTAAAAATCAGCCGACTTTAGCGGTTAATAGCTAAGCCCCCGTAAGTCCTAGAAACACCAAATTTTTAGGATTTATGAAACAGAATCTTGTGAACAAGATGCAAAAAAAGTTTTTAAAAAGACCTTATAGTTTCTGAGAAAATCGATGTTAAAGTCAGGCGGAAGTTCCACGATTTGCGGCGGAAATTCCGCATTGGAATGCGGAAATTGGTAGCGGAATCGGTAATTGGCAATGGCGGAATGCGGATTTACCGCGGAATCGGAAATTGGCATTTCCGACCATCCCTACTTAGCGCTGCGGATTTCTTATAGTGGACCTGAACTCTTGTAAAAGACAGAAGGAAAACCTAGAGAAATGCACCCTGTATGTAGTTAGAGAGTTTAGCCTGTCTAATTTCCCCTCATCTGTCACTAATCTCACATGTAATTTGGTCTCTCAGCTGTGTCAGCTGCCTGCCATGGCAGTGAGCTCATTTGTAAACACAGGATGTTAACCCTATCTTCCATGAAAGCAGGAAGTAGATCTGTTGCAGCTTTATTGCAGGATTTGTATCAGCTGTAACAAAGAAATGTTTTTCTGTAAAGGTTATTATGCTGTTGCTTATCTTTTAGAGCAGAGAGGAAGTTCTTAGTTCAGGTCAGCTTTAAGTTACCACAAAGCACATCCGGAATCGCCAATCCCAGTCGGTGCCGGATAACCGAGATACTACTGTATATGAAAGTGGTCCTGCTGCGTTTGATTGGTCAAGCACATACACATGCATGCTGCGCGGGTACTTTCCGCCACCTCTGGGCGGTCATGGAGGTAGTTAAACATTGATTATATGTAAGTAGCCCCAGAACCTGCATAACTTAGGCCTGGAACCCACTACAAATCGCTAATCGCAAGCGCTAGCATTTTGTATGAGCGTTTTGTAAGTGATTTCATGAGCGTTTTCTGGCGATGTTGGTAGCGAATTTAAAAAGTGTAAGCGTTTTGCCAGTGATTGTGTAGCGATTAGCAATTAGCGTTTTTAATTCTGATTGATCCTTTCAATTAATTTAAATTTTTTTACAGTTTGCAGTAATTTCAAAACGCTAGCAAAATCGCTGTGTAGGTTTTGACGAGCGATTACACCAGCGTTTATATACTTTACATTGCAGAAACGCTAACGCTAAACACTAAAAATGCTGCATGTCCTGCGTTTCAGATTTTGGTAATCGCAATCGCTGAAGCGGAATTTGACACACATCCATTAACATTAGCTGAACGTTTGGGGAAATCGCTAGCAATCTGAATCGCTCCCTAAACGCTCACAAAATTGCTCTCAGGGCTGTGGAGTCGAGGAGTCGGGGCAATTTTCGGCACCCGGAGTCGGAGTCGTTTGTTTCATAAACTGAGGAGTCGGAGTCGGGAGTCAGATGATTTTTTTGTACAAAATCCACAGCCCTGGTAAGTATTAGACTAAGGAGTCGAAGTCGAGAAGTCGGAGTCTGAGCCATTTTGGGTACCCGGAGTCGGAGTTGGAGTCGGAGTGGTGGTTTCATAAACTGAGGAGTCGGAGTTGGAGGCGGAAGATTTTTGTCCCGACTCCACAGCCCTGATTGCTCTACTGGGTTCCAGTCCTAAGACTTATCAGTAATCAACAGAACGAGTTTGTTACCGTCAGGGCTGTGGAGTCGGTACAAAAATCTTCCGACTCTGACTCCTCAGTTTATGAAGCCACCGACTCCAACTCTGACTCCGGGTACCCAAAAGGGCTCCGACTCTTCGACTCCAACTCCTTAGTCTAATACTTAGCAGGGGTGTGGATTTTGTACAAAATCATCTGACTCCCGACTCTGACACCTCAGTTTATGAAATCACTGACTCAGACTTCAACTCCGACTCCGGGTACTCAAAATTGCTCCGACTCCAACTCCGACTCCACAGCCCTGGTTACCGTGCCAGTGATGTCTTGGCTAAAATGTTCTTTTTGTTTTCGCCCTAACTCTGTTTTCTAGTGGCACTTGGCATCAGTAACCCATCGCAGGCTTGATGTCATTTTTATTTTGCAGTAGATGAGTCACTTGTTCTTGCTGATCTAATGCAAACCTTACGAATGCTACAAGATGTCATTTTCTATTGGAACCAGTTGTTGCACGCTTTGTCAGAAGGAAAAATCCTCCCGAGTATTTTGCAGCGAGAAGGGACGGCCTGTTGCAGTATCTTTGCTTGCTACGACTGTAGATTACAGTTGATGAGTCACAAGGAAAGTTTGATTGCTCTTTTGATGAACTATGTTGCTTGTTTCTTCAGTTGTAATGCTGACCACATGTGACTGCGATTTTATGTTGAGGCTTAAAAGTACAACTCTGTGTTTTTAGTAGCGGCGTGAGTAATGGCTTTACGGTTTCCATGTTAAATATGAAACATTTATCATTCTATGTGAAGATGAAAGCTGGACTGCAGGGTAACAGGAAAAAAATGACTGTTTAATCCCTCTTTGTATTCATCATAGGATGATTGGAAGCACTTATAATGCAACTAGTGTGAGTGCCTTATTCTGGCTATATGTCATTGTCATGCAGTCCCCCGTACAGCTGCAATTCACACTGGCCTATGCATGTCTTTAGTGCTGTAATCACAGTTCTTAGTGCATGAGGCACAGGAGACCACAGCTGGCGGAGTACACCTCATATCTATGATTGGTGGAAGGAGGTGAAAATGGAAGGGAAGTATTGGCTTAACTTCTGAGGAATGACCAACCAATAAGTTTTAGAGGTGATTTTATTTGGCACTTAAAGAGACAATGCGTTCCCCGGGTGACACCCCTGCTTCCTCAGGTCAATGTCGTGTCTTAGTTGGCTGTGTATATAGCAATAAGTACTTGTAGTATCAGCTTTGACCTCTTAGTTTTAAATATTCCCTCCAGAAGTCCTAACCCTACAAAGCCAGTTATGTGGGCGCCATGTATCACCCAATGCCTAACTTAAAGTGGATCCGAGATGAACTTTTACTCATTGCATAATTGTGTTCCTTTCCTATTGTTTATAGGGCATTCCTCAAGCCAAATTCTTTTTTGTTTTTGATTTAATACTCGAATTCCCTATGAACTAAACAAGCCACGCCCACAGGTTTTCAGAGAGCCAAGGCATTTTCAGACAGTAGCAAGGGCTCATGGGAGCTCAGTCTGGGCAGGAGGAGGGGGGATTAGGTTTTTTTCAAAGGCTAAGTGCTGAAGATGCAGATAAGCCTGCCTCTGTGTAATGTTTGCAAACAACATAGCTGCTGTCATTGTATCACAGGAAGAAATAATCATATTCTATGGAAGCTGTTTGCAGTTAGATTTGCTGTGTAAACTATCTAAACTTTAGATAAGATATATAGACAAGTTACTTGTTATAGTTAGTTTTTCATCTCGGATCCGCTTTAACAGGTACTTATTATAAACAAGTACACCTAAACCTAACATTACACTTAAAGTGGTCTGAAAGTCAGCATTTCTACTTTGCTCTAAAAGATTCCTCACAGCTTGAATGCTGCTATCCCAGAATTTTTCTTTAGCAGAACATCACTGAAATGGTTAAACAAACCACTTTGTCCTGCTATTCAGCTTCAAATCCACATCCAAACTGGAGATAACAGTATATTTGTTTGCATCCCAATGTTGATACCTGTGTGTAAACACAGTGTCACAAGTGAAAATGAGCTCTCTGTGAAGCTCTCTCTGCTTCAGGCACACACACAGTTCAGAACAGCTCATTAGAAGATGTTAATATATAATAAAAAGCAGTTTGAATAAAATACAATGGCAGGTTTCAAGGCAAGATAAACTACAATTTGGAAACTTGGAATTTTTGTAGACAGATAATATTACTTGTGCACAAAAGCAAATATGATAAATGTATGAGTAATAAAAAGGAGGAAAACACATTTTTATTAACCTCCTTGGCGGTAACCCCGTGTGTGACATGGGGTAAGCCGCCGGAGGGTGCCGCTCAGGCCCTGCTGGGCCGATTTACATAATTTTTTTTTTTTTTTGCTGGACGCAGCTAGCTGGACGCAGCCGATCGCCGCTATCCGTTGCGGTGCGCGCGCCCCCCCAGACCCCGTGCGCTGCCTGGCCAATCAGTGCCAGGCAGCGCTGAGGGGTGGATCGGGACTCCCAATGACGTCACAACGCCATGGCGACGGGGGAAGCCCTCCAGGAAATCCCGTTCTTTGAACGGGATTTCCCGATCGGAGATCGCCGAAGGCGATCGAAGCGGGCGGGGGGATGCCGCTGAGCAGCGGCTATCATGTAGCGAGCCCTGGGCTCGCTACATGATTTAAAAAAAAAAACTGCTGCGCTGCCTCCTGGCGGAATTTTTCATACCGCCAGGAGGGTTAAATGTTATGTCGGAGTTTCAGACCACTTTAACTACAACCTTTACCTTGCCAAATACCCAACACTAATTTAATACCCAACACTAATACTTTAAAAGGAACTTTAACCAAAGATTAAACATCCCAATCAGTAGCTGATACCCCCTTTCCCATGGGAAATCTTTAACTTTTCTCCCCTTAAGCCTCATCTACATGCGTAGATGAGGCTGCGATCCGGCGGCTCAATTAGCCGCCGGATCGTCTCTTCCGCGTACCCGCGCGTGCGCCGCATTCAATTCCCCGCTCGTGCCCGCTCGTCCCCGTCGCCGCCGATTATCTTTTGCTCGATTTCCTGCCATTGTCCCCTCGCGGGGAGCGAGCAGGGAATCGGCGGAAGCAAGATCCGTCCAGTTGGATCTTATCAATCGAGCCGCATCAGCGGCTCGATTGATAAGGAGCATCGCGGGCGCATCTACGTGTGTAGATGCGGCTTTAGATCATAAAGATGGGGGGGGGGGAGATCTGTACAACTGATATTGTGGTGAAACCCCTCCCACAGAGTGATGTCATAGCTATTGTCCTGACAGTTTCCTATCTGTGAACCTTGTTGCATTATGGGAAATCCAGCTGCCAAGCAAGCAATCTCAGTAAACAAACATTCTGCACAGATTACCTGGAAGAAGTAAAGAAGATGTCACCACCAGTGATACATTTTAGAATGAAAATCAGGGAGAGAAATGAATATGAATGAAATGAATAAGCAATTGTATTAATGATGTTATTTTTACTACAGTTCCTCTTTAACATAAATTGGTATTCTTCTCTTGTTGATAACAAAGGACTCCCCTCCGTCCATATCTGTGCATCATAATGGATTTCTTGAACATTGTTTTGATTTTGTTACATTGCTTGTATCCAGCTTTCCCTCCAGCAAGCTGAGTATTGGCGGTGCCTATTTTTGAAGTAGTGCAGACTCCTGGAGAGTTAAAATGTCTGCCTGCGCATCTAATTACACATTCAGGAAGAGGAGAGTTCCTGGGACATCAGGGGGCAGTTTAAGCACTAAAAAGTACAGATCTCGTCCTTGAGAAATATGGCTGCAATGTGAAGTGATGCATCTGTAGCTTTTCACTTCTGAAGCGACATCTATATACAGAAATAAGCATGTGTTTATGCAGTATTAACACCAATGTTAAATGTGCCTACTTTCTCTCTATCCAGTTTTGGTCAATGGGGTTTAATAAGCTAGTGCTGAAAATTACAGTCTCGCTGCCCATTCTCTCTTTGATACCCAATATTAGGCCATCAAGCTTCTGTGACTGTGAGAAGCAGCAGGAGAGGAGTGTGAGGAGAAAGGCCCAGCAAGTGCTTAGAAACTCAACAATCATAAAAAGCAGGAGTGGACTGCAATACGAGCCTAACTGGCAAACCTGGATTTTTAACACAAAGAGGAACTTTACTGAATATAACTTAAAGGAATTTTAACCAATGATTGAACTTCATCCAGTCAGTAGCCGATACCCCATTTCCCACGAGAAATCTTTACCTGTTCTCGAATAGAGCATCAGGGACATCTGTATGGCTTATATTGTGGCGAAACCCCTCCCACAGTGTGATGTCATGACCTGGCAGTTTCCTGTCTGTGAACCTAGTTATAGGGCCTGTACACACTGCTGCGCTTGCGCTGCGCTTTTCAAATCGCACGCGCTTTTTAATAGCAAGGTCTTTTGAAAAATAATGAAAATCGTGAAGACCTGTACACACTGGTGCGATGCGCTTTTTCTATTCTCATGAAGGCTTGCGATTTTAAAATCGCATGCGATTTTAAAAGCGCAGCAGTGTGTACAGGCCCATATTGTGGGAAATAACAGCTTTTTCCAACTGGCAAGCAAGCAGCATCTCCCTCTGTGCATAGAACTTTCAGTAACGGACGTTCACCTGGCAGAATTGTAGATGTCACTACCAGTGATACATTTCAGGAGGTAAATCAGGGAAAGGAAAGATTTTACAATGAGCAAACACTCACATCTTGATGGCACTGACAGGGGAGTAACAGCTACAAGCAGGGCTGTGGAGTCGGTACAAAAATCTTCCAATTCCTACTCCTCGGTTTCTGAAACCACGACTCCGACTCCGGGTGCCCAAAATTGCTCCGACTCCAACTCCGACTCCACAGCCCTGGCTACAAGCACACTTTTCTCTCATGGCTCTGGCTACCTTTACTTGGGGAGGGGGGTCTCTACTTAATACTGGGGACAAATCTAGATACCTATGGTGGGGGGAGGGGGGATACCCAATACTGATCAGAGCTGCTACCTTTCCTAGGGTCCATTTGTTTTCACATTAAACTATGTCTGCTTTCCCTGCCATTTCGACTGTGCTTGAAACCACCGCTCTTCCTTTCAATCTTTGGCGTTTCAAACTGGCAAACACTGTTTGTCAATCCATATATATGGTAATGGGGCATCTTTAGTGGGGAATTTATTCTGAAGTCGATGATTCTATAAAAAATGATAATCAGGCTGAAAAACGGCAATCTTTTCAGCTCCTCCTTACTTTTATGAATATGGCAATCTAAGAAAATAGTCAGTTTATGCAGAAATTACAATATTTTTTCTGGTAAACCAGCTGTTTGTCCTCAAAAAAAAAAAGAAAAAGGTTCCTAAAACCGTTTCTATTTCCCAGAGTTCTGCACAGTCATCTACCACTGCAGGGGCAAAGTAGGGACATATAATAGAAAGGACACAGAACAATTATATTGCGCTTTTCTCCTGGAAGTCTCAAAGCGCTTGAGCTGCAGTCACTAGGGAGGAGTGTTAGTTATAGGGAGTCTTGCCCAAGGTCCCCTCACTCAATAGGTACTGGCTTACTAAACACGAAAAGCCAAGGTTCAAACACTGGTCTCCTGTGTCAGAGGCAGAGCCCTTAAAGGACTTACGAGGTGAAAAACTGTATTTAAGATCAATACCTGTGAGCATTCTTGTTCTATGGGGGGCATCATCCGCACCCTCCCTTCCATTCCACACAGTTTCTGTAACTGTATTTAGACCCAGGTCACATCCCGGCCCCACAGCACGGGTCGTGCTAGCTTTCCCCACATAAGATGGCTGCCAGGATTGCAGCGGGAGCGCAGTCCGCATAGACGGGAGTGCGGATGCGCAGCTTTAATCCATATCCTTCTCAGTTTAGGTTCTCTTCAACCAGTGCACTATCCAGCCATAATGCAGTCCTTACGTAACCACCCATCCAGTTCATCAGTGGGGTACAGAGATGGAGAGCAGGTGAAGGATGAGTTACATATGATCTCCTAGATGCAGGATTTTAGGAATTTTTGCACCACACATTCGAGCACGACCGGTTTCGTACTTTCCTGTTTTTCTCCCATTTATTTCTAAGAGACGTCTGTATTTTCATTTATAATATTTGCAGACCCCTGGGAAAAGGTCTTCCTCAACAGCTGAGCTTCCTTGGCCTGCGTTTTTACACATTCTGCACTTTTCTCCATGAATTGTATTTTCACATTAACAAGAGATAAATTGGTCAAGGAAAGGTCAGTGTCTGAATGATCGAGCGAGACGACACGAGAGGCGCCCATACAGGACAAATATACACAGGAGATAATGCCATCAAACCTTTAGAGATGTAGGGGAGGTTTTCGCCAAGAAAAAAAACTTGAATGAATTAAAGTGGCACTCAAGACAAACTCTTGCTTTGAAAGGTCTAGTTCAGGTTCATGTTTTGTTTTGCTTTTTAATGCATATTGTATGAAATATATCATAAAAGGCAATGCGCAAATCATTTTTGCATTTTTTTTTCACCTGGCTGAGTATAGAAAACTGGCTTCCTGTGCCAGTGTCAGATTCTCCTCCCCCTATCCCATCATTATCAGCATGAGATAGTGTGGGAGGGGTCATCAGCCAGTCTTTCCCTCTGAGCTCACCTGAGTAACCCCCCCCCACTGACTCCTCCCCCTGCTGCTGACTCCTCCCTCTCTGCTGCTGCCATATTTACTCACGGTGCCCAGCACTGCAGCCGGAGATCTGCACAGTATTACCATCAGTTAATTTCTAGTTCCTTCCTGTTTATTGTACAGCAAAGCATCTGATGAAAGGTATGTGTGGCTTTTATAAACACGCTGGGAGGAAGAGTTAAATGCTTTATTACACACTCACCATTATAGTAACTATGTTCAAGGGAAAACAGTTCTTAAACACAGGCTTTAAATTAAAGAACTTGCCACTGGGAAAAATTTAATAACCTTAATTTACAAAGTAGCCTGTACAGTCCTCTTAAATGATATTTAACAATCATGGAATTATCATTTAAAGCAAACCTGAATCCAAAAAGGTTGCTATAATGAATTGTATGTGTAGTATAGATAATGAATAGAACATTAGTAGCAAAGGAAAGAGTCTCATATTTTTATTTTTAGTTATATAGCTGTTTTTTTATTATAACATTGCATCATTCTGTCATATTTGCAGTTTAGAAACTACGCTCTGTATTTTAAGCTATAAACAAAGCAGAAATAATGGCCCTTTGCACTTTCATGCAGTAAAACGTTATCTCAAGCTGTCTCTCGCTGTTTCCTGGCTGGTAAAGTGCTTCAGAAAACAGAACTGTATTGGACCTAGCGGGTCAAATAGCTCAGAGAAGCTCTTTTCCATGGATAACAACTGAAGTTTTTTTTTTACTTTTGTACTGGAAAATAACATGCACGTTTTTTCTTTCCTATTGTCCTATTTCTTAGCTGTACTACACATACAATTTATTAGCTCATAAGTTTATTTTCCCTTCATGGTTTGCTGTAAAGCGAACCCAACGAAAAAAAGAAAACAGTAGATAAATACCTATGAAGAGGGAAGCCTCTGCATCCATCAAAGGAACCCCCTGGGATCATTTCAGTGAGTTGCTCCACAGTTGCATTCTGATTGGCCTGCACCATACATTTTTAGTAATAACCCTAATAAATAAAACAACAGAAAAAATCTGTACACAGTCCCCATGGGAGCATTTCTGTAACTTCTGTACAGTGATGGTCATGTCTTGGAGATGTCATGGAGAAGCATGTGATCAGATTGGTCATGTGATCGATATGTAAGTCTCTGATTTGCTAGTCATGGTCATGTGCTAAAGCAGGATGTGATCACAGCCAATGAGAGCTTTTCAAATGTATCAGCTGAATAAACAACTCACATCCTTCTCCACGAGTTCTCCTAGACAGGACCATCTCTACCTCTGCATATTTTACAAATCTGACATAAAAAGATAATTTGCATATTTGGGAGTGGGGCATCATGGGAAACCACAGTTGCTCACTTAAAGCTGAATTATCGCAAATACCTTCTGTTTCAAGAAGGTAAAGTTACATTTACATAGTTACATTTACTTTGGACAGCGCCACGGAATATGTTGGCACTTTATAAATCAATAATAATAATAATAATAATAATTGAGCATTGCTTTTTAAGAGAGTGCTTTTTGGTCTCTTCTAGCCCTTCATACTTCCCTAGTGGTTCTGGGTCACCATGAGCTGGTTGGGTATTACTGGCCCAAGCCCTATCCCATAGAGTGATATCAATCCATACTGTGCACTGATGAGTACCAATAAGTCCG
Source organism: Hyperolius riggenbachi (assembly GCF_040937935.1). Taxonomy (NCBI): domain Eukaryota; kingdom Metazoa; phylum Chordata; class Amphibia; order Anura; family Hyperoliidae; genus Hyperolius; species Hyperolius riggenbachi. The sequence goes on from NC_090647.1 coordinate 64,226,226, forward strand.
AAACAGGCTGGCTGTCTGTATGTTGGATTGGTGGGGCTCTGTAAAATGCATGCTACTGGCTCGCTATACACCAGCAGTTCTGGATGGCAGCCTGGCTTTCAGGGGCATAAAGAGATGATTTGCACATTTGGGAACGAGTAATGCATTTAAAGTGGGCCTAAACTCTTGCACAGGACAGATGGAAAACAGAGAGAGATGCACCTGTATGTATTTAGAGAGCTTAGCTCGTCTAATACCCCCTCATCTGTGACTAATCACAAGTGTAATTTGATCTCTCAGGTGTGTCAGCTGGCTGCTTTGGTAGAGCAGGATGTTAACCCTATGCCTGTTTCCATTAAAGCAGGAAGTAGACACACTACAGGTTTATTGCAGGAGTTATATCAGCTGTAACAAAGAAATGTATTTCTTTAAAGGTTATCATGCTGTTGATTATCTTTTAGAGCAGAGAGGAAGTTCTGAGTTCAGGTGCGCTTTAAAAGGGCAAGATGGCATTCTCCATAACTATGTACAGTGTTTGGAAAGCTTCTCTATAAGACCTTCACCCAACGAGATGGCTCTTGTGTCAGGATTTATATACAGAACATGCTGCCTAATAACGAAAGTGCTGCAGACACTGTACAATGTCCATTGAAGGGCAGGTTTAAAGGAATTACGTTGTAATTGGTAATTTGGTAGGTTGGGTTTCATGCCGGCTTCTCCTGGCACCGGAAGCCCCTCTCTGCATACATTGTGGAATGTCTGCGAGATAAGCCATTAAAATCAATCATGGATCATTTGAAGCAGATGTTGTTTTGGCTGTGGAAGGAATCGCTGAGTATTCTCTCTTTTCCTTCTCTGAAGAAGCCGGCTTATATTGGAGAGTTATTATGCTTAGCATGCCTAAATCTTCACTTTAGGACAAGCCACACATTCTATATCTGTTTTCCTGGAAGGAGATTGGCGGGACGCAGAGGCGCGAGGCCACTTAGCTGAAGGTGTGATCTTAGCAGGACGCCATGCTTTGTGGAATCAGGATAATAGAAATGTATCCTTGCTGTTGTAGGCTGCGGTGTAAAGCCGTGTTTGATATCGTGGTGAGCGTTTGCTGAGCCGTGGAATGCGGGTGAAGACAGTATAATAGAATCATAACAGAATATCAATTTATCTGTACTGCGAATCTTCATATACTGTATGTTTACGGTTCTGCGTTGTGACCTTTCAAAAAGGCGTGGCATAATAAGATTAGAGGCGCCTACACTCTATCCCCTATGCTAGTCGGGGATTTTGAAATGACCTGAGGAAACGGGCCATGACCTGTGAAACGCGTTGTCTCTAGATTGTAAGCCTTTGGGCAGGGTCCTCCTCCTTTTGTGTCCTACCTGATCATGCACCTCCATTACTGTGCACCCATGCTATGCATCTGAGTGAACCAAACTTGCCTAATCCCCATGCTCCATCCAGTGACTGACTAAGCATTACCTGGTACTCATACTGTGCTCTGTGATCTGGTTTTCTTGTATTCCTGTATTGTCATATTGCTGTATGTCACCCCTAAATATTGTCTGTAACCTAAACTGATGTCCAGCACCACGTAATATGTTGGCGCTTTATAAATACAATAAATAAATAAATACATAAATAAATCTAAACTTCTTTTGCAGTTGAACTGGTGTCTATATCATCTATATTGTAATGGCATTGCACTCCAGGCTAGACCCAGTGTTCTCCCCAGGCTCTTTTAGCCGGGGGCTCCACCCGGCTAGTTTTGCTGAGCACCCAGCTGTCATCGGCTCACCACGTCCTCTGCTATAAGCAGACTTGTGCAGAGACGCACCATCCCTGCATTCTGTCATCTCGCCCCCTCCGGCTACTTTTTTATGCCACCCGGCTGGAAAAAAATTCTGGGGAGAACACTGTAGACCCACCGAAAAGTTAATTACAGCAGCTGTGGGGGTGGGTTAAGGAAGGGTTAACTTACCCATGCTGCCGTCTGTTCCAAAGCGCTCCAGTAGCGTCGCACACTGTGCTCCAAGTTGCGTTCCACGTGGAATGCAACTTGGAATGCAACGTGTGATGCGATTGGAGCGCTTTGGAACAGACGGCAGCATGGGTAAGTTAATCATTCCTCACCCGTCCCCACAGCTGCTGTAATTAACTTTTCGTTTCTGAGTGGCTACGAGTAGGTAGCCACTCGGAACAGCATCTCTATATATTTGTAAAGAAGTGGCAAACGTTTTCATCCACTTTTGGGAATCCTGATTACCAATTCTATAATGCCATGTTAATAAAGATCTGAGTCTATCTTCTGTCGTTCCTCCCCATATTTCATCCTTGTGATAGCTCATCAAAGGAGCTTGACAAGTTATGAAAGTCCAGTAAACTCTGGATACCTATACTATTGCCATGACAACTGTGTCTCATAACCTATCTGTATAGTATATTCCCAGCAACCTGTAGTCCATTTTCAGATGATTGGGTTTCCTATAGGTCACAATTAATCCAGGTTCTTCATGCACAACAATATGGCCGTCCTCCCCCTCTCCTCCCCCACACTTCCATTTTTATTAGTTTTTAATTCATCTCCCGATACACCCGAGTTTTGGCGTCTTCCTCACAAAGTCCTTAATTTAGCGGGAAGTCTTGTGAGTTCCATTTTCACTGTGTTATTTCAGTATTTAATTATTTTAATCAATGGCAATTTAGCTCTGCAGGTCTCAGATGGCTGGAGAGAGCTTTGAGGGGGAGAATGACCTTTAGCGGAGCCGGAGAAGAAAAATGACACCTCCTGGCTTGAGGCCTTTTCACGTAAATGGATGATAATTCTCCATCTGAATTGGATCAGAATGCCGAGCTAAATTTAGATGGATAGCAATTACTATTATTGAACCTTATTTATACATTGCCTTCGTCTTCTCTCCTGAAGTATGAAAAACACGTTTAAAACCCCAAAGACTGTGAAGGGAACGCTTATTCTTTTTGTGTAGAGATGATGGAGGTTTTTTTTTTTCACCGCCGGTGAAATCAGCCCATCTTTGAAAGTAAACTGTTAAATTAATTGCACCATCAAGGTTACAAAAAAGTATTTTAAAGCGCTGCCTTAGGAGTGCTGTGGATCAGAGCGCTTTGTTTGCAGTAGGATTGGAGTTACATAGAACTAGCGGGCGGTCAGCCTAATTAGTAGCCAATACTACTTTTGCTTTAGCTTTGTTTGAATAGATCATCAGGGACATCTGTATGGCTGATAAAGGCCAACATTCACAAAACCTTTTTTTGGGGGGTAAAAAGCAAAAAAACATAAACAAAACCTGTTTGGAAAATTAACAAATGCGGTATTGGGTTGGAGGGGAGAGGCCCTTTACCCCCAACACTCGAGCGATCCACCCAGTGGATCAACTAACCCAACCAACAGCCACTGCCAACAGATTTGCCTCTAGACCAGGGGTGCGAAAATCAATAGAAATTGAACACTGGGACCAAGTCGGGGGCCAATTGCAATGTCTAGTGACCCCCTCCCTGCTTTATAGAGTTCCCTGGTGTCTAAGGCCCCTCCTTCCCTCCCCTATACAGTTCTCTGGTGTCTAGTGGCCCTTTTCCCTCTTGTACTGTATATTGATCCCTGGTGTTTAATGCCTCCTCTCTCCCCTATACAGTTACCTGGTGCCTAGTAGTTCTCCTCCATATACAGTTCCCATATGGTTAGTGGTCTTCCATTCCTTACCCTAACAGTTTCCTGGTGTCTAGTGATCCCCTTCCCACCTCTGAACAGTTCCCTGATGTCTAAAGGTAGCCATACACTGGCCGATTTGCCATCAGATTCGACCAACAGATAGATCCCTCTCTGATCGAATCTGATCAGAGAGGGATCGTATGGCTACCTTTACTGCAAACAGATTGTGAACCGATTTCAGCCTGAAACCGTTCACAATCTGTTGTGGTGGTGCTGCCGCCGCTTCCCCCGCCCGCATGCCCACATACATTACCTGCTCCGCCGACGCAACTCCAGTCCCCAGGTCTCCGCTGTCTTCTCCGCTCTGGTCTCCAGGTCCAGCATGCTTTACTTCTTCCTGCCCGGCAGGAAGTTTAAACAGTAGAGCGCCCTCTATTGTTTAAATTTCCTGCCGGGCAGGAGGAACTGAAGCATGCCAGAGACCAGCGCGGACACGGAGCAGCAGTGACCGGGGGTAGTCGTGCCGGCGGAGCAGGTAATGTATGCGGCTCTATTGCGTCGGTCGTCGGGTACTCGAACGCCGCTAGCGATGCGCTCCCTACCCGCAGGTGATCGACGGTAATTTTCCGCACGGAGCGATCGACGGGATCGGACGAAATGGATCGAAATTCGGCGTGTAGCGCGAACGATTGTCAGCAGATTCGATCCCAGTGATCGAATCTGCTGTCGAAACGGCGGCAAATCGGACCAGTGTATGGCCAGCTTAAAGGTCCCCATTTACATCCTTAAATAGTTGTCTGGTGTCTAGTGATGGTATTGGGTAAGGGGGAGGAGAATTACGCATACATAATCAGCTTTGGCTAAACATCACCAGAAGGGCAGGTCTTCATACCAATATACAGCAATACAGATATAGGAAGTGTTTCTGATGCAAAAACCAGGAAAATTATTGTAAAAGTGGATATCCTGAATAATTCATACGTCACTACAGTATCTCTTTAAAGAGAATCTGTATTGTTAAAATCACACAAAAGTAAACATACCAGTGCGTTAGGGGACATCTCCTATTACCCTCTGTCACAATTTCACAGCTCCCCGCCGCATTAAAAGTAGTCAAAAACAGTTTTTAAAAGTTTGTTTGTAAACAAACAAAATGGCCACCAAGACAGGAAGTAGGTTGATGTACAGTATGTCCACACATAGAAAATACATCCATACACAATCAGGCTGTATACAGCCTTCCTTTTGAATCTCAAGAGATCATTTGTGTGTTTCTTTCCCCCTGCAGCTCACTGAAGAGTTACAAGCTGATTGTTTCTTCTTGCAGACAGCTCTGCCCGGTTGTCTGTAATTCTGCAGTATGTGACTCATCAGTATGTGAACAGAGGATTTATCCAGCTTGTAAAAGATAAGAGAGCAGAGAAAAGCTGGCTAATGTAAATAACACACACACACAGGGGAGTGTGCATAGAGGGGGCATGCATAGCAGATCACACTGAAGAGTTGGCAGCCTTCCAGACACAGGACAAGTCCGACAGGGGAAAGATAAGCTGATTTATTACAGAGATGGTGATAGTATAAAGTGCTGCAGTAAGCCAGAGCACATTATAATAGGTTTAGGAACCTGTAGAATGGTAGAAAAAACAATGACATTTTTGTTACAGAGTCCCTTTAATGTTTTCTATGTTTTTATTAGAAATAATCTTTTGTCTTTTATCATAATTAATGGTTTTGATAACTGCACCACACCTCTCACAATCTCAGATCAGCAGGATCCATCAACTTGGTCACTCCCACAATGCACCTCAAAACCTTTGGAGCCAGAGCTTTCTGCCATGCTGCCCCTACCCTTTGGAATTCCCTACCATACCCAGTAAAGACAGCCCCATCCCTGGAGTTATTCAAATCCAGACCAAGTAGCCCCCTGTTTAGCCTGGTATCTCTGGACTTAGAGTTCTTCCACTGTATCACAATTTACCAATCAACCAATTATTGGTCTGAGCCATGCTTATGCGTTTTGAGTGCTTTGGGAGAAAAGCGTTTTACAAATATTGTTTGTTGTTGTTGTTTTAAAGCTGTAAGTGATGAAACACTGGGATATTGCTGTTGGGAAAGGTCTTGTAGCGCCATCCACCCCCCTCCCTTTATTTTGCATGTTACTTTTATGTTTTTGATTTGTGATAGTAATATATCTTCCCTTATGCTGCTATACTTTTTATTCCAGATCTGTCAATGGCTGTACAGAAGTTCTCTCACTCCCTGCAGGACTTCCAGTTTGAGTGCATCGGAGATGCGGAGACAGACGATGAAATTAATATAGGTGAGATGCTTTTTATTGTAACAAGTAATTGTACCTCCGAGCTCTCTCTCTGTAGCTCTTGTTATGAAGATGTTTTCTTGTTTAATGATTTAGCCTAAAATGTGGATATTCTCAGGCGGAGAGAAATGTACCAACTCTGCCTGAATCAAAGATTGTCTCTGGGCTGTCTGCTAAGCATTTATCTGTAACCTCACCACTTTGCTTGTCTTAGGGCTGGTGCACACCAGAGCGGTTCTGAAGCTTTTTGTAAAACTCTTGCAGGAGGAAACCCGCTTGGCTAATGAAAGTAAATGGGATGGTGCACACCAGAGCGGCTCGTTTTTTCGATTTTTGAGGTGTTTCTGCCTCAATGTTAAAGTATAGGAAAGTGGAAAACCGCTCTGAAAAACGCTAGATCAGAGCTGTTTTCCAGGCGTTTTTGTTACAAAAGCTGTTCAGTAACAGCTGTACTGTAACAATATTTGTAATCTGCTACACAAAAACGCTCCAAAAACCACTAGGCATGTTTAGAAAACGTCTCTAAACGTGCCTAGAATCGCTCTGAAATCGGGATCGGTTGAAAAGGGCGCCCGAGCTGCCTGTATGAAAAGGGCGCCGCCATAGACATCAATGTTATTTCTGGAAATATGGGCTACAAGGTGTAGAAAAGGGCACCCGAGTTTTGATATAGGCTACAAGCGGCCTCCCCTTTGTAGCCCATATTTTTTCGGCTACAAGGTTTTCGGCTACAAGCGGGCTCCCCTTTGTAGCCCGTATTTTTTTCGGCTACAGTAAGGTGCCCCTTTGTAGCCCATATTATTGCCTTTTTTTCTAGCCTAAGTTTTTATATGGGCTACAAGTGCTGGAAGCCGAATTATTTCATTCCCCCACTATCCATGGCGGCCTGGAGGGGGAATAGTAATGAACACATCCCGGAGTATTTTTGTAGCCGAAGTTTTTATATGGGCTACACCAGGCGCCTTTTTTGTAGCCGAAGTTTATATGGGCTACACCAGGCGCCTTTTTTGTAGCCGAAGTTGGTATATATGGGCTCCACCAGGCGCCCTTTTTTACCAGCGCCCATTTTCATGTAGACCCCTGAAATCTGTTTCAAAAACCTCTAGCGTTTTGCAGATCTGCTAGAGGTTTTTGGTGTGCACTGGGCCATAAAAGGAAGAAGTTTTAAATCAGGATGATACCATTTTGATACCATTTTACTGATGGCTAACATGGTACAATACCCTACTGCTACTACTGGGTCATAAAGAGAGTCTGAAGCAGAGAAAAAGCAGATACTTCACTAAGGAGAGGGAAGGCTCTGTGTCCTATAGAGCCTTCCCGTTCCTCTTCAGTAGCCTCCTTGTAGGCTAACCATAGACAGGTAGCACTTGCCGGTGCACTTTTCCTGCAGGTCCACCACTCCTGCCACACAGTAACATTGAATATAGTAGAAAAAGGCACTCCGCAGGCTTTAAACTTACAGTGTACACTTGAGGAAGGGTCAGGTGACCCGTAACATGTATGTGTCCATGCTCAATAAACCACAAACGCAAGTTTAAAGCCTTTGGAGTGCCTTTTTCTACTATATTGAACCTTTACGTTCCTCTCCTGGTCTCCGTGTTCCACCGCTGGCTCCCCCGTTAGCAGTCTCTGACCGATGGGTCGGAGACTGCTCTCTGCCACTGCGGCTTCGACAGTCTTCAGGAACCCGAGTGCTCCCGAAGACGCACCACTCCGTACCGCACATGCTCAAGCACGCACTCTCTCACGCTCATGCATGCGCAGTACAGAGCTGCCCATCTTCGGTAGAACTCGGGCTCCCGAAGCCTTCCGCGGTGAGAGATTTGGAAGGGGGCGACAGCGATGGAACGCAGGGACCGTGAGAGGAACGAGAAGGCTCATTAGGACCCACAGCCTTCCCTCTCCTTAGAGAAGTATCTTTTTTTATCACTTCTGATTCTCTTGAGTTTGTACACAGTTTCAATTTTGATTGGCCAATTTTATCACCTCTATCTAGGATGCAGGCCAACACATTTTGAATACATTGAAAAGATTTTGTAGGTAAACTCTCATACTACATTGAGGTGGTAAAATTGGTCAGTGGTTGACCAATGGCTAATCTATTTTACCACCTCCATGTAGTATGAGGTGCAACAGATTTTGAGCACTGTGAACAGATTCTGTGGGTAAGCTCTCATACTACATGGCCAACAATGGTCCGTCAAAGTTGGATATGCACCAGGCTTTAGTGTCAGGACAGTAGATGGTTCCCTGCACAGAATGGAGTCTATACTTCCTGATCAAGCAAAGAAGATGGTCTTCATGCTATTTTTTTATATTTTTTTGCTGCTGATGAAGCAGGTTTGCTTTTTCTCTTTGCTGTGACAGCTGCTTAATCAAACCAAAGTGCAAGACTTCCCTTCTTTCTAGGTAGGCTTCCCATCACTGACCACTGTGACGTGTTACTTGTGGCTGGCTTGGACTTCCTGCTTTCTGTACACTACCTATAGCGGGACAAACAGCAGATTACTGGTTTCGGCTCTTGTTATCTCTGGAGGCCAGGAAAGGAATTACAAAACTACCAGTAGTATCCAAAGCTTAAACAGATATAAATTACAGATTTGCTAGACTGCCCTGAACAATTGCAAATGTTATGTTATAAAAAATTGATTTATTAATAGACTTGAAACTTTAAAGTGGCCACTAACTGTCCAATTTCTAGCGAAAAATCGTTCAAGAGATCAGAAATTTTGATCGGATTGGTTGTAAATAATCTCCATTGATGGGCAAAATCGATTACAAACGATTATAAAATAGTCGTCCGATTGGACTTTGCTCAAACTAAAATTTTAATTTTCTTGTTGGTTGTGATAGATGGGAAGCAAATATTGGTTTTGTTGATGGTCTAGTGAACAATTCTTCTTCCAATCAGAATTATTTGATCGATTGAACGATTTTTTGCCAGAAATTCGTTAGTGGCCACTTTTAGTCTGCGGATGATGAATCAGAAAACACCTACAGTCACCCCACCTCCTACAGACTTGCCTCAAGACCAGGGGTGCCAAACAGTGGGCCGAAACTGAGCACTGGGACCAAGTCGTGGGCCAACCGCAATGTCCAGTGGCCACTTCCCTACGTTATAAGTTTCTCAGGGGTCTAATGGCCTTCCTTCCCTCCACTATACAGTTCCCTGGTGTCTAGTGGCCCTCCTGGCTCTCCTATATAGATCCCTGGTGTCTAATGCCACCTCTCTCCCCTATACAGTTCCTTGGTGTCTAGTAGCCCTCCTGGCTCTCCTATATAGATCCCTGGTGCCTAATGCCACCTCTCTCCCCTATAAAGTTCCTTGTTGTCTAGTGCCTCCCCCCTTCCCCGGTATACAGTTCCATTGGGGTTAGTGGCCCTCCTTCCCCTATACATTTTCCTGGTGTCTAGTGGCTCCACTCCCTCCCCTATACAGTTTCTTGGTGTCTAGTGGTCCCCTTCCACCCCTAAAAAGTTCCCTGATGTCTAGTGCTTTCCATCTCCATCCCCTATATGTCTTCGCCGGTGATTTAGGCTTCAGCCGCAATATAGTTTCACTTTTTGTCTAGAGTGGGCCAAATATAATGCAAAGTGGGGAAGACACTTGTGCGCCAAATTTGATGGCAGATTAATACCTGACCTCTAGACTCTATGGTGTCTAGTGAAATAAGGCATATTAAAGGCTTTACCTTGCAATCTTTGATTTACAGTGACCCAATATAGTTTTTTCAATCACCGCTAGTCGGGTTGCCATGGTTATGTGATGCTCCCATCCTAAATCTCAGCCAGGCAGATCACATTTTTCAGGCCACAAAGATCTTTCATTCCCGATAACCTTCTCAGTAATTAAGATGCAATTTAAGGCTGACTTGGTTCACTCACCTTTTAAAGCAGTAGGGTCAGCCATACTATGCCATTAATAAAAACACGTAGATAACTATTTGTTCTACTCACATAACAGATGTATTGTACTGTCCACGCTTTGATTTCAGTGAATTTTATATAGTAAATAAAGATAATTCTGTTCTTGGCATTTGCCATCTTGATTCCCTCTGACTGAAGCCAATCCTGGTGTCATTTCCTCCCTTTTTTCTCATAGACCCTGCTGTGTCATAGCTAGCTTGCTTTGTAAACATGTGAGCACAGCAAGATAAGATTTCAGCTTCACATTGAACTGCCCTCAGCCAACCAGTGAGGAGCAGGAAGGTGGGAAGGGTGATGGCAAGCTTCCTTCATGTTCCAAATAGAGCCAGGCTGACTGAGATCTAGTGCACACCGAGCGGTTTTGGTAGCGTTTTTAGAACTGTGGAAACGCTCGGGTAATGTATTTCAATGGGCTGGTGCACACCAGAGCGGTAGGCGTTTTGCAGAAACGCGTACTTCCAGGCTGCAGCTTTTTTTGAATTTTGGAGGCATTTCTGCCTCCAATGTTAAGTATAGGAAAAATGCAAAACGCTTGATAAAACGCCGGTTTTCCAGGCGTTTTTGTTACAGTAGCTGTTCAGTAACAGCTTTACTGTAACAATATCTGTAATCGGCTACACAAAAACGCTACCAAAAACGCTTCACTTTAAGTAAAAAACGCTACACAAAACGCTTCATAATAATAAGAAAAAACGCTTCAAAATCCGCTAGCGTTTTGTGGATTTGCTAGCGGTTTTTGGTGTGTACTAGGCCTTAGATAAGATTATTACAGCAGAAACCTTTCTGATTATATTGGAGTGCTTGCATTGCAGTATCAGGTTGCACACTGCATAATAAACACCGAGCAGTGGGTAAATGGAATTTGATTTTGTGGTTGAGAATCCCTCTTTAAAGATGAATCACATAGCTGAGTTCATAAAACGTGTGGTCCGTAATCCTGGAAGGCTCACTGGAAGGCTCACACGTAAGCATCTAAGGACCCAGCTTAGAATTCATTTCAGCCTCCCTGATTAAAGCAGTTATAGAATTGTAATTGCAGAAACATAAACTTAATAATATGCAATAACCACAAACCTCATTTATATTCGTAGAGAAGCACAAGAATTGCATGCTTATGTTACCAATAAATCTTCATAGTATAAATGATCCTTATTTCATGATTATAAGCTGCTTTAAGTGTAGGCTAGCTGATTACTACCAGGCTTACCGAGTACTGCAAAACGAAAGTACTAATTACCCCCCTTTTAAAGGACAACCTTACACAGATGTTGTTGGTGCTGCCAGAAAGCCAGGTCACTTTGGATCTAAGCCTTTAAAGAGGACCTGTAACCAAGGATTGAACTTCATCTCAATTAGTAGACGGTGCCCCCTTTACCATGAGAAATCCTTACCTTTTCTCAAACGGATCATCAGGGAACTCTGTATGGCTGATATTGTGGTGAACCCCCCCCCCCCCCACAGTGTGATGTCAGCACCAGGGTCCTGACATCACACTGTGGGAGCCTTGTTGCATTGTGGGAAATAACAGCTGTTTCTAACTGCAAAAAATGCATCATCTCCTTACACTGACATCACCTGCCAGCAGTGAAAATGTCGCCATGTGATAAATGTCAGAATGTAAATCAGGGAGGGGAGAGATTTTATAATAAGCAAACTTTGACTAAATCATTTATAAATAATTATTGTAAAAATTAAGCAATTTTCTTCATTACATTATTTTCACTGGAGTTCCTCTTTAAGTCTCGGTGACCGAAGCACCCATTTTTTTTTTCTTTCGAACTGCTTCCAGACCAGGCTAATTAAAATCTATGCCCTGTTTGGGACCTGTTATTCCTGCTTGGGTGTAGGTTTCCATGACTGCTCCGCACTCTACCGCCGATCGCGCCTCTCTTCCGCCTCTGCAGCCCACTCGCTCTGCTATCAATATGACAGCTGAGCTCCGTGAGCTGAAATCGGCTCCTGACCCTGTGATCCCTGTGATCCCTGTGATCGTCTCTGATTGGCTACACTGCGGACAATATGGACTTGATTGACAGCGGCGCTCACGCAGGCGCAATAGAGAAGGTCGGCCTCCTCACCGGCGGGGACCCTGGGACGAGGGATATGTCGGTTGCAAGGGGCTGGAGGAAGCCCCGGGTAAGTATATTACGGGGCAGCATGATTTGGCTGATGACTCCTTTAAGAAGTATCCAAACCGCCCCACACCTGACACAGTCTGCAGGGTGTTGGCGCATGATCAGTGCCTACCTCACAGATTATGCAGCAATGCAAATCAATGGGCAATGCAGTAAGATTGCACGACAGGAGCGCCGTGTGATGTGGAGCGCATGGCCGACCAGTGGGAATATTAGTGACAATTTTCTGACCAGCAGCAGGGCCGACGCTACCATAGAGGCAAAGGGGGCAATTGCCCCAGGGCCCCAGAGCTTGTAGGGGCCCCCAGTGGCTACAAGAGGAAAACAAAAATTTTCAAATCTACCTTATAGTTTTTGAGAAAATCGATTTTAAAGTTTCAAAGGAAAAAAAATACACATTTAAAAACCCGCCGACTTTAATGGTTAATAGCAAATCCACCTTTAATGCTAGAAACCCCAAATTTGCAGGATATGTTAAGGAGACCATTGGGAATAAGAGGAAAAAACAATTTTTCATAAAGACCTTATAGTTTTTAAGAAAATCGATTTTAAAGTTTTGAAGGAAAAAAAGTATACTTTTAAATGCGGTAAATGTCACTTTTAGTAGCAAACCTAACGGTAGTGTAACTTTACATGCATCAAAAGAAAGAGCAATAAATTTCCTGACGGGGTTTCCAGGGGGCCCATACGCAGCCGCAGCGCTTTGGCCAGGGATCGCTATGCAGTCGCAATATGGCTGTATGAAGATCCCTGGCATTTTTTCCTATTTTCCCAATTTTTTTTTTTTATGTTTAGAGTGCGGGAATTTTTTTAAAAAAAAATTATGTGGGGTCCCCCTCCTGAAACTTTTTAACCCCTTGTCCCCCATGCAGGCTGGGGTAGCCAGAATGTGGAGTCCAACCGATTGGGGCTTCACACCCTGACTATACCAGCTGCAAAAAAGGTCCCTTAATGCCGATTTTTGTTCCGGGGTATCTGTTGGGGGGGGGCCCCTAGGTTTATTTTGCCCTAGGGCCCCATTGTTGCTTAAACCGGCCCTGCCCAGCAGGTGGTACATCAGTGAGCGAGGGGGGGCCCCATGCATATGGCACTGTTGCCGCACAGTGGTGCAGGGGCATATGTAGGCTGGTTTCTGGGGTGCGATTTGGTGCACACCACACGGCATCTAAAAGTGTAAAACTCAACCCTCTGTGAGACTGTTTCACTTTTTGCAAAACTGTTGTCGTTCATCCTTACAATCAATGTTTGTAGGCCTGGAGGTTATTTTTGGTCTTTGCGATGTAAGCGCCTTTCTTTTATTTCTTTGTTTTTTAGGCTGACTAGAACTTATGTTTAATTCACTGTGAAAATTCCATGCAAAGCCACATCGCTGCTATCCTTATCTCCGCATCTGTCTGGTACAAATCATGTTTACGATGACAAATAAACACTATATTTTCTTTTATAACTTGGGAGCTGGACGGTCTTCTGTAAAACATATGGATTGTTGTTTCTGTAAATAGCCAGCCATCCCGCTACATCCAGTCTGAATCTATCAGGTCGTTCAGAGAAGACATCTGAAGAATATTAGTGGAGAAGCGTGAAATACGCACATAGCATCTGTTCAGATAATACGGCCCTGATTGGAGGATTTGATCACAGTATGGCGGCACACCCGCTGTATTGTTTTAGTAGCCTACTGTAAGGCCTGTGTTTCTTGTGCATTATACACGCCAACTATCTCACCCTGTTCAGGGCCACAGTAGTGGGCGAGACCACATGTGTGCTGCTTCCGGAGATTAAAGAGAAACTCCGACCAAGAATTGAACTTTATCCCAATCAGTAGCTGATACCCCCTTTTACATGAGAAATGTAATGATTTTCACAAACAGACCATCAAGGGGCGCTGTATGACTGATTTTTTGCTGAAACCCCTCCCACAAGAAGCTCTGAGTACCGCGGTACTCTGGGCAAACTGCCACAATGTAACAATGTTCACAGACAGGAATTAGCTGTTTACAGCTGTCTCTAACAGCCAAAACAGCTAGGAGCAGCTACATAACCTGCCCACAGTAAAAATGTCACCATGTAATAAATGTCAGAATGTAAATCGGGGAGAGGAAAGATTTTACAATGAGCAAACACTGACTAAATCATTTATACATAATTATGGTAAAAAATGAAGCACTTCTTTTACTACATTATTTTCACTGGAGTTCCTCTTTAAGTGAATTTTAGAACCTCGGTGAGATTCCACGCCTTAACGCCTTAGTGTTTTTATAAGCTTATGAAAGTCAGTAGACCAAGACATAACTTTTATGGGGTCTTATGTTTCCTAAACTTTTTAGATTCTAGAGGCTTGTTGCTTACTTTGAGGTGGGGTTGACACTTATTAACTACTTCCCAACCACTGCTATGCATAACTACGCCCCTTGTTACTGAAAGGGCAACTGAAGCAAAAGGGATGTGGAGGCTGACATATTTATTTCCTTTTAAAGAGACACTGAAGCGAAAAAAAATTATGATATAATGATTTGTATGTGTAGTACAGCTAAGAAATAAAACATTAGGAGCAGAGACATACGTCTAATATTGTTTCCAGTACAGGAAGAGTTAAGAAACTCCAGTTGTTATCTATGCAAAAGAGCCACTGAGCTCCACTCCCAGAGAGCTCTGTCTTCTGAAGCTTGTTATCTCAGCTATCAGTCACTGTATTTTCTTTTTCTCTTCAGAGGACAGGTCAATAGTTCACTAGCCTGCTTTGTAAAAACATTTAGAATGCTGAGTAGTGTGTAAACAGCCAATATTAGAGAATGATGCAATGTTATAAAAAACACTATATAACTGAAAATAAAAATATGAGAATATTTTCTTTGCTACTAATGTTCTAGCAATTATCCGTACTACACAACCGATTCATTATGTCATAATTTTTTTTCCGCTTCAGTGTCTCTTTAAGCAATACCAGTTACCTGGTTATCCTGCTGATCCTCTGCCTCTAGTACTTTTAGCCATAGACCCTGAATAAGAATGAAGCAGATCAGGTGTTTCTGACATTATTGTCAGATATGACAAGATTAGCTGCATGCTTGTTTATGGTGTGATTTAGACAATACTGCAGCCAAATAGACCAGCAGGACTGCCAGGCAACTGGTATTGTTTAAAAGGAAACAAATATGGCAGCCTCCATATTCTTCTCACTTCAGTTGTCCTTTAACAACCAGCGGCGTAGATATGCATACTTATTTATTTACCTTTCCGATCGCAGGCCTGCTCCCGTTCCCTTCCTTTACCATCCCGCTGCTCTGTGATTGATGAATGGGAACATGTGTTCCCAAAGCCGATCACAGTGTCTGTAATGAATAAAAGCTGGCATCAGCGAGATGCCGGTATACATTCACGAAGTGAAAGTAAAAATCACATACACATAACTTCAGTTCTTCAGTACACAGAAAAAAAGACATCAAGACATCAAGTGGTCAAACGCTAAAATAAACTCACACAAAAATATGTAAAAATACATTTTTATTAGTTATTAACCTCATTCACCCCTACCCCATAGTGACCAAAATAAAATACTTGTAAAAAACAAAACAAAAACACATCATTAGGAAAAAAATACACAAACAGTTGCCTTAGGGACTTTTTAAATATGTATGTCATGAGGGTATATTACTGTTATTTTTGCAAATAAGGGCTTGTAATTATTGATATAATCTATAAAAAACAAACAAACAACTAAATGGAAAAAATACACCTCTATTTCCAAATAAAATATTATCTCTATATCAGAATCATTTTATTTCGCCAAGCACGACTTGGTCGTGCCCGGAATTGGGCTTGGCACGTACAGGGCTAGCATAGAATATGACAAAAACAATACAGCAATACTTATAATACAGCTATACAATACATACATAACAGCAATTTCAAACACAAAAACCATTTAACCCAGAGTTCGACCACCGAGAGATGTGCAATGTGCAGCAGTGCAAACATATGCTATCGGTTACAGTGCAGAAAGTTCATGGAGTTCAGAGAGTTGACAGCTGAGTGGAAAAAACTGTTCCTGTGTCTAGTGGTCTTGGAGATGGACCTATATCACTATACATTATTTCCAAATAAAATATTATTGCTATACATTGTACTGTACTACTGCATTCTACTATAGCTCAACACATTTTTGCAAGCCAACAGATTAGATTCACACTGTGGAGAATGTGTACGTTAACGGTATTGATGATGTAATGTCAGTTTAGTGTAGATTCTATACTGTCCTTGTCTCCATGAAAGAGATGGAGCAGATAGCACTGCTGCTGGAAATTACCCACACACACTGACTCCAGCTGATCTCTTTTGGCAGTTGTTGACTTGTTAAAGCTTTTAGAGAGCTTAGATTTTTAATGAGAGCTGTCAATGAACATCCAAACCACTTTCCAAGCATATAATATTGTTGGCCAGTAATGGTCTTCACCTGTCAGCTTCTATTGTGCGTAAAAAGGACTTTGGCTGTTCGTGACAGTATCGTTTTTTTTTTAATACTTTCCCTTAATAATAAACACTACACAGCATTTGAGATTTTGAAAACCCCTCTTGTTGGGGAAATCGTATAACTGTGAAGACTGAAAACCCAAAAAATCATCTATGGCATATTTCAAGTCAGACTGTTGATGGACCATACCAAACCTTCACAGCTCACAGCTGTCCTTCTGCTGGAACATCATATTGTCCAATGTCTTCATCGGGGCTGTGGTGTCTGAGTCGGAGCAATTTTTGGGTACCTAGAGTCGGAGTCAGTTTCAGTGGTTTCATAAACTGAAGAGTTGGAGTTGCAGTCGGATGATTTTTTTGTACCCAATCCATAGCCCTTGCGCAATTTTTGGTGCCTGGAGTTGGTGGTTGCATAAACTGACTCAGACTTGGACTTGGAGGATTTTTGTACTCACTTCACAGCCCTGGTCTTCATACTCTGCTGCTGACTCACGATCTGGACAATTCTGGAGAAACGTACAGTCTCAATTTGCTCTATAGCAGGGCTATCGAAGTCGAGTCTTCAAGGACGTCCCACATTTCTGGCACAGCTCAAGTTAATTAATGAGACAGAATCAGGAAAGGTGGTTCAACAAGCAGAACATATTTCTCAATTTCTCAGTCCATCCTAAACACCAGGGCTGTGGAGTCGGAGTCGTGGAGTCGGAGTCGGGCAATTTTGGGTGCCTGAAGTCGGAGTCGGGAAAAAATGCACCGACTCCGACTCCTAATGAATTTGTAACTGTAATTAAAATAGAAAATATGATAAAATTTTCTATTTCTCAGATAATAGTCATTAAAAATAATGTATATATACAGTATATATACAGTAATAGCTGTGCTTAGTCCACAAAAATGAAATAAACCAATCAAAATGAGTTACTTGTGCTGCTTCAATAAAGCAGTCCCCGTATTTTTAAGGTCAGATATACATATCTGATTGTGACAGTATATATGATGTGTACACAGGAATCTCTTATATATGTTACGGCCAAAACCAGAAATCGGCCAATTCTAGAATTGGCCGGCCGTTTCTAGAACTGGCCAAAGTCCAAAATGCTGGGAATTTCTGGCATTGGCCGGCCAGTTCTAGAAATGACCAAAGTCAGTCGGCCAAAGTCCAAAACGCAGCTGCTCTGCTGTGGCAGTCAGGTGAGATGGGAGAGATCAAATTACAGTGGTGATTAGTCACAGATGAGGGGGGATGCTTTGCTGGGCACTATGCATGGATGGAGGGGGGGCTTTGCATGGCTGGGGGTATTTGCTGGGCACTTTGCATGGCTGGGGGGATTTGGTGGGCGCTTTGCATGGCTGGGGGGATTTGGTGGGCGCTTTGCACGGCTAGGGAGGGGAATTTGCTGGGCGCTATGTTTGCATGGCTGGGCGGGGGGGAATTTGCTGGGCGTTTTGCATTGCTGGGGGAAGGAATTTGCTGGGCACCTTGCATCGGGGGGGGGGGGGGGGTAATTTGCAGAGTGCTTGGCATGGCTGGGGGGGGGGGGGGATTTGCCACGCTTTGCATGGCTGGTGGTGGGGGGGGGGGATTTGCTGGGCGCTTTGCATCACGGGGGGGGGGGGGGGAATCACTTGCAGAGTGCTTTGCATGGCTGGGAGGGGGGGAATTTGCAGAGTGCTTTGCATGGCTGGGAGGGGGGGAATTTGCAGAGTGCTTTGCATGGCTGGGAGGGGGGGGGGGGGGAATTTGCAGAATGCTTTGCATGGCTGGTGGGGGGGGGGGGGGGTTTGCTGGGCGCTTTGCATGGCTGGGGGAGGGGATATGCTGAGCGCTTTGCAGGGCTGGGGTAGTTTTGCTGAGCGCTTTGCATGCCTGGGTGCTTTGCACGGCAGGGGGGATTTGCAGTGAGCTTTGCATGGCTGGAGCATGGTGGGCAGCCTGCGCTATTTCCTATTTGCAGACCTCAGATCAGAGCGGCGGAGAGAAGCAGAGCAGCGTGCACACTACCCGCTCTGACCCATACACTTCACATGCGGAAGTAAGCAATGACGTCACTTCAGCATGGAAGTGTATGCGTCTTGCGGGTAGCGTGTGCGGCGCTGCTCTGCCTCTCCGATCCGGGTCGTCCTGATGTGAGGTCTGGCTAGCGGGTAGCGGGGGAGGAGGTGAGCGGCACTTCGGGACTTGGCCGGCCACACTTAGCCAGAATGCGTTCTGGCCGGCCAAAGTCCGTAGGGAAAGTTTATTTTGAACATTGGCTGCATGAGCCGGCCACTTCTAAATTTGACCGTCCAGAACCCGAAGTGGCCAGACTTCGGGTACTGGCCGTAACATATATACTAAATAACATCTATGCTGGAAGAATAAAGCCTGATGTGTAGCCGTGTCACTAATAGAGATGGTCAATAAGATGGAAATAATTCTGCATTGATGCTGATTTATGCAAATGTATGCACTCTCTTTTCTCATGAAATCAAATAATTTGATATGTTGTTAAAATTTGGTTTGGTGACTGCAAATTAAAGGGTACCTGAGACGGATGAAAAGTAAAGTTTTATACATACCTGGGGCTTCCTCGAGCCCCCTTCAGGCCAATCAGTCCCTTGCTGTCCTCCACCACCTGGATCTTCTGCTATGAGTCCTGGTAATTCAGCCAGTCAGTGTAGTCCAGCCACGTGCCGCTCCCACAGCCAGGAACATTCTGCACCTGCGCAATAGGTGTAGTATGCTCCTGGCGGCGGAGTGTGTGCATGCGCACTACGCCCAACTGGCTCAAATACCTGGATTCATAGCAGAAGATCCAGGTGGTGGAGGAGGACAGCGAGGAACTGATTATCCTGAAGGCGGCTGGAGGAAGCCCCAGGTATGTATAAAACTTTAATTTCATCTGTCTCAGGTTTACTTTGTTACACAGTAGTACTATACTCTACCTATGCACTCTCCACAGAGGTGCAGGGAATCCACTGAGAATGTTGTGCACATTGAACACAGAAGTGTTGTCTGTCACCCATAAACCTGATTCAGACTGTACATGAAGAATGTGTAATAGAGGAAGAATCTCCTCCTTCCCCTGCAGAGTATCTGCACATCACTCTTACATGTACCCACAGTTACATTGCCTAGGGCCTGATCCATGTTCAGATTGTACATGAAGAATGTGTAATAGAGGAAGAATCTCCTCATTCCCCTGCAAAGTACCTGCACATCATTCTTACATGTACCCACACTTACATTGCCTAGGGCCTGATAGATGTTCTTTGTTCCAATCTGTACCTTTTACAAGTACTCTTACCTAGGACTAGTTTTAGTCTAAAGGGAATAAATATAATAGTCTACATATCCTTCTCACTTCAGTTGTCTTGTAAAATTCCTAAGCGTTGGCAGTTAAAAGACAAATTTCACGTTACATACTTTTAATCAACAAAATTGTAATATGCAAATTAGAGGAGTCGGAGTCGTGGAGTCGGAGGAATCCTAAACTGAGGAGTCGGAGTCGGTGGATTTTTGGACCGACTTCACAGCCCTGCTAAACACTGGCGTGGATATGCCCCTCAAGGATTGGAGTTGGACACCTGTGCAGGAGCATGGGGCTGCCTATAAGATTACAATAGACCAATTCTCCCTAGCAACAGGGAGATCTTTCATTGGTAAAATGAATCAGTGAGAATCCGCCCTGTTGCTGAGGATTCCTATTGGTCTTTTTCAGTCCTGTGGGGGAACCTCTGCCTCTGCCTGGCACCGATCTGTTTATCGGGATTTAGCAGAGGAAGCAACAGAAGTGGGGGGCACATGAATATTTGCATGGCTGCGATGAAAAGCATTGATTGAAGCGGACGGAGTGGACGCGGCAGCGACCTGCCTTGTGAGAACAGACACTGTCCGTTCTCATAAGCTTTTATTGTGTGCTTGCACCCGGCGCTTTGCATTCCATTCCGGCAGGTTTGAAGAGAAAACCAAAGAGAAACAGGGATCTGTATAAAAAAACGTCAGGTTTGGACTCAGGTTCAGGTTGCGTTCCATTTGCAACGGTTTTGTGTTTTTTTTATAAGTGGAAGAGGATCCTATTTTTAACAATAGGATCCGCTTCCAGTGTTTAGCGGAGGTGCAGAAAACATACTGAATGAGTACAGTACTTTTTCTGCACAAGTGTGAACTGAGCCTAATCTTTTCTCCGGATCACTGACCCAAAAAAATTCCACCTGGCTCCATGCACCCAAGGCTTTTAACCACTGTGTGACACTACTTAAAGAGGGACTGTAGTGAAAATGAATTATTTTTTACAATATTTATTTATAGAGTATTTAGTCAGTGTTTTCCCGTTGTATAATATTTCCTCTCCCTGATTTACATTCCGGAATGTATCACTGGTGGCGACATCTTTAGTTCTGCCAGGTGATCTGTACGGAATGTTCGTTACTGAGAGTTCTATACACAGAGGGAAAATATCACCATGGCAGCCAGGTAACTGGCATTTACTTAAAATAAATAAATGGCAGCCTCTGTAGGGAGATATTGCTTGCTTGGCAGTTGGGAAAAGTCTTTATTTCCCACAATGAGGTTCAGAGACCTCAAACTGTCAGGACCTTGGTCATGACATCACACGGTGGGAGGGGTTTTACCACAATATCAGCCATACAGACCCCCCTGATGATCTATTCGAGAAAAGAAAAAGATGTATCATGGAAAAGGGGGTATCAGCTACTAATTGGGATGAGGCTCAATCCTTGGTTACAGGTCCTCATTAAAGGATACCACAACTGAAATGTGACATAATGAGATAGACATGTGTATGTACAGTGCCTAGCACACAGATAACTATGCTGTGTTCCTTTTTTTCTTTCTCTGCGTGAAAGAGTTAAATATCAGGTATGTAAGTGGCTGACTCAGTCCTGACTCAGACAGGAAGTGACTACAGTGTGACCCTCACTGATAAGAAATTCCCCTTTTTTACCTCTTTCTTGCTCTCAGAAGCCATTTTCTGCTAGGAAAGTGTTTTATAGTTGAAATTTCTTATCAGTGAGGGTCACACTGTAGTCACTTCCTGTCTGAGTCAGGACTGAGTCAGCAACTTACATACCTGATATTTAACTCTTTCAGGCAGAGAAAGAAAAAAAGGAACACAGCATAGTTATCTGTGTGCTAGGCACTGTACATACACATGTCAATCTCATCATGTCACATGTCAGTTCGGGTATCCTTTAAGCCAAAAATATCACCATGGCACCCAGGTAATTGGCATTTACTTAAAATAAATAAATGTCAGCCTCTGTAGTACTCTGAGTTCAGACATATTAAGCTAGTGACAGATGGAGCTGTAGTATTTTAGGAAGAGAGATGTTGCAGGCTTTTGTTGTGTTGTGAATATAGCACATGCCCCTTGCCTGTCTGTGCATGTTGTGGTTGGCCTCATCACACCAGCAGAACCCCGCCTAACCTGTACCTGTTCTGTCTGACAGCTTGTGCTGCCTCTCACCTCCCTATTTGTTTTCATTCCTAAAAATCCTCTAAGGAAGAGCCAGAAGTCAGAAACCCAGAAATAGTCATGTAAGCATTCTACAGCAATGTGCCCAGCCTGATCCCTCTATAGTGGGACTCAGAGCTCTGCAATGACGCCAGCATACAATCACCTGTATTGTTCTGTGTGAATATGCTGTATATGTTACGGCCAGAACCCGAAGTCTGGACACTTCGGGTTCTGTCCGGGTAAAACTACAAGTGGTCGTCTCACTGCGGCCAATGTTAGAAACGGAAAAAAGATTTCCTGATTCCCTTGCGGCCGCCTTATACTGTCTCAATGTGACAAATGAAGCCGACTCCCCGGCTCTGGCTCCTCCCCCTGCCCCTCCTATTCAGCTCTGGCAGCCAACAACAGGAACAAACGGCAGGAATCCCTGCTTCCCTGCCGCGACGAATGACTCTGGGGGGCAAGGGGAGGAGCCAGAGCCGAGGAGCCGGCTTCATTTGTCACATCGAAAGACTAATTAGGCGGCCGCCGGGGAATCAGGAAATCTTTGTTTCATTTCTCACATTGGCCGCAGTGAGACGGCCACGTCTAGTTTTGCCCAGACTTCGGCCAGACTTCGGGTTCTGGCCGTGACATATACACCAATCGGCTAAAGAATTAAAGGACCACTATTGCAAAAATTTTTAAAATTTAAAGAGGAACTCCAGTGAAAATAATGTAATAAAAAATGTGCTTCATTTTTACAATAATTATGTATAAATGGTTTAGTCAGTGTTTACCCATTGTAAAAGCTTTCCTCTCCCTGATTTACATTCCGACATTTATCATATGGTGACATTTTTACTGCTGGCAGGTGATGTCAGTGGAAGTAGCTGCTGCTTGCTTTTTTTGCAGTTGGAAACAGCTGTAAACATCTCCCACAATGCAACGAGGTTCACAGACAGGAAACTGCCAGGACCATGGTTCTCACAGTTTCCTGTGGGAGGGATTTCACTACAATATCAGCCATACAGAGTCCCCTGATGGTCCGTTTGTGCAAAGGAATAGATTTCTCATGTAAAAGGGGGTATAAGCTACTGATTGGGATAAAGTTCAATTCTTGGTCAGGGTTCCCCTTTAAGATGCATGTGTAGAAGAACATTTCTTGAAAAAATCTGCAGAGAAAAAAAATATTATGATATACGGTAATAAATTGTATGTGTAGTAGGGATAATGAATAGAACATTAGTAGCAAAGAAAAGAGTCTCATTTTTATTTTCAGTTAAAATATAGCGTGTGTATATATATATATATATATATATATATCAATGCATCGTTCTGTCACAGTTGCAGTTTTAAAACCACACTCTCTTTTAAGCTATGAAACAAAGCAGAAATACTGGCTCTTTGAACTTTCCCGATGTAAAGCCTTATCACGAGCTGTCTCTCGCTGTTTCTTGGCTGTTGCTTCAGAAAACAGGATTGTATTCCACCCAGTGACAGTGACATAGGAAGATCTGGAGCAAATGTAGATTTTATATGTACGCATACACATGTATTTTAATTTTTATTTTGTGTGTGTGTGTGTGATAGTAGTCGTTTAAAGGAAATCTTAAGTCAAATTAAAAAATGAGTTTAACTTACCTGGGGCTTCTTGCAGCCCCATAGAGTCACCCAGTACCTACAATTGGTTACATCGATGAGCATGCACTTGGCGGCAGCGATTTTCATCCAATTTAATAATAATTATAAAATTGGATGGTCGATCGGCCGCCAAGTTGAAAGATGTATAGGCACCATTATTAGTGGCCCCTTGCGTTATCAAAACCAAGTGCCATCAAATCTAAAACAAAAGAGGAACTGTTGCCATGACCTACCAATCAGAGTCCTCGGTCCATTACTTTAAAGGACAACCGAGGTGACATGAGGAGATAAACATGTGTATGTACAGTGCCAAGCACTCAAATAACTAGGCTGTGTTCCTTTTTTTATTTCTCTGCCTGAAACAATTAAACATCAGGTATGCAAGTGACAGTTTCTGCCCGGGTCGGATTGGGTCAGACTATAGCATAACCCTCACTGATTAGTTACAGCCATAAAACACTTTCCTGACAGTAAATGGCTTCTGAGAGCAGGAAAGAGATAATAAGGGTCAATAATTCATACATTTGAGCTCTGACATACTGCAATGAAGGTGTCATTGAACAGAGACAACGAAACAGTAAA
Organism: Hyperolius riggenbachi; assembly: GCF_040937935.1. Lineage (NCBI taxonomy): Eukaryota > Metazoa > Chordata > Amphibia > Anura > Hyperoliidae > Hyperolius > Hyperolius riggenbachi. The sequence continues at coordinate 64,250,388 of NC_090647.1, forward strand.
AAAAAATCTATATACCCGTATATACTCGCAAGCAAGCCGATCCGCATATAAGTCGACCCTTCAACCTTTACCTGAAAAAACAGGAAAAAATGATTGACCCTCATATAAGCCGGGCGTAGGAAATGCTGGCCGCGTGATCCCCCCAGTGTGTCCCAGTATAGCTAGTATAGTGCCCAGTATAGCTAGTATAGTGCCCAGTATAGCTAGTATAGTGCCCAGTATGGGTAGGTAGTGCCCCAGTATAGCTAGTATAGTGCCCAGTATAGCTAGTATAGTGCCCAGTATGGGTAGGTAGTGCCCCAGTTTAGCTAGTATAGTGCCCAGTATAGGTAGGTAGTGCCCAGTATAGCGCCCAGTATAGCTAGTATAGTGTCCAGTATAGGTAGGTAGTGCCCAGTATAGCTAGTATAGTGCCCAGTATAGGTAGGTAGTGCCCAGTATAGCACCCAGTATAGGTATGTAGTGCCCAGTATAGTGCCCCAGTATAGCTAGTATAGTGCCCAGTATAGGTAGGTAGTGCCCAGTATAGCGCCCAGTATAGCTAGTATAGTGTCCAGTATAGGTAGGTAGTGCCCAGTATAGCTAGTATAGTGCCCAGTATAGGTAGATAGTGCCCAGTATAGCGCCCAGTATAGGTATGTAGTGCCCAGTATAGTGCCCCAGTATAACTAGTACAGTGCCCAGTATAGGTAGGTGGTGCCCCCTCCTCTCGCCGCTATTACCTGAGCTGGCGCCGCATCTTCTATTACTCCCCTCTCCGCTCATAAAGTAATTCACAGAAGCGCGCCCCATGGCGGCTGCTGTGATGACGTACAGGAAGCCATAGAGAGAGAGCGGTTCGCATAGCTACAGGAAGCCGCTCTCTCTATGGCTTCCTGCTTCATCATCACAGCAGCTGCCGTGGGGCGCGCTTCTGTGAATTACTATACGAGCGGAGAGGGGAATAATAGAAGATGCGGCGCCAGCTCAGGTGATAGCGGTGGGGCGGGGGAGGGGGCGCAAACCACAGGTGACTCGCAAGCAAGCCGACCCCCCAACTTTTGACCCCCTGTTTGGGGGTCAAAAATTCGGCTTGCTTGCGAGTATATACGGTAAATATAGAATAAAACTGTGAGATAACAAAATAAAAAGTCATTTATAGGAGAAGGAGGACAGATACAATTGTTTTTCTCATCAGTTTATTTTCCCCTCGGATGTCCTTTAAAAAGCTGTAACATGATTGGTTGCTTGCAGCTTCGTGACCCCAGGTTGACCTAGCCCCGGTCTGGATAAATCTCCCCCATGGTGCGCTGGCTTTGCAAAGAACCCTTCCAGAACTGCGGTTTGGAGATGCCATCGAACGTCTCTTAAAATGATAGAAATTTTCCAGCAAAACACTGGAAACCCCTTTTTATATCGGATTACACTTTTTTGTTCAGTAATTTCCTCACATGAACACATGTCATCCATCTCTCAACGATTTTTTTTTTTTTTTTACATTTAAGCAACATAGTAATTTTTTTTCCTTCCTTTAAAAAAGAAACCAAATGTGAAATTGCTGAAGACAGCTTTCTGTTGCCACGACAGGCTGTGTTTAATTTTAAACTGCGGGCTTCAAATGACAACATCTATAGCGAAATAGCAGCGTTTTACGCCCCTGCTAGATCTAGCAATCATGATAACACGTAAGTAAGGATAATAATAAGTGACATCATTGCTGGAATAAATTCTGTTAGGAAGGGACAGTTTCTTATTTTGGCTCCCATTCCTGCTTTACAGTTGTGCCTCTGTTACTTTTGATGGATATACAGGCAGTCCCCAACTTACGAATGACCCGCCGATACGATCGGCATGGATTCTGTGTTTCCATGGGAACAAGCCCCCCCAAAAAATTTCAAATTGGACTTGTAGTTTTTGAGAAAATCGATTTTAAAAAATTCAAAGAAAAAATGGCTTTTAAACTTGTATAAGTAGGTACAGAGGGCAGAGGTGACACAGAGGGGGACACTGGAGGCACAGAGGAGGTACAGGGGACAGAGATGGCACAGTGCTCCGACTTAAGAACAGATTCAGGTTAAGAACAAACCTACAGTCCCTATCTTGTTCGTTAACCGGGGACTACCTGTATTGAAATGTATTTTTTAAAGTGATCCCGAGGTGAAAATAAACTGATTAGATAAACAATTGGATCTGTCCTCCTACTCCTAAAAATTACAAAGTAGATTGAATGTTTATTGTTTCTGCGCAATTGCTGCATCTAAAAAACATCCCAGAAGTACTAAAATACATGAACTATTAGCCTTTTCATCTATCCGTTGCAGTCAGAAGCCCAGTTATCTGCTTAGGAAAGTGTTTTATAGCTGTAATTTGTTATCAGTAAGGGACGCTTTGGTCCGACTGGGTCCCAACTGACGAAAAAAAATGTCAGATGCATAGCTGGATATTAGCTCTTTCAGGCAGGGGAAAAAAAGGAGCACAGCAAAGGTGTTTGTGTTCTTGCCACTGTATATACGCATCTGTCTCATCACGTCACATGTAATCTCGGGTACACTTTAAAGCAAACCTGTCAGCTTACAAAAATACCTAAATAAAAGTTATCTACAGTACTTATCCAAGTTCAGCAAAGTCCCCATTATCTGTAACGCAGGCAACTTACCGGCACGCCTGAGGGGAATAACAGGGAGAGAACTTTTGGGAGTTTGCTGGACATGGCAGGAAATAAACTACTTACCGATACTCAGGGCCCCGTCTTCTACGCACCCTGCAGCGCCCATCAGATTTACGGCTTTCATGCATGACTTCTGGCGTGTCATATGACCCAACACAGAGGGTGTCGGAAGGATGCTGGGAGCTACAGGAAGTGTAGTAGAAGACGACGCCCGGAGGATCGGCAAGTAGTTTCTGCTTTCCAGGGGTGGGTGGGTGAGGGGGGTTTGTTGTGCTATTTTTTGCAGGCTGCTCAAGCAACCAGCAAGCTCAAGTGTCCAGCTTCAGGCAGCCTGTGCTGGATATTAGGGACTTTGCTGTAGTTGGAACCCTTTGGATGATCCAGAGGCTTTCCATGTCTTCCTCGACCCCACCATTGCAGGTTGGGCCACTTTTCTTTACTGTCACGATCCCATCTGCATACCAGCACTGTTATACTGTACAGGCGCTAGTATGGACCGAGCCTGGCGTACATTTGCTTTTGGTGCAGGGTGAGCCACACAAATTTGAGGTGGTGTTAAATACTATTCTGCCTCTGTTTCGTAGCAATTCGGAGGGAGAAGTAATTCTCTGCTACAGCCGCACCCAGCTTTGGTGCTACGCAAAGCAAAGCAGGGCGCCAAAAAGCCCTGCTTCACTGCGCCTATGCAGTAGCATTCAGCCGTTCCTGTATGAAGGAAAAAGTCGCGCACCAACAGTTTCATGCTATTGGGGTGGCACGGGCGGTACTTGCGCATGTGCAGTACAGCCACGCTCGTACAGGGATGAGAGCACGACCATGAAAACATGTATTCGACAAGCTGTTGTTAATGTGTTCAGATGGTCCTACTGCTGGATTGGTGGTATCTAATTTTTGCTCTGCTTAACCACTCTGCGACCGCCTAACGCAGGATGGCAGCTGCAGAGTGACTTCCTCGATCACACCATATGTCGTGATCTCGCAGGGGGCGAGATTAGATGGGAGCTCGCGCGAGCGCCCGTTAGTAAACAGAGCCGGCACCAGTGATTAGCCTGCCAGCCCATGATCAGAGCTGGAAGGCTGATTTTTAGATTTACAGGAGGAAAATCAGTTGTACAGCGCTGCGATCTCCTGCAGTGCTATACAGGGGACAGCCTTGTCACTTAACTGTCCCACGGAAGGGCTCACAGTCTAATCCCTGCCATAGTCATATGTCTATGTATGTATCATGTGGTGTATGTAACGTAGTCTAGGGGCAATTTAGGGGGAGGGAGGGAAATTAAAAAAAGTGTTTTGTTTTTTTTAAATAATAATTAATTAAAAAATACTTTTTAAATTAATAAACAAATATCTAGAGATTGCAGCAGCAATCAGAGACCACCAAAAGAAATCTCTATTTGTGAGAAGAAAAGGGGGTAAAATTAATTTGGGTGCTAAATTGTATGGCTGAGCAATAAACTGTTAAAGCTGCTGAATTGTAAAAAATTGCCTGGTCACTAGGGGGGTATAAACTTGTAGTCCTCAAGTGGTTAAAAATACTGGTATAGCCTTGCCACCTGTGTACCCGCTAGAAGGCTTGAAAGTGCTGGGCACATGCCCTCGGGAGGCCTCTGTCTCATGTAGGCACATCTGAGCATGGCTGTAGCCGCATGCAGAGCTGCTAATGGGGCATCACAATGGGGAGACTTGTATAGGGCCCCAGGGATTCTGGAACCCAGCCAGGGGGGCCCTACCAGGGCCGGTTCGGTTGTAGACTTTTTGCTGCCCGAGGCAAACTTGTGAGGATGCCCACTCCCCAGATTGGAATGGTCGAACAGCACTTGACAATTTGCACCACACGTTATAGCTGCGGTGAGCCCCCGCCTAAAACATCCTCAGTATATGTAGGTAGCCAGTTATAGGTGCCCCCAGTGTTGGTAACTAGGTACAGTTGCCCCCAGTATAAGTTAGCCAGGTACAGTTACCCCCAGTATAGGTTGGTCAGGCACTCTCTTCACTTCCTGTTTCTGCCTGGTGCAGCCACAGACTTCTGCCGCCTGAGAAAGTCGCCTCACTTGGCATCATGGGCGAACCGTGCCTGGGCCCTACCATAAAAAAAAAATGGGAAGAACATGAAAGCACTTATCAGACACTTGACCAGAGCTGCAAGTTCTGAGGGGGTTGCTTTCTGGTATAATAACATAGACTCCCTAACCCCCCCTTCCCTCTTTAACCACCCCTCCCCCTTCCCTCCCCCCACATTGTGATTTGGCATGAGGGGCCCAGTAGGTTTTCCCAGTATGAGGCCCAGACATTTCTGAAGGTGCATTTATATGTAACATGAGGCAATTATTTGCTGCTATGCAACCCCACCGCATGTGAAACGCTGATGTGCCTGGGGTTACAAAGGTGCACATTCGGCTGTATGAAATTGCAGTCGAAAGGCTCTCAGCACCTACTTTACTGTCCTTGTGGAGGAGCCCTTAAATACATGTTAAAAAAACAATAAACACCACTATAAAAAGTGAATTAGAAAGTCCACCACAAAGAATATGCATCTTCTCCTCACAATACATGTGAAGGGCAGAACATCTATTCATAACGCCTTCTGTCTATCTGTGACACACCAAAGCATAAGCAGAGCACATCACACAGTATAGTGAGTATAGTCATAATAAGCTGTACAATGTAACAAAAGCACGCTCTATAATGCTTGTGAGGTGAGGGCAGAAGAGCAAAGTGTGCTTTTGTTAGATCGCATGTCTTATTATCGCTCTGTATTCTGCTTATATTATGTGGTGATCTTTGCTTATGCTTCCGTGTGTCACAGATTGACATGAGGCACAATGAATAGATGTTGTGCCCTTTACATATATTGTGAGGAGAAGGTGCATATCCTTTGTAGTGGATCTGCTAATCCACTTTTTATGGCCGTGTTGATTGTTTTTTTAATATACATTTAATAAGGTTTGTTCACCGCTCGATTTCACATAGAGGTGAATGATAATTGAGCCACTGTTGCCTTTAAGAAAGCGGCAGTTGCCGCAAAATGGCTGTTAGGCCGGTATCCTCACCTATCCTATCTGGAATGCCTGTAATGCCATTGTATTCGCAAGAAATCCTAGCAAGCAGAGCTGGTGCTCCGTCTTTCTTCTTCCTGACAAGTTTCACATGTTTTCGTGAGCACACCTCTGAAAGGAGTGAATACATTGAGTCATTGAATACAGCACGGTGGCGTAGTGGTTAGCTCTCTCGCCTTGCAGCGCTGGGTCCCTGGTTCGAATCCCAGCCAGGGCACTATCTGCAAAGAGTTTGTATGTTCTCTCCGTGTCTGCGTGGGTTTCCTCCGGGCACTCCGGTTTCCTCCCACATTCCAAAAACATACGGATAAGTTAATTGGCTCCCCCCCCCAAAAAAAAAAAAAAAAATTGGCCCTAGACTACAGCACTTACACTACATAATATAGACATATGGCAATGGTAGGGATTAGATTGTGAGCTCCTTTGAGGGACAGTTAGTGACAAGATATATATATATATACTGTACAGCGCTGCGTAATATGTCGGCGCTATATAAATACTAAATAATAATAATAATAATAATAAAGTCTACTGAACAGCCAGCATCTGGTGCCAACCTGCCTATATTCTATCTAACAGTATTGAATGGAAATTGATAAGAGTATGGAGCGGAAAAATGAATCGAAAATTGATCGAACGGGAAATCGACTGACAAAATACACCGTGTGTTCCCAGCATTAAAGAAAACGCAAGGTATGTTTTAAGAATGCCATTAGGACACAGAGGCTGGTTCTGCATACAATGTCCAGCCTCTGTTACTATACTGTGTCCCCAGTCTCCCCCTGCGCTCTGCTGTCCCCCATAAATAAAACCATCATGCTTGTGACATGCACCTTGTCGCTAGCAGGCTGTTTACCTCTCTGAGTGTCTGTCACCGCCGCTCCCCCGCCTCCTCTATATCGCCTCTCCCCCCGCCTGCATCCCTTCCCTCCCCGCCTCCGTAAGCTGATTGGAGGGAAGGGACGCAGGCGGGGAGCGGCACTTTAGAGGAGGTGTGGGGAGTGGCGGTGGCAGACACTCAGAAGTAAGCAGCCTCGCTAACGCTGCGGTTTTATTTATAGGGGACAGCAGAGCGCAGGGGGGAGACTGGGGGGCACAGTACAGACACAGAGGCTGGTGATAGTATTCAGAACCAGCCTCTGTGCCCTAAAGGCATTCTTAAAACCCACCTCGGGTTCTCCTTAAAGCCCTTCTGCTATTGCATTTACATACCTCCCAACTTTTTGAGAGAAGAAAGAGGGACACTTTAAAGATAATCTGTAACTTTAAAATGTGCCCCTGGGAGGTCCTTACCTCGGGAGGGGGAAGCCTCTGGATCCTATCGAGGCTTCCCCAATCCTGCTCTTTCCCACGGTGGTCTCGCTTGGTCGCTCTGAACATCGGTCTTGTAAATACTTACCTTCCCGGCTCCAGCGCAGGCGCAGAAGCTGCTTTCGGCTCGGAATCAGGCAGATATAGCCGATCCCAGTGGAGTCAGTGGGATCCCAGTAGAGCAGACCCGACTGGGATTGGCTATTCCTGCCTGATTTCGAGCCGACAGCCGCTACTGTGCCTGCGCTGGAGCCAGGGAAGGTAAATATTTATTTATTGTATTTATAAAGCGCCAACATATTACGCAGCGCTGCACTGCAGGCGCCACAGCCAACCACAGCCTGACAAATTGTCGGCTGTGGCTTACGAGGGGCCCAACGAGACCACCGTGGGACGGAGGAGGACGGGGGAAGCCTCATTAGGATCCAGAGGCTTCCCTCTCCCGAGGTAAGTATCCCCAGGGGCACTTTTTAAAGTTACAGAGACTCTTTAAGATACGCTCCTGTCACACCTCTAACCACGCCCTGCCACACCCCTCGCCATGCACACCACAAAGAATTTAGAAGCTAAAGATCTAGTTTTATCATTAAAAGCACACTGGTCCTCTCTATCATTAGTAGTTTTCCTTCATTTTAACATTTAAAAATAAGAAGTATATCAATTTAAAAAAAAATGCTGGGAATAAAGTTTAGAGTTGATTAAACACATTTTAAAAATAGAAAAATACATATATTTACATAGATCTGTACATCAGTCATGAAAGAGGGACAAATGGGGAAGAAAGAGGGACAGAGGGATTTAGTTCCCAAAGAGGGACTGTCCCTCCAAAAGAGGGGCAGTTGGGAACTATGCATTTTCTCTTTGCTAATACTACTACACATTATTGGCGGCAGGGCGGTGTAGTGGATAATGCTCTTGCCTTGTAGCGCTTGGTCCCTGGATTGAATTCCAGCCAGGGAACTATCTGCAAGGAGTTTGTAGGTTCTCCCTGATTCTGTGTGGATTCCCTCCCAAAAACATACACATTAGTTAGTTGTCTTCCCTCTTCCCCTGTCGATAGGTCAACTTTTACATACCCTGGGTGTAAAGCGTGTGTGTGTAAGGGGGGGTTCTCAGCCTATCCGCAGGGGATGTACGCTGGTGATGTGCGGGGGGGGGGGGGGGCATATGCAGAGTGTGCTGCAGCATGTATACCTATCTTTCCTCGCTCCCGCTTGCATCCTCTAGTGTCCCGTGCAGCTTTCCTAACTGGCCACTAGAGCGCCAGGCTTACAGCGGTCATGTGACACGAGCCTGGAGCTCTATAGGCCAGTTCAGAAGCTGCACAGGACACTAGAGGATACAAGTGGGAGCGAGGACAGGTAGCTTTATGCTAAAGTATGTACACTCTGCAACAGCACGGTACAAATTGGCGCTCTACGAATGCACAGAGGGGGGGGGGGGGGTTTCGCTATATTTTGCAATTTCAGAGATTACTAGAACTAAATTCTACTGTAGTAAAATGTAGTAAATTATTCAGGATACTGACTTTTATGGTAAATTTCTTGGTTTCAGCACCAGAAACACTTACTATGTCTATATATTGCTGTATATTGGATGTAGCTCTCCCAGTGATGCTTACCCTAGGCCAGTGAGCTGCAAATTTGGCTCTCCAGCTGTTAAGGAACTACAAGTCCCACAATGCATTACAGGAGTCTGACAGCCACAGTCATGATTCATAAAGGCAAATGCATTGTGAGACTTGTAGTTCCTTAACAGCTGGAGAGCCAAGTTTGCAGATCACGGCCCTAGGCTGATTAGCTATTTGGAATTCTTTCTCCTCTTCCCCCCAGAGCCTTTTGGGAGACTAGGTGTATTTTGTACTGGCTTTAGAACTCTCAGTAAACAAACATTCTTCAGAGTTCGCCTGCCAGTACTAGAGATGGATGTCTCCATGAGGCCAGCCGTGGACCCCAGTATTGCCACTTCTGGGCATAGTCCCCATAGCAGCTGCTAAGGCTGGTCCCTACGCCACTGCTGTCTTGTTTAGCATAGGTACAGAGAGCTGACAACATGAGTCATCGGAAGGGAGGGATAAGGCGTGGTCACATGGCAGCAGTCAGGCTAGACTACTACTATGATTGAGTACCATTGCAAAAGTAGCGATAGAGAAGGAAGAGGTTATCAGAGTAAGAAAGGGCAGTTGAAATTTCGCATAGCATTTCAGCACTTTTAGGATACACACAACAGAGCGGGATTGTCAGCCCTAAAATCAAATTCCATTTACCCACTGCTCTGTGTTTATTATGCCGTCTACAACCTGACCCTGCATTGCAAGCATTCCAATATAATCATAACTGTTTCTGCTGTAATGAATCTTACCTCAGTCAGCCTGGCTCCTTTCTGGTACATTGCAGGGGAGAGGAAAGCTTGTTATCTCCCCTCCCACATTACTGCTCCTCACTGATTGGCTGAGGGCAGTTCAGTGTGACACGAAGCTGAGAAGAGAGAAGCAAGCTAGATATGACAGTGCAGTTTCTAGAAGGAAAAAAAAAAAGAGTAAGGCCTTGTTCACAGCGCTATCGCAAGCGCTGGCGATTTGGTGAGCGCTTTTCAAAGTGCTTTTCCCTGTTTTTTGTTTTTTTTTTCGCTTAGAAAAGCGCTTAAGCTCAGCGATTTATTTTTTCACTACCTGACGTCAGTCAGGAGGTGAACTCTTTGACCCGGAAATGAATAATACAATGGGCTTGATTCAGAAAAGGGTGCTAAGTGTTAGCACGCCAGTGAAAAGCCACTTTGCATGTGCTAACATGCTTTGCACGTGCTAAGTAGTTAGCACATGCAAACTACTTAGCACCGTAGTTAGCACATGTAAACTACTGAGCACCGTAATTAGCACATGTAAACTACTTAGCACCCTAGTTTTTAAAAAAAATCAGTGTTCAACAAAGAAAAGGAACATATGACAGAATCTGCAGTGTAGCAGTGCGCCTCCTAACTTTTCCAACAGTAGCATCAGCATCAGTTATCACTGTGGAAGATAAGAGGTATTGTTAACAATAATATAATGATCATCACACAATATATAGAGCTCAGATTGAATTTAAATTTCCAAATATTCTATCTTTTACAAGATCATAATTAGCAAGACCAGGGGTATCTAACCATGGAGCTTAGCACCCTAGTTAGCACGGTGCTAAGTAGTAGTTTGCATGTGCTAACTACGGTGCTAAGTAGTTTGCATGTGCTAACTACAGTGCTAAGTTTGCATGTGCTAACTACGGTGCTAAGTAGTTTGCATGTGCTAACTACAGTGCTAAGTTTGCATGTGCTAACTACGGTGCTAAGTAGGTTGTATGTGCTAACTACTTAGCACCCTAGTTAGCACGCCCAAAGCCTTTAGGCGTGCTAACTGGGTTAGCACCGTTTACTGAATCGAGCCCAATGTATTTATTTATTAAAGCACTTAGCAAAATCACAATTCCAAGCGCTTTTTCAAGAGCTTTGCAATTTCTCTATACTTTCTATTGAAAACGAACGCTCAGAAAATGGTGCAGGAGCCGCGTTTGCGATTCAATTGAAAGTGGATCGCTTATGTGAGAACACTCACATAAGCGACCATTGTGCAATCGCTTTTAAGGTGATTTTTTTTAAAATCGCCAGCGCTTAAGAAAAAGCGAAATCGCTCTTAGGCCTTGATTCTCTAAACCGTGCTAACTCATATCACAGCTGTTTTCGCACACATTTTTGTGTTTGCATGCAATCGCGAATTATTGCGCGCATTTGCGAATGTGTGCACATAATCGCACATTTTTGCATGAAAATTTGCAATCGTGCGCAAACGTGAAAATGTGCATAAAAACAGACGTGATATGAGTTATCACGGTTTAGTGAATCAAGCCCCTAGTATAAACAAGCCCTAAGGGAGGAAATTAACAATCAATCAGAGGCAGTAAAGATGCAAAATGCCTGAAACTGTTTTCCATTTATTGACTATATAACATTCACTGAAGTCAAAATGTGGACAGTGCAATACATCTACTATGTAGGTAGAGCAAGTATTTATCTACATATATTTGTGTTTCTTTTTCCTGGGATAGTATGGCTGTCCCTGCTGCTGTAAAGGGAAGCCATGGTTTGCAGTGTTAGTCATCCAGCAGCAGAGATTTCCCAGGCATGCTCGGATTATTCATTCTCTTTTTATAAGTTCTTTTTGTCATCTGAAGAATACAAAGGCTAAACGCGCTCTTCTGTCTTTCAGCCCAGTCCCTGAAAGAGTTTGCTCGCCTGCTCATCACCGTGGAGGAAGAGCGGAGGAGACTGGTAAGAAAATGACATTGTTCTCCAGGAAGTAAACAACCATTGACTAGCATTCTATGAAGGGCAGAGAGAAGCCTGGCAGCCAATTAGCTGTTAGGTGTGGGGGTATTTCTCCGCTTTCTTTTGTTGTTACAGGAGAAGCTCTTTCATACATTTCATAAAAGTATTCTTCAAGTTACATCGATGAGTTGAGTTCAACGCTTTGAAAGATCAATCAAAATAAAAATCACTGTTTTATGTGCTGAAGTAAATACTGCAGATCTGAGTTATTAACCACAATCGGACCGACGTAGTTTGAATTTATGCCCAGCAGGTGATGCTGCCGCTCCGACTGGACGTAGATTCCACGTCCGCAAAAACGATGCATCTCGCCTCGATCGTACGCACCCGATAGGGGAGGTCAAGCTGTCATATGACAGCTGACATCTCCTCTCAGTGATCAGGAGCCATCGCCGGCGGATCATCTTGACTAGTAAGAGCTGGGGCGGTAGGGGGGAAAGAAGAGGATCCACTCACCTTCCTGCCGTTCCCCTGGCGATCAGCGCTCCGCTCTAGCCGGTATTCCCGCTTGCTCTGACGTAAGTGCTGGGTCCCGGCTTAATGACGTCATCAAGCTGCAACCCGGAACTTAGCGTCAGTACGAGCGGGGATGCCGGCCGGAGCGGAGGGGTCCACAGTGGCTCATCGCTGGAGCCTGGGAGGTGAGTAAAGGCTGCTGGCTAGAGGGGGACATCTGGCTATAGGGGGGAAGCACAGCCGAGAAAGCCACAGCAGGGATCCGGCTGCCTGACACCCCCACCCCCCCATATGTGCCCCCCCTGATACTTAAAGGGAAGGTTCAGGGACAATAAAAAAAAATCCAAATCCACTTACCTGGGACTTCCTCCAGCCCCTGGCAGGCAGGAGGTGCCCTCGGCGCCGCTCCGCAGCCTCCCGGTGGTCTCCGGTGGTGCGCCCGACCGGGCCAGGCTGGCGGCCAGGTCGGGCCTCTTCTGTGCTCCATTGTGCGTTCCACGCCGGCGCGCTGACGTCATCGGACGTCCTCCGGTCTGTACTGCGCAGGCTCAACTACTGAGCCTGCGCAGTACAGCCCGGAGGACGTCTGATGACGTCAGCGTACCGGCGTGAAACGCACAATGGAGCGCAGAAGAAGCCCGACCTGGCCGCCGGCCTGGCCCGGTCGAGTCGGCCACAGGAGACCAGATTTATTTTATTGTCCCTGAACCTTCCCTTTAAAGGGAGTTAGGCAGCTAATCTCGGAAGGGTTACAAGGGACTTGAACTCAGAACTTCCTCTATGCTCTAAAAGATACACAACAGCATAATAACCTTTAAAGGAAAACATTTCTTTGTTACAGCTGATACAAATCCTGCAATAAATCTGCAGTGTATCTACTTCCTGCTTTCATAAAAGCAGACAAAGGGATAACATCCTATGTTTACAAATTAGCTGCTTTGCAGAGGCAGTCAGCTGGCACAGCTAAGAGAACAAATTACAGCTGTGATTGGTCACAGATGGGGGGGTTAGACTGGCTAAACTTGCTTAGTACATACAGGGTGCATTTCTCTCTGTTTTTCTTCTGTCCTGTGCAAGAGTTCAGGTCCACTTTAATATGACTAATTGCCATTGCTTTATAGGTGAGTGATATTTAAGGGGGCCATACACTCAGCCGATTTTCTGGCCGACCGATCGATCCCGATCGATTGATCGTTTGCAAATCGGTTGGCCAATCGACCGATCGATGGCCGATTTCGATCGATTTCGATGGATTTCCGTCGACCAGGCAGGATGGAAAATTTAGGTCGATCTGATGAGATTGCTTATCAGTTTGCATTGGCCTTAATGGAAATCTGATGGCAAAAAAATGCCATCAGATCGAATTTCAATAGATTTCAAACTGAAATCTATTGGAATTCTATCCTGGTAAAAAATGTTCTAAAAACACATCAGATAGATCAGATGCATTTCTTATCTATCTGCTGCCAATCTGACGAGTGTATGGGCACCTTTAGACTTGACTCAGTCGCTTGATGTTAATGTAGATACATAAACCTTTAAAACAGCCTTTTTACAGAGTGTGTCATCTAGAGATTTAATGTGAAACTCAAGCAAGCAGGATTTTTTTGGCATCAGTGAGAATTTACTGTGGGCTGAATTGGAACTTTGCTCTGGACTAACCCGAATTTTGGAAGGCTAATGACTACGTGACAGCTTGATTAATTAACCAGCTGTCCGGTAATTCATTATTAGGCCAAAGTCGAATTTAAGGCTCATTTCAAGTCAAGACTAATCCTTTAAAGGACCACTATTGCAAAAAATTGTAAAATGTTATATACATAAAAACACATAAATAAAAAGTGCATTTTTCCCAGAGTACAATGTGCAATAAATTACTTTTCTCCTATGTTGATGTCGTCTACAGTTGTTAGTAGAAATCTGACAGATCCAACAGGTTTTGGGCTAGTCCAGGTATGGGCAAACTTGGCCCTCCAGCTGTTAAGGAACTACAAGTCCCACAATACATTTGCCTTTATGAGTCATGACTATGACTGTAAGACTCCTGCAATGAATTGTGGTACTTGTAGTTCCTTAACAGCTGGAGGGCCAAGTTTGCCCATGTCTGGGCTAGTCCATCTCCTCATGGGGGATTCTCAGGGTTTTCTTTATTTCCAAAAGCACTTACTGAATGGCCGTTGCTCAGTCCAACTGCCAGAATAGTTTGCAAGGATCTTTATATAGATTCTTGCCATGGACTGCTTTTGTAAAGAATAAATTAAATACTGAGAATCCCCGTGAAGAGATGAACAAAAAATCCAGAAGGTCCACATACTTAATGTAGACCAAGTCCACTTTTATTCAGTGATCGTGACACAGTTCCATTCCATTGACCAACGATTCGTTTCGGGGCCCCAAGACGTCCCTTTTGTCAAGGTGACAACACAGAATGGTGACCAAGCGTGCCAACAACAATCTGACATATAACCAGAAATCACTGATATAACCCCACCCCTACATATCAAAACATCATACCAGAAATACAGGACAGTACCCACAATCAGCTACATTGGATACAATAACATTAACAGTATGGGTATCAAACATGGCATTATACATAATAATACCTTTGCTGTCCTCCAATTTGGCCTCTGCGGACATGTAGGGCTTGATTCACTAACCGGCGCTAAGTGTTAGCGCCGGAGTGAAAAGCCACTGAGTGCTTCAAAAGTAGTTTTGCACGCACGAACTGCCACGCAAAGCTACTTCGCGCACAGCCCCACGCAGCGCGGTGCGCCGGTAATAGTGAGCGGTGCGACGATAACATTGCACCCACTGCCCTGTAAACGTCGCACCCGGAGCTCCGAAAACTGCGCATCGGGTTCCCCCTGAAGCAGCGCATTGATGCACCATTTCGGGGGCACCCGATGCACCATTTTTAGCGCACCGGGTGCGACGTTTACAAGGCAGCGGGTGCGACGTTACCACACTGCACGGGGCTGTGCGCAATGTGTGGGCGCAAACCACCTAACCCCGTGGTTTGTGCCCACTAGGTCTTAAGGCTCACTAACCGGCTTAGCACCGGTTAGTGAATCAATCTCGTACTCTGCTAATTGCCACAATGCTTTTCCATACTCTCAGCTGTTAGGGCGGAAATCCCGCCTCCATACCGATTGTCCATTGCGCCTGTCAGTTCTGTCAGATTTCTACTAATTACTGTAAGTGTCAGCAACATAGGAGAAAAGTCATTTATGGCTCATTTTACTCTGGAAACAATGTACTTCTTATTTGTATGTGATTACATGCACTTTAAATTTTACAATTTTCCACGGCAGTGGTCCTTTAAACACAGTAGGTTGTGACATTTGTTTTACAAAAAGCACAATTCAGCTTCCTCTCCAGTCACACCTGAATGTAATTCTGAAAGTTGCACATCCTTCTTGTTCACAGTTACAAGGAAATATGTCCTGTGTAATTGTGTGATTATTGTGGTTAGGAAGCTTCCCCCCTGCTTTGTATCACATCCTTTTTATCATTTTTCTGCAAACCCTCTGTGTGTTGTTAGCAGCAGCCTGTAGTGACATATCTGCCATAAATATTATTTCAAGGGTGATACTTATTTAAAGGATACCTGAAGTGACATGTGACATGATGAGATAGACATGTGTATGTACAGTGCCTAGCACACAAATAACAAGGCTGCGTTCCTTTTTTTTCTTTCTCTGACTGAAAGAGTTAAATATCAGGTATGCAAGTGGCTGACTCAGTCCTGACTCAGACAGGAAGTGACTTCAGTGTGACCCTCACTG
Source organism: Hyperolius riggenbachi (assembly GCF_040937935.1). NCBI lineage: Eukaryota > Metazoa > Chordata > Amphibia > Anura > Hyperoliidae > Hyperolius > Hyperolius riggenbachi. The sequence continues at coordinate 64,266,005 of NC_090647.1, forward strand.
ATAAGAAATTCCAACTATAAAACACTTCCCTAGCAGAAAATGGCTTCTCAGAGCAGGAAAGAGGTAAAAAAGGGGAATTTCTTATCAGTGATGGTCACACTAGTCACTTCCTGTCTGAGTCAGGACTGAGTCAGCCACTTACATACCTGATATTTAACTCTTTCAGACTGAGAAAGAAAAAAAGGAACACAGCATAGTTATTTGTGTGCTGGGCACCGTACATACCCATGTCTATCTCATCATGTCACATGTCACTTCGGGTATCCTTTAACTTCTTTGTACAGAACAGACATGTGTGTTCTGGCATCATCATGCCCATCACGCCTCCCGTTCGCCTCTGTCTCCCTCCGTTCCTTTGTACAAGCTCCCATTAGATTGACAAGTTGGCCAGGTCACACACTATAAGCACAAACTATAAGCACAAGCGCATGTCCGGCAGCGCGCCTCCTTGATCACGCTCCCAGCGCCACAGGCGGTCAAGGACACATGCAGCCGGGCCAGTGATTGTGCAGTTGTGCACAACCTGGCCATGAAGTGGAACACTAACCAGGGCTTTGACAATCGGGATTGGACATGGCGGAAATGAACAGGGGGCGGGTCTTGGGTGGTGGGGTGTATATGGACTCATGCTCATACATGCCTGCTCCGTCCATTTGTACAAAGGAGTTCGCCTCGGGTATCCTTTGAAGGGCCACTCCAGTCAGAGGTGATTTTTTTTTCAGCGCATGCTGGTAAGTTGAATTACCTTGCATCTTCTTTTTTTAACCTATTTTGGGTCTCAGTAGGAACAGGGATGCCAATCCATCCTAGATAGTTAAATTACTCGTAAATCATAGTTATAGTCTGGCATAGTTTACTATAAAAACCTGTTTCATTATTATTATTTGTGTAGCTCCAGCATATTCTGTAGCACTGTACATAGTTCAAAACAAATATTAAGGAGCATAGATACGGAAAACAAAAGTTTGCTTTCTTAAAACAGAAAGAATTTGCGATAATTCAGGTTGGAGTGAGCTTGAGATGTCTCCCAGAGCAACACTGCTGAATATATGCAAATTAACCATTGTTGCCGTTAGAAGCTAAACACACCTCCAGAACCGCTGGAATGCAATGATGTGTCAGCTTGTTAATTTGTACAGAGCACTTCTTCTGGACTTCTGCATATAATCACTGAACCATGCACACTAAAGCTTTCTGGTGTGTATGCTTTAAATAGAACTCAAGGGGGGAAATATAAAAAACAAAAACAAACCACTACCACATCCGTGGGGCTGGCCGAATGAGGTAGCTGCAGTCCCCGCTGCTCTCAGCCGCTCCGTTGGTCACATATGAGCCACTTTCACTTTCAGTGACCCCTGGGGGCACGATGCTGTAAGCTCTGGATGTCTCATCACAGAGCAGAGTGCAGGGAGGCGGGGATGCGATGTGGGAGAGGCGGGGAAAAGGCAGAGCTGCCCTATTAGAGCCCGAGAAGGGGCGTTAGGAACACCCCCAGTAGGCATTTTGCAGGAGTGCCTCTCCTGCTTGGGACAATCCTTCCCTCAGCTAGCTGCCAACAAGCTCCTTGTCGCCAATTTCAGGGGGTCACAGCATGGCACAGCGGGCATAGGTGACACAGAGGCATGTCATAGACCAGATAACATTACTCTGTGTCCCATCCCCCCACACGCACGCACGCACGCACGCACGCACGCACGCACGCACACACACACACACACACACACACACACACACACACACACACACACACACACACACACACACACACACACACACACACGCCACCCTGGGTACACTATAAAGGGAATGTGAAGTGAAAGCTACTCGAGCATGCACAGTAGTGATGCACTCATCTTCGGAGGTACTCGGGGACTTGAGTAGTTCCAAAGATCTGACAGGTCAGATGGACATCTGACTGGTCAGGTGAAGAAACAGGAGGACTCGATACTATCCAGAGACTTCATTCTACTTAGGTAGATATTACACCTAAATTAAGTTTCTCACTTCAAGCAAACTTTCTCACTTTACTTTAAGTTTGCCTACAAGCCAGAACTATTATCTTCTCATTGACCATCTTTGGTCCTCTATTGTTACAGAAGTGAAACTTTTATTCAAGCAGGCTCGAAGCCATAATTAAGAATGCAAGAGTCTGAAGGAATGAGAAGCTGCTGGACGCTTGGCTGTAACGCTGCATTATACACAGAGAGGAATACTGGTTCTTGTCCTGCGTGACGGTGCTTAGAAGGTGTCTACCTTCCTGAGAAGACAAGTTCTAGAACAGGAGATCAAACTGTGCTCATGACGGCTGTCTGGACCTCAGTCTTCACTGGAAGCAGAAGAAGAACAAGATTTCATCAAGTACAAGCAACATCTAAAACCTCTATGAATTCCCGGGAAGATCATTTGGCCTGCAACCCAATGATAACAAACAAGAACGTTTTGTTCAGAGCCAAATTCCTACTGAATCTCAGCCCTGATATACAACGTGCACAAACGCTCCCCTTTTTACCTTCAGGGACAAGAGGTCTTCTGATGTCAATAAAAACTGCTTATATAAAAAATATATATATAATAATCCAAACATTTGTATAGCGCTTTTCTCCTGTCGGACTCAAAGCACTCAAGAGCTGCAGCCACTGGGACATGCTCAGGAGGCCACCCTGCAGTGTTAGGGAGTCTTGCCTTGAACTCCTTACTGAATAGGTACTTGACCTAGCCAGGATTCAAACCCTGGTCTCCCATGTCAAAGGCAGAGCCCTTAACCAGTACACTATCCAGCCACATCTGTGTAGAGTCTCAAAACTAAATACACACATGCGATAATTGTTGCCTGTCGGGGATCCACGCTATATGGGTGCATCAATAACTTTCAGACTAGTCACTCTTGACCACGCTGCCTTGCAGCTTGTCCTTGACACCGCCTCTTTGCGCTGCTCTCATGATAGTGGCCCTTTAAGGAAGAGTTACAGATTTCCCAGCAAGCTGATGGTGAACCAGAACTCCTAGGAGTATGTAAGGGACTGAAAGAGACCAAAAATCCCTCTTACTAAAATGCTATGCAAAACTGAAGTTTCCATTTTTTTTTTAATTTATAAAGTTTTTATTGAATTTTAACACCAATTTACAGTATACAGAAGGTATTTGCAATTATTCAGGTTGGAGTGAGCGCTAAAGCTAAATACTGACCTAGCGACAAAGGAAGATGGATCACAGCGACGTCCCACGACAACGAGCGCTCCCCGATCCATCTTCCTGCCGGCGGGTATGTGCGACTTCACGCGACGGTACACAACGGGTGAAAACGAGCTTTCAAGCGATCACAGTACTTTGCCCCGAAGTCATCAGAGTTTTTAAAGATCCAATCCGTCGTGACAGTCGTTATCGACATTCGCATGTCTCTACCCACGGCATTAGGTCGTGCAAAATCGACGGTCGTCGGGAAAAATCATTGGAGAAATCGCAAGGTGGGTATGGGCCTTGAGGTGTCCCACAATGCATCATTGCTGAATATGTAAATCATCTCTTTGCTGTCCCTGATAGTTAAACGCACCTCCAGAAGTGCTGGAATGCAACTATTTGTCAGCTTGGTAACTGCACAGAGCCACAATAATCCAACATGCATACCTTGTTTTGGTTTGGTTGATCCCAGGGCCGGTTCTAGACTTTTTGCCGCCTGAGGAAAACTTGTGAGAACCCTCCCCCCCCAGGCAGCGGGCGGGATGACTCACCTCTTCTGCGTTCCACTCTTGTCACTTCCTACAATGCCGTCTACTTACAATACAGTGGGCAGCATTGCTGAAAGTGACGAGAGTGGAACGCACGCTGGAACACGGAAGAGGTGAGTCATCCCCGCCCGCTGCCTGGTATTAATACGCTGCTGCACTTAAAAGCTAGAAAGGGGGCGCAGATGGTGGACCCAGGTGAGGGAGGGGCGGTCCGACCCTCCTCCCCGCCACTGTGCCCAATACCCCCTCCAGCTTGGTGACCCTCCACACCCACTGCCAGGTGGGTGCCGTCCCCCCAACTTTGCCGCCTGAGGAAACCAGCTTCACCCCGCCTCATGGATAAACCAGCCCTGGTTGATCCTCATCAGTGCACGGCCTGGATTAATGGGGCACTATGGGGTAGGACTTGAAACACCCAGAGGTACAGATTGCCCAGCAAGCTGATGGTGAACCAGAACTCCTAGGAGCACAGAGCTGTTTCAATTTTTTGTTGAACACAGCTTCATTTCACGATACAATTTAGTGCCCATCTCCACTTCATACATCACCGATAGGGATGATCGATGATACGCAAATACTTCTGAGTTTACGCAAATGTACATACATTTTTATGCAAATATAGCAGCTTGAAATTGGACCAATCAGTGTAAACCTGGGTGGCACTTGATTGGTCCATTTCCAAGCTGCATATATTTGCATAAAATGTGCATACATTTGCATACATGCAGAAATATTTGCATATCATTGATTATCCCTAATTGTTACTCATTCTTGCTTTTTTTTTTTTTCGTAAAAGCCAACATCTAATATAGAGCTGTGATAGGCCTCTTAGGGCTCGTTCACAACTAGGGCGTTTTGCGTCTTTTGTTTTGAGCGCTGGCGATTTAAAAAGTCGCCCTAAGGGTATGTTTCCACTACACACAGATTGGATGCAGAATGGATGCAGAAAAACTCCAATGGCTGCCTATGGGCCTGTTTCCACTAAACACGATTCTTCTGCTGCAGATTTTCCCATAGGAATTCATTGGAGTCAGTTTTTCTGCATCCAATCTGTGCGTAGTGGAAACGCTTGTGCAATGATTCCCTTTGAGAGATATCACATCTGAGCGGTGCGTTTCCGATCTGCTCAGCAAATCGCTGCCTGTACCATTTTTAGGAGGATTGCTACAATGGAAGGTTTTTCACAAAATCGTAGCCCGCTGGTCTCAGCGATTGGGATTTTAGATGTGACCAAAGCCTAAGGCCCCATTCACACTAGCGCGTTTTGCCGGCGATTTCGGCAAACCGCTCAAACGCTAGCGCGTTTTAAAGCGCGAGTGCAATGGAAACCTATTTGCCCGTTCTCACTTGGGCGATTTGCGTTAATCGCTGGTGATTAACGCCAAACGCATAGCCTGCACCATTTTCAGGCGATTTCCTGGCGATCACGTTTCAGTGCTATAGAAGTGCTAAACGCGATCGCGGAAAAATCACTCCCGCAGAACGCTGGCGGTAATCGCCGGTGTTTTGCGCTTTTAAGTGTGAATGGGCCCTTGCAGAGGGAGAAGAAATAACGCTGGTAAAGACACAGAAGCATTGCAGGCAGTGTTGGGCATCTCCCGCTGTGTGTAATTACACAGAGCCGCACAGCGGAATGTCAGCGAGCGGGAGGAAGCGTTCCTCATTCTTGTGTTTGCTTTGGCTGCTGCTCGCTGGGGTTATCTCCTCTAATAGTCGACTTTCACTTCCTCGGCTCCGTCTGATTGTCCCGCGCTCACCGCCTTCCTATTGGTGGGGATACCGCCGAGTGTTCTGGTCCTGCGGGACGACTTACTTCTGCTATCTAAATAAGTAGTACAAACTAAAGAAAGGGAAGTGACTGAGATGCTGCAAGCTAAAATAAAGCTGTGCAAAGCTCAGACGGGAGTCAGACTTCTGCTGTGAACCGCAAGGTCAGCATCATCGCTAAGTTATGAGTATTATTATTGTTATGCATTTACATTGGGCAGACACATTTTCCATTGGGCTTTGCAAAGAACGTCGAACAAGACACCAGGGCCCATATGCAATTCACTTTTTCTCCTGACATTTCTCCTAGGAAATACATTTTCATCTTCTTTTTAAAATAACTTTTAAAGGGACACTTAAGTCAAACAAAAAAAAAAATGAGTTTTACTCACCTAGGGCTTCCAATAGCCCCCTGCAGCTGTCCGGTGCCCTCGCTGTCTCTCTCCGATCCTCCTGGCCCCGCAGGCAGCCACTTCCTGTTTCGGTGACAGGAGCTGATAGGCTGGGGACATGAGTGATTCTTCGCGTTCCCAGACACATTAGCACCCTCTATGCTGCTATATGGTATATGATATATGCTATAGCAGCATAGATGGCGCTATTGTGGCCAGGAACGCGAAGAATCACTCGCATTCCCAGCCTGTCAGCTCCTGTCACCGAAACAGGAAGTGGCTGCCGGCGGGACCAGGAGGATCGGAGGGAGACGGCGAGGGCACCGGACAGCTGCAGGGGGCTATTGGAAGCCCTAGGTGAGTAAAACTCATTTTTTTTTTGACTTAAGTGTCCCTTTAAGCATTTTTAAAATTGAAAAAGCACCCCAAAATTGGTGAAAAAGTACTATCAAAATTATTTTTCGCATTTTTTTGCTTGCTGGTGGTGGTTTTTTATTGACATCTGGACATGTAAGAGGAGGGTAAGAATGCGGAGCAACACATGAAAAAGGGAAACCAATGCTCAAGATAGCTGTTCATGAAAAAAGGATCTGCTGTACATGGATGATACGCATGGAAGAGGGGGCTGCACATGGAATGGAAGGGGCTGCAGTACATGGATGATGCACATGGAGGTGGTGGCTGCACATGGAGTGGGAGGAAATGCTATACATGGATGATGCACATGTAAGAGGGGGCTGCACGTGAATGGGAGGGGGTGCTGTATAAGGATTATAAACATGGAACTAGGGGCAGCACATGGAATGGGAGGGGCTGCTGTACGTGGATGATACACATGAAAGAGGGGGCTGCACATGGTATGGGAGCGTCTGCAGTACAGGGATGATGCACATGGAAGAGGGGGCTGCACATGGAATGGGAGGAGTGCAGTACATGGATGATAAACATGGAAGATGGGGCTGCACATGGAATGGGAGGGGCTGCTGTATATGGATGATGCACATGGAATGGGAGGGGCACTGCTGCATATGGATGATGCACATGGAGGAGGGGGCTGCACAAGGAATGGGAGGGATGCAGTACATGGACGATGCACATGGAAGAGGGGGCTGCACATGGAATGGGAGGGGCACTGCTGTATATGGATGATGCACATGGAAGAGGGGGCTGCACATGGAATGGGAGGGTCTGCAGTACATGGATGATTCACATGGAAGAGGGGGCTGCACATGGAATGGGAAGGGCACTGCTGTACATGGATAATACACATGGTAGAGGGGGCTGCATGTGGAATGGGAGGGGCACTGCTGTACATGGATGAGACACATGGTAGAGAGGGCTGCACATGGAATGGGAGGGGGCTGCTGTACATGGATAATACACATAGAATGGGAGGGCCGCTGCTGCACAAGAAAGGGGAGTCACAACATACTTGGCCCAGGGACAGAAAAATTATAAATCCAGCCTTGACTCCAATAGCCTTTATGTCTGTATCTATCGTGTAGTGTATGCATCATAGTCCAGGGACAATTTTACAGGGAAAAAAAATAACTTATCTGTATGTTTTTAGGATCGGTGGGGGGGGGGGGGGGGGGGATACCAGAGTGCCCGGAGGAAACCCACACAGACATGGGAAGAGCAAACAAACTCAATGCAGATAGTGCCCTGACTGGGTTTTGAACTGGGGACTCAGCGCTGCAAGGCGAGAGTGCGAACTGCTACACCACTGTGCTTTAAACATTTTTGTCCTGGTCACCCTTTCTGCTTTCTGTCTAGGGACAGAGATTGTGCTGATTGCAAACCGGCTGTCCTAAAGTGCTTTGGATCCCAGTGCATTTTTCTGTGACTAGATGTGGAAATGTGGTAATGGAACCATAGATAAGCTGCTGCCACTGATCAGTGGATTATAATATCTTCTGTGCTTCTGAGTCAGAACATCTGCTCTGAAGTAAACAAGCCGTCTTTCAGCCTCCAGCGCAGGCCCATCATCTCTCCAGGCCTGGCGATTACCTCAGCTCCGTTCAGATAGAACTGCTCTCTGATCTGGAGAAAGAACAGAGTTGAGCTGGCAGAAGTGTTGGAGAAACCAGGAGGCAGCAGAAGGTCCAATTTTAACAACCATTAACCGGCTTATGTGAACACTTCCAGCAATTTGGAAGGCTGGACCTTTGATCTGTTGGCCAAATGATTATGGAATGAACAGGATTGGCCTGGGAATGAGACATTGAGAGTTCTATTGCACTGCGAGACCATGTGGCAGACGAATTGAAAGACTTAATTCTCACCAGACTTGTCTTCAAGGGTTTATTTTTAAGATACACATGACTAAAATATGAGCAGTCAACTTGTAAATACATACTTGAACGAAGCCATAGCTCCCAACTGTCCCTCTTTTGGAGAGACAGTCCCTGTTTGGGAACCTCGTCCATCTCTCTTCCCTATCTTCCCTGTTTTTCCCCCCTCAGGACTGATGTACAGATCTATGTAAATATATGGATTTTTCTCCTGAAAAGTGTGTTTAATTCACTCTAAACTTTACTACCATCCTTTAAATTGATCTATCTCCTATTGTCATACGTTAATATGAAGAATAAAGAACCAGGATAGAAAGGAAGAATGTGGTTTGAATTATAAAACAACTTCTTTTTCTTGTGAAATCTGCATAACTAGGGGTGTGTCAGAGGCGTGATTAGGGGTGTGGCAGGGAGTAGGACTTATGTGTCCCTCTTTCTTATCTCAAAAAGTTGGGAGGTATAACGAAGGTACCTGACAAGAGACATCAGCCTGAAAATTCTTAATACAGTAAATAAATGGAACCCCACTGTGTAAAACGCTGTATTTGCCCAGTCAGTGCTCAGCCAATGATTCTGCATGCCAGGGACTCTTAACATCGGGATCTGTCTGCATAAATTGGAGTTCTGTTCGGACTGTGTTCTTTCATCCCGGATCATTTAACAAGTTTGAGGGACACCTCTACCCACACGCTGGATTATTGGCCGAAGCTGCCTCGAATGGCCTGCTTGCCCTGAGTTCAGCAAGATCTCTGTAACTATGACAGTTACACTCCTGCTAAGTGCGACTGCAGAGAAGTTATGATTTACTGGATTGGATTATTAATGAGAAAACTGATAGCGGCACTCCTCAGATTGTGAATCGGTTTCATAGTGAAATCGATTCAAAATCTGTTTGCAGTGTAGGCGGCCAATAGATCCCTCTTTAATCAGATTCGATCACAGAGAGATCTATCTGTGTATGGCAGCCTTAAAGAGAAACTCCGACCAAGATTTGAACTTTATCCCAATCAGTAGCTGATACCCCCTTTTACATGAGAAATCTATTCCTTTTCACCAACAGACCATCAGGGGGCGCTGTATGGCTGATATTGTGGTGAAACCCCTCCCACAAGAAGCTCTGAGGACCGAGGTACTCCTGGCAGTTTCCTGTCTGTGAACCTTGCTGCATTGTGGGAAATAGCTGTTTACAGCTGTTTCCAACTGACAAAAAAACGTGCAGCAGCTACATCACCTGCCAACAGTAAAAATGTCACCATGTAATAAATGTCAGAATGTGAATCAGGGATTTAAAAGATTTTACAATGGGCAAACACTGACTAAATCATTTATACATAATTATTGTAAAAATGAAGCACTTTTTTATTACACTTTTTTCACTGGAGTTCCTCTTTAAGACACTCGTAGCAGTTAGGAATTTTACTTGCATCAATCAGCGATACAAGGTGTTCATTCAGAAATCATCTTGGTTACAGCAAATCAGGAAATAGGAATATGATTGCGTATATTGAAGTGGCAGTGCCGTAAGGGAGGCTAGCACTGCAATAATATTGAAAGAAAAAACGTAACCAAGAATTGAACTTCATCCCAATCAGTAGCCGATATGGCCTTTCCCATGAGAAATCTATTCCTTTTCACAAACGGATCATCAGTGGGCTCTGTATGGCTGATATTGTGGTGAAACCCCTCCCACAGTGTGATGTCAGGACCATGGTGCTGACATCACACTGTGGGAGCCTTGTTGCGTTGAGGGAAATAACAGCTGTTTCCAACTAACAAAAAATCAAGCAGCATCTCCTTCCAGTGACATCACCTGTCAGCAGTAAAAATGTCGCCATGTAATAAATGTCAGAATGTAAATCAGGGAGAGGAAAGATTTTACAATGGGCAAACACTGACTAAATCATTTATACATAATATTGTAAAAATGAAGATTTTTTTTTCCTTTTTAAGCACAAATAAGCTGAGCTAAGCTATGTATGCTAAGCATCAATAAACATAAACAAGCTAAGCTAAAGTATGCTAACTATAAAATGATGTATACATCATATATACAGAAAATTATGCAGCTTAACAAGTGTTGATTAGTCACATCCCACTGTAGGTGGGCTGTGAGCAGATGATAGGCGTCAAACACATTATGAGCTTTATATTGGCTTCTATGATTGACATCCCATCCACTGCGCATATCAGGAACCTAAGACCATACTTGGAAAGTCATTTGCAGTTGAGCTTGCAAAGCCTTTAACCAATTTTCATGACTAAGTGCCTGTTTTTGTATTTATGAAAGAAAAGGTTCATTTGGTAAGACAAGATGCATTTCCCTTCCTGTCATAAATTCATGTGGCCACATTTTTTGGACTGTTGCAGGTGTGGCAAAGGAAACAAAGCCTAGTTTTAGGAAAAGGTTGTATATACATGTTTATCTCATGATATCACAGGTCACGTCAGCTACCCTTTCAACGCTGAAGACTTTAGTGTGTCCATGGACAAGCGTGGCCTTACCAAGCATACGCGAGTATGACCAGCGCAGTCCCAGTAGGAGGAAGCGCTTCTGCTCGGAGGGGAAAAGTCATGCATGTGCAGCTTCCTTCTACTGGCCTGTGCACAGTATAGACAACCTTCTTTACACCCTGGTCCACACTGAAGGAAAATTCATCCCACTGGAATATATGCGTAGAGGGACCCATCACTGGAACTCATCATTCAGTGTATGAAGATATGCGAGATCTCTGGACTATCCAGGGTCTTCTCAACACCGAGGTAAACATCCACCGTATTTTGTTTTGTTTTGAAACACTTCAGGATTGCTTAAGAGACCACTTTTGATTGTGTATTTTTTCAGTTTCATAGTGCTAGAAAAAGCAAATCGAGTTAACCAAGCCATAGATAGGCGATTAACTTTCTTTTATGGCTTCTGCTAGTTTACAGGCTCGTAACGTCTCACCGACCTGTAGTCAATCACTGGAAATTGACGATAATAACTTTAGAACATCTGCCACCAGGGAGGATGCCTGGGCGAGTCGGAGCCCTTCCGATTACTCCGGTGTGAATTTCATATTACGTTCCGTAGAATCATTTCGTTAACGGTTTGTAGATGACAAAGTGGCTTGTTTTTGCTTTTCCCTCTTTTGTTTGGAAAGCAGATGGAATAAGCCGATGTCGAGTCTTAATAGCTCTAATGAACTGTCGGCCTTCTGGTCACGTTGAAGAAATAATCCCGTTTATGATCAACGTGTTCTCGGCTGCTTTCTGGGCGCTTATGAATCTTGCAGAGCTGAAAAATCAAAACCTTCGCACTTTATTTTTATTGGTGACAAAATAACGCTCTATGAATATTTTACATGGGTGGTATTTGGGAAGGCATTAGATTGGACTGAGCTTGTTCAAAGATAAATGAACTGTGAAAAGGGAATGGAAGTTCTGTGTATTATTTAGAAGGTGCAGAGACTTGGCGGGCCGGCTGGATGATCTTATTACTGACACAGAACGAAGGCTTCATAAATAACGATAAGCCACCTCTGCACAAACTGCCTTAAAAATGCTTCTTGGTTTTGTGGATGTCGCTGACTCTAGGTCAGGGATGTCAAACTCAAATACACAGCGGGCCGAAAGACCAAGTCACGGACCAACCTCAATGTCTAGTGGCCACCTCCCTCCCTTATAAAGTTCCCTGGTGTATAGTGGGCCCCATCTGTCCCCTATACAATTTCCTAAAGTCTAGTGTTCCTCTCCTCTCCCTTATACAGTTCCCAGGGTTTTAGTGACCCCTCTTCCTCCCCTATACAGTTCCCAGGGGTCTAGTGACCCCTCTTCGTCCCCTATACAGTTCCCAGGGGTCTAGTGATCCCTCTTCCTCCCCTATACAGTTCCCGGGTGTCTAGTGACCCCTCTTCCTCCCCTATACAGTTCCCGGGGGTTTAGTGACCCCTCTTCCTCCCCTATACAGTTCCTGGGGGTGTAGTGACCCCTCTTCCTCCCCTATACAGTTCCCGGGGGTCTAGTGACTCCTCATCCTCCCCTATACAGTTCCCAGGGGTCTAGTGACCCCTCTTCCTCCCCTATACAGTTCCCGGGGGTCTAGTGGCCCCTCTTCCTCCCCTATACAGTTCCCGGGGGTCTAGTAACCCCTCATCCTCCCCTATACAGTTCCCGGGGGTCTAGTGACCCCTCTTCCTCCCCTATACAGTTCCCGGGGGTCTAGTGACCCCTCTTCCTCCCCTATACAGTTCCCTTGTATCGGGCATAACTAGAATTAATAGAGCCCCACTGCAACATGGGGCCCCCTTGGTCCTCGAACCCCATGCAGGTCACATGATCCGGAGCCGGCAAATGGCAGCAGAGAGTGTTCTGCTGTGAAGCAGCATCTGGAAGCAGGTGAGTGAACAGGGAGGGTTTTTTGCTAATTGGCAGCACTTGTGGTTGGGGAGATGGAGGAAGAAGGGCCCCCAAAGCCTCTGGGCCCCCCTGCAGTGGCAGGGGTCGCAGGGGTGATTGCTTTACCCATGCCTGGTGTCTAGTGATCTGCACCCCTTCCTTATACAACTCCCTGATGTCTAGTGGCCCCTCCCTCCCCATACAGTTCCTCTGTTTTTATTGGTCCTTCCTCCCACCCTCCTCTGTACCGTTCCCTGGTGTTTAGTGGTCCTTCCTCCCTCCCTTATGCATTTCCCTGGTGTCTAGCACCCTACTCACTCCTCTATACCGTTCTTTGGTGTCTGGTGGCCCCACGCCCACCCCTAAACGGTTCCTTGGCATCTAGTGGTCCACCTTCACTCCCTTAAACAGTTCCCTGGTGTCTAGTGACTCCCGCTTCACCCATGCCCAGATTTTACTTGTGGATGCCCAGTTCAGTTGCGCTCATCCACGGTGCTGCTCATGGGCAGAAGAAACCTACTCAAGAAGTGGGAGTCTAATAGTTATACAGGGACCTTGTGCTGGTTCGTTGAGGTGCAGGAGGATTCGGGCAGCTTCTGGAACATCCTGGTTGAGGAGTCGGAGAAATTTTAAGTACCTTGAGTCAGAGTTGGTGGTTTAATAAACTGAGGAGTCAAGAGTTGGATGATATTTGTACCAATTCCAAAGCCCTGGTAAGTATTAGACTAAGGGGATCGAAGTCGGTGGTGTCATAAACTGATTTTTGTACCGACTCCACAACCCTGTTTGCAAACCTTCCTTAGGGAGAGGTTGGATTCATATATTTTGTCCAGAAGGTACTCAGGCAGGGCTGTGGATTCGGTACAGAATTCATCCGACTTCTCAGTTTATGAAACCACCGACTCCAGGTACCCAAAATTGCTCTGACTCCTCGACTCCGACTCCACAGCCCTGTACTCAGGTCCCGTTAAGTGTAAGTGAGGGGAAAATGTCCTTTAATACTTGCATGCTAATAACGATGGTGACAGCCACTCCGACCCTTTGCAGTACAGTGATGGTCAGACTCTCGTTGGCAAACTCCCCCATCCAATTACCCTAAAAGCTTTGTAAAGAGTAGAGCCAAGTACAGGATGAACTCTCCTTGCCCTCCTCAGTCACAAGATTATGTTGATAATTACATGACAGGTGCACTTACCATTGTTTAGAACATGGAAGACTAGAAAATCCTTCCTGATCTAATTATTACCGTTTTATTTCATTAGGCAAGTAAATGTAGTCTATTTTTCTTTTCGTGTTGGTTAGGAGAGCGATGTAAATAGAAACATATGTCTGTGTGAGGGAATACTTGATGTACACCTCAATCTTTGCCAAGCGGAGTGTATGAGCCAGTTTGTCCGCGTCTCTGCTTCCGGGTCTCGGTCTCACAGGTGGGGAATGCTGGTACTCTGTCACACGAGTCAAACACAAGGCCCATGGGACGATTCTGGCCCCCCGCACCATTTTATGTGACCCTCACGAGTTTCAAATCTGCATCATTGTAAGCAGTAAACAGGGCCGGCGCTACCATAGAGGCAAAGGAGGCAATTGCCCTGGGCCCCAGAGCCTGTAGGGGCCCCCAGTGGGTACAAGAGGAAAAAAATGTTTTTCAAAAACACCTTATAGTTCTTGAGAAAATCGATTTTAAAGTTTCAAAGGAAAAAAAAATACACATTTAAAAACCCGCTGACTTTAACGGTTAATAGCAAATCCACCTTAAATACTAGAAACCCTACATTTTCAGGATATTAAGGAGATTATTGAGAATAAGAGGAAAAAACAATTTTTTCAACTAGACCTAAAAGTATACTTTTAAATGCGGTAAATGTCACTTTTAGTAGCAAACCTAACGTTAGTGTAATTTTACATATATCAAAAGAAAGAGCAATACATTTCCTGACGGGGTTTCCAGGGGGTCCATACACAGCCGCAGCGCTTTTGGCCAGGGATCGCTATACAGCCGCAATATGGCTGTATGAAGATCCCTGGCATTTTTTTCCTATTTTCCCAAATGTTTTTTTTAATTATGTGGGGTCCCCCCTCCTGAAACTTTGTAACCCCTTGTCCCTCATGCAGACTGGGATAGCCTGAATGTGGAGCTGCAAAAAAGGTCCCTTAACGCCGATTTTTGTTCCGGGGTATCTGTTGGGGGGCCTCCCGGTTTATTTTGCCCTGGGGCCCCATTGTTGCCTAAACCGGCCCTGGCAGTAAAAGAAAGGAGGAAATGGATTTATGTTGTATGCTTGTGTTTGTGACAGCGGTCTTTGACATTTCCATGGAGACAGCAGGCCATTGCAGATGGATGCATGCACATATTTTTAGGGGCTTGTGCACATATGTACCATTTTATCTTTTTTTTTAATTCATTTTCTGGTAGATTGACAAAATAATTAAGTGATAGTGCCCATACTTCCATTTTTTCTCTCTAAATACATACATCTTCCCAATTTCTTGTTGTGAATTGTCATATAGGTCTACTGTTTGCGCACATTTGCGGCACACATTTAAAAGCATGGCGTCTTTGCCCTTCCCACACATACCGCCAAAAGCCGCAAGCAAGCATTATTTTTAAAGTGTACCCGAGGTGGCACAGAAGGGGTCGATGGGACATTGAAGCATGTTCCCTGCTGCATGACATGCCTCTGTGTCCCCCCACTGAGGCTCTCTGCCCCCTCCCCCTGCACTACTCCCCGAAATTGGCGACATGCACTTGTCACCAATCTCCAGGGGAAGGGAGGAGAGGTATTCCTTGCTCTAACGCCCACGGGGGGGGGGGGGGGGGGGGGGGTGTTCCTGAAGCAGTTCTCCATCTTCCATT
The DNA here is from genome assembly GCF_040937935.1 of Hyperolius riggenbachi. Classification (NCBI taxonomy): domain Eukaryota; kingdom Metazoa; phylum Chordata; class Amphibia; order Anura; family Hyperoliidae; genus Hyperolius; species Hyperolius riggenbachi. The sequence continues at coordinate 64,281,411 of NC_090647.1, forward strand.
GGGCAGCTCTGCCTCTCCCTGGCTGCTCCCCCACCTGCCTGCACTCCGCTCTGTGTGAGACACACAGAGCAGCGTTTTCAGCGTCATGTCCCCAGGGGTCACAAAAAGGAAAGTGAGCCAGTGCAGGCCACAGGAGCAGCGCAGAGCAGCTACCTGATCCAACCAGCCCCCCAGATCAGGTAGCATTGTTTTTTTGTTTTGTGTTTTACTAATAATCCCCACCTTGGTTTCCCTTTAAGCAAGGCAGCTGTTAACTGCGTGGAGCTGATAAAGCTTACAAGCACTCTACCAGGTCTAACATGTGTACACAAGACACAGAACATTTATATTGCGCTTTTCTCCTGGCGGACTCAAAGCGCCAGAGCTGCAGCCACTAGGACACAATCTATAGACAGTAGCAGTGTTAGGGAGCCTTGCCCAAGGTCTCCTACTGAATAGGTGCTGACTTACTGAACCAAAACACTTTAGGGGTTAATTCAGCTGCCAAGGTTCCTGTATCCACTTGGGTCACAGTCATTGGTTGTATTGGAGTAACTCCGAAACCGGTCAGGAACTGGAAACTGGGCGTTCAATTGACGCAGGACATGTGTATATACAGTGTACTGGATGTACACGATACGCCTGATTTAATTAAAGGGTCCCTGTCATAAGGGTCCCAATGTCGGGGGTCACCATATGTGCTGTGTGTCAATTAAGCACTGGGTGGCTACAGGAGACCTTATTGGCAATTGTATGGAATTTAGCGCTGAGGATTCATACAGCTGTGTGGAGCTGCCAGTCTCTCCACTCCAACCCTATCCACTGGCTTGGGTATCCCTCAATGCACATTTTTAGGACCCACCACTAAGACCATGTTTCAGATTTTGGCACCTTATATGATTGAGTTTGACACCCGATTCTCTATGTTCTGTGGTGGAAATACTGTGAATGAATGTTCTTTCCTGTACATAGAATACATAGATCGTGACACAAGGAAACATGACTGGCGGGACCGGCACGGGGCTAGACGAGCGTCTGCGGCCCTTCAGTCAGAATTGGAGGACACCGCTGTGGTAAATGATACCAAATGTAGACTTGTGTGAAATGTAAATCCGCAGCCCAGGAAAAGCATTTTCATATTCAACACAAGCAAAATAAAAATCCCATGAAAGGGCAGCTTGGTCCAGATGGGCGACTTCACCGCTGACACGCAGATATATCCGATAGGTGTTATTTTGTCTGGCAAAAGACGTGGAAAGGAATGCGTACGCGGCTGATTCCATTCATTCCAGCTCAAGGTTTGTGTGGATGAACTGCAAATGAGGGCTCCTTCACACTACTGCGCACGAATAGGCTTTTGTGCGCACACTCGTGATCTTTTTTAACATGCAGATCATATTATTTTCTATAGAAAAACCTTGTTATCTTTGTGGGGTTTTTTTTGGTGTTGTGCTTTTTATTTGGGCCCCATTTAGGCCTCCTTTCCACGAACTGTTGAGCTGTGTGCTCGGCAAGCAGTTACCAGGCAGAAGTAAGCAGTTATCATGCAGCAACAAACAGTTACCAGGCAGCAGTGAGCATTTGAGAGAGTTTGAGAGGCATTTCACTGCATATCAACAGTTCGTGGAAAGGAGGCCTTACAAAGGCAAAGGCAAACCTGCGTTGCGTTACCGGTTTACCCAGGGCTGTGGAGTCTGAGTCGGGCAATTTTGGGTGCCTGGAGTCGGAGTCGGGAAAAAATGCACCGACTCCGACTCCTAATGAATTTGTAACTGTAATTAAAATAGAAAATATGATAAAATGTTCTATTTCTCAGATAATAGTCAATAAAAATAAAGTATATATACAGTATATATACAGTAAAAGCTGTGCTTAGTCCACAAAAATGAAATAAACCAATCAAAATTAGTTACTTGTGCTGCTTCAATAAAGCAGTCCCCGTATTTTTAAGGTCAGATATACATATCTGATTGTGACTGTATATATGATGTGTACACAGGAATCTCTTATATATACTAAATAACATCTATGCTGTAAGAATAAAGCCTGATGTGTAGCTGTGTCACTAAAGATGGTCAACGAGATGGAAATAATTCTGCATTGATGCTGATTTATGCAAATGTATGCACTCCCTTTGCTGATGAAATCAAATAATTTGATATGTTGTTAAAATTTGGTTTGGTGACTACAAATTAAAGGGTAACTGAGACGGATGAAAAGTAAAGTTTTATACATACCTGGGGCTTCCTCCAGCCCCCTTCAGGCTAATTAGTCCCTTGCTGTCCTCCACCACCCGGATCTTCTGCTATGAGTCCTGGTACTTCAGCCAGTCAGCGCTGTCCGGCCGCATGCCGCTTCCACAGCCAGGAACATTCTTCACCTGCGCAATAGTGCTGCACAGGTGTAGTATGCTCCTGACGGCGGAGTGTGTGCATGCGCACTACGCCCGACTGGTTTAAGTACCTGGACTCATAGCAGAAGATCCAGGTGGTGGAGGAGGACAACGAGGGACTGATTATCCTGAAGGCGGCTGGAGGAAGCCCCAGGTATGTATAAAACTTTAATTTTATCTGTCTCAGGTTTACTTTGTTACACAGTAGTACTATACTCTACATATGCACTCCCCACAGAGCTGCAAGGAATCCACTGAGAATGCTGTGCACATTGAACACAGAGGTGTTGTCTGTCACCCATAAACCTTGTTCAGATTGTACATGAAGAATGTGTAATAGAGGAAGAATCTCCTCCTTCCCCTGCAGAGTACCTGCACATCATTCTTACATGTACCCACACTTACATTGCCTAGGGCCTGATAGATGTTCTTTGTTCCGGTTTTGTACCTTTTACAAGTACTCTTACCAAGGACTAGTTTTAGTCTAAAGGGAATAAATATAGTAGTTTACATATCCTTCTCACTTCAGTTGTCTTGTAAAATTCCTAAGCGTTGGCAGTTAAGAGACGAATGTCATGTTACATACTTTTAATCAACAGAATTGTAATATGCAAATTAGAGGAGTCGGAGTCGAGGAGTCGGAGTTAGAGTCGGTGGAATCCTAAACTGAGGAGTCGGAGTCGGTGGATTTTTGGTCCGACTCCACAGCCCTGGGTAACGCAATGCAAGGTATTGGGGCCTAGCACGCTTACAGTATCACAGCGGAAGTACTCGATCGGCCGCTGGAAAGTCAACAGTGCATTACCCTTGGACTTCATCGGTGGCGGAAGTAGTGTAAGCCAGTCGGCGAAGCAGGGAATGTAAACATGTTGGCAGTGTGGCACGTGTAGGCAGAATGATGGGAATACCACTGGGAAACTCAGAAATCCCAGTGATGTATTTCCTGTCCAGCAGGGAGTACGTCACTGAGCAAAGGGCATGTGGGAGGGTGGCGCTATGCATATGACCCTGTTGGCGCACTCTGCCGCAGGGCCATACGCTTGACATTTTGTGCGTTGTGATGGGACAGGGTGGGGCATCGCAAACGCACAAGCCAGGTGTAAAATCGGCCTCAAAGTAACATGCTGCATTTTTTTTTTATTTCAGGGTGTCACGGACGGTTGCGGGGACGCAGGCGCGTCCTGGCACCGCCCGTGAAGTAAAGAACGATCGCACTCGATTCCTGCATCGATTGCGCTTCAGATCAATAGAACCAAGATTTGATAAGACAGATTCCCCAGCTGTTCCTAAGCTACAGTGACAGCCTGGGGGGAAGGTGTTAATTAGCTGGGACATATTCCCTGTGGAAGGCACAATTTCCCTTTTGGCTCTGGGAACCAGGTGACACCTAGATGTTAATTAGCCAGCAGAGAACTCACTCTGCCGTTTGGGGAAGACAGGATGAGCTCCCAGCAGGGGGCTATTCAAAAAATCTGCTCTGCTCAGACCGGCCGGAGCCATATTAGAAAGCATGGAGTTTAGTATTTTGAGCATGTTTAAGCAATACCGTTCAGGTGAGAAATGTGAAAGTTATATCATTCTGCTGGTCCGGATCTTGTGAGTGTTTTGATATTAAATTTGGGCCACTGTCCTAAACAGAACTCTGGGAATTCCACCGTTTTTTAACCAGGCATGCAAACATGCCCAAGTTTGATATCATATTAATCGGTAGGTTCTGGGGATCGAGAATATGTACTTATTATTTGTGGGCCGGCCGCGCAGGTCTGCCTAGGGAACATGTCAGGATTATGAGGTTGCTAAAGCCCCTGCCCACATGTGATTACCATAGTCCGGCCTGGGGGGCCGACTCTGGGAGCCCGCCTCTGAGCTCAGCCCCATTAAAAGTGAATGAGCTGCCTGGGAGGGAGATTCCTCCCTTTACCATCTTCATGACAATCTGCTGCCAGCCAGAGGACATAGGGCTGGTGGCCATTTTGCTGACCCATCTGAACAAAGAACTCTAAGAACTTGAAACCGTTTTGCTTGAACTTGATTGGAAACCAGAACTCTGATTTTTCCCACAAACAGGACATCTTTCCAGGAACTAAGTATTTTTCTCCCTTCTTTTATTTTTCATACTGGCTATTACGGTTTTAATAGTTGTTGATTTTCATAATTGTCTGTATATATTAATTATTTATATTGCGTGAATAAACGGCTTTCCCCAAGTCATTCACTGTTTCGCTACCCTGCTTATCAGCACACACAGAAATGATCCCGGGTCTCTGAAGATACGCTACTGTTTGTTTGTTGTTGGCTAGACAGAATATCGTGTGTTTAACCGTTTTATTCGCAGGATTAGTCAGTCAGTTAGTGGGCCCCACGGTCCCATGATAACCGCGGTGGTGGCAGTTTACTCTGAACCAGTGGGTGAAGTGGTAATCACCCGTGTCTCACAGGCTCCCTTCTGAGTTGTCTGCGGCTAATTCTTAACGGTTCCTGCGCATTGACTGCGACCAGAGTTCGCACGATCTGTGCGCTGGCACCGTTTAGAAGGCTAAGTGCGGTCAGCCACTGAGGGCTCCTGTGACAGTGGTGGCAGCGGTGGGATCTGTGTTGTGCTGAAAGTATCTGCGATAGCGCTAGCGCTATCGAGAAACGAACTAATTTGTTGGTGTAGCTGGAAGGCAATATATTTTTTATATATACAGAGAGACTGTGTAGCCAGTACCCCTTCCCCAAAGTTTTATTTTATTTGGCATGGAAATGTCCGGGAACTACCAGAACATGTGCCTAGCAGACCTGGAAAATCTTTGCGAAGAGAGGGGCATTGGCATCCTCCGCAAGACAAAACTGGACCTGATAGCAGACTTGTCCAGATGGGATGCCCAGCAACTGCGGGAGCCGGGAGTGTCCGCTGAGGTGGATACCAGCCCATCTGACAATCAAGGGGAACCAGAGGCTGAAGATCTTAGGCGTACAGAGGTTGAGCATCCTGCGGGCCCTGTTGCAACAGTTACGCCAGAGAATGTCAGTGTGGACCCCAACCCCAGAGTTTCTGAAAGTACTCGCCTGGAACCGGCCAGTACTGGACTGTCCATGGGTGCTGACCCGGTAATGCAGCAGGCATTACAAAAGCTGATGGAGACTGACCTGGACAAGTACCTGCAGTACATGCGTGAGGAGCGCCAATCTGCAGAACGCAAAGCTGCTGCTGCTGCTGCTGAACGCCACGCGGAGAGGGATGCCGCAGAGGCGCGGGAGAGACGACAGCATGAGCTCAACATGGCAAAGGTTCAACAGGCCAGCCGGAGTTCACCGCCCAGCCTCCCTGCTGAAGGAGCTGCAGCACCCGTAAGTGCAAAATTTAAATTTGCTAATATTGAAAAAGACACAGACATTGACTTGTTTTTGCGGTCTTTTGAAAAAGCATGCCGTCAGTATCGTCTGTCCCAAGACCAGTGGGCCAGACATCTGACACCTTTGCTGCGCTACAAAGCGCTTGATGCCTTCGCAGAATTGCCTGCGGAGAAGGATAATGATTATGCTGCTATCAAAGACGCTATCATTACTAAGTACCAGCTGACGCCAGAAGCCTATCGGAAAAAGTTCAGGGCCTGGCAGAAAAAGTCTTCTGATTCGTACCGAGATGTGGCCAGCAGCTTGCTCACCACACTACGGCAGTGGACTCTAGGCCTCACCAAAGGGTCTTATGGCGTCCTGGAGGACTTGATAGTCCTCGAACAATTTCTGAACATTTGCCCTGCTGATGTACGCCAGTTTGTGCTAGAACGCAGGCCGGCTTCAGCCACTGTCGCTGCAGACCTTGCTGAGACTTTTGCAACTACCCGGGTGGCTGATACACGCAGAACTGTCCCATCCAGCTGGAGAGGAGGTCAGCCCAATACCTCGGCAGACCCTCCTGCCCCTGTGAGCCGTCCGCCACAGAGGCCACCCAGCGCAGCTGCTGCACCCAGGCCCGCAGCGCCTGGAGAGGTCACCTGTCACTACTGCCGCCAGCCCGGACACATGAAATTCGACTGTCCGGAGCGGAGACAGACACCACCAGCACCTGGATCATCTGCATCACCTGCACCTCACCCACAGCAGAGGCAGCCCGCCAGCGAACCACAGCCTGGATCATCCGATTTTGTCCTGTTTGCCCGCGGAAAGGAAATCCGCGACCGAACCGACCAGCAGAAACTTGTTAGAGTGAACGGCAAAGTTGTCACCGGATTTCGAGACACCGGAGCTGACATCACGTTAGTTCACTCACATCTTGTGCCAAAGGAGAGCATCAGCTCCAGCCGATCCCTTGCCCTTACTGGAGTAGAGGGCACCCTTTTTCACATAGCCCACGCGACAGTGAAGCTGGATTGGGGAGTGGGAGGAACCCAAGAAAGGGTTGTTGGGGTTATGAAGGATCTCCCAGTCCCTGTGTTGCTTGGGACTGATTTGGGCAAGCTTGTGTCCTACTATGAACCTGCCACGACCGCCTTGTCGCTCACGGAAGGAGACGGACTCTCCACCCACCACCAGGTACTTTATACACTTGGGGGAGCACCAGGGGGAGGTGGGTTGAATGTGCCCAGTTCAAGGGTACCAGGTTCAATAGTGCCTGCTTCAAAGGCACCTGAGTTTGATGTACAGACTGTCTGTTGTGATGATGCTGTAACTGTACCTGAGTTTACTGTACAACCTGTCTGTAATGAAAAAATGTCTATACCTGTCAATATCATTACTGCATGCAATGATGATTTGAGTACTGTCCGTCTGTGCCATTCTGACAGTGTACCTGTGCTAGCAGTACCGCGCAGCTGCACTGCTCAGAACCTGAGCTCAGAACAGGTGGAGGGGGTTCCGGCCTCCTCCCCCCCCTCTGACCGCAGGGATGAGACCTTTCAGCCGCTGGCCTCGTGTGACATGAGCCAGTTGGCTGAAACTGACAGCGCCGTATTCTCAGCTGCACTACAAAGTGACCCAAGCCTGGAGGTGCTCAGGCAGCAAGCCGCTGAGCCCCTCGCAGACGGGGCCGCTTTCAAGGTGTACTGGGAAGGTGGGAGACTGTACAGTGAGTCTGTACAGCCCCCTACAGGTAGATCCCACGCGAATACCAAGTGGCTTGTGGTCCCGAGTGCGTTCAGGGGACATGTGCTGAAATCCGCACATGGTAATCCTCTGACAGGGCACTCGGGTGTCCGCAAGACACTCGCCGGTATTCGGAACCAGTTTTATTGGCCCCGGATGAACAGGGATGTAGCAAACTACTGCAGGGCATGTGCCGTCTGTCAGGAGCTGGGAAGGTCCAGGGATTCCCGCGGGGTTCCCTTAGGTCCACAGCCACTCAGCAGGGGAACCCTGCGTGGGCTGGCTGTTGACCTAACCAACCCACTGCCCGTTGTCAGCAGTCCCGGCAGGCACCACGTCCGACTGCAGTGGCGCAAACGCCCTGTCCAGAACGGTCCATGTTGGGTCAACCCTGAGGGTAGCAGACCGCGACCGGTCCACGGGAACCGAGCCACAGGCTCCAATAGGTTTTCCCGCCGTACCGGCAACTCGAGGCCCGTCAGCCAGGTTAGCGGCGCCGCCACACATCTTGCGGATGAGTGGCTGAGCCGCGGACAAGGGGGAGGGCTGTCACGGACGGTTGCGGGGACGCAGGCGCGTCCTGGCACCGCCCGTGAAGTAAAGAACGATCGCACTCGATTCCTGCATCGATTGCGCTTCAGATCAATAGAACCAAGATTTGATAAGACAGATTCCCCAGCTGTTCCTAAGCTACAGTGACAGCCTGGGGGGAAGGTGTTAATTAGCTGGGACATATTCCCTGTGGAAGGCACAATTTCCCTTTTGGCTCTGGGAACCAGGTGACACCTAGATGTTAATTAGCCAGCAGAGAACTCACTCTGCCGTTTGGGGAAGACAGGATGAGCTCCCAGCAGGGGGCTATTCAAAAAATCTGCTCTGCTCAGACCGGCCGGAGCCATATTAGAAAGCATGGAGTTTAGTATTTTGAGCATGTTTAAGCAATACCATTCAGGTGAGAAATGTGAAAGTTATATCATTCTGCTGGTCCGGATCTTGTGAGTGTTTTGATATTAAATTTGGGCCACTGTCCTAAACAGAACTCTGGGAATTCCACCGTTTTTTAACCAGGCATGCAAACATGCCCAAGTTTGATATCATATTAATCGGTAGGTTCTGGGGATCGAGAATATGTACTTATTATTTGTGGGCCGGCCGCGCAGGTCTGCCTAGGGAACATGTCAGGATTATGAGGTTGCTAAAGCCCCTGCCCACATGTGATTACCATAGTCCGGCCTGGGGGGCCGACTCTGGGAGCCCGCCTCTGAGCTCAGCCCCATTAAAAGTGAATGAGCTGCCTGGGAGGGAGATTCCTCCCTTTACCATCTTCATGACAATCTGCTGCCAGCCAGAGGACATAGGGCTGGTGGCCATTTTGCTGACCCATCTGAACAAAGAACTCTAAGAACTTGAAACCGTTTTGCTTGAACTTGATTGGAAACCAGAACTCTGATTTTTCCCACAAACAGGACATCTTTCCAGGAACTAAGTATTTTTCTCCCTTCTTTTATTTTTCATACTGGCTATTACGGTTTTAATAGTTGTTGATTTTCATAATTGTCTGTATATATTAATTATTTATATTGCGTGAATAAACGGCTTTCCCCAAGTCATTCACTGTTTCGCTACCCTGCTTATCAGCACACACAGAAATGATCCCGGGTCTCTGAAGATACGCTACTGTTTGTTTGTTGTTGGCTAGACAGAATATCGTGTGTTTAACCGTTTTATTCCCAGGATTAGTCAGTCAGTTAGTGGGCTCCACGGTCCCATGATAACCGCGGTGGTGGCAGTTTACTCTGAACCAGTGGGTGAAGTGGTAATCACCCGTGTCTCACAGGCTCCCTTCTGAGTTGTCTGCGGCTAATTCTTAACGGTTCCTGCGCATTGACTGCGACCAGAGTTCGCACGATCTGTGCGCTGGCACCGTTTAGAAGGCTAAGTGCGGTCAGCCACTGAGGGCTCCTGTGACACAGGGAAACACATGCATTTTTCAGTTTTAATGAATGCAGGACAAACACATAAGTGCGCAAAACACACACATACAAAATGCGCACCAACATGCACAGAAAAAGGTATTTGTTTGTTTCACCCTCTTGTTTTGGGAAAGAGTCCTCAGGATGACAACGCTGTCCTAAAGGCCCTTTTCCAATAACATGCCTTCTTTTGCCACTACCCGTGATTGCGCCTTATAGCCGTTGGGAACGGAGCACGATCTTGTCGAGAATCTCCTCCCCCGGATCCAGTCGCTGGCAGTCATTCTTATTCCGGTCCTCAGACTTCTCGATCCCTCTAGTGCAGGCTTTCTCAACCAGGGTTCCTTGGCATTTTCCCCTATCGTGAGGGTAGTATAATAGAGCACACTATAATAGGCGATACTTCAACAAGAAGCACTAAATTGGGGGTCAGGAGACAGTATAATGAGTGGTAGTGTAATGGGGGTAGTAAAATAAACAGCCACACATACTTTTAAAGAGGAACTCCAGTGAAAATAATGTAGTAAAAAAAGTGCTTCATTTTTTACCATAATTATGTATAAATGATTTAGTCAGTGTTTGCCCATTGTAAAATCTTTCCTCTCCCCGATTTACATTCTGACATTTATTACATGGTGACATTTTTACTGTGGGCAGGTTATGTAGCTGCTCCTAGCTGTTTTGGCTGTTAGAGACAGCTGTAAACAGCTAATTCCTGTCTGTGAACCTTGTTACATTGTGGCAGTTTGCCCAGAGTACCGCGGTACTCAGAGCTTCTTGTGGGAGGGGTTTCAGCACAAAATCAGTCACACAGCGCCCCTTGATGGTCTGTTTGTGAAAATCATTATATTTCTCATGTAAAAGGGGGTATCAGCTACTGATTGGGATAAAGTTCAATTCTAGGTTGGAGTTTCTCTTTAAAGACCATGTCTCCTCCAAAATAAATGCAGGGGTTCCTTGAGATCAAAAATTTTTTGCAGGGGTTCCCTGATATCCCAAAGTTATTTGCAGGCTTCCACCAGGGTAGAAAGATTGAGGAAGGCTGCTCTAGTGAGTTCGATTGCCATCTGTCGTCATCACAACACAGGGCAATCTCACTATAGGGGTAAAGCGCCACCTTGTGGACGGAGGGTGAATTGCAGTGCTGGATCCTAGGAAGGTGGACAAAATGCAGGGCTACTGCAGATCTATCCAGCGGTATGATTTTTTTATTCCTGCTCTTAGAATCTAAAAACTTGTAAAAATTCACCGTTTTTAGACCCTAAAATCCAAACATTATCATACCGCCAGGGAGGCTAATGCATTTCTTTGTTAAAGGAGTTATCCAGGCTGTATAAATAAAATAAACGCTACTTACCGGGGGCTTCCTCCAGCCCCAAGCTCCCAGGACCTCCCTCGCAGCACCTCTGCACGCAGCCGTTCGCTGGAGCTCCGTCCCGGTCCCCGGCGATGACGGCAGAGCGACCTCCAGGTCGCTCTGTAGTGCGCCTGCACGAGCGGCACTGTCAATCACCGCCACGTGGGCCGGAGCGGACTGCGCAGGCACAGAACTACTGCACCTGCGCAGTCCGCTCCGGCCCACGTGGCGGTGATTGACATCGCCGCTCGTGCAGGCGCACTACAGAGCGACCTGGAGGTCGCTCTGACGTCATCGCCGGGGACCGGGACGGAGCTCCAGCGACCGGCTGCGTGCAGAGGTGCTGCGAGGGAGGTCCTGGGAGCTTGGGGCTGGAGGAAGCCCCCGGTAAGTAGCGTTTATTTTCTTTATACAGCCCGGATAACTCCTTTAAAGGGCAGGTCCGAGCTAATAAAAAAAAAAATATTTACTTACCTGGGGCTTCTTCCAGCCCCTGGCTGCCGTCCTGTGCCCTCATCGCAGCTCTGGTGTGTCCCGGTCCCCTCCGGTGCAGATGCAGACCTCGCAGGTCGACATCTACTGCGCCTGCGTGAGAGCCCCTCTGGGTCACGCTGACGTAGTCTGGAGTGTACTGCGCAGGTGCAGTAATTTTGTGCATGCGCAGAACACCCAGACTATGTCAAAGTGACCGAGAGCAGCTGTCGCCACAGGCAGAGTAGATGCACATCGGCATCTGCACCGGAGGAGACCCCCGGGCGGCTGGAAGCGGAACTGCGTCGAGGGACACATCGGCTGCCAGGGGGTGGAGGAATCCCTGGGTAAGTAAACCTTTTTCTTTTTTTAAAAGCTTGGATGTGTCCATTAACATGAAGAGAAGTAGACTGTTATTTCCCTCATGGCCAGTCTGTAGAGGATGGACTAGTCCAGGCATGGGCAAACTCGGCCCTCCAGCTGTTACGGAACTACAAGTCCCACAATGCATTTGCCTTTATGAGTCATGACTGTGGCTGTCAGACTCCTGCAATGCATTGTGGGACTTGTAGTTCCTTAACAGCTGGAGGGCCAAGTTTGCCCATGCCGGTACTAGTCAGTGGTGAGGCACCCTGGAGATGACTCCTGGACTCTCCATGTTCTGCCCAGACATTAGACAGGAAGCCACATATTTCAGAAGCCGCCATATGGAACGTATTGCGGCTTATTATGTGGCAGCGATTTTGCACTGGTTGTAAAATCATGGAACAGTTTATGGGGGGAAAGTGACGAAGTTCAGGAACAAACAACGTGCATGAAAAAGTAGAAAAAAAAACAATAAAAACCTATCAAATTAGTAAACCAGTTTTTATTATAGCCGGTGACGAGGATCAGCGCATTACACTAAGGGTTAGGTTTATTTGTGTCTGCCAAGTATTACATTATTATTTTGTTGGATTTATAAAGTGCCAACACATTAGGCCGTGCTTTACAATACATAAGGTTACAGACAATGATAATAGGGGTGACAGATAACGCACAATGCCAGATCATACACTCGAGTATTAGTCCCAATAATCCAAGTTTACATTATTCTGGGTAGAGTGCACAAGTATGATACATTAGGAGGGAGGGCCCTGCCAAAGGCTTAGGGCCCATTCACATTTAAAAATGCAAAACTGTAACGTACTGCTACCATTTTGCGCAGGTGATTTTTCCGTGATTTAACATGGAAAAATCAGCGCTTTAGCGCTTCTATATATGCTAATCGCGATCGCTCCCAAATCGCCCACAATTGCTGCAGGTAATGCATTTGGCGATTGCCGCTAATCGCAAAACGCCCATGATCGGCGGCAGTGAGATCACTGCCATTAGGTTTCTATTGTGCTTTCGCCCTAGTGAGAATGGACCCTTACAATCTGGAGGGAAGGGGTAGTGAAAGGGGGGGGGGGGGCTGCATCAAGAGGTTCTCGGCAGAGAGAGTTAGGGTATCGGCGAGGTGGGGTGGGCCTTTTTGAAGAGGTACATTTTGAGGGCTTGTCTAAAGGTGTTCAAAGAGGGGGTAATCCTGATGGGCAGTAGGGGAGAGTTTCACAGCATGTGGGCAGATCTAGTAAAGTCCTGCAGTTGTGCATAGGAATGCAAAATGCGTGGGGGTGGTTAGGAGGAGGTCAGAGGAGAGAAGTGGGCGTCCAGGTGTGTATCTGCTGGCCAGGTCTGAGATGTAGGTTGGGGAGGACTTGTGTAAAGATTTGTAAGCCAGACATAGAATCTCAAAGCTGATTCTGAATCGGATGGGGAGCCAGTGGAGGGATTTGCATAGTGCCCTGCTCACCGACCCTGGCTGACCCGGAAGTGGCTTCGGAGGGCAATTAGAACATAACAATGGAAAACAGAGAAGAACAGGGTGAGCAGTGGGCATGAGGACTGTGTGCTACACATGCCTGCTCCCCACGTTTTTAAGATTTCTGACAGCTAAGGTATCCTTTAAATATATTGTATATTGTTAATGGAAAAAGTTAAATGGTACATGTGCACAAGCCCAAAAAGAGATGTGTGCATACATGCATCTGCAGAGGCCTGCTGTCTCCATGGTAATGTCAAAGAACACTGGTACATACTACAGGCATACAGCATGCATTCATTTCCTCCTAGGGCCACATAAAATGGTTTGGGGGGCCGGACTTAGCTCAGGGGCCTTGTATCTGAGGACTAGTTCACACTGGCCGATTTTTCAGCGCTTTGCTGATCGCCGGCGATCAGCACAGCACTGCTACTAAAGGTGGCCACTAACGATCCAATTTCAAGTGAAAAATTGTTCGAGCGATCAGAAAATTCTGATCGGAAGAAAAATCGTTCACTACACCACTAACGAACCAATCTTTGCTTCCTATCTATCACAACCAACATGAAAATCCAAATTTTGATTTGAAGAAAATCCAGTCAGACGACTATTTTTATAATCGTTTGTAATCAATTGTGCCCATCAGCTGAGATTATTTACAACCAATCCGTTCAGAATTTCTGATCGCTCTAATGATTTTTCGCTAGAAATTGGACAGTTAGTGGCCACCTTAAGGTATCCCTATGGATACATTCACACAGCAGCGTTTGGGATTTCGATCGATCGCAAACGCTCTGCATGCAGCGTTTTGGGGGCAATTGCGCTGTGATTCTCGTTCTATTGAACGGGAATTACAAGCGCAAATCGCACTGTATCGCGAGATTTTGCCCGCAAATCACGATAGCGGAGCCGAACGCGATTGTAGGAAAGTGGTGCTCCAAGCACCTGTGCTTTAGGGCTGAAACCCACTAGAGCGTTTTTTTGAGCATTTAGGGAGCGCTTCAAATTGCTAGCAATTTCCCTAAACGCTCTGACAATGTAAATGGATGGGACGGATTCCACTACAGCGATTGCGATTAAGGAAATCGCAATCGCAGGACATGCAGCATTTTGGGAGCGTTTCCATTCTAATGCATTGTATAGGAGCAGGGAAATCGCTCTCAAAATCGCTTGCCAAACACTATCACAAATCGCTGGTGATTGGGATAGCACTTTGTTGTAGGTTCCAAGCCTAAAGCTGCCCATTAACGGTACAATTTTCACTAAATGCGATCTTTCATAGTTACATAGTTTGGGTTGAAAAAAGACAGCCATCCATCGAGTTCAACCAGAATGATTAGACGATTTGAATGATCATAAGTAATATTAAGGTAATTATCGAATGTTCACACTTATTGAACGATTCTTTCCTCAAGTGCGATCATATTTTCCAACTTTCAGATCGATTTTATCCTATAAAGCAATGGACCAAAGAATCGTTAACTATCGATTGCCTTCATAAAACGCAAATTTGATCCTAAAAATCGCATCGAAAGATTGCATTTAGTGGAAAAATTTTACCCTTAATGGACACCTTAACCACTTCGGAACCAGCAGCCTCTGCCCCCTTAAGGACCAGAGGCTGCTGGTACGCCAAAACGCCGCATACCAACGAATCGCCGCAATAATTAGTCGCTCCCGCCGGACACACCGCTCTGTCCCCGCCACAGGCTGCTCTCTCTGCCGTCGCTATGACGGCAGAGCGCTGTGCGCCGGTCAGGAGCCGCTTCCATTGGCTCCTGACCCTGTCACTCCATGTAAGCCAATGGGATTGGCTTACAGTAATGACAGGGCCAGGAGCCAATGAAAACGGCTCCTGCCCGGCTCACAGTGCTCTGCCGTCATAGAGACGGCAGGGCAGCACATTGCGGCGGGGGCAGAGCGTCGGGAACGGGCGGGGGTGCGCGGTGAAGGGGACGTAGAGAACCGCAGCGCCCCCTGCCCGACGTAGATTTGTACTGCGTCGGTCCCTAAGAAGTTAAAATAGATCTATACAACCCATCAGATAGCTGTCTTCATTGTGCCTTTTTCTGTTTTGAAATATTTCTAAATGTCTGTAGAAAAATATATATCAGCGCTGCACAAGCCATTTTGTAATTTAGAGCCATTACCTTGTACGAACGCCTGTCAGAAGCGCGGAAAGCAAAGGACGCGTTAAAATAAAGCTTGACAAAATACTGGCAGTGTTTGTAACTATCCTGCAAGAAAGAGATTTTTTTTTTTCCCAAAAGATTAGATCCGTAGGTAATTGCAATTTTTCAGGTTGGAGTGAGCATAAGATATCTCCCACAATGCATCACTGCTGAATATGCAAATCATCCTTTGTCCTTGTAAGTTAACCACACCTCCAGAACCGCTGGAATGCAATAATGTGTCAGCTTGTTAATTGTACAGAGCCACAATAATCCAACATCCCTTTTTTTTTGCTATTGCAAGGGTGAAGGGTTAGTTTAGGGGTTCCTAAGCTTGGTCTCTTTATACTGAACGTGTTTCTCTCCTTTCTCATACTGCTCTGCAAATTTAAGAGCTGGGTGGGGCCCACTAGATATAGCCAATCGAAAACACTTAAAGTGTACCAGAGCTGAAAAAAATAAAAAGTTGGTTACATACCTGAGGCTTCCTCCAGTCCCATCTGCTCGGATCTCTCCCACGCCGCCGTCCTCCGCTGCACGCAGCTTCGGGAACCGGGTTCCGTCACTTACGTCAGTCGGAGCCAGTCTGTGCAGGAGAAGTGCGCCCTCTACGTAGCGCTGCTGAAGAGATACAAAAACAGCGCACTTCACTTACAGTACGTCAGACTGGCTCCAACTGACGGAGGTGATGGGACCCGGTTCCCGAAGCTGTGTGCAGCGGAGGACAGCGGCGTGGGAGAGATCCGAGCGGATGGGGCTGGAGGGAAGCCCCAGGTATGTATAATATCTGATTGTGATTCTCAGATTGAAAAGACATATGAAAAATTGTATGGTGTGTGGCCACCTTAAAGGACAACTGAAGCGAGAAGTATATGGAGGCTGCCATACTTATCTCCTTTTAAACTATATCAGTTGCCTAGCAGCCCTGCTTGTCAATTTGGCTGCAGTAGTATCTGAATAACACCAGAAACAAGCATGCAGCTAATCTTGTCAGATCTGACAATAATGTCAGAAACATCTGATCTGCTGCATGATTGTTCAGGGTCTATGGCTAAAAGTATTAGAGGCAGGGGATCAGCAGAGCTACCAAACAGCTGGTATTGCTTAAAGTGAACCAGAGACGAAGCACCCTCATGTATTTTACCATATATATCAGTGGTAACATCAGAGAAAACACCTACCCTGCTCTCTGTTTCATTCTTCACTGCTCAGCTACCTTGTTATCAGCCCTGATAAAATCCCAGACTGAGCATTTAGTGTGGCTTTGCTAAGGAATCATTATAGCTGAGTCTGTCTTCTCTGATGTATTTTCAACCCCAAGCCTCCCCCTTCTGGATCTGCTATAATGACTCAGCTATAATGTTTCCTGAGCAAAGCCAGACTGAATGCTCAGTCGGGGATTTTATCAGGGCTGATAACAAGCAGGCTGAGCAGTGAAGAATGAAACAGAGAGCAGGGTAGGTGTTTTCTCTAATGTTCCCACTGATATACTGTATATGGTAAAATACATGAGGGTGCTGTCTATCTGATTCACTTTAAAAGGAAACTAATATGGCAGCCTCCATATCCTTTTTGCTACAGTTTTCCTTTAAAGAGTACCTAAATTATAAATTACAGTTTGCTTTAAACCTAATAAGTTGCCAAGGTATATAAAATCACACGTGATAAAGTGTGATTTTCTCACCCCCAGGGTCCGTATTCCACATATGGCCTTGAAATCCCCATCCCCAGTGTGAAATTGGGCCCTGGGCCTCTCTAAACCATAGGTGCAAAGGATGCTGGGGGATTGATTTTATAACTCCTCCCCTCATGTCCATGTGATCTAATCTAGGCAGACAGACAGACATCCAAAATAATAATTATAGCAAACAGACATGAGAAGACAAGCTGCAGCAGTTTTCATGTGTCTTCTCTCTCCTACTCACTGTGAAAAGAGAAGTAATTTGATCCAGGCAGGCAGACAGCAGAGGAGGGAGGGGCAGGGGAGTCAACCAGGCTGAAGAGGAGGGCACAATGCTTTCAGCTTCAGGAGAAATAAGGAAGTGTTACTTACAGATATAGATGTGAGTCTGTTCTATCCACTATGATGTACCAGATGTAAACTTTATTTGTTCATCTAACTGTACACAGTGCATAGACTGCATATATGTATTGCCATTCAGACCTTTTTTGACTGGAGGTGGTCTTTAAAGGACAACTGAAGCAAGAGGGATATGGAGGCTGCCATATTTATTTCCTTTTAAGCAATAGCAGTTTCCTGGCTGTCCTGCTGATCCTCTGCCTCTAATACTTTTAGCCCTGAACAAGCATGCAGATCAGGTGTTTCTGACATGATTGTCAGATCTGTCAAGATTAGCTGCATGCTTGTTTCTGGTGTTATTCAGATACTACTGCAGCCAAATAGATCAGCAGGTCTGCCAGGCAACTAGTATTGTTTAAAAGTAAATAAATATGGCAGCCTCCATATTCTTCTCACTTCAGTTGCCCTTTCAAGGGAATCTTTCTCTTCTATAGGAAATCATTTTCTATAAGAAGAGCCGTATCTGCTGCCCCTCCGCTCTGGTCGTTGGATGACTTCCATCTGCTGTCAGAATGGAATTATTTATGGTCCTGTAGAATAAGCCTGATGTTTGGCAGCTTGTGAAGTACGTTGAGTGTGTGGAGATAATATTTATAGGAAAAAAGTTATTTTCCGCAGCTGTTTGTGTATAACACCCCGGATCCCTCTGATGTGAGCGTGCCATTAATGGTGAGAAGAGGGTTTCGATAGCATTCTCATTTTGTCTGGTGTAAACAACACGCTGCTGGTGTATTTATATATGGCTTTTGTTTGGTTACTTTGCCTTCCCTCTCATGTATAATTACGTGGATGCGTAGCACTTTATAGATCGCACTATGCACAGGAGACATAACATCAAAGCCTCTGCTGAATATGTGCTGCGTGTTACTTTTATGTGACTGTAATTAAATGTAAGCAAGCAGGGCTGAAAGGCAGTTGTCAGGGAAAGTAGAAATCACTTCTTGCGTACAGCCCCTCCGCATCGTAACCAAAGAGGCCCCCTCAGCTCCTGTCATCCATTTTATAGCAGCCCCAGAGGGCAACTGAAGGAAGCAGCTAAGGATGTAGCAATGTCACGGCAGTACTTAAAGAGGCACTGTAGTGACATATAGTAAAATGTGGTACTTCAGAATGCTCATTATTACGCTAAATATTCTGGTTTCAGCCCCAGAAACACTTCCTATATGGTATATATTGATGTACTGTGTATAGGTATGTAGCTCCACCCTCCCACTGAGGCATATCCTCGGGCCTAGGATATGCCTCAGCATTTCCTAACCGTTTGCCGCAACACATTTATGCAGCCTCGGGTATGTGTCGCCGCTCGACTCAGTCTCCCGCTCCTCTGCCTTTACTCTGTGTGTAGTTACAGCAGGGCTACAAGAAAATGGCAGCCGATGTCTACAAATGCGGACATCAGCGGCCATTTTTTTGTAGTGCTGCTCTAACGATGAGTGGAAAAGGAGGCAGAATGCAGCAGCAAGGTAGGAGACAGAGCGGGGCGGTGAAGAGTGATGTCAGCACTGAAAACATGGAGTTGGTGAGTGAGCCGCCAGCACATGCTACTGAGAGCACCTATAGCTGGCTACTATACTGGGGAACCTTCACCTTGCTACCTATACTTGGGGCACCTACACCTGGCTAGCTATACTGGGGGCACCAACAACTTGCTACCTATACAGGGGACACCTACTCCTGGAAACCTATACTGGAGGCACCTATGCTTGGCTACCCATATTGAGGGCATCTATACCTGACTTCCTATACTGGGGGCACCTATGCTTGGCTACCTATACTGAGGGCATCTATACCTGACTTCCTATACTGGGGGCACCTATGCTTGGCTACCTATACTGAGGGCATCTATACCTGACTTCCTATACTGGGGGCACCTATGCTTGGCTACCTATACTGAGGGCATCTATACCTGACTTCCTATACTAAGGGCACTTATACCTGACTACCTATACTGGGGGCACCTATGCTTGGCTACCTATACTGAGGGCACCTATACCTGATTTGGTATACTGGGGCACCTATGCTTGGCTGCCTATACTGAGGGCACCTACACCTGACTTCCTATACTGGGGGCACCTATGCTTGGCTACCCATACTAAGGGAACCTGGGTCTACATGAAAAGGGCGCCGGTAAAAAGGGGCGCCTGGTGGAGCCCATATATATACCAACTTCGGCTACAAAAAAGGCGCCTGGTGTAACCCATATAAAGTTCGGCTACAAAAAAGACGTTTGGTGTAGCCCATATAAAAACTTCGGCTACAAAAAAACCAAGGCGCCTGGTGTAGCCCATATAAAAACTTCGGCTACCAAAAAACTCCGGGATGTGTTAATTACTATTCCCCCTCCAGGCCGCCATGGATAGTGGGGGAATGAAATAATTCGGCTTCCAGCGCTTGTAGCCCATATACAAACTTCGGCTAGAAAAAAAAGTCAATATAATGGGCTACAGAGGGGCAGCTTACTGTAGCCGAAAAAATATGGGCTACAAAGGGGCGCCCTACTGTAGCCGAAAACCTTGTAGCCGAAAAATATGGGCTACAAAGGGGAGCCCACTTGTAGCCTATATCAAAACTCGGGCGCCCTTTTCTACTCCTTGTAGCCCATATTTCCAGAAATAACATTGATGTCTATGGCGGCACCCTTTTCATACAGGCAGCTCGGGTGCCCTTTTCAACCGATCCCGGAACCCTACACCTGACTTCCTTTACTGGGGGCACCTATACCTGGCTACCTACCAACCTATACTGAGTCTGAGGGCATTTTTTTTTGGGGGGGGGGGGGGGGGTGCACCGCGGCAATAACGTGCGGAGCAAATTGTCGGTGCTGTGCGATCATTCCTAATTTGAGTAGCGCCTAACTGTCCCACTGATTGTTTTTATCAATATTCCTGAAAGGTTTTAGGCTTCATTTTTTAGTGTATTCAGGTAAATGCGATCTCTGTCTCTATTTAAGTAAAATATATAACTTCTGGTGTTATTCCTAATAGTGCAGGAGTTCAGGTACACAGGAGAACTCAGAGGTCGCCCAGCTTAGACAATACAATTATTAATCCCTTATGATTCAGCTGCTGTGAGTCATTGCCGTGGGCTCTGCTAAAACTTTATGGCCACTTTTACTGGTTGAAAACAAAGATTTTATTTCACTGGTTTAACGGGAACTCCGACACAAAAGAAATTTATTTTCAGGAACTTATTACTGTCTGAGCGTTGTGAGGTACTGAAACCTATCCCTATAATTAAAAAAAAAAAAAAAAAAAAAGATGAAGTGTTTTTTTCTAAGATAATAATAAACTTGTATAAAAAGTAGTAAGCAGCACTTAGGGCCGGTTAACACTAGCAGTTAAGTGGCAAACCGATCCATGAAAACGGATCCGATTACTGGTCAATCGGATCCATTTTCACTCTGTTGCTGTTCAGCTGCTTCCATTCCGTTTCCTCACCATCACCAAAGTGGATTTTGCCTGCTAGAATGGTCCGTTTCTTTATTAGGGCTTGATTCACTAAACTGTGATAACTCAAATATCACACCTTTCTTAAAGATATCACACCTTATCAAAGATATCACACCTTATCAAAGATCTCACACCTTATCAAAGTTAACACGCCTTATCAGGATAGCATAGTAAGCGCTGCGAACCTGCAGGGGCTCAGGGCAGGATGAGTGCTATTGCCAATTAGCAGGCATAAGTTTAAAGTGCTCGCTATGCTACTCTGATAAGGCGTGTTAACTTTGATAAGGTGTGATATCATTTCATAAGGTGTGATCTTTAATAACGTGTAATATTTGAGTTATCATGGTTTAGTGAATCAAGATAAGTACAAAATACATGTCTCGATTCTGAGGCATTTAGATGGCTTGATAGATAATTTCCGTGGTATACCCCATATGTTAAACCCGACTACTATCAGGTCCTTGTATTTCAAAGTGTGTTACACTGTTTACTTCAATTGCCTCTATATGAGGTTTACTATTTGGAATTGGTTTAATATATCTATATATGCACTAATCAGCACCCTTTGCTTAGGGTTTTGATGTTATTGTTGTTTGTATGAGTCAGTGTTGAGGACACTATTGCTTTATATAATTGGTTATAGAATATTACTTAATTATATTCATACACTTGGGATCACTGTGAGGACCTGTGACTTATTTAATTATATACATAATCTATATATATATAAAAGGCTAAGTGCCTCAACCTTCAAGCAAGAAGAAGTAGTGCCCTGCCCCCAGGTCCAAGCAAGAAGAAGGGGCTGGTCCAAGCAAGAAGAAGAAGTAGTGTCATATCAAACCAAGGGCAAAGAGGGATAATTTACATATTCAGTAGCAGTGCATTGTGGGTAACCACAAATGTTCACTTATAGCTGAATTATTGCAGATTTGCTTCTGTTTTAAGAAGGAAAATTACACCAAGCTTTGCTTTTTTTAGTAGGAGGGCTTTTTGGTCTCTTTTATCCTCCTATACAGTCTTAGTAGTTTGGGTCACCCTGAGCTGCTTGGTTACTCTGTTGTACTGGCCCAAGCCCTATCTCAAACAGCCATATCAATCCCTGCTATGTACTGATGAGGACCACATGTCTGAAATAGGCTGTCACATGTGGGTTTGATATGATTGTGTAAAACTTAAAGCTTTAAGCTTGCTTGACTTACCAAAGGTGAAAAGGAATAATTTGCATATTTAGTAGTGGTGCATTGTGGGCAATCACAAATGTTCACTTATAGCTGAATTTTTGCAGATTTTCTTCTGTTTTAAGAAGGCAAATTACACCAAGCTTTGATTTTTTAGTAGATGGTCTTTTTGGTCCCTTTTATCCACATATACATTCCGAGTGGGTTGGGTCACCCTGAGTTGCTTGGTTACTCTGTTGTACTGGTCCAAGCCCTATCTCATACAGCCATATCAATCCTTGCCATGTACAGATGAGGCTTAAAAGTCTGAAACAGGCTGTCACATGTGGGTTTGATATGGCTGTGTAAAATTTAAAGCTATAGGCTTGCTATACAGGATCTTCTCAAAAAATTAGCATATTGTGATAAAGTTCATTATTTTCTGTAATGTACTGATAAACATTAGACTTTCATATATTTTAGATTCAAATACACACAACTGAAGTAGTTCAAGCCTTTTATTGTTTTAATATTGATGATTTTGGCATACAGCTCATGAAAACCCAAATTTCCTATCTCAAAAAATTAGCATATTTCATCCGACCAATAAAAGAAAGGTGTTTTTAAAACAAAAAAAGTCAACCTTCAAATAATTATGTTCAGTTATGCACTCAATACTTGGTCGGGAATCCTTTTGCAGAAATGACTGCTTCAATGCAGTGTGGCATGGAGGCAATCAGCCTGTGGCACTGCTCAGGTGTTATGGAGGCCCAGGATGCTTCAATAGCGGCCTTAAGCTCTTCCAGAGTGTTGGGTCTTGCGTCTCTCAACTTTCTCTTCACAATATCCCACAGATTCTCTATGGGGTTCAGGTCAGGAGAGTTGGCTGGCCAATTGAGCACAGTAATACCATGGTCAGTAAACCATTTACCAGTGGTTTTGGCACTGTGAGCAGGTGCCAAGTCGTGCTGAAAAATGAAATCTTCATCTCCATAAAGCTTTTCAGCAGATGGAAGCATGAAGTGCTCCAAAATCTCCTGATAGCTAGCTGCATTGACCCTGCCCTTGATAAAACACAGTGGACCAACACCAGCAGCTGACATGGCACCCCAGACCATCACTGACTGTGGGTACTTGACACTGGACTTCAAGCATTTTGGCATTTACCTCTCCCCAGTCTTCCTCCAGACTCTGGCACCTTGATTTCCGAATGACATGTAAAAGATGCTTTCATCCGAAAAAAGTACTTTGGACCACTGAGCTACAGTCCAGTGCTGCTTCTCTGTAGCTCAGGTCAGGCGCTTCTGCCGCTGTTTCTGGTTCAAAAGTGGGTTCATGCTTCCGTCTGATGAAAAGCTTTATGGAGATAAAGATTTCATTTTTCAGCACGACCTGGCACCTGCTCACAGTGCCAAAACCACTGGTAAATGGTTTACTGACCATGGTATTACTGTGCTCAATTGGCCTGCCAACTCTCCTGACCTGAACCCCATAGAGAATCTGTGGGATATTGTGAAGAGGGAGTTGAGAGATGCAAGACCCAACACTCTGGATGAGCTTAACAAGACAAGACAAATAACATTTATATCGCGCTTTTCTCCTGGCGGACTCAAAGCGCCAGAGCAGCAGCCACTAGGGCGCGCTCTATTGGCAGTAGCAGTGTAAGGGAGACTTGCCAAAGGTCTCCTACTGAATTAGTACTGGCTTGCTGAACAGGCAGAGCCGGGGTTCGAACCCTGGTCTCCTGCGTCAGAGGCAGAGCCCTTAACCATTACACCATCCAGCCACCACCAGCTTAAGGCTGCTATCGAAGCATCCTGGGCCTCCATAACACCTGAGCAGTGCCACAGGCTGATTGCCTCCATGCCACGCCGCATTGAAGCAGTCATTTCTGCAAAAGGATTCACGAACAAGTATTGAGTGCATAACTGAACATTATTATTTGAAGGTTGACTTGTTTTTGTTTCAAAAACACTTTTCTTTTATTGGTCGGATAAAATATGCTAATTTTTTGAGATAGGAAATGCGGGTTTTTATGAGCTGTAGGCCAAAATCACCAATATTAAAACAATAAAAGGCTTGAACTACTTCAGTTGTGTGTATTTGAATCTAAAATATATAAAAGTCTAATGTTTATCAGTACAATACAGAAAATAGTGAACTTTATCACAATATGCAAATTTTTTGAGAAGATCCTGTACACCAGCGGCTCTGGATGCTTGCTTGGCTTGGTAAGGGTGAAAAGGAATTATTTGCATATTTAGTAGCAGTGCATTGTAGGTAACCACAAAATGTTCAATTATAGCTGAACTATTGCATATTTCCTTCTGTTTTAGGAAGGCAAATTACACCAAGCTTTGCTTTTTTTTAGTAGGAGGTCTTTTTGGTCCCTTTTATCCCCCTATACATTCTTAGTAGTTTGGGTCACCCTGAGCTGCTTGGTTACTCTGTTGTACTGGTCCAAGCCCTATTTTATACAGCCTTATCAATCTCTGCCATGTACTGATGAGGACCAAACATCTGAAACAGGCTGTTTACATGTGGGGTTGATATGACTGTGTAAAATTTAAATTTATATGCTTGCTATACACCAGCGGCTCTGGAGGCTTGCTTGACTTACCAAGGGGGAAAAGGGGTCATTTGCAGGCGTAGGTGCCTCCAGTATAGGTAGCCATGTGTTGGTGCCCTCAGTAAAGGTAGCCAGCTATAGGTGCCCCCAGTATAGGAAATCAGGTGTAGGTGCTCTCAGTAAAGGTAGCCAGCTATAGGTGCCCCCAGTATAGGTAACCAGCTATTAGGGACCCCCTTGGAAGCCGGCGCCCTGAGCGACCGCTCTGGTCGCACAGGTCAAAGGCCAGCTATGTGTATGTGATTATAATTTGTCTTCTAAAAGAAGGTATTTGCGATAGATAATTTAGCTTCGAAGGACAACTGAAGGGAGAGGGATATGATGGCTGCCATATTTATTTCCTCTTATGCTAGGTGCACACGTTGCGTTTTTGCGGTCGATAGCTCCGTTTGATAATTTCCATCATATCCAATATTACTTTCGATCATATTACAGCTCGATTTCTCATAGAACTGAATAGAAATTGATGAGAAAAGATAAGAGAATCAAGCAGGAAATCGAGCGGAAAAACGAATAAAAAATCGATCGAATGGGCAATCGACCGAAAAAACACATCGTGTGTACCCAGCATTAAACAATACCAGTTGCCTGGCAGCCCTGTTGATCTATTTAGCTGCAGTAGTGTCTGAATCACACCAGAAACAAGCATGCGGCTAATCTTGTCAGAGCTGACAATAATGTCAGATACACCTGATCTGCTGCATGCTTGTTCAGGGGCTATGGCTAATAGTATTAGAGGCAGGGGATCAGCAGGGCTGCCAGGCAACTGGTGTTGCTAAAAAAGAAATGAATATAGCAGCCTCTATATTCCTCTCACTTCAGTTGCCCTTTAACTCCCTTGGTGTTATGATTCTCTCCAGATTTTAAGGTCTAACAGCTGTGCAATTTTTTTGCACCCTTTTAGACCCTAAAACCTGGAAAAATGTATGCTGCCAGGGAGTTCTGCAGCAGTTCAACAATGACTCACCTCCCTGGCTTCAGCGCTGCAGTTTTACCTCCATCCTCCGGGTGGCGCTACAACTCTAAATTGAGATTGCCGGCTGTCGTCATGATCTACTCAGCAGCACTGAAGAGGCTTGGTGTTTCTTTAACAGTTTCACAGCATTAGAACTTTGCTTTTCTTACCCAAGCCTCATTTTTAGCTGCACAGAAGCTAAGCTCCGCCCCATCAAATAAATCTGCCCAGGCATTTTCCCCCTGATGCTGAGCAAAGCATGATGGGCTTTCTGATGTTGTTTTCATTGCCTAGCACACAAATAACTATGCTGCATTCCTTTTTTTCTTTCTCTGCCTGAAAGAGTTAAACATCAGGTATGTAAGTGGCAGTTCCTGTCTGAGTCATAACTGCGTCATACTACAGTGTGACCCTCACTGATAAGAAATTCCAACTATAAAACACTTTCCTAGCAGAAAATAGCTTCTGAGAGCAGGAAAGAGATAAAAAGGTTCAATAGTTCATAGATTTTAGCTCAGGCATACTTCAATGAATGTGTCATTGAGCAAAAACAATAAAACAGTTAAAACTTAAAAAGTAGATTTAAACATACAATAAAACTGTGGGATATCTTAAGTCATTTTTATGAGAAGGAAGATAGATACAATTGTTTATTTCATTAGTTTATTTTCGCCTCGGGTGTCCTTTAATGTATTCTTTTTGTTCCATGGAGTGGAGTCACAGAGGGGCGAAAGGCTGCCCAGCGGAGTGACTCTTTACATAAGTATTGTGAGCGTGCTCTGTGCTGCCAGGCAGAGCCCTGTGCGGTCTGTGTACAGATGGGATTTCCTATAGAATGGTGTGAGAGGAAGTTCTGTCTCTCAGAGAATGAAGCAATCAGCACTCTGCCTGAGAGGCCTGAAGAGAGTCAGTAAAAACAACTATTTCCTGGTAGGTCCGGAAGTCTTTCTGAGTAATATATATTATTCTAGCACCTCGGGGTCTCAGGTAAAATATACAAGTATCGTTTCTGTGGACATCTGACTTCCCCAGGACTGGCCTGTTGTCTCTGCATGGGAAAGTTTACTTACACTGCGGATAGTATAAAAACTACTCTACATTTATATGGAGAGTCTCCATGCCCAGCGGAGAAACTAAGAGCACTTGTCTCTCCATAGTTTATTCTTTTTTTTTATCTGCTAAAGAACTGTAATTTAAAGAGGAACATTACCAAAAGCTCACAGTGGGGATAAAAATGAATCAATACTTTGCAAAGTGGGAAGTAAAAAAAATGAAGATAGATTTGATCAGAGAGAGATACTGCTCTCTTGGCAGTTGGAAACAGCTGTTATTTCCCACAATGCAACAAGGTTTACAGGCAGAAAACTGTTAGGGCCATGGCACTGACATCACACTGAGGGAGGGGTTTCACCACAATATCAGCCACACAGATGTCTCCGATGATCTAGGTAAAGATTTCTTGTGGGAAAGGGGGTATCAGCTACTGAAACTCAAAGTCTCCTTATGAGAAAGTGAGTAGCCATGATAGGCTATTAGTCAGCAGGGAGGCATGACTTCAGTCCCCTTCCCCCACCCCTATGTTTATGGAGTTGATTCACAAAACATATCTTATTAATTATCTTGCCTTATCTGTCTTATGGTGCCCATACATGGTACAATTTTTTTCATTTTGTTTATTAGATAATTTAGTTTGATTATTCCAACATGTCCGATCAAATTTTTATAAAAAAAAAACTGGATAATCTGTGTTTTTCTTCTGATCGAAAAAAAAAAAAAAAAAAGATTATTTTTGACTTTCATTTAATCTTTTTGGTCAAATAAACAGGAAATTGGAATGTCTTTATTGTACAGTACTGCGTATGGGCACTGTTATCCCATGAATTCATCTCCTTGTTTGTTCTGACTCATGCCATATAGGAAACCTGAGATGGGGAAATTAAAAGACTTTATACTTACCCAGGGCTTCCTCCAGCCCCATGAGCACTGATGCGTTGGGCTCTGTTGTGCATGGGTAGAGGGACCGTGCATTGGCAGAAGAGCCGACTGGCGCAACTGAGCCAGATTACCGGGACTGATACCAGGCGTACGAAGGCATTCGGAAGGACGGCGAGGGACGCATCGGTGCTCATGGGGGAATTCGGGGATCTGCCGTGACGTTGTTATCACTGCATGTCTCTAGAAGTTGTTTGTGTAATCGTGTGTCTGTACAGTTGCTCAAAAAATCCTCAGTCGTCGAAAAAAAAAATCATTGGAAATAGACTCTCGGTTAGGCCTCGCTCACATTAGGCAACACAGATAACTGTGCAATCAGAACGCAACTCGCCGCTGATCCGCATCATTACAGTGGATGGGATCAGCACTACGCTTTGTCGAAAATGTGTGCAGCACTGCAATAGCGCATCCCACTGCTGCGCAGCGCAGTGCGGCTTAATTCACTAAACCGTGATAACTCAAATATCACACCTTATCAAAGATATTACGCCTTATCAAAGTTAACATGCCTTATCAGAGTAGCATAATGAGCGCTACGAACTCGCAGGGGCTCAGGGCAGGACGAATGCCATTGCCAATTAGCAGGCATAAGTTCATAGTGCTCGCTATGGGGATAAGCGATATGCTCTGACTTCCAGTGTCTCTGCACACTCCAAACAACGCCACGTCAGCACCATCTGTAGTAAATAAAGCTCTTTATTGTTTAAAACAGCAGTATGACAATCTGTTTCGGTCACAAGACCTTTTTCAAGCTGTCTAGATTCGTATCACACTGACACCGTACACAATTCACCTTTAAATAGTCACCCTTGAGCTCAAGCACCAATCAGATGCAAGTACCTTCAGCCAATCAGAGTGCAGCGGTGGTAAGTTCATAGTCTGAACGTCAGAAGTGCTGTCTATGCACTTCTGACGTTCTTGCGTGTCACACACTATACGTGTTGCCGAAATGCGCACGTCAGTGCGTATGATGTAAATGAGCTCTTAGCTGGCAGTGTCTTCTGAGGCCAGTCCCCCCAACACACACGCATCAGTCATTGGCCAGACTGGGTGTCAATCATCTGTCTGAGCTTTCTGTGGTCTGCACAGCTTTTTTATTTGAGTGACGGACACACAGCAGGCCAAGCGCAGGTCTGCAGCCTGTGTGCTGGTATGTTTCCCAGGCAGGGATTACAGCCTAAAGACTATTTCTTATGCTGGAGCGGGTTCCCTGTGTGGGAAAGCAGACGGCATATGCAGAAGTTTTTATTTAGCTCGGTGTCTGCTCAGTGTCAGCCGTCAGGATGACGCACATTTTTCTATTTGAATTTTATTGTTGTCCTCGCCTCAGATAGACTTTTACTAAAAATATGCACTTCACACTGTGAAATCCAGGAATATCTGACAGGTCGCAGGCCCCCTTCACACAGAGCTGATATTTCACGTTTAGCATAGGCTGAACTCCAGATACGCCGTACAGCACTATATGTGCCAAACCGTTTGTAACTTTATTCTTGGGAGTCACACAACCCTGCAAGTGTGTGTACTGAGTGCTAGTAAACCCTGTTCAGGCAAAGGTTTTATATGAATTTATAGAATACCTTTTTAAAGAGGAACTTTAAGGATTGAACTTTATCCCAATCAGTAGTTGATTGATGCCCCCTTTCCCACGAGAAATATTTTCCTTTTCTCAACTATACTGGGGAGTCTGTATGGCTGATATTGTGGTGAAACCCCTCCTACGGTGTGATGTAATGACCAAGGTCCTGACAGTTTTCTGTCCGTGAACTTCATTGCATTGTGGGAAATAACAGCTTTTTTTCCAACTGCCAAGCAAGCTGTATCTCCCTCTGTGCCTAGAACGCTCAGTAATGAACAGTCCGCACAGATCACCTGGCAGTACAAAAGGCATCACCACCAGTGGTAAATTTCAGAATGTAAATTGGGATGAGGAACGATTTTACACTGAGCAAACATTGACTAAATCATCTATAAATGAAAGTTGTAAAAAATCTGCAGTTTTATTCATTATGTTATTTGTACTATAGTTCCTCTTTAACATAACTAAGTTTTTTTTTAAGCATTATAGCTTACGCAAAACAAAATAAAACTATCTGTATTACAGTTGCATAGATCATTAGAGATTGACAACTGTCAACACCCAGCCAGTTCCCATTAGTCAAACAGCCATGAAACAGGAGAGTGCTGGCTCATAACTGAAGTTAAAACCTTTTTTTTTATGCCTAATTAATCGAAAATAATTTGAATTAAAGGGAACCTGTGGTTTGAATGATATGGAGACTGACATATCCATTTCCTTTTCAAATTGCCTGGCTATCCTGTTGATCCTCTGCCTCTAATTGCCCATACTCACGGGCAACCAAAACTGCATGTCGCTAGCACACGGGAGCGTGTGTGCGACAGCTCGTCGCCACGTCCCTCCGCATACACACTGAGGAAGAGGGACTGGTGGCGCGATGGAAGCTGTCGCCGACGTTCCTCCTCCCCCGCCGGAAACTCAGTGCGCCGGTTATGGGGTTGCTGTCGCTAGTCCGCATACACACGCGGACTAGCGACGGTTGCAGCGAAGTTGCGGCGGCAACTGTCGCTAAGCGATTGACCGGTTCAATCGCCTGGCGACATCAGCGACGAGCGACGGTTCGGGGTGCGCGCCCGTGCAACGCCTCATACTCACGGGCGACCTGTCGCCGCAACACGCGCGCGCCGTGTGTTGCGGCGACAATTGTAGCCCGTGAGTATGGGCCATAAGGCACTCATGTCAAACTCTGGTGCGCGGGCAACATCTGGCCCACAGAGCCATCACATTTGGCCCGCAAGTTGTTTCCTTACTTTACATAAAGTTTGTCCCACTTTAGATCACCAGAAAGCCATATGGGCGCGGGAGGGGAAAACACTAGACACCAGGGAACTGTATAGGGGAGGGAGGACCACTAAGCACCAGGGAACTGTAATGGAGTGGGAAGGGGCATGTAAAGTGAATCTAAACTCAGAACTCCTCTCTGCTGTAAAAGATACATAACAGCATAATAACCTTTAAACAAAAAAACATTTCTTTGTTACAGCCGATACACATCCTAAAATAAATCTGCACAGTTTCCTGATTCAGGGAAGTAGACATAGGGCTCGATTCACAAAGCGGTGCTAACCCAGTTAGAGACTTTAGGCGTGATAACCATTGCACCATGCTGGTGAAAACACAGTTTAGGGGCCTGATTCACAAATCGGTGCTAACAGTCAGCTTGCTGGTGAAAACCCCTTTATCACGCCTAAACTCTGTTTAGGCATGATAAGTTTAGGTGTGATAAGTTTAGGTGTGATAAGTTTAGGTGTGATAAGTTTAGGTGTGATAAGTTTAGGCATGATAAGTTTAGGTGTGATAAGTTTTTAGGCGTGATAAGTTTAAGCACCAACTGGATTAGCACCGCAGTGCACAGCTGATCAAAAGTTTTGCGCTAGCAAAGTCTGGTGCACTTTGCATAGAGTTTAATGGCGCTGCTTTGCGTGCGGGACTTTGCGCGCGATCTAAACTTATCTAAACTTATCATGCCTAAACTTATCATGCCTAAACTGAGTTTAGGCATGATAAAAATGGTTATCACGCCTAAAGTCTTTCACTGGGTTATCACCGCTTTGTGAATCGAGCCCTAGGTGTGATAAGTTTAGGTGTGATAAGTTTAGGCATGCTAAGTTTAGATAAGTTTAGATTGCGCGCAAAGTCCCGCACGCAAAGCAGCGCTATTAAACTCTATGCGAAGTGCACCAGACTTTGCTAGCACAAAACTTTTGATCAGCTGTGCACTGCGGTGCTAACGGAGTTGGTGCTTAAACTTATCATGCCTAAACTTATCACACCTAAACTTATCACACCTAAACTTATCACACCTAAACTTATCACGCCTAAACTTATATCACCTAAACTTATCACACCTAAACTTATCACGCCTAAACTTATATCACCTAAACTTATCACACCTAGGCCCATATGCAATTCCAGTTTTCTCCTATGTTTTCTCCTAGGAGATAATTTTTCATCTTCTATTTTAAATAATTTTCCAGCACTTTTCAACTGAAAAAGTACTGAGAAGTAACTGCAAAAGTATTATCAAAATTAATCTGAGTATTTTCTTGCTTGCTGTTGGCTTAAAATGCATTTTATTGACAAATTTAAAAATATCACCTAGAAGAAAACTCAGGTGAAAAAGTGAATTGCATATGGGCCCTAAACTTATCATGCCTAAACTGAGTTTAGGCGTGATAAAGGGCTTTTCACCAGCGTGCTAACTGTTAGCACTGCTTTGTGAATCAGGCCCATAGGGCTTGATTCCTTAACTGGTGCAAACCTAGTTAGCACACCTAAAGAGTTTGGGCGTGCTAACTAGGGTGCTAACCAGTTAGCACGTCCAGAGATCGCGCGGTTTGCGGTGCACCAAAAAGATTGACGTTAACGTCGCACCCTTCATGTGAAAAGTGAACTGTATAGGGGAGGGGGTCACTAGACACAATAAAACTGAAGCACAATGGAATGGGAAAGTCACACCGCACAGAAAACACTGACTAGACAATGCCTACTTGTTACTCTGTATATCTGTACATACATTTCAGTGTGCTGGAACAACGTGGTAAGAATTGCTACCAAAAGCGCTCAGCGATTTGGCTTCAGGATTTGCAGTGTGCCCCGGCCCTAACAGCTAATCATACAGAAAGAAGGTCATTCACAGGCAGGCTGTACTGTTACACAGAGCACTAAAAAGTACAGATTACTTTCTTGGAATAAAAAAAAAAAATTGGCAATTGGAGCGTCAGCCAGGCCTTTCGAGAAACACACAGGCTGCCAACTGAAATAGAAAGATCATTTTGTAATTGCATTCATTTGGAAAAACGATTCGCTGACACGTATCACTTTAATTATACACACGGAAGTTCCGCTGATTAATTTCGCTCTCGCCACAATTGTTGGTCGCAAAACACAAACAGACGATATGTAAAAAAGGACTAAATAATAACTTGCAACAACTTGCGGAGAGAAGAATGGAGATACTTACCTGTGCTTTCCCCACTCGCCACCATTTAAGCGGCCCTAAAGCAAAAAAATAAAGTATGATATAATGAATTGTATGTGTACAGCTAAGAAATGGAGCATTTGTAGCAAAGATATGACTCTCATGTTGTTTCCAGTGCAGGAAGAGTTAAAAAGCTTCAGTTGTTATCTATGCAAAAGAGCTTCTCTGTACTCTGCGACCCACTGTGTTGAATACAGTCCTGTTTTCTGAGGCACTTATACCTCAAAGAAACAATGAGAGATGGGTTGAGATAAGGTTTTACTGCAGGGAAGTTCAAAGGGTCATTAGCTCTGCTCTGTTTAAAGCCCCATCTACACAATACGATTTTTTGTGCGATTCGATTACGATTCTATTTACAATCTGATTAAATCTGACATGTCCGATTGGGATTCGATTCAATTCATTTTGATTTTCCATTATTTTGCAATGGCAAATCGAATTGAATTGAATCGAATCCCGATCGGACATGTCGGATTTTATCGGATCGTAAATAGAATCGTAATCGAATCGGCCAAAGAATCGTATCGTGTAGATTGGGCTTTATAGTTTAACATACAGGGTGTGGTTTGTAAACTGCAAATATGACAGACAAATATGGCAGTTATTTAAAAAAAAAAAAACAACTATATATAGCTGAAACTAAAAATGAGAGACTTCTCTTTGCTACTAATATTCTATTCATTATCTGTACTATACATACAATTCATTATCTCCTATATTTTTTTTCTTAAGTGTCACTTTAAACGCCGCCTTATCTAATATCTTTGATGCGGCACAAAAGAGGCATTAATAAGCTCGGCAGCTTTTTTCGCACTGTCTTGTCGAGTCGACATAGCCGGCAATTAAGCGTCTGTGGAAAAGAAATTCAATGAAGTATTTAAGGTTTCACAAGAGAAGGAAACGGCCTGGAAAATATTCTTCCTGCCATATAAAAGCATTCCTAGTAATGATCTGTGAATGATTTATGAGAAATCCCTGGTGGCAGTTTATTAGAACCACTTGAAATATCAAAAGCCCAGTGACAGGAAGTATAATGCAGCGCGAGACGGAGGAAACAGCACAATAGCG
Source organism: Hyperolius riggenbachi (assembly GCF_040937935.1). Taxonomy (NCBI): domain Eukaryota; kingdom Metazoa; phylum Chordata; class Amphibia; order Anura; family Hyperoliidae; genus Hyperolius; species Hyperolius riggenbachi. The sequence goes on from NC_090647.1 coordinate 64,315,054, forward strand.
GCCGGGCAAGAGGCATCGGCTTATTAAATGGCTTAATCTACTATAAAAAACTGTGACTATTTAAGTAGCAGTCATCCTGATGCCGCTGCAGTAAACATGCCCGGAGGGGGTCACGTGTTGCACTTGTTCGCTGGGTAAACAGATTCCCCCCTCGCCTTCCCCCCCAGGCTGAAGATCTGGAGATGACACTACTAGCCGCCTGTGTTTTCATCTGCTGGTTCGTGTTAGTGGCATCCGTCACCATTGATTTGGCATGGTAAAACTGCCTAAAACAAACCTGCTGTAAAAAAAAAAAGAAAAAAGTTATGTGGGCCAGTTTGTAAAGGGGGCATTTGCCAGATAACCAAAACGTTTCTTTATTTCAACAGTATTAGATTTAGCTTAAAGAGAAACTCTGACCAAGAATTGAACTTTATCCCTTTTACATGAGAAATCTATTGCTTTTCACAAAAAGACCATCAGGGGGTGCTGTATGACTGATATTGTGGTGAAACCCCTCCCACATAGAAATTCTGAGTACGTACTCTTGGCAGTTTCCTGTCTGTGAACCTTGCTGCATTGTGGGAAATAGCTGTTTCCAGCTGTTTCCAACTGCCAAAAAAACATGCAGCAGCTGCATCACCTGCCAGCAGTAAAAATGTCACCATGTAATAAATGTCAAAATGTAAATCAGAGATTTAAAAGATTTTACAATGGGCAAACACTGACTAAATCATTTATACATCATTATTGTAAAAATGAAGCACTTTTTTTATTACATTATTTTCACTGGAGTTCCTCTTTAAAGTCAAATGTAATGATAATAAAAAAGTGCCCCTGGAGGGTGCTTACCTTGGGAGGGGGAAGCTTCCCCCTCCTGCTCGGCCATCTGTATCCAGCGCTGGCTCTCCCGGACACAGACTTGCAATAATATTTACAATTGCTGTAGCGCACAGGCGCAGTAGCAGCTCTCCACTTGTGCTCCAACGGAAATAGCTGAGCCCGATCGGGTCCGTTCTGCGCCTGCGCAATAACATGGAAATCGATTGCCCTCTGCTATTTCCATTGGAGAGCTGCTACTGCGCATATGCGCATGCCGACAAGCGACAAGGAGATCCTCGGGGGATGACAGCGCTGGATCCCCTCTACTGAGGAGGAAGGAAGATGATTCTTTAGGGCTTCCCCTTCTGTGGTAAGTACCCCCAGGAGCTCTTTTCTTTTATTGGTTTCAGATTCTCTTTAAAGAGGAACTGTCACGAAAATCTTAAAATTTAAAACACATACAAATAAGAGGTGAATTTCTTCCAGAGTAAAATGAGCCATAAATTACTTTTCTACTACGTTGCTGTCACATACAGTAAGTACTAGAAATCTGACATTACCAACAGGTTTTGGGTTAGTCCATCTTTTCATGGGGTATTTTCTACATGGCCTTTATTTAGAAAGACATTCCCTGAAAAAGATTTATACAAAAATGCTGGCCAGCCTTCCTGCTCACTGCACACTTACTGTATTTGGCAGTTGAACGGAGCAACTGCCATTCACTAAGTGCTTTTAAAAATAAAGAAAATCCAGAGAACCCCCCATGAGATGGGCTAGTCCAAAATCTATCGGTAATGTCATTTCTACTACTTACTGTAAGTGACAGCAACATAGAAGAAAAGTAATTTATGGCTCATTTTACTCTGGAAAAAAACATACTTCTTATCTGTATATGTTTACATGTATTTTAAGTGTTAAGATTTTCACGACAGAGGTCCTTTAAGTGCTGAATTAGATTGGATATTTATAATATTGGTAGAGTGCATTTGCCAATATTCTACAGTAGTATAGGTATTACACAGAGCCGGCCTTTGAGGGGGGCAAGTGGGGCAACCGCCCCAGGCCCCGCGCTTCAAGAGGCCCCGTGCACCGCCACCGGCCGGGCCGCCGATCGCTCACTGCCCCTGGCTTCCTGTATGTGGAGGCAGTGGAGCGCACATCGGCATCCGGACGGCGCGCTGCGTGACTGCCTGTTCCTTGTTCTGGATCTGTCTGCCCCGGCGGCTGCTGGGTGTGCGCTCTGCGAGTGAGGTCACGATTGACGTCATACACATGTGCCGAGAGCGCTCCCCGCAGCAGCCCGACCTGAAGAGCCGACCTGGTCCCGGAGACCCAGACTGAAAGGGTCAGAGACTCACTGACGGAGCCGCTGGCCCGGCCGGACATATCGCAGAGAGAGGCAGAGGCAGAGCAGACGGACTGGTAGAATCATAGCTCCCAAGTCCCAACTGTCCCTCTGGGAGCCCTGTCCCTCCGTCCTCCTCATTTGTCCCTCTTTCTGGCTACATATACTGGGACATATACCCCTGACTACATATACTGGGCACATATACCCCTGGCTATATATACTGGGCACATATACCCCTGACTACATATACTGGGCACATATACCCCTGGCTATATATACTGGGCACATATACCCCTGCCTACATATACTGGGCACATATACCCCTGGCTACATATACTGGGCACATATACCCCTGGATACATATACTGGGTACATATACCCCTGACTACATATACTGGGACATATACCCCTGACTACATATACTGGGACATATACTACTGACTACATATACTGGGCACATATACCCCTGGCTACATATACTGGGCACATATACCCCTGCCTACATATATACTGGGCACATATACCCCTGGCTACATATAATGGACACATATGCCCCTGCCTTCATATACTGGGCACATATACCCCTGCCTACATGTACTGGGCACATATACCCCTGCCTACATATACTGGCCACATATACCCCTGCCTACATATACTGGGCACATATACCCCTGCCTACATATACTGGGCACATATACCCCTAGCTACATATACTGGGCACATATACCCCTGGCTACATATACTGGGCACATATACCCCTGGCTACATATACTGGGCACATATACCCCTGGCTACATATACTGGGCACATATACCCCTGACTACATATACTGGGACATATACCCCTGCCTACATATACTGGGCACATATACCCCTGCCTACATATACTGGGCACATATACCCCTGCCTACATATACTGGGCACATATACCCCTGCCTACATATACTGGGCACATTTACCCCTGCCTACATATACTGGGCACATATACCTCTGGCTACATATACTGGGGACATATACCCCTGGCTACATATACTGGGCACATATACCTCTGGCTACATATACTGGGGATATATACCCCTGGCTACATATACTTGGCACATATACCCCCGACTACATATACTGGGCACATAGACACCCGGCTACATATACTGGGCACATATACCCCTGGCTATATATACTGGGCACATATACCCCTGACTACATATACTGGGGACATATACCCCTGACTACATATACTGGGCACATATACCCCTGACTACATATACTTACATATACTGGGGCACATATACCCCTGCCTACATATACTGGGCACATATACCCCTGGCTACATATACTGGGCACATATACCCCTGGCTACATATACTGGGGACATATACCCCTGGCTACATATACCGGGCACATATACCCCCGGCTACATATACTGGGCACATATACCCCCGGCTACATATACTGGGCACATATACCCCTGGCTACATATACTGGGCACATATACCCCTGACTACATATACTGGGGACATATACCCCTGACTACATATACTGGGGGCATATACCCCTGTCTACATATACTGGGCACATATACCCCTGACTACATATACCGGACACATATACCTCTGGCTACATATACTGGGGACATATACCCCTGACTACATATACTGGGCTCATATACCCCTGGCTACCTTTTCTGGGGACATCTCTACCCCTGGGTACCTGTTCTGGGGACATCTATACCGCTGACCACCTATTCTGGGGACACCTATAGATCTGGGGCTACCTATTTTTGGGGAACCACTACTGTCAGATTGAGTGTATTGTATTGAGTGAACTGCTGCCAGGTGAGAGGTGTCTACCATATTAAGGGGGCATTCTGCCTATTTATGTGAAATGCTGTCTATTTATGTGCCTCATGACTGCTGCATTTGTCTTGTTGGGGGCCTCATGATTTGTTGGGGGCCTCAAGATCACTGAATTTGTCTTGTTGGGGGCCTCATGATTGCTGAATTTGTCTTGTTGGGGGCCTCATAATTGCTGAGTTGGTCATGTTGGGGGCCTCAGGATTGCTGAATTTGCTGAATTTTGCAAGACAAAAGTTACTACAACAATGTGAATTTTGTGAAACATGAACCTTAGAATTTCCAAATTAATTGAAGCATGAGCTCCTCCACCCCCGCACTTAAAACCAACATGCAAATGTTTGTTTTTCTATTGGTTGACTTAGTGGCCTTTACCTGACATAATTGTTTTCAAACAATAATAATAAGGAATACTGCATTAAAGGCGGACAAGCCCATGAACGTGGCGATACGGTATATGGCCTACACTTATGGCTCTAGGCCCCGCATGTGACACTCGCCCCAGGCCCTGCATACTCTAAGGCCGCCTCTGGTATTACAAACTGGACTGAGGACCAGGGGATGGCCACAGTTTGCAGAAAATACTGAGACCAGCTACTCGACAAGCATTTGCATAGATAACAACTCTTTTAATACTTGCAATGCAGGAAAACAGAAATGAATTTCAGACAATGTCTTAGTAGAACTAATTCTAGATGTCAAACTCTAATAAGAACCGATGAGGCTGCACACAACAGGCTACTTGCAATTAAATTTTATTAGAGCGGGGATGTCAAACCGGTCCTTCGAGGTCCGAGGTCCTCACAAATTTTTGACACAGCTCAAATTAATTGATGGGTCTTAATCAGGAAAGGTGTGGTCTATCAGGTAGAACACATTCCTCTCTTTCTCAGTCCATCCTAAACACTGGCATGGATGTGGCCCTCCAGGCCTGGCGTTCGATACCTGTGTATTAGAGGGACAGAGAACACAAGACATGTTGCGGTCCCTCTGGACCAAAAAATGGCAGCATCCATATGACTTTCAGTTCCCTTTAAAGCAAGCCTGGTAGGTTTGCAGTGCATCTTTATTGATACCTAAGCTGGCCACTAGCGGTCCAATTTCTAGCGAAAAATCGTTCGAGCGATCAGAAATTCTGATCGGATTGGTTGTAAATAATCTCCATTGGTGGACACAATCGATTATGAACGAGTGAAAAAAATGTCGGCCGAATGAATTTTCGTCGAACGAAAATTTGGATTTTCTTGCTGGTCGTGATAGATAGGAAGCAATGATTGGTTAGTTGATGGTGTAGTGAACGATTTTTCATCCGATCAGAATTTCTGATCGCTCGAATGATTTTTCGCTAGAAATTGGACCATTAGTGGCCAGCTTTACCTCGGGAGGGGGAAAGCCTCTGGATCCCTTGCCATCGACTGCAGACCCCTTCCACCTCTGGAACCTCCGAAGTGTGGCCTCCGTACGCATGTGCACTACTACTGTCCCGCTCAGGCTCTGGCAGAAATAGCCGAGCCCCATCGGGTTCAGGTGCAAACGGCTCACACGTGGGCGGACCCGATCCAGCCGTTGCCAAAAAAACCAGGACAGAGTTAGCACGCATGTGTGGGGCGCCAACAAGCATCGACATGCAACATTTTGTGGATTCCACTGCTGGAACGAGATTGCAGAGGGTCCAGAGGCTTCCCCCTCCTGAGGTAAGTGCACTTTTTTGGCTTCAGGTTCCCTTTAAATAGTTACTCATTACATATAGAAAGAGGAACCAGTGTGACGTGTGTTAACAGGATCTGTGAATAAAGTTTGGAAGAAGAAACTCTGTATAGTTCATTAACTTCCCCATTCTACACACTTTCTCTTCTGTTTTCAATTCAGAAAATACAATGATAATGGCTTATTTAGTTATTATGTAGTTTTATTAGTTTCTTACCACATTAGTACAAAAAGGCATTTATTCCATATGTCTATTATTAGTGTTCATTGACTTTGTCTATAAGTAACTGTTATTGTTCAGTCTGCATATGTGTGTGACTTTATTCTCTCAGTATCCCTGAGTTATTTATACCAAGTAATAAACTATATACAGGTAGTCCCCGTTTAACGAACGAGATGGGGACTGTAGGTTCGTTCTTAACCTGAATCTGTTCTTAAGTCGGAGCACTGTGCTATCTCTGTCCCCTTTACTTCCTCTGTGCCCCCCTGTGCCTCCAGTGTCCCCCTCTGTGTCAAATCTGCCCACTGTGCATGCCTATACAAGTTTAAAAACATTTTTTTTCTTTGCATTTTTTAAAATCGATGTTCTCAAAAACTACAAGTCCGATTTGAAATTTTTTTTGGCTTGTTTCCATGGAAACACAGAATCCATGCCGTTCGTATCAGCAGGTCGTTCGTAAGTCGGGCGTTCGTAATTCAGGGACTACCTGTACTGTAATACAAAAATTCAAAAACTGTTGTTTTGCTAGCTTTCACTGTATGGCTTCTTTAAAATTGAGCTTAAAGCAGACCTCCGGTGTAAAAATAAAACCCACACTGTCAGCACAGGCAGCCGAAGTTATAATAAAGTAGCAGAAAAGAAGAGTTTGAAGAGGAACTCCAGTGAAAATAATGTAATAAAAAAGTGCTTCATTTTTACAATAATTATGTATAAATTATTTAGTCAGTGTTTGCCCATTGTAAAATATTTTAAATCCCTGATTTATATTCTGACATTTATCACATGGTGACATTTTTACTGCTGGCAAGTGATGTACGTAGCTGCTGCTTGCTGTTTTGGCAGTTGGAAACAGCTGTAAACAGCTATTTCCCACAATGCAACAGGGTTCACAGACAGGAAACTGCCAGGGGTACGTACTCAGAATTTCTTTGTGTGAGGGATTTCACCACAATATCAGCCATACAGCGCCCCCTGATGGTCGGTTTGTGAAAAGGAATAGATTTCTCATGTAAAATCTCAGCTCTGCCTGTTCAGTAAGCCAGCACCTATTCAGTAGGAAACCTTAGGCAAGTCTCCCTAACTCTGCTACTGCCTATAGAGCGCGTCCTAGTGGCTGCAGCTCTGGTGCTTTGAGTCCGCCAGGAGAAAAGCGCAATATAAATGTTCTTTGTTTGTTTGTAAAATGGGGTATCAGCTACTGATTGGGATAAAGTTCCATTCTTGGTCGGAGTTTCTCTTTAAAATCTGACAACCTGTGTCACAAAATCAGAACTGCCACAGTGCGTCCCTGTTGCTAAATACAGAAATGATCTGTTTCTGAGTGGAAGAAAAAGAGGTGGACCCATCATAGAAAGTGTCATCCTGGCTTTCACTTTGCAATTTACAGTTATACAACCATAGTTGAAATTTGGGTCAAAACTTAAACACAGCAAAGTCCCCGTTATCTGCAACTCAGGCAACCGGAAGTCTCAACTAACTGGCATAACTGAGGGGGATAATGGGTACAGTGCTTTTTTTTTTGCAGGACACAAAATAAAGGAAATCTTAAGTGTAATAAAAAATAGTTTAACTTACCTGGGGCTTCTTGCAGCCCCCTGGAGGCATCGTGGGTCCTAGTCCCTCCGGCCAGCACGGCGACCCCCACAATCCTGGCCGGCTACGCCCCTCTACACCGTTCCTGGCAGCTGGAGCGTGATCAGGGTGCATTTTTTTCCCTTAAAGGACACATTAGAGAGAGAAAAAAAACTAAGATCATCTTACCTGGGGCATGCAGTGGCATGGCAGAGCCCCAGCCCCTGGCATCCTATTTGTCCCTCGCCGCAGCTTTGTTATCCCGGGGTCCCCTCCTTGCCAGGTTGGCACCAGGTCGGCGCAGTACTTCTGCGCCTGTGTAGAACGCTTCAGGCCATGTGATCACGAGCAGCGCAGGACACCGGAGCTACGTCGAGGTACAGATAGGCTGCCAGGGGCTGGAGTAAGCCCCAGGTAAGTAAATGTTTTTTTTTTTTTATCCTTGCACCTGTCTCCCTTTAAAAGGAAATAAATATGGCAGCCTCCATATAGCTCTCACTTTAGTTGTTCTTTAATAAATCAAGGCCTATGATTGGGCTGCTCTTATAAACTGCTATTCATACTCCTAATGGCCCATACACATGGGCTACAACTGTCGCCGTAACCACATGGCACGCGCGTGTTGCGGCGTCAGGTCGCCCGTGTGTATGACGCGTGTGCCCCGAACCGTCGCTAATTAGAGCTGTCGCCAGGCGATTGACTTGGTCAATCGCCTGCTACAGCTGTCGCCGCAACTTCGCCGCAACTGTCGCTAGTCCGCCGTGTGTATGCGGACTAGCGACAGCAACACACACACACAGTGAGCGGAGCTTCCGGCGTGGGGGAGGAACCTTCGGCAACAGCTTCCGCCGTGTCTCTGTCTTTGGGCAGAGACGTGTGGACAGCTGTCGCACGGGCGGAGCTGTCTCGAGGCGGTCGCGCGCGCGTCCCCTGTGCGCTAGCAACTAGCCACAAAGGTCCCCCGTGAGTATGAGGCTTAACTGCTACTGACCAGCTTTAGCGTTATCAGAAGAAATGTGGGACTAAAGTTCATCAGCGTTCTCTCGGAAACAATCCCCTTTTTGGATACAAATCCCTCTAATTCTCCAGAAATTCCCCTCTTTGGTTTAAAAATACTTTTTTATTATCGTTACTTCACTGCTAGATTACGTTGGTTACTTCGGTTTATTTAGTTTATTTTTATTATGTTGAAAGGCGGCATGACTTCGATTATATTAGGTTTATTTTATTTTTAGTTTTATTATGAGCATGATTTATCTGTTTTAACAGCTGTTGCTATGGAACTGCCAAAAGTGTTTGACATGTTTATGTTCTCTTTTTTTTTTTTTCGGTTCTCTCAGAAAATGATTGTGCTGCTTATTTTTAGCACTAGTACAAGAATAAGAAGGTGATGTTGCAAAGTGTGACACCAGTGGCACCCTTTAGGGTTGGTTCCACGCACATGTATGGCGATTGCAGAGGGATTGCATTCAGCATTTTGGGAGCAATCCCGAACCATCTGTGTCATGTGCTAAATCGTGCTTGCTCCAGGAATCACGGACTTCTGTGGTTTCTGAGACCACAGGGGCTCGTTTCCACAGGAGTTGTTTCTGCCACAATTTGGAATCGTTGGTGATTCCAAAAGCGCTAGGCTAATGAAAGGCAATGGAGGCAGTGATCTCCTCAGATATTTTTTACAGCCGGGTGGCATGAAAAATTAGCCGGGTGGGGCGAGATGAGAGAATGCAGGGCTGGTGCTTCTGTGCGTAACTCTGCTTACAGCATAGAAGGAGGTGAGCTGATAAAAGCCGGGTTCTGACCAAAAAGCCTGGGGAGAACACTGGGAGGTGATTCCATCGTTGGACGGCATCTCTTCTGAAGGCCCGTAGCCACTACGCAGTTTTTCTGATGGCCGGCATTTTTTTTTTATAAATCGACACGCATTTCCGTGATCTTGTGACGGGTACAGGCGCACGATTATCTGCACAACCCTAGCCAAAGGCGACAACAACCATCATGGTGTATCAGATCTTTAAGATCGCCGACCACTCCCATGAAAAGTGCCGCAAACCTTTGAACTCTGGTTTGCGCCTGTCGTATACCGTCGCAGATACCCGCCAGCTGGAAGATGGACCAGGGAACGCTCGTCACTGGGGGCGTCACTGTGATGGATCTTCCTGCGACGTTAGGTGAGTATTCCGCTTTAGACCTCGTCTGCTGTTCTGAAATTCTTAACCTGCTGTGGGAAGTAAAGGCCTGACTGAAAAAGGGAAAAGCTAGATAGGAAATCTGTGCCTCTTTTCTTTGTTTCCGTTTTTTCCAGTTTTGAATTTAGTTATACCGGTATTTACTTTCCTACGGCTTAAAGATGACCGTGCTCCCCGTGAAAATGTCTGTGCTGGGCGAAACTAGTTAGACATCAATGTCCACAATGGATGTTACACTGCACAGTTGTTCAGTGTAACAATCCTCACCCTTTCTGGCAGGATCCTTCTTAGCATCGGACATGTGGAAGGGAGTTCATATGATGTATGTGCACCTCTGTGCCGTCTGGATATCTTACCTCAGCAGTTTATCCACATACTCTGACTGGCCCAAGTTAACACTTCTCCTGCGATGTTCCTTGATGCTCTTGTGTTGTGATGTATGTACAAGCTTGATTTTCATTTATTCATGACAAATACCGGCAATTTCTGCAAGGACATAAAACCAGGTTTAATGAGGAGCAGTGTTCTCCCCAGGCTCTCTTAGCCGGGTGCTCCACCCGGCTAGTTTTGGTGAGCGCCCGGCTGCTATCAGCTCACCCTGTTCTATGCTGTAAGCAGAGTTGTGCAGAAAAGCATTCTCTCATCTCACCCTACCCGGCTTCTTTTTCATGCCATCCGGCTAGAAAAAAATTCTGGGGAGAACACTGAGGAGTGTGGCCTTTTAAAATAAGAGATAGCGGGTTACCCTGTTCCAGCGAGCCAAGATGTGACCTGATTAGCTCGGGGTGATTTGTTGTCAATGTGTGGACTCCTTGTTCTTTGTAGTGATCTTACTGGTTTATTGAATGGAGGTCACAGCAATGAAGGGGCCCTAAACAGGCTTATTTACTGCAGAATACAAGTCACTAATGAAAATCCTCATGTCGGTATGCAGCATCACAGCATTCATATTAAGTACAGTGATTTTAATAATAATTAGAGTATCAGGACCCTTTCGCAATGTACGCAAATATGATGTCAGAAACGCAATGTAGTCACTTACAGTTTTTAACCCTTTAGCAGCCAATTTATTTAGAGGCTTACAAGTGCTCTAGACCAATTGATTTTAGCACATTTTTTTTATTTCTTATTTGTTACATTTCCCTGTTTCTTATTAGTGCTGCTGTAATGTGTATTTATGGACACGTGTCACCAGGGGCAGTGTGAGACAATAACAGTGGACTTCTGCTCAGTTTCTATGTGTTCTGCTAGTAGAGAGAGATCAAAGCATTCCAAGAATTTACAGCACAATGTTTTCTGCAGACTGAGGTCAAAAGCAGTTTATTACTTATCGCAAACCAGATAACTCTATTGAAGCTGCTAATGGGTTAAAGGATACCTGACCTGAGGCAAAGGTGCTTAAGGTAAGCACGGAGGTATGTTCATGCTGGATCCACATACCTCGGTATGTTGCTCGTTCTTCTCCTCATTCCGCTTGGCCCCTGTAATTACTGCATGAAAATTTAGACTTCTGGCTAAAGTGCCGCCAGGGTGCCAGCAAGGACACAGACGGAAGGAGGAGAGCGCCGGCCGGACAGAGGAGTCCACTCTGCTGCGACACCTCCGCAGGGGCCCTGGGAACCATCATTTACTTGGGTCTACACCCAAGTGGTGTTTTTACCTAAGTTTCCATTCAGCTTCGTGCCACTGGGCATGAGCATATCATACTCACACATGTGCTGTATGGCTGCGCTCATACTTGGATGGGAGTGCGACCGGGAAGAGGAAGAGGTTTCCAGACAGCAATCATGGGGTTGAGGATGACCTGGGAAGCCTCTGGGGCATCGGAAATCTTCCCACTACTTAGGTTAGTATCTGTTTATTTATTTTTTTACTTTTTTTTCCTCACAGGTTTGCTTTAACCCTCCTTGCGGTCTATTAGAAACCGCCAGGGGGCAGCGCAGCACTAGGGCTCGCTACATGATAGCGGCATCCCCCTGCCTGCTTCGATCGCCTCCGGAGATCTTTGATCAGGAAATCCCATTCGAAGAACGGGATTTCCTGAAGGGCTTCCCCCATGCCATGGCGACGGGGCGGGATAATGTCACCGACGTCATGGACGTCGTGACGTCTAAGGGAGTGCCGATCCACCCCTCAGCGCTGCCTGGCACTGATTGGCCAGGCAGCGCAAACTTTTGCCACTCAGTAACAGACAATTTTTAAAGGATCACTATCGTGAAAATTATACAATTCAAAATACATGTAAACACATACAAGTATGAAGTACATTTCTCCCAGAGTAAAATGAGCCATAAATTACTTTTCTCCTATGTTGCTGTCACTTACAGTAGGTAGTAGAAATCTGACAGGGGGGTTTCTCAGGGTTTTCTGTATTTCAAAAGCACTTAGTGAATGGCAGTTGCTCAGTGCAACTGCCGAAATAGTGTGCAAGCAGGTAGGGGGGCAGTCGGCATCTTTGTGTACTGTATATTCCTTTTAGGAATTGCATTTGTAAACAAAAAAAAATCCCCCATTAGGAGCTGGGCTAGTCCAAAACCTGTCAGTTCTTTCCGTTTTCTATTACCTATTGTAAGTGACAGCAACATACAGTAACTCTGGAAGAAATGTACTTCTTATATGTATGTGTTTATGTGTACCGTATTTTACAATGTTACTCATTTTTGCCACGGTACTTTAAAGAGACACTGAAGCGAAAAATAAATGATGATATAATGAATTGTATGTGTTGTACGGATAATTACTAGAACATTAGTAGCAAAGAAAATATTCTCATTTTTATTTTCAGTTATATAGTTTTTTTTTTTTTATAACATTGCATTATTCTCTAATATTTGCAGTTTACACACTACTCAGCATTCTAAATGATTTTACAGAGCAGGCTAGTGAAATTTTGAATGCTCCTCTGCAGGAAAACAAACAATGCAGTGCCAGTGGAATGATCCGCTCAGCTGTCTGCACAGACAGACAGCTGTTTGACCATTCCTTAAGTCTGAGGGCTGCAGGTCTCTGGAAAAGAGACCTGTCTTTGCTTTGCAAGTTTCAGACCTGCTCTGCTGCTGAGGAATTTGCATGCATTCATTATGCAAATTGCCTACTTGCCTCCTTTGAAGGCTGGCAGTATAAATACCATGTTCTCCCAGAATCCTTTGCTGCTCATAGAGGTTTGTACCTGTTGGACTCACCTGGAGTGTCAGCCACTGCTATCTTAGTATAGTTAATTCTTGGGGAGTGCTCCTTGCATTCCTATTTAGTGCAGTCAGTTTGTGTATAATTTGTACTGCCTATTCAGTCCTGACTTGTTTTTCTGTTGCAATTGCGCTGTCGCCAGCGGCAGCTGATAGCAAATCGCTCTGTCTTGTTTGGATTGCACTAGCCTCTAGCGGTAGCGGCTGTGAATCCTTCTGATCTGTGTTCCTGGAGTGTAAGCTGGAGCAGCGGTTGCTACTGGCTACCTCATCTGTCTGTCTTGTCTGTTTTTGCTCATTTGTGTTACTTGTGGCTAGTTAGGGTGGCACGCTTATCACTGGGCGCCTATCGCGCGGTGATCGTGCAGAAAACGTGTTTGCTGTTGCAAATGAGTGCGGTGTTTGCGTTTAGCTAGCGTTTGTTATTTTCCTTATCCTCTGATTGTTGTTTGCTGTGCCTTTGCTACTCTCGTGCTCTGTCCTGCTCAGTCTGGTGTCACTATTTGGCAATCGCCATTCTTGCGATTGCGTTCCCACTTCGTTTCCGCCGTTGTGTGTTCACCGTCGCTGGGTGGTGACTAGTTTGGTGAACACACATTGATTCTGTCTCTGTGTTCTCTCTCTTTAGGGGCTATCTTGCCCTGTGTTGCTTCTTTTCGTACAATTTCCACCTGTCATCTGTGGCAGTGCAGAGGGTTCATTCCTCTGCACTCCACAGCTCCATCTGCCGGTGGGAATTCCCCTCTACTGGTGCTTGCAGCAAAAGCTGGGTTCTGTCATTTTGACACGCTTGTGGAGGACTTCCGCAGTGTCAGCGCACATCTTGTGCGCTGACCACGAAGATATCCCACAATCGTTACAGCCAGACACTTGAGAGAACAAGCTCCAGAAGACAGAGCTCTCTGTGACTTTGAAAGTCATAGATCTCAATGGCTCTTTTGCATAGATAACAACTGGAGTTTCTTAACTCTTCCTGTACTGGAAACAATATTAGACTTATGTCTCTGCTCCAAATGTTTTATTTCTTAGCTATACTACACATACAAATCATTATATCATAATTTTTTTTCACTTCAGTGTCTCTTTAAACAAGTCTAGTGCAGTATCAGACAATGGTTCAGGTCTACTGGATCACACACACTCTCCACTTGTCGTATTTTAGGGCCTGTGTGAGTATTGCTGGGATTCCCGCACAGCTAACAAGCTAAAATATGCCAATTCTATTTCTTTCACTCATCGCTGCCCTCTCTGACAATTATGCCCAGATCTCCAGTGCCATTCAGCCGTGTCTTTCCTAATTTATGGAGAGAAGAAGGTCAGTAGCCATCCTTGCAGTCCATAAATACTGCATTTTGGTGGCAGTTTGTATGGCTTCTGTCTCCCCTCCGCAGAATAGTTAACAGCAGCCAGGAAATGCCCTGTTTGGGAAAACGCCGCACATATTGTAGATGCTTCAAAACCAGTTACACAATTTCGCCAGAAACGCTACAGTTTATGTTTTGTTACGAGGCCCAGCTGCAAATCTGTCATCTAGCCTGTATATTTATCATATAAGAGAAAGGAAAAATCAATATTTTCAATCAATATTTTGTATAGGAATTATGAGCGCCGGTTAGGTGCCAGGCGAGATTTGTGATGGAGGCAGCGTGAGGCGCAGAGGGGTTGACACGGCGTAAAAGGCAATAAAATATATGGGGCCCTTTTATACACCGAGCGGTTTAAAGGGAATACAAAGCGAAGGAGAACTTGTTTTCCTGTGAAGCAGTTTTATTGTATAACTTGCTTTGTACTTTAGCGATTCATCCTCCATATTGATTTTACGGGATAACTGTACTATCAACACATATTAGGCTTTTAAAAATAGGCAGTGCAACAGCTTTACAAACGAATAATAGCATGAGGTGGCCTTTTCTGCAGGAGCCCCGGTATGTGAGGCTTACAGCAGTCAGCTACCTCTTTTTATTAGATTCTGCCCCTGGCCACCAGAGGTCTCTGTTAGGAAAATAAATGTTGCCTCTTTGTTGTTCTGAATGTGAAGTGTGCATGCCAACAGCTACCTCTAGTGGTGGGCCAGAGAAAGGCACACCTGTGGTGAGTGACTGAAGAATGGTGTAAACAATCTGTACCTAATGGATATCAATATTTTCCACTACCAGTTTTATTTTCCTAGCAGTTGTGTACTACCGTATATTTTCCCTACTTCCTTGGAAATCAATACATCCCACTACTCGTTCCATTTTCCCTTCCTGTTATATACTTTATTATCCCGACTTCCTTGTAATCCTGGGTGAACATGGTCCTCTGCTCCTCACGTGGCATAATTTGTATTTGTTATGTATGCCTTTATTTCACCATCTTCATCCACTGTATATTGTTTAGCTTGGTGTGATAAAAATAAATGATAATAATAATAATAGTAGGAATGCTATTAAGAGATTACAAGTTAGGCAAAAAGCTCAAATGAATTTGCAGTTACAGATCCCAGTAAAACGAGACTAGGGATGATCAATGGGATGCAAATATTTCCAAGTTCCTGTAGTATTATGGAAATGTGTATGCAAATCTATGCAGCGTGAAAATGGAACAATCAAGTCCCACCCAGGTTTAAATTGATTGTTCCATTTTCAAGCCGCATATAGTTGCATAAAAATGTACATACTCCTGCATGAACTCGGAAATATTTGCATCTCAATAATCATCCCTAATTTCTTGTTTTACTGGGATTTGTAACTGCAGATTTATATGAGCTGTTTGCCAAAAGAGACTCAGCAACATGTAGGTTCAATCTCTCTGCAACATGTAGGTTCAATCTCTCTGCAACATGTAGGTTCAATCTCTCTGTCACATGGTTAAGTTCAGGCAAAGATGCTTTTACATTTCTACAAACACTATACAGTACTTTGGACAAAGTTTTTGGTCTATTGCTGGTGCTTTGTTATTTAAAGTGCAAAGTTGTTGGCAAAATTAAGCCCCACCCCCACCACCTTAACTCCCTAATCCTAACGGGTAAAACTGCTTTAATTATTTACTAACAATGTTTGAAAAATGTGAAGTATTAAATGTTTCTATGATCATTGTGAACTATTTTGAAAACTGCATTTTTTTTGCCCCCTGACTCTGCTGTGCTTGTTTTACTCCTGGGAACTTTCACTTACCTTTCTATGTTTAAAAGTTCAAAATGTAGACACTAATAATAATGTGCAAAAGAATACAAACTAAAAATAAAGCTGGCTAAAAAATGGAAAAATATAGTAAAACTGCAGAAACTTACTCTAAAGGTAAAAAATGTGAAGTTGAAGGGCTTGTTCATACTACAAGAGCTTTTTAAAGTGTAACTGTCGGGCATAAAATAAAAAAACAATTATTTATTTTTATCTGGTAAACAAGTAATAAAGATGCTGACCAGGCAATCCAAAAGTTAAAATCTTTATTACGTTTCTTGTTTATAAATTATCATTCCCCAGTTTACCTGACTCTTATTTGGTACATTGCCGCACAAAGGAAGTTGCAGGGCATGCTGGGTTGTCTTTTTTTGCTTCTTTATTTCCCCTCAGACTTAACTAATGTACAGAAGAAAAAAAGGACAACCCAGCATGCCCTGCAACTTTATATTTTGCAGCAACGTACCAAATAAGAGTCAGGTAAACTGGGGAATGATCATTTATAAACAAGAAATCGCCTTCCTCTGGATCGCCTTCCTCTGGATCAACAGGGATATGTGAGGGAGTAGGCTGGTGGTGTACTTTGTTCTCTGGTTGAACTCGATGGACGGATGTCTTTTTTCAACCAAAATAACTATGTAACTATGAAAAGTAATAGAGATTTTAACTTTTGGATTGCCTGATTAGCATCCTTATTACTTGTTTACCAGCTAAAAATAAAGAATTGATTTTTGACTTTATCCTCGACAGTTACACTTTAAGCTGATTTTGAAAAAAGTGATTTTGAAAAGCTCTTGCTAATGCAATGCTATGCAGGATTTTTACAAAATCACATGGCTCCAGTGTGATCACACACATAGGATAACATTAGCAAGAGCTTTTAAAACAACAAAGCGCCTAGAAAAGCTCTTGTAGTGTGAATAAGCCTGAAAAGTTGAAAAGAGTGCCCCCTGGAGGACACTTTATTTATTTATTGTATTTATAAAGCGCCGACATATTACGCATCGCTGGACATTAAGGTTACAGACAATATTTAGGGGTGACATACAGCAATATGACAATACGGCAATACATGCAAAACAGATCACGCGGCACAGTATGAAGTACAAGGTAATGGTTAGTCAGTCACTGGATGGGAGCATGGAGATTAGGCAAGTCGAGTTCACTCAAGAGTTCACTCAGATCCATAGGATGGGTGGACGGTAATGGAGGTGCGTGAACAGGTAGGAGACATAAGGAGGAGGACCCTGCCCGAAGGCTTACATTCTAGACGCATATATGTCAAACTCCGGCCTGTGGGCCAAATCTGGCCCCCAGAGCCATTAAATTTGGCCCTCAAGTGGTTCCCCTACTTTGCATTATGTTTGGCCCACTCTAGACCACCAGGGAAGCTATTTTCTGCATGAAGCCCTAGAACACCAGTAAAGCCATATGAAGGAGAAGGGGGGATCACATAACACTAGGGAACTGTATAGGGGAGGGTGGGGGTCTCTAGACACCAGGAACAGTACAACAGTTGGAGGGGGGGGGGCATTAGACACCTGGGAACTGTATAAGAGAAGAAGGAGGCCAGTAAACAGTGAGGTTGGCCCAATTTCGGCCCTCTTTGTATTTGAGTTTGACACTCTTGATCTGGAGGGAGAGGTGGGGACATGAAAGGTAGGGGACCAGAGTTCAGCTACGGGTCTAGAGCACTAGTGGGGGGTAGGCCAAAGTGAACAGATGCTTTCTATTCACTTGTTCAACCATTGGAAATAGTGCACTTTAACGCCTAGAGAAGTTGGGATAACATTTTTAACAACTTTTTTCTTTTTCAGATCCAGAACGCCAATGATGTCCTGATATCACCTCTTGAGAAGTTCCGTAAGGAGCAGATCGGGGCAGCTAAGGTATGTAGGTACTTATTTTTCCCTGCAGGGTAATGCTTTCTTCTGTGCTGAATGTGGAGTATTTCTAGATCTTGCTTCAGCATACAATTTCCCCCTCTTAATACAGAAGCAATTTACAAGAATAAGCTGTAAAAAGCAGTACATAGAATGCAGAGCAGCAGGGGTTAGGACAGTGGGTAATGCAATATAAATTATTCCTCTGTGTTAGTATAAGCTAGGCATATATCCAAAAAACGCTAGCTTGTGGCACACTGATAACTATTTATCTTAGAAAGTCTTATACTGCAACTGCCAAGATAGAGACAGAGATAAAGCTATAACTCATGGGCCTTCCCAGCATACATTTATAACATGATGATTTCTAGGTAAAAATAACCAAAATACTTCAGCAGACAGTATTCTTGTATATAATGTAAACAATACATGTACTGGAGTTGGTAATCCAGCAGCAAGGGAGACAGTCATCTCTCCTCTGGGTTTTTTCTTTAAGGGATTTCACCACAATATCAGCCATACAGACCCCCCCTCGAAATAAGGCAAACATTTCTAAAGGGAAAGGGGTTATCAACAACTGATTGGGATAAAGTACAATCCTTGGTTACAGTACCTCTTTAACTTTGAGCACCAATTTAGTGTATGTGGCTTGAGATGTAAAGATATAATTGGTCGTCTGTTGACTGTTATTAAAGAATATCAGAAACACACAATCACACAAGAAGACATGAGACCGATCCATCCGTCTGGCGACTTAATGTACAAGTATTTAGCAATAACGATCCACGGTATATACAGTAGCTGTCTTTTAAAAGTATGAAGATCAAATAAGCTCTGTTAATGAGCCTGATGTGAGAATAGCATTTTCTATAAAGGTGATTCATAGGCTTAAGCCACATTTATAATTAAGCTAATTTGACGTGTCGTTAGAGATCAAAAGGAATCGACGTTGTAAGATCAACTTTACGAGCCAGCTTTTCCTGTCCAATTATTGTTAGCGGCTATATATACATTATGTACTGTGACCGGGAGGGCAGAGACATGTGGTTGTATAGACTGTATGGGTGAGATGCACTACATGGCTAAAAATGCATTCATGTTAAAAGGGTGCCTGGAAATTTGGCCGCAGGGTGAAGCCAAAAAATGGTGATTGCAGATTTCCTGGCGGCGTAGATTACTATTCCCCCTCTGGGCCGCCATGGACTCAGGGGTAAGATGCATTTCAGCTGCCAGCTATTTCTGAATAGTAAATTGCCAATTACCCTCTGAGTGCCGCTGTAGCCGTAATTCATATTACGGTCTATGGCACGCCCAAATGCCCGGTGCCCATTCTACCTGTCTCGCTAAAAATAACCTGTGTGCGCTCCACCAACTATTAGGCCTGTCTCCACTCGTCAGTTTTCCTTTCTGCATGGGAAAAATGCATTCAAGTGTGACCTAGCCCATTGATTAACACTGGCTACAGTTTTCCTGTGCAAAAAGTGGAGACAGGCCCTCTTGTTTCTGCCATACATGGTGGCTGGGGCACTATAAACCACATTTCCATTACCGGTATATTTGCAAGCGTTCATGCATGTCTTTGTAGCCAATTTGTGTGTCTGTTGAGGAAATTTAGAAAAACCACATGGGGACCACATTTGCATACGTTAAGTGCCCTTTAATGCAGGGTTGTGAAGGGGCAGTCGAGGAGTTTGAGCAATTTTGGGTACCAGGAGTCGGAGTTGGAGTCAGTGATTTCATAAACTGAGGAGTCGGATGAGTTTTGTACCAACTCAACAGCTTTGGTAAGTTTTAGACTAAGGAGTCGGAGTCAGGGAGTCAGAGCAATGTTGGGTACCTGGAGTCGGAGTCTGTGATTTCATAAACTGAGGAGTCAGAGTTGGTGTCGGATGCTTTTTGTACCGACTCCACAGTCCTGCTTTAATGCACACAAAAGAGAAGCATTTCAGCACTCCGATGACTAAATCGTGATTCGTTTTAGAAGATGTAAAAATAAGTCACTGAATTCTTCGCTCTACAAAATCCTAGATAAAACTGTTAATTCATCTCTGAGCTGATAAAAAGGCTGCAGAGTTGAATAGGAATTACAGGAAACCCCCCTCCTCCCCCCAGGGGATTCAAGGGCAGGAATAGAGAGTAAACATGTGTAAAATAAACATTGCAGGAGAAGAGAGGGGCAGCAGTGAGTAAAGTATAGAGTAAGTCCCCAATACATGGTGGACACAAATAGACTATTTTAACCACTTCACCACTGAGGGGTTTTACCCCCTGAGCACCAGAGCAATTTTCACCTTTCAGCGCTCCTTCCATTCATTCGTCTATAACTTTATCATTACTTATCGCAATGAAATGAACTATATCTTGTTTTTTCCGCCACCAATTAGGCTTTCTTTAGGTGGGACATTATGTCAAGAATTATTTTTTTCTAAATGTGTTTTAATGGGAAAATAGGAAAAATGTGGGGAAAAAAATAATTATTTTTCAGTTTTCGGCCATTATAGTTTTTAAATAATGCATGCTACTGTAATTAAAACCCATGAAATTTATTTGCCCTTTTGTCCCGGTTATAAAACCATTTAAATTATGTCCCTATCACAATGTTTGGCGCCAATATTTTATTTGGAAATAAAGGTGCATTTTTTTCAGTTTTGCGTCCATCCCTAATTACAAGCCCATAGTTTATAAAGTAACAGTGTTATACCCTCTTGACATAAATATTTAAAAAGTTCAGTCCCTAAGGTAACTATTTATGTATTTTTTTTAATTGTAAATTTTAGAATTTTTTTTTAATTACAAAAAAAAAAAAATGGGGAGTGTGGGAGGTAATGAGTTAATTTTTTGTGTAAAAATCATTTATTTGTATATGAAAAATTGTGTAGGGTGTAGTTTACTATTTGGCCACAAGATGGCCACAGTAACTTTTTGTTTTAATGCGACCTCCAAGCTTCCTTCCGGAAGCTTAGAGGAAGTATAAGGAGGCTGGACACGTGAGTTTTTTCTCACAATGATCGCGCTGCCCATAGGAGAGCAGCGGATCATTGTGGGGCTTATATCAACGAATGGGAATGGATTTTCCCGTTCATTGATCTCCGGGCGAGCGGGCGGCGGCGTGTTTACTAGCGGCGGGCGGCGTGTTTACAAGCGGGAGCGCGGACAGCGTCGGGAACGCGGAAAGTACGGATTTCTCCGTCCCTGGGGGTTAAAGGATGGAAAAAGGGACGGAGAAATTCGTACGGGCGGGGGTAAAGTGGTTAATAAACAAGAGAGATAAACAAACAAAATGAGTGGATTTAATGTACAATAGAACTGTTTACATTAACCACTTTGCATTTTTTTTTACATTTTAGCTATGTCCCTATTTAATCAGCAATAACTTTATCCCTACTTACGACACTTGAATTAAATATATATTGTTTTTTACAAGACTCTCATTGTATAGAATTTTTCCCTTGAACAATTTTGTTTTCAATGCATTTTAATGGAAAAATTTTTAAATTATGATTTGAGAAAATAAAAGTATTTTTAATAGTAAAAATCAATTTTATTGGTTCAGGGAACATATTTCCTCCAGGACCATCAGGTGCAAGTGCACTTTCTTTCCCCAGGCAGTCCTCCTACTGAACTCTAACTCCTGCCAGGCCACAACACTTTAGCCCTTGAGAAGCAAATCTGCGACCGGCACCTGGTCTGTATCTGCTGCACACTCTGAACCATGAACTGTATAATGGAACTGTTGCCCACCCTGAACTTTGATTCACGGATTATATCTGTTGCCCACCCTGAACCATGAACTGTATCAGGCATCACAGACAGTATCTGTTGCTCACTCTGAACCATGAACTCATATGCAGACCACTCCCTACACCCTAAATTGACTCACGGATCTGTATATTGTATGTCTTACATTGTATATTGTACAGTATTGTATATATTGTCTGTACCATGTATATTTTCATTTACTTTCATGTCTACTATGCCTTGTCTGGTCCTGTCTCTGCCAATGCCATGTGCACCACATTCAATTCCGGGTACGTTATCTGGCGTACTTGGCGAAATAAAGATGATTCTGATATTCCCTTTCAACAATTAGTGCTGCATCAGATAGTGCCAGAGGTGTGCACAGGAGCAAGCCCATTTGTGCACAGCTAGGCTTATTATTTTTATTATTATTATTATTTAGTATTTATATAGCGCCGACATATTACGCAGCACTGTACAGTGTATATATATATATATATATATCTTGTCACATTTGTGCACAGCTAGGCTTCTGCTACAAGACGTCTTCATGGCTTAGATGAAGACACAGAGGACGTAGATATACTGTAGTGGTGGATAAAGTGGTTAAAGGAGAAGTGTAGTGAGAGGTATATGGAGGTTGCCATATTGATTTCCTTTTAAGCAATACCAGTTACCTGGCAGCCCTGCTGAGCTATCTGCCTGCAGCATCACACCAGAAACAAGCATGCAGCTAATCTTGTCAGATCTGACAATAATGTCAGAAACCCCTGATCTGCTGCATGCTTGTTCAGGGTCTATGGCTAAAAGTTTTAGAGGCAGAGCATCAGCAGGATAGCCAGGCAACTGGTATTGCTTAAAAGAAAATCAATATGGCAGCCTCTATATACCTCTCACTACAGTTCTCTTTTAAAGATATCATGGATGAAAATGGATAGTGTATTTTTTTTATTTTTTCACTTATTTTCCCTTTAAAATGCACAGAAAATAAAGTAATTACAAAAAAAAAAATCAACCACAAAAAGCCTAATTTCTCCTGAAAAAAAACAATATGTAGATCATTTAGGTGTAATAAGTAGCAATAACGTTATACCAAAGTAATCAAAGCTGCGCTGAGCTGTGTAAAACAACCTCATTAGCGCAGTGGTTATTTTTGGTATAGAAATATATATAAAAATTAAAAAAAAACCCTGCCTAATGATTATGAGGTATACAGACAATCACTAACCATGCGATACATACATCATAGGCACCTGGCACTGAAAAGAAGATAATTTGAAAAAAAAACATAACAATAGAAGATGAAAAAAGATAAAAAATAAGTAGGAATCTTCCAGAACCTGATCTCATTACTGAATTATTAGATGATATTTTCACATCTGCTCCTGAAGATAGAATTTTAGGCATGTTGTAACTCTTATGTTATGAAATACTCCCCCCAGTTCTCCAGATTTAGTAAATCAACTCCTCATATGTGTAAAAAGAATTGATCCTTGATGGTTATCCGTAACCTCCAAGTATCTGTGGAATGAGAGAGACCAGGAGATATATGTAAGGACACACGTGTAAGTAATATACAGAGGAACCTTGGTTTGCGAGCATAATTCATTCCAGAAACCTGCTTGTAATACAAAGCACTCTTCTATCAAAGCCCAGTTGATTCGTTCTACAATCAAATAACCATTATAGTAAAATAGTATTAAATAAAAATGTAAACAAGACTTTCCCTATAACTAACAGAATCATTGCCATATGTTGGCACTGCCCAAGTGTGTGTGCGCGTGTGTGTGCGTGTGTGTGTGCGTGTGTGTGTGTGTGTGTGTGTGTGTGTGTGTGTGTGTGTGTGTGTGTGTGTGCGTGTGCGTGCGTGTGTGTGTGTGTGTATGGTGTATGTGTGTGTGTGTGTGTGCGTGTGTGTGTGTGTTGTGACTTTGCACAGTCTCTACACTCAGATTTAGTACAATTAAAGTGGACCCAAATTAAAAATACAAGATTTCAGAAATAGTATAATAATAAATGGCAGCCTTTTTTCAGCTGCATGATGACAAATATAAAATATTTTACATTCATTGGAGGAACCCCTCCCTTCCTTTCAAATTTCCGGGATTTTTCCGGCAAACTGGTGGAGTAGATGGTGTCCGGCAATGGAGGAATTGCTAATGGCTGCCACCTGTATAACCCTAGTTATGAAAAGAGAAGGGTGAAAAGCATGCACTGAAATGATCATAGGTTTGAAGGAGTGTTTATTTATCTTTGTATGTGTCAGAGTGCTGCAACTAAATATTTTGAATTAAAAAAATGTTTGGTTTGGGTCCGCTTTAAGTATAATCCTGCAGCGCCAAATGGAGAAGAACTATGGGCTCAGTTGTGAAGACATCACGCATGTATACCTTTTTTTTCCTTGTATACCAAGACGTTCCTTGTATATCAAGTAAAAATGTCACCATTTTTTGTTGTTGCTTGTATTGCAAAGCGCTCTTAAACCAAGTTACTCTCAATCCAAGGTTTTACTGTATTCACAAGGGTGGGTTGAAAAAATCTGCAACAACTGTCTCAGCCTGCAGGAATGTAACCGTCCCTGCTTGGTGTCCCAGGTCTGCTGGTGCAGATGCTGGTCGATCGCTCTCCTGGATGAGTACTGAGGACGCCAAGGTCATAGTTACATAGTTTGGTTGAAAAAAGTAATCCGTCCATCAAGTCCAACCAGAAAAAAAAAATAATAATAAATACATTAAAAAATCACCATCCTGAACCTGCACATATGCTATTTGATGGGAAGGCAAAAAACCTTACAAGGCTTGGGCCAATTAGCCATAAAAGGGAAAATTCCTTCCTGACTCCAGATGGCAGTCAGACAAATCCCTGAATCAACTTTCGGGAATTACCTAATAATTGTAGCTGTAGATGCCCTTCAATGCAAGGAAAGCATCCAATCCCTCTGTAAATGCAGATATAGAGTTTGCCATAACTTCTTCCTGAGGTAAGATGTTGCAGATTTTAACCACTCTTACTAGGAAGAACCCCGTTCTAAATAGAAGGCAAATTTTGTGTCCTCCAGACGCAAATCATGTCCCCTTGTCTGTCATACAAACCTAGGGCCAAAAAACTCATCTGCCAAGCTTTTGGATTGCCCTCTGATGTAATTATACATGTTAATCAGGTCACCTCTCAGTCGCATTTTTTTCAAATCTAAATAAGCCCAGTTTGTCCATCCTTTCTTGGTAAGTGAGATCTTCCATCCCTCTGATTAATTTAGTTCCTCGCATTTATACCTGTTTCAGAAGGTCATTGTCCTTTTATAGAGTGTGGTGCCCAAAACTGTATCCCATACTCCAGATGTGGCCACACAAGTGATTTGCTAGTATACTAGCATCTCCAGATATTATTTCCCTATTTATGAGAATTTTATTTTTGCTTTAGCTACTGCTGCTTGGCATTGTATATGGTTGCCTAACTTGTTATCAACAAGTATTGCTAAGTCCTTCTCTGATGTTCCCTGCTGTATGCCATTTATTTTATATGATGATCGACCATTGGTATGTCCAAGGTGCATGGCTTTACATTTATGAATATTACCTTTAAAGGTCCTTGAGACTATGAACCCCTTGGGTATGGGCTATACTAGAAACACTGGTGGAGGCGCCATTGATGATACACTACTACAAAATATTATGTAAGTACGAAGTGTAACATCTTATCTTATCAGAAGGACAAACCATTAAAAAATAGTTGTTTGTTCACGCACAACAGACAACACGTTTCACAGGTCTTGGCCCGCTTCCTCAGGTCAATACAGGTGCCTGGAAAAATGTTGTTGGGGCCTAAAAGTGAAGGTGCCTGCTCTCGTGAAACGCGTCGATTGTGCATGAATAAATATATCTTTTCCATTTTTAATGGTTTGTCCTTGAGAAGGTAAGATGTTACACTTCTCATTTACATAATATTTCATAGTAGTACTATATCATCAAGGGCGCCTCCACCAGTATTTCTTGGATATTCCTCATATGTGTGGCTGGAAAGAAAGGGGGGAAATATCCAGAATTCCAGGTGAGTCTGTTTGTTAGCGCGGCTCAGCGTTTTGCTCTGTGATGGAGGTAATGCAGCAGAACGCATTTATAAATGGTCTTTATCCAGAAATGATAAAGGCTATTTGGACGTTCCCAGTCATCGGGCCCCTTCCTGTACTGCTATTTAATGTAGAGGTGAAACAATTATGTGATGGATGCAATTGTGGAGTCTACAGTAAGCAGTTTAATCATCGGGCTTTGTCCCCGGAGGAATGTGCGGCTCAGCAGCGATGTGGGAAATGTATATGTGTACGGCTGCAAATATCCATCTTCCGCTATTGTCTTGTTTGATAGAACAGCAACATTTGTAAAGTGCTTTTCTCCCATAGGACTGGAAGCACTTGCGGAATGAGAGTCACATCTGTCTGTCTGCAAGACAAAGCAACTGTCCTGGAGAAATAACACTTACTTTCTCTTGTGCCGGAATCAGTCATCACCTAATGACATGTTACCCTTCCTCTGCAGGTTTCCAACAGACGCTATCGTACAGAGGAACCACCACACAACATATAGTAGAATGCAGTCAATAATTCAGGATACGCACTTTTAGGCCTTGTTCACAATGCGTGTTGCATTGTCACATTGCAGATGTTGATGTAACGGAAACTGGTGTTGCGATCATAAATAAGCACAAATAAGCTCTATGTGAACTAAGGTATAGAAGCATCAATGAACATAAGCAAGCTAAGCTAAACTATTAACCTGCTGGGCGTTCTGATTCTGCGCAGCCACAGGGCTGTGCATGGTTTTTTATACCTAATTTTTTTTTAATCATGTAGCTAGCCTAGCGCTAGCTACATGATACCCCCCTCCCTGCCGAATCCCTCCCACCCTTCTGATCGCCGCCGGCGCCTATGCCCGTCAGGAAATCCCGTTCTGAACGGTATTTCCTTGAGGGCTTTCCCCATCGCCATGGTGACGAACGGAATGACGTCATCGACGTCGTGACGTCATAGGGAGTCCCGATTCACCCCTCAGCGCAGCCTGCCACTGATTGGCCAGGCTACGCACGGGGTCGGGGGGGGCCCTATTACGCGGCGGGTAGCGGCGGATCGGCGGCAATCGGAGACTTTGCTAGCTGCGTGTTTAAAAAAAAAATATTCAAATCGGCCCAGCAGGGCCTGAGCGGTGGTCTCCGGTGTCTCTGGACGAGCCTAGCTTGTCCAGAACGCTATGGAGGTTAATCACATCCCACTGCAGGTGGGCTGTTGGTGGATTATAGGTGTCAATCATATTAGGAGCTTTCTATTGACTTCCATGATTCTATGATTGATAGCCTATAGACTGCGCAGGTCCAGAATCACAGACTAAACTTGGAGATCCGTTGAATTGTTCCCTGATTTTCATGGAAACAATGTTGTTCTGCATGCTGTGCCAGCCCTAAAATGTTTATGAGTTCTGGCGACAACAGGACTGAACAATTTGCTAGATAAGAACTTACCTGACCTTACCTGACCTTCTACAAGCAAGATATTTTATTAGTATAATGTTCGCTAATCGCTAGAATATGCCTTAAGGGCAAACTCTGAATATAGTCTTCTGCTGAAACTTTGATTCTAAATGAATGAGGGTTTTACATTGCAAGAAGCTCACACATTCTTACAGTGTTATGTTTAGGTAATGACAGATATGGGGGGAAGGCCCCTGAGAGATTTAGTTTGGACTGATGTGAAGGTAGTGACATGTATGACATGAAGGCCTCTAGAAATAGGGATCTGGTTGAGGACTGACATGAAGATGGTGGCATGTATGGCATGTAGGATACAGAAGCAGGGATTTGGTTGTAGATTGTTATGTTTTATTTAGGTAGGGACAGGTGTGGCCTGAAGGCCCCTAGCAGCAGGGATTTAGTTGTAGACTGTCATGAAGGTAGCGGCTGATATGGCATATGGGATACTGAAGCAGGGATTTGGTTGTGGACTGTCATGATGTTGTGGACTGTCATGAAGGTAGTGACAGATATGGCGTGTTGGATAATGAAGTAGGGTCTTCGTTGGAAACTGTTGTGTTAAGTTTTTGGTAGTGGCAAGTGTGAAGTAAAGGCCCCCATAATCATGGAATTGGTAGTGGATTGACGTGAAGGTGGTGGAAGGTATGGTTGCTGTATGTCACTCCTAAATATTGCCTGTAACCTTAAAGGGAACCAGAGACGAATAACTATACAAGATTTATATATACCTAGGGCTTCCTCCAGCCCCATCCGCACGGAACGCTCCCACGCCGCCATCCTCAGCCTTCTCTGTCTTCTTTACCGGGTCCCGTAAATTCCACCAGGCGTGGCCAGTTTTACACATGTGCCTGCGCAGTACGGAGGGAGCGCTCTGCGCTTGCTTAGACTGGTTGGCCCCGACTGGAGAAAGTTAAAGGACCGGTAAAGAAGGCGGAGAAGGCTGAGGACGGCGGCGTGGGAGCAATCCGTGCGGATGGGACTGGAGGAAGCCCCAGGTATCGTATGTATACATTTTTGTATATTATTCCTCTCTGGTATACTTTAACTAATGAATACAATAAATAATTTAATCCATATGCAAATGAGGGAGGTTCAAAGAGGGTCGGCACTACACACGGCTAATTCTGGGTGGGTCGGCAAGATACCCCTTGAAAGACAATCCCACGGTGGTAAACTGCGTGCTCAGGATATGTACATGAGATAATCTTGTAGCCTTAAGGAAGAAAGGAGAAACATCCGGCACTGCAGTAAACGTATTGTGCTTTTATTTTGTTCAGACTGTGATCATAAAGATGCATACAATGTACTTGTCAGCAAATATCTAATTAGTGGAACAGCCTCAGAAGAAGCACCGCCGTGCGAAACGGCCGTTAGGCTGCCCGATTTGCACCCTGCACCCGCTGCCACACACCCACGGTAGGACTGTATCGTTTGCCATTTATTTGCTGACAAGTACATTGTATGCATCTTTATGATCACAGTCTGAACAAAATAAAAGCACAATACGTTTACTGCAGTGCCGGATGTTTCTCCTTTCTTCCTTAAGCCTACAATAAATAATTAAATATGGTGTGTAGGACACAGAAGCAGGGGTTTGGTTTTGGACTGTACTGTTATATTTGGGTAATGGCAGGTATGGCATGAAGGCTCCGAGATGCAGGGGTTTGGTTGTGGACTATTCTGTGTAGGTAGTAGCAGGTATTTGGTTGTAGACAGTTGTGTGTTAAGTTTTTGGTAGTGACAAGTGTGGCGTAAAGTACCTCGTATTGGTTGTGGATTGACGTGAAGGTAGTGGAAGGTATGGTAGGACACAGAAGTAGACAAGACAAGACAAATAACATTTATATCGCGCTTTTCTCCTGGCGGACTCAAAGCGCCAGAGCAGCAGCCACTAGGGCGCGCTCTATAGGCAGTAGCAGTGTTAGGGAGACTTGCCAGAGGTCTCCTGCTGAATAGGTGCAGGCTTACTGAACAGGCAGAGCCGAGATTTGAACTAGGGTGGCCATCCGTCCGGATTTAGGCCGGACAGTCCGGTTTTTGGACTGCTTGTCCTCCGTCCGGCGCAAGGCAAGGGAGGACAGCCAGATGTCCTCCTTTTTGGGCTGTGTGGAGGGAGAGAGCGCAGAGAAGAGGGAGCTGTGGGCACAGTGGGAAAGGGGGGACATATCCCCCCCCTCTCCTCACCTTTGGGCTCCCCCTTCCTCGCTCTACCCTCTAGAACTAAAGTTTTGGGGTGACTGGCATCGGGCGGGACTTACCTCTGCCTCGCTCCAAGCGCTGCATAGTGACGTCCGGTTCATGAGTTATTTCAGCCTGTTCTTTCCTGTGAGTGTAATGATCCGACTCATCCACTGAGCCGAATCAGTTCAGTGGATGAGACAGGAACTGCAGCTGAACACAGTGTGCAGCTGCAGTTCCTGTCTCATCCACTGAACTGATTCGTTCAGTGGATGAGTCGCATCACAGGAAAGAACAGGCTCAAATGACTCATGAACCGGACATCACTACTGCTTCGCCGTGGAAGGAGGCAGGTAAGTCTCACCCGCTGCCAGCCACCCCAAAACTTTAGTTCTAGATGGGAGAGAGAGGAAGGAAAGGTGAGGAAAGGGGGGGGGGGGGGGGAGGGGAGATGTCCCCCCTTTCACACTGCTGTACCTACCGCTCTCCCTTTACTGAGCTCGCCCCTCCTGCCGGGGGACACCTGGCTAACTATTCTGGGGACACCTATAGACCTGGCTACATATACTTGGGACACCCATAGCCCTGGCTAAATATACTGGGGACACCTATAGACCTAGCTATCTATACTGGGGACACTATACACCTGGCTATCTGTACTGGAGACACCTATACACTTGGCTAACTATTCTGGGGGAACCTGAAGACCTGGCTACATATACTGGGGACACCTATAGACCTGCCTAACTATTCTGGGGCCACCTAAAAACCTGGCCATCTGTACCGGAGACATCTATAGACCTGGCTAACTACTCTGGGGACACCCAAAGACCTGGCTACCTATTCTGGGGACATTATACACCTGGCTACCTATTCTGGGGACAACTATACTCATGACTACTTATACTGGGGACACCTATAGACCTGGCTACCTATGCTGGGGGTACCTATTTTGGGGTAACTGCTGTCAGATTGTCTGTATTTATGGGAAACCGCTGCCATATTATGTATGTTAGGGGCACGGCTGCTGCCAGATTTCGCGTATTTTGGGGAACTGCTGCCAGATTGTGTATGTTTGGGGGACCACTGCTGCCAGATTACATGTATTTTGGGTGTTATGTTTATTTTGGGTGATCTGCTACCAGGTTTCGCGTATTTTGGGGAACTGGTTCCAGATTATGTGTATGTTGGGGGGAACTGCTGCTGCCACATTGTGTATTTTGGGGGAACCACTGCCATATTATTTGTATTTTGCAGCAACTTCTACCAGATTACGCGTATTTTTGGTGAAATGCTGTCAGATTACATCTATTTTGGGGGGGCTACACTACTTCCCCGGCAGACAATTTACACCACTGCTAAGGTCATGTATATTTGGCCCCACCCATGACCACGCCCACGTTATGCTGGGCCACACCCACTTTTGGCACGCTCAGTACGATGTCCTCCTTTTCAGGGTGTGATGTCCTCCTTTTTGGGGTTCTGCAAGTGGCCACCCTAATTTGAACTCTGGTCCCCTGTGTCAGAGGCAGAGCCCTTAACCATTACACCATCCAGCCACCGCTGGAGAAGCAGAGTTTTGATTGCAGCTTAAACTTCTATGAACCCACTTGCCCTACCAGTGTAGCTAAAAACCAGGCCTTGTTTTTGTACTTTTACTTTTTTAGCAATCTCGTCTGGCATCAGTAGAAGTCTGCAGCTGGCTGGATAAACTTTTAAATGATGGGAAGAATGTCATGTAATCATTTTTGGGGGTTTACTGCAGATGCAGACAGTCTGCTTCCTTTCTGGACTTGTGGAGCAAAGCATGCTGGAACCAGCTCAGCAGTTGCTGGGGGGGACACAGTCTGAAGCCTGATTTATTGGACCCGGGGCACAGGAAAATGGCCACCAGAAGGATTTCTTGGAATTCTGGGAGCTCCAGTGGGATCAGTCTGGTAGAAGGTTTCCTTATTTGGTCAGTGCAGCTTGTGGCCCACAGCTGGTGTTATTGATGAGCTCATCTCTGCGTAGGCCAGAACTCCTGTGTTTCTTTTTATCCCATTCCTGCCTGTTAAACATTATTTCTTTCAAGTGCCCCTTGACCTTGACTGACATTCAGCATAGATCAAAGGAAACAGAGGCCCATTTAGACACCACTGAAAAGGAGAGGGGGAAAAAATCAGCTTTTTTTTTTTTTTTTTTTAAACATGGGATAGTTTGCGGCTTTGCACAATGATGGGTTCTTTACATTCCTTCGTAGCAAATTGTGTTTCACAATGTTTGCTTGTCAAAGAAAATGAAAGTTAATCATCAGTTATGAGGATTTTTTTTTATTAGGTGCTTTTGAATTGGTAGGCAAGTTCTGGTAAAATTCCTTCTTCTTTTTTTTTTTAATACGCATTTCTCCTAAAATAAGACAGTGTCTTATATTCATTTTTGCACCAAATGCTGTGCAAGGGCTTATTTTCAGGGGATGTCATATATTTCTATGAACACAAGTTCCTGTGCTGTGTGTCCTCCTGCCTTGGAGGATAAGAAAATGTAGTTCCTAGTATACACCTCAGTGGGAGTGTCTGAAGACTCTGGGAGGAGGGCAGCTAATGAATACACAATGAGCAAGAGAAGGGAGGGGGGGAAAACAAGAGTCAGGGAGGATATGATGTCAGCATTAGCTTAGAATAGGATTTTCAGCTTTTTATAAATTTTTATAAATTTTATAAAATTCACAGGAATCATTACGTGGATAGCACAATAAATCTGTTATGCAAGTAGAAGTAGTATTTATCTACTTATATATGTATTTTTTATTTCTAGAAAAACAAAAGTTTGCTTTCCTAAAACAGAAAGAATTTGCGATAATTCAGGTTGGAGTGAGCTCGAGATGTCTCCCAGGCACCACTGCTGAATATATGCAAATTAACCATTGTACCCTTAGAAGCTAAACACACCTCCAGGATTGGAGGGGAGGGAAAAATGAAGGACAGGGGGGGGGGGGGGGGGGGACTGGTATGGGTGGACAAACAGAGACACCGTGGGGATAGAGAGGCACAGACTAACCAGCAAGCTCATGGTGACCCAGAACTCATTGGGGTGTGTAAGGGACTACAATTAGGTTAGCATGGATGTCACTTGTTCTTTAACCTCCTTGCCGGTTATCCCGAACTCAGTTCGGGGTAACCTGCGCAGGAGGATTTCTCAGGCCCCGCTGGGCCGATTTGCATAATTTTTTTTTTCCTACACGCAGCTAGCACTTTGCTAGCTGTGTGTAGTACGCGATCGCCGCCGCTCGCCACCGATTCGCTGCTACCCGCCGCGCCGAGCCGCCCCCCCCCCCCGCCCCAGACCCCTGCGCAGCCTGGCCAATCAGTGCCAGGCAGCGCTAAGGGGCGGATCGGGATTCCCTTTGACGTCACGACGTCCATGACGTCGGTGACGACATCCCGCCCGGTCGCCATGGCGACCGGGGAAGCCCTGCAGGAAATCCCGTTCTCAGCGGGATTTCCTGCATACTCTGATCGCCGAAGGCGATCGGAGTGGGTGGGGGGATGCCGCCGCTCAGCGGCTATCATGTAACGAGCCCTGGGCTCGCTACATGATTTTAAAAAAAAATAAATTAAAAAAAAGTGCAGCGCTGCCTCCTTGCCTAATTTTTTATAACGGCAAGGAGGTTAAAGGGCAACTATCGTAAAAACATTGTAAGATTTAAAATGCATACATCTAGAATGTACATTTCCCCCATAGTAAAATGCACAGTCAGTTATTATTGTTTTTCCTATATTGCTGTCGCAGTAGATAGTAAAAATCTGGCAGTTTTGACAGGTTTTGGATTAGTCCATCTTTTCTCAGGTATTTATTTACAAATGCCCTAACTCAGTGATCTGCAAACTTGGCTCTCCAGCTGTTAAGGAACTACAAGCCCACAATGCATTGCAGGAGTCTGACAGTCACAGTCATGATCCATTAAGGCAAATGCATTGTGGGACTTGTAGTTCCTTAATAGCTGGAGAGCCAAGTTTGCAGATGACTGGTGTAACTGAATGACCGTTGCTTCGTCCCACTGCCAGTGCAGCGAGAAGGGAGGCCGGCTACCATCTTTGTATAGATTCTTTCTAGGGATTGCTTATGAAAAGAATAAGGTAAGTTTCACAATGTATATTGGCGTTAGCGGTGCCATGCATTGCTCCCGCTGCACCGCATCGCCACAAAACAGGCCTTCAGGGAACACCGCATTAGTATGTGGTGTTCCCGGTCTGGCATACGGCCAAGCAGTAAGTAACACGCGCTTGCGGTCACTTCCTGCTTCCTGCTTTGGGTAAAAATATGCTTCCACTCACCATAGATTAAAATGACTTCCGGGCCGACGCAGATTGCCGCAGGAACCATGCGGTATGTACGTATACCCTAGCGTTAATTTGGGCACTTCCGCCGCAGTGTGCCGCAACGCGGGTAGTATGAACTTCCTATAGACTTTCATTAGGCTGCGGTAGCAGTGCGTCAATCTGACGTACCACACCGGTGTGAAAGGGTCCTAAAGGTAATTCGGAGACTCCCCCATGAGGAGGTCCAAAATCTGTCAGATCTGTAAGCTTTTTAGGCTGCGTCCACACTAGGTCCGGAAACGTATCCGTGGCTGCGTTTTTCAAACCTGATGAAAAACGGAGTCCCGGATACTAATGTTTAAAATAGCAGCCAGCCTCACCCAAGTAAAAAACGGATCCGTCTGCGTTTGCGGGGATCCGTTTTCAAAACCTGAACGGAAGGTCCGGACCTGCTGCATTTTCACGCAACGGATCAGGACCACGGATACACGCAGGGGTAGTGAAAGCAATGAGAAAACGCATCTCCAGCTCCACAGGCAAAAAACGGATGTGAAAACGGATAGCCTGAGCTTTATGATTGGCCCAAAAAATCCTCCCACTCCTTCCTAATGATAGAGACATTTTCTGTCAGGGAAAAACCTGAACGGAAACTGATGCAAAACTGATGCACTTTCATCAGTTTGCAGTACGGTGGGTACTTCCCCTGATCCGGACTGCAGTGTCCGTCCTGCAACCGGGTCTAGTGTGGACCAAGCCTTACTATCTACTGTCAGCGTCAGCAACATAGAAAAAAAGAAAATATAGTGCATTTTACTCTAGGAGAAGTGTACATTTTATGTAAATGCATTTTTATTTTACAATTTTTCATGATAGTTGTCCTTTAAGGTATTAAATGGCAACTGAAGTGAGAGAGAAGTGAAGGCTGCCATATTTATTTACTATTCAGCAATACCGGTAGCCTGGCTATCCTGCTGATCCTCTGCCTCTAATACTTTTAGCCATAGACCATTATTGTTAGATCTGACAAGATTAGCTGCATGCTTGTTTCTGGTGTGATTCAGACACTGTTGTAGCCAAATTGATCATCAGGACAGCCAAAAAGGAGATAAATATGGCAGCCACCATATCACTCTCACTTTAGTTCCCCTTTAAGGCCCCGTTCACACTTGCGTTTTGGCAAGTAAACGGACCGGATCCTGATCGGATCCTGACCTGATCCTGATCAGAACCGTACGGTTCTGATCCAGATCCGGTCCGTTTGTATCAGGCATGCATCAGGCTGCCATCCGGATCCGTGGGCAAAAAATAGTTAAATATAAATAAAAAAATGTTGGGGTCAGCAGAAGGTGCACCTGGTGCACGTGTAGAATCAGGTTCCTCCGCTGTAGGCCTCACCTCCACCTCCGACATTCTGCCAAACAGCTCCAGCACGTCTGTCACTGCTGCTCCACTCCAGACATGCTTGGCCCATGTGTCCCCATCCGAAATGGCCGCTTGGATACGCATAGGAAGTGGGGTAGAACGTCAGGTTTTTGTAGGCAGTGTGTTCTGTGCCTTCCGTTACCCATTGGTTTCTGTGTTCCTGATGGTGCTGTCAGGCTCAGGTCAGGCTCTGGTCAGGATGCGTGGGCCGGAGATCCGGACACAAAAAATAGCGCATGTTGGAAAAGAGTCCGGAGTCCGGATCCGGTCCGGCTCCGTACTGTACGGAATGTACGTATGTGAACGTCTGCATAGCCTTTGCATTGCTATGCGGAACGTACGTTCCATTTGTATAGTATGCGGTCCGGATCAGATCCGGAAAATCCGGATAGCGAACACTAATGTGAACCGGGCCTAAGTGAAATTCCGGTAAAACTTAAATAAAGCTTTATGTAGACATAAGTAAGGCCTCTTTCACATGGACAGCCTCCCATCTTCTGGCCACTGAGTGCCTTTTAGATGCAGTGTGATGTGGCGGAACGGCAGTGTTTGTAACCCCTCGCGAGTCAATGCGTTGATATGTGTCGCAGTTACATGGCAGCAAAAAATGATATCATACTGTACTCTGTTTCCCCGGAAAAAAGATATGCCCTGAAAATGTTGAAGTTTTGAGTTTTACTCAAAATATAAGCCCTACCCCGAAAGTAAGCCCTAGCCGCAGTTATGTATCCCTGCCTCCGTTATTGGGCCAATCACTGCACTTGCTGCTACCCATCGAATGCAGTGATTAGTCCAATAACGGAGCCATGATAACGCCCATGAGACCATTGGCTCGAATAGAAACATCCATTGCCGTACTTCTCCCCCATAGGCTGAAGCTGCACTAGGGACACAGTGCGGCATGGAGATAGGGGACATCGGAGGACATGGGGACAGTGCAACAAGGAGGATGTAGCAGAAGGAGGACACAGGTACAGTGGAAAACAAGGGGGACTTATGGGGACAGCAGAAGACACGGGGGGTACACATGGGAGACAATGGAGGACAGGGGATAAAGGTGGGAAGCAGGAAATTTGGGCGCATGAGGCAGGTGGACAAAAAGGGCGCCGCCATTTACTCCCATAATAAATATCGTTTAATCGGCGCCCAACAGGAAAAAAGGGCGCCGGAGAAAAATAACGTTTTAAAAGCGGCGCCCGGAGACTTTTAATGTTTTATAACTGCTTCTCATGATTACACATTATTTAATGATTTATAAATTTTAAAACATTACTTTTAAACGAAAAACCGTACAATATTTTTTTTTTTTTACATTTTTAAACGAAAAACCGCACCATATTTTTTTAAAACGTTATTAATGCTTATCACAGGGGGGTCTTAGGTTTAGGCACCAACAGGGGGGTCTTAGGTTTAGGCACCAACAGGGGGTCTTAGGTTTAGGCACCACCAGGGGGGTCTTAGGTTTAGGCACCAACAGGGGGGTCTTAGGGTTAGGCACCACCAGGGGGGTCTTAGGTTTAGGCACCAACAGGGGGGTCTTAGGTTTAGGCACCAACAGGGGGGTCTAGGGGTTAGGGATAGGTACAGGGAGGGTTCTGTGTGAGAGTAGGGTTAGGTATAGCTTTAGTAAAATTCTTATTAATGTTTTATAAAACGTTATTATAAATTTCAATTTTTAAACAGGGAAGATTAACGTTTTTAAAATTGCCGATTTTATACACATTATTTAATGATTTATAACTTTATAAAACATTATTTTTAAACAAAATATAACACAAATTTTTTTTAAACGTTATTCATGATTATCTTTTAAAACCCTGCGCCCTTTTTTCCCGGCGCCCTTTTTTAACGTACGCATAAAGGTGAACACAGGGACAGAGGGGGACACTATGAGAACACAGGGACAGAGGGGGACACTATGAGAATACAGGGACAGAGGACAAGTGGATCCAGAAGAGGAAGAGGTGGCGCAGTGGGGAAGGCAGGAGTAATATGACATCCCCTGAAATCAAGCTCTAGCTCGTCTTTTGGAGCAAAAATTAATATAAGACACTGTCTTATTTTTGGGGAAACACGGTATATGAGCACGGCTGAGTAGCAGCAAGAGCCTGGCCGGTGTACGGTAGCAGCCGACCGGCGACGAATCCTACGCCCATGTGAAAGATGCCTAATGCTATGTTCGATGTGCACGAGTGCAATTTAGCGAACGTGTCTTTCACAACACGCTGTGCGCAATGAGTTGCACTATAAAGTGGATGCCAGCGGCAACAATAAAAGTTGATGAGAGACCACATACGTCATCTGTAAAAATGTTCCCAGACAGGTTACATCACAGCGAAAGGGAACGCATGCTGTACTGTGAAGGGGAACATCAAAGTTTGTGGACTTTCGTGTTACCATGGAGATCGCACACCATGTGTGGTGCATCAAGGCTGACAGCACAGCACATGATGAGAGCGCGCCCTAAGCTGATGACAGCATGCTGTTTCTGGCAGTTGGACTCTGTCAAGCTGTGCAGCATACTAGTCTTCACCTCACCACATGTTCTTATGTAGCAAAGAGACGCTGAACGAGGAACCAATAGAGCGCATTGAAAGTTTATGGGGGACATTTATCAAGTGTCTGAGACAAAATATTAGTAGGTTTTAAAATCCGTGCAGAACTGTCTTAGACATCCTAAGAAATCATTAAATAGTGCAGATTATTTCTTACACTGTTAGGAATGGGAGTAGTTAGGAAGGTCTCTCAGGCAGTGCAGTGTGTGAGGGAAATTACTGTTGCTGACCTCACCAATAGGGATGGCCCTGCCTAGGAGAACTCATAGAGAAACATGTGATCAGTTTGATCAGCTGATAGATTTTTAAGATTCTGATTTGTTGTGATGACTTCCTGGTTTAGCACATGATCATGACCAGCAAAAAGAGAGCCTTAAAAATATGTCAGCTGATCAGACTGATCACATGCTTTTCCATGAGTTTTCCTAAGCAGGGCCATCCCTAGCCACCAACACATCTGCTGTCAGCAGGCTCTGAGTGAGGGGGAGGAGCCCTTCACAAATCATGTGCAGCCTGCACTATCTGGAGAACTGCTATGAAGCACTTCTTAATCTGCAGCAGTTTAGGGATGGATTTGCACTTTTCTTAAAGGGAACCAGAGTCGAGGCACCCTAATGTATTTTACCATATATATCAGTAGGAACAGTAGATAAAACACCTACCCTGCTTTCTGTTTCATTCTGCACTGCACAGCTTGCTTCTAATCAGCCCTGATAAAATCCCCGACTGAGCATTCAGTCTGGCTTTGTTCAGGAATATTTATAGCTCAGTCTGTGTTCTCTAGTGTTTTTTCAAGTCCAAGCCTGCCCCCTTCTGGCTCTGCTCAGGAATCATTATAGCTGAGTCATAGCAAAGCCAGACTGAATGCTCAGTCTGGATTTTATCAGGTCTGATTAGAAGCAAGCTGTGCGTGCAGAATGAGACAGAAAGCATGGTAGGTGTTTTCTCTAATGTTCCCACTGATCTATATGGTAAAATACATGAGGGTGCTTCGTCTTTGGTTCACTTTAACTGTAGTGCAGCTCTAGAAATCCACGCTAAACTGCTGCTATTACGTAGGATTTAAGAAGTTTCTTACTATCATGCAGAACTGTTCATCTGCTGGTTAGAACAGTTTTAGAAGAAAAAACTGTCGGTAATGCTTTAATATATCTGGCCCTATGTGTATCTGGTAAGTTATAGTGGACCCAAACCCAGGACTTCCTCTCTGCTCTAAAAGATGCAGGTCTGTGCTACTGCGCAGGTGCAGAGAGGCCACACTTTGGGGGTCCCATTACTTGTTCGGCTTGGCTGCGGAGGATGGGGGGAGCCTCTTGAGGGTCCAGAGGCTTCCGCCTTACCGAGGTAAATATTAAAGTATGCGGGACCTGAACTCCGAACTTCATCTCTGCTCTAAAAGATAAGCAACAGCATAATAACCTTTAAAGAAAAAAACATTTCCATGTCACAGCTGGTACACATAAATCTGCAGTGTGTCTGCTTCCTGCTTTCATGGAAGCAGACTAGGTTACAATTCTGAATATATAAAGTCAGCGCAGGTCTATAGTAATACAGCTTTCGTCATTTTCTGGCATACAGGATCTTTGAACAAACAGGTAAAGAAGCAGGCTTACCAGATTCCAACAACCTACATTATAAGGTTGTAAACGAGTTTGATAGATGGTCCGCAGAACTTTTAAATGGTGTCGTTTCACCAGCGATGTTGCACACTACAGATTCCTCCGGAATATATTAGATATCCTGAGGTTGCAGAGACTCGCCAAAGGGGAGTCCAGTAAGATAGGGACATGAAAGAGATGTACGGCACATCTAAGTGTAAACCGTCTTTATTACATAACAAGTAAAACAATTTAAAAACAAGGATAAAAGAAAAATTGACATACGGGGCCCGTGCACTGGGAACCCCAAAAAAGTACCGCGCATAAAATGGTCAATAGAAGATCTCAAATAAAATGGTGCCGCCTGTCGCCTTCCCAGGGAACAGGGTTACATACATTTCTCTATGTTTTCCTTCTGTCCTGTGCAAGAGTACAGGTCCACTTTAAAGAGAAACCGTAACCAAGAATTGAACTTTATCCCAATCAGTAGCTGATACCCCCTTTCCCATGAGAAATCTATTCCTTTTCTCAAACGGATCATCAGGGGGCTCTGTATGGCTGATGTTGTGGTGAAACCCCTCCCACAGTGTGATGTCAGGACCAGGGTGCTGACAGTTTCCTGTCTGTGAACCTCATTGCATTATGAGAAATAGATGTTTACAGCTGTTTCCAACTGCCAAAAAAGCAAGCAGCATCTCCTTCCACTGACATCACCTGCCGGCAGTAAAAATATCACCATGTGATAAATGTCAGAATGTACATCAGGGAGAGGAAAGATTTTACAATGGGCAAACACTGACTAAATTATTTATACATAATAATTGTAAAAATGAAGCACTTTATTACATTATTTTCACTAGAGTTCCTCTTTAAAGTGAACCTTAAGCCAGAAAAAAAAATGAGTTTTACTCACCTGGGGCTTCTACCAGCCCCCTGCAGCAGTCCGGTGCCCTCGCAGCCACTCACTAATCCTCTGGTCCCCCGCTGCCAGCTAGTTTCGTTTTTGCCGACAGGCCCGTCAGGACTGGCCACGCGTATCTTTTGCCGCATTCCCGACTGTAATTAGCGCTGCTGCGGGCCGCAACGCGTACAAAAATACGCGTTGTCGCATATCTATGCGTTCGTAAAGCGGCAACGCGTATTTTTGTACGCGTTATGGCCCGCAATAGCGCTAATTACAGTCGGGAATGCGGAAAAAGCTACGCATGGCCAGTCCTGACGGGCCTGTCGGCAAAAACGCAACGCGTACAAAAATACGCGTTGTCGCATATCTATGCGTTCGTAAAGCGGCAACGCGTATTTTTGTACGCGTTATGGCCCGCAATAGCGCTAATTACAGTCGGGAATGCAGAAAAAGCTACGCATGGCCAGTCCTGACGGGCCTGTCGGCAAAAACGAAACTAACTGGCAACGGGGGAGCAGAGGATTAGTGAGTGGCTGCGAGGGCACAGGACTGCTGCAGGGGGCTGGTAGAAGTCCCAGGTGAGTAAAACTCATTTTTTTTTCTGGCTTAAGTGTCTCTTTAAGTAACAGCTTCACTATAGATCATGAGCTTTGAAGAAAGTCAGAAGTCGTTTACCCTAAAGATAAAGAGTATTTCTGCTCTCTTTGCCATACTTTGCTACACTGAACTGAACATGACCTGCTGTAATCATGCCGGTTTAGTATCATGATACTTATAAGATGAGAATCAAAGCTAGATAATAATATGAAACTGGGATTACTCATGAAACCGGTATAAGGCAGCTTGGTGTTATCTCAGCTTAATAAATAATCCGTAAAGTATTAAATGTAATGAGGCCTTTGCAATACTCTATTATCCGCTATGGGGCAAAATCTCATCCTCAGCCTTTCCATTAGACGCTTTATGATATGAAATAATTGAATAACACAGAACATATAATTCAAATGACTCAAGTAAAGGTCGACAATAATGATTAAATGAATGTTTAGATTGAACACTAATAACTGAATTCAGTTCACTTTGGTATAAATACGATTTGCCCTATTTTCTTAAAGCAGCAGGGACAGCCATACTATGCCAGGAAAAAAAAAACACTTATAAATGGAGATAAATACTTGTTCTACTTACATAACATGTGTATTGTACTGCCCATGTTTTGATTTCAGTGAATGTTGTATAGTACATAAAGAGAACACTTTTCCAGGCATTTTCCATCTTTACAGCCTCTGACTGAAGCCAATCCGGATGTCATCTCCTCCCTTACTCTTTTTTTTCTCCTGGAAACTGCACTGTCATAGCTAGCTTGTTTTGTAAACACATGTGAGCATAGTATAGATCAGATTACAGAAGCTTCTGCACAGGGGTGAGGTGTAATTCCCTTCTCAGCCTCATGTCACACTGAACTGCCCTCAGCCAATCAGTGAGGAGCAGGAATGTGAGAGGGGAGATAACAAGCTTCTTTCTCCTCGGCAATGTACCAGAATAGAGCCAGGCTAACTGAGATAAGATTAATTACCGTAGAAACATTGATGTTTAAATTAAAATGATTGCAGTGCAGGGTCAGGTTGTAGACTGCATAATAAACACAGAGCAGTGGGTAAATGGAATTAAATTTTGTGGCTGACAATCCAACTTTAAAGAGAACCCAAGGTGGTTCTTTGGAGGGCAGATGGGACACATAGGCATGTTCTCTGCTTCCCCACCGTCGCGTTATAGCCTCCGAGATTGGGGAAATTATTTGTCGCCATCTCGGAGGTAAACACAGGGGAAAGGCATTCCCTGTTCAAAACGCCCCCCAGGAGTGTTCCTACAAGGTCTCCAGAGCTGCCATTGGGCAGCTCTCTCTCCCTATCCGCGCCTCCTGCCACTCCCCCGCCTCTCTGCGCGCTGGTGAGAGAATGAATGTCTCTATCCGGCGTCATGACCCAGAGGTCACCGAAGTGCAAGTGGGCCAGTACGGCCCATAGGAGTGGCATCTTTTGATGCTACTTGATCAGCTCAGCCCCCCGAATCAAGTAGCTTACTTTTTTTTTTTTTCATTTTATGAGCCCACCTCGGGCTCTCTCTCACAGAGAATTGCTACAAAATCTTAAAGACCGACTTCAAGCGCAAATATTTCTTCAGTAGAAGAGTCATTCATATGCCGTATGAACCATGGAAAGGCATGTGATCAGTTTCATCATGTGACAGATTTGTGAGACTCTGATTTGCTGGACTCAATCATGTGTCTCTTCTGCTACCTGCGGAAACAGGAAGTGATCACGGCAAATCAGAGCGTTAGAAATCTGACCAAACTTATCACATGCTTCACTTTGACTGCTAATTCCCATTTAGATCCACTGCGCGCTTCCGTATCTGCAAAAACAATCTGATCGTCATCTGATGAGTCGTGATGACGGAACGCGTAGGGCGGAGCCAGTACGCCTTGCGCACAACGCGGAAGTCTTGGTGAGGTACTGGATGATGGAAGTCGATCGAGCGGGACGCCGTGCACGGATCTAACACCAACACGTACCGGATTCTACAGCCTTGACGCTGTGATACGCCAGTGTATCCATCCATCTGGAGCTTGTAAGTGAATGCAGGGCGCGAGAAGCGCAGTGTGGTTTTTCATGTAACAGATGTGTTGCTCTATGAAAGTTTTTACTCTGTTTTAGTGAGGAATAAAGGCCTATTTTATCTTATGGTGGATGTGGATTACTGATGTACCAAGAGGTCCACATATTGAGCGAGGATTTCACCTGTAATTTGGTGGCTGCAATCTGGTGAGCCGCTCTAGTACTAGAGGTGGTGGGGACCACGAGTGGACACTTATTTGTCACCAGCACGGTTGATGTGTGATGTGATGTATTACAGCTAAACAGGTTTACACTATATAAGATTGTTTTTGCAGATACCGAAGCGCGTAGTGGATCTAAATTTATTCAAGCACTTTAAGAGGACTTAACACCGCGCACTCCATTGTTTGGTCTGGACTTTATTGTTTGTATATATATATATGAATTTTAAAGTGAAAGGTTTTAGGTACTTTTTTTAAGTGGATTAGGTGGCGCAACATTTGTTTGATCAAATTGTCAGTGCTAATTCCCATTGACTGCTAATTCACACAAGCAAATCTAGTCAGCAGCCGAGCTTGTATTATATGTGTATGATTTCCTTTTATTAACCTATCCAGGAGTCCCTATACCAGTTATTTCCTGCACCACAGACTTTCCTGGTTCTAGGCTTCAGTTTTTTCATAAGAATGCAGTCAGTGCCCTGCACCTTGCAATCTGAACAGTATGATGATGCAAACCAATCTGACCCTCCCACAGGGCCTGGTAATAATGCCTTCACCATAGCTGTTTCAGGTCAGCAAATGAAAATGGTGACCTTAAAGAACTTTTTTTTTTTTTACTAAACTATCACACTGCACTCAGTGAGGAGACTTTGGGCAAGACTCCCTTATGCCTAGTACACACCATACAATTTTCTGTTAGATTTTTCTGTTAGATTTTCTGTAGAGACTGGTCATTACCTCTGGTGCATTGTCTTCAGGTTATCTCCTGCTGAGTAGAACAATGCCTAAAGGTGGCCATACACTTATAGATTTGCAGCAGATTCAACCATCAGATAGATTTCTGTCAGATGCCTGTCAAGTCGAATCTGACAAGAATCTATCTGGTGTGTGCCACACACTAGGAACAGATTTCCAATAGATTTCAGAATAAAATCTATTGGAAATCAATCTAAATGCATTATTGGACCATTAGATTCAATGCAAATCTATGGGCCATCGATCTGCTACCAGCAGAACATCGAACCTAGATTTTCCATCCTGTCAGATAGATCAAATCCATCCATTGGAATTTGATAGAATAGATTTCTGATCAATCGATCAATTCTACAGAATCGGTCGATCAATCAATGGCTGAAATCGACCAGTGTATGGGTTCCTTTATTGCTAGGCAGATACTGTAGATGGTTAGATAGATAATTTCCAACATGTTGAAAATTATCTATCTGGCAGGTAAATCTAATACTGGGAATACACGGTAAGATTTTGAGCCATTAACATGGGTCGATAGATAATTTCCATTGTCATTGACATGTCTGTTCTCCCGCCCAATGGTTCCGCCGCTCGATTCCGGATTGAAGTGAATGGAAAAAGATAAGAAAAATGAGCGGAAGGTAAGAGAATTGACTGCGGAATCGAGCGGCGAAACGAACGAGCAGGAGAATCGAGCCATAAAATCTAACAGAAAATTGTATGGTGTGTACCTAGCATAACACTGTAACCGCCTATAGAGTGCGCCCCTAGTGGCTGCAGCTCTGGTGCTTTGAGTCCGCCAGGAGCAAAGTACAATATAAATGTTCCTTGTCTTGTCTTGTGTCTTGATAGACTTGCTATACTTTCCATGATTCTCTGAATTGGATGTAATTGAGCTCCCGTGGAGCTCTCCCAAGGGGTTCACTTTTGTTTACTTGAACTTGCTCTGTGGAAGATCAAGGCTACCAAACAATGTTCAGCCACAGATCGATACACTCCTCTTAGCTTGAAACTTCTGATTGTTCAAACACAATCTCATGCATGCACTTATAGTCCAAACTTTTTATAAAGCCTTCTACACACGCCTGAGTAAAGGTGGCTGAGGCAGCCGATAAGGACCGCCTCAGCCGATAGTCAGGCACATGTACAGAGGCCCCCGACCAATAATGGCCGCTTGGCAAGCAATCCGCCCTGCAAATCAACTTCTTTGGAGACACCACTCCCCTGCCTGCA
The DNA here is from genome assembly GCF_040937935.1 of Hyperolius riggenbachi. Taxonomy (NCBI): domain Eukaryota; kingdom Metazoa; phylum Chordata; class Amphibia; order Anura; family Hyperoliidae; genus Hyperolius; species Hyperolius riggenbachi. The sequence goes on from NC_090647.1 coordinate 64,360,001, forward strand.
GCGTGGCATCACTCACGCACCACTCCATTGTCCCTCCACCCCTCGCATAGCAACAGAACATGTTGACAGCTACACAGCTAATTTTGCATTTGTACAGGCCGGCCCAGTGATGTCAACCAAGGGAATCGGTTCCCGATACCCAACGGACAACATCAGTTGCTAGGTTTGTACGCGCCAATAGAGGTCCAGGTGGCCTAGGATTTATTACAAAATTGTTGACTGCAGGTCAATGGGTTTGACCCCATTTGCAAAAACCTCTCGTTTTGCAAATACAGGTGCAAATGTCTGCCACCTAATACCATTTAAAAAAAATATTTTCTATACTTCTTGTCCCCATTTGGATGACACAGGCCCTCCAACCTTAGTCAGGCTAAGTTCACATGTACGCTAAAGGCTGGAATTTCCCTGCCATTCTCGAATGCTGGACAAGGGCTGGGAACAAACTGGGAATTTCTTGAGGGTCTTTTTTCAGGCACTGGGAAACAACCATGCAAAATTGATGTCCTGGTTGAACATATATCTTGTGGATTGCAGCACATGTCCCGGTTTTTCTGGGTGTGGACTGCAGTCCACGATCCTAGAGAGTTGTATTTTTCTGTCACAGGATTTATTATGTAGAACTGTGTTTTTGCACAGACATATTGTGTTTATGAATGAGGCACTAAGCACTTTTTTAGTTGGTGAGACCCACAATTATCCCGATTTTTACGAACTATTTTTTGCACTTTTTGACTTTTTGCACATTTTTTGCAGATTTTTGCACATTTTTTGCAGATTTTTGCACAACTTTTTACAAAATCCTTTTGTACATTTTTTGAGATATATTTTTCAACTGTTCATGCTTACTGCCTGATTGATATATACTAGGTATTGTGTGACTCATGTAACTGTATAGCAAATAGACAGGTGATCCACTTATTGTGGATATATGGGTTTTTTTTATGGTTTTTAACTATGTTATGTGATCTTGTTGTTTAATAAAAGTTTACATTTTGAATATATACATAATTTGATTTGATTATTTGGATATCAAGCCAGATTTATCTCTTTAGAGGGCTTCTTGTCTTTCTTATGGTCAATTTAATATAGCCCTGGGGCAGTAAAGCTGTGATCATTTCAATGCTTGCATGTGTGAGGTAAAGCTGGTTGAACATATGGCAATGTCAATACAGGTCCTTTTTTTAATTTCAGACACTGTTACCATGTTTGGACATAGCCTTAACCTGCACCTTAAAGAGACACTGAAGAAAAAAAAAATATGATATAGTGAATTGGTTGTGTACTATGAATAATTACTAGAAGATTAGCAGCAAAGAAAATATTCTCATACTTTTATTTTCAGGTATATAGTGTTTTTTCTAACATTGCATCATTCTATAATATGTGCAGATTACACAACACTCAGCATTCAAAATGAGTCTTTCAGAGCAGTCTGTGAAGTAATGACCTCTCCTCTAGCAGAGGAAAAGTAAATAGTCCAGGAACAGTTGAGATAATAAAAGTCAGATAACAGCCCTCTCCACAACTAAGGGCTGGTTCAGACGGACGTCTGCGTGGCGTCGCATCTGGGGGCGTTGCGGCGGCTGCGCGGTCAGGCTTTCAGTAGCCTTCGGTCGCGTCGTGATGCGGTTGCGTTTTTTCCTTCCCCTAGGGGAACATTAGCCGTCGCGGTTGGCCGCTACCTGGAAGCAACATGTCGCTTCCAGGGGCAGCCCGAACGCTCGCGAAAATCGGGACCCAAACGCCGCGTTCGGGTAAAAGCGCGCAAAAGCTCGGTGTAAACGCTCCCATTCAATTGAATGGGAGCGTTTACCGCGACGTTCCGAACACTTGCGGTAAACGCTCCGCAAGCGTCCGTCTGAACCAGCCCTAACTTAGTCGGAGAGCTTAATGGCTTGTTTGCATAGAGATAACAACTTGAGTTTCTCAACTCTTCCTGTACTGGAAACAATTACACTGATGTATCTGATCTTAATGTTTTATTTCTTAGCTATGCTACACATACAAATCATAATATCATCATTTTTTTTCCGCTTCAGTGTCTCTTTAAGGCTCATACACACGTCCAACATAATGCACAACCAACCCCACAACGATGATAGTTGAGCAGATTGTTTGGACGTGTGTACAAGTTTTTAACCTTTTAAGGACCGCGGGCTTAACCCCCCCTAAAGACCAGGCCATTTTTCACTAAAAGGGCCACTGCAGCTTTAAGGCCTCGCTGCAGGGCCGCACAACTCAGCACACAGAGCTCTCTGTTGGTGGGCAAGGAACGCCGCTTCGAGAATGTTTATTTATTTTTTTACAAATATTTTTGTTATTATTTTTTTTAAAAATGTACGCTTTTTTTTTAATTTTCCCTCTTTCCCTCCTTCCCCCCGCCAGCCAATCACTGTGGTCAGCTGTCATAGGCTTCAGCCTATAACAGCCGATCAATCCTGAGCCTGCCAGGGGGACAGCCGTGTCACACAGCTCTCCCCAGTATAGCGCTGCCTTAGATCGCAGCGCTGTACTAAGTAAATAGACAGCGGTTTCGCCGTCTAACAGTCTCCGAGCAGCGATCACTGCTGGGAGACTGAAGGCGGAGCCTCGTCATCCAAGCAGGGATGTGGGTGTATCAGTGCGCGTAATCTCCCTCAAACCACTGCTCCAAGACCTTCCGCCGATCTGCGTTAGGCGGTCCCGGGGCTGTCGCCGCAGCCACGCCCATCGGCGTGACGCGGTCAGCAAATGGTTAATGATCGAATAATAGCTACAGAGGAAAATCTCTCTTCTCCTTCTCCTCCAACTTTTTATTTAACATTTAAAACGGTATCGTCACCATAGAAATAAAATTTCAACAACAACTGGTCTAAGTGTATTAAGTGATAAAGATGCTAATCCTGCATTCAAAACTTGCAAAACTTTTTCTGCTGTTATGGTTTGTAGTCATCGCATACTTTAGGAGCACTGGCCCTAGTGCCAAACCGTGCCAAAGGGTTGAATGATTGAAATTCTTTTTATCTATAACATATGCCTCCTCTTCCATTTATTTCCCTGCCTAGCTGCTTATCAGAAACACCCTCTGATTACTTGTGTTTACAAGGAAGGCTGAGGTGACTCAGTGATTGGATGCGTAAATAAAAAATAGACAGTGCAGTTGTGAGTATACACCTCAGTGGGAGTTTCTGAAGACTCTGGGAGGAGTGCAGCTAATGAATACACAATGAGCAAGAGAAGGGAGGGGGGAAACAAGAGTCAGGGAGGATATGATGTCAGCATTAGCTTGGCAAGATGGCCACTGCCTAGAATAGGATTTTCTGCTTTTCCTTTATAAAATTCACAGGAATCATTACGTGGATAGCACAATACATCTGTTATGTAAGTAGAAGTAGTATTTATCTACTTATATATGTGTTTTTTATTTCTAGGTTAGCATGGGTGCCACTTGTTCTTTAACAAACCTCTCAAAAATGTCATTTTCTACAAAATCCTAATCTTGATCTTAATCGCATCTGTTTATCTCATGCATTAGCTCTACTTACAGTTAAGGTGAAAAATAACTAAGGCAAAATATTTCATGAGAAAAGTTTTGTGAATCAACCCCACAATCTTCTACAGACGATAAATGTTGGTAAAAAAGTCTTTCTTTCATAGAAGTATTGACCTCCCCTTATCCATTCTATAGTAGTAGGTCTATGGCTGCCGGGCTTGCCTTTTATAACGGAGTAACTCATGAGAGTACACCATTAGCATCATTTGCAGGTTCTCTTCAATGACCATAGCTTACATTTTATCCATGAATACGTTGATGAGTTTTCTTCTGTGACGTGTTTTCCACCGTTATAATTAATATGGGGCTCGAGACTTCTGGACTGTTCAGAAAAGATTGGATTTCAGGAGTTAAAGGAAAATTCCCTTTTGCTTTCACATTGAGTACAATAACAGAACGATGTGCGGCAGAAGTGGATCCAACAAGCAACTGGAATGTGCTAAGCAGCCCAGCCTGCCTCGCTTCCCCCGCACTAAACACGTTTTATGGATGAAATTGAAACAGCAGGTGCTTGAATCTTTATCTCCAAAAAAATCACATTGCATTGTTTTTGAAGTAGATGGAAGTGAAATATATTTTTCCATCGTGCTGAAGCTGCCAGCTTCTGGGACTCACAAAAACACCGCAATATCTGTTTATGCTCATGGATGTAGGTAGCAACAAAGGATGTAGGTAGCCACGCAGGATGTAGGTTTCCACACAGGAAGTAGGTAGCCACACAGGATGAAAGTAGCTAAACAGTATGTATATAGCCAAACCAAATTTGGGTAACCACACAGGAAATAGGTAGCCACATAGGATGCAAGTAGCTACAAATTATGTACGTAGCCGTACAAGATGTAGGTAGCCACACAGGAGGTAGGGTGCAACACAGGATGCAGGTAGCCACATAGGATGAAGGTAGCCACACAGTATGTAGGAAGCCACACAGTATGTATGTAGCCACACAGGGCCTAGGTAGCCACACAGCATGTAGGTAGGCACACAAAATGAAGGTAGCTACTCAGGATGTAGGTAACTACACAGGATGCAGGTAGCCACATAGGTTATAGGTAACCACACAGGATTTAGGTAATCATATGGGTTGTAGGTTGCCACACAGGATGTAATTAGCTACACAGGATGTAGGTAGCCACACAGGATGTAGGTTTAGCCACACAGGATGTAGGTTTAGCCACACAGGATGTAGGTTTAGCCACACAGGATGTAAATAGCCACACAGGATGTAGGTTTAGCCACACAGGATGTAAATAGCCACACAGGATGTAGGTTTAGCCACACAGGATGTAAATAGCCACACAGGATGTAGGTTTAGACACACAGGATGTAAATAGACACACAGGATGTAGATAGCCACACATGATGTAGGTTTAGCCACACAGGATGTAAATAGCCACACAGGATGTAGATAGCCACACAGGATGTAGATAGCCACACAGGATGTAATAGCCACACGGAATGTAGATAGCCACACAGGATGTAGATAGCCACACAGGATGTAGGTAGCAACACAGGATGTAGGTTTAGCCACACAGGATGTAGGTAGCTACGCAGAATATAGGTTTAGCCACACAGGATGTAAGTAGCCACACGGAATGTAGGCAGCCGCATAGGATGTAGGCAGCCACACAGGATTTAGGTTCAGCTACACAGGATGTAGGTTTAGCCACACAGGATGTAGGCAGCCACACAGGTATGGATCAAACCACCCAGTATGCACCCAATAGGAACAATTCCTCTATCTTGGAACAATTTCAATATGCGTGCATGGAGAAATCTAATGCTGGGAATACACGATGAGGTTTTTCAGTCGATTTATTGTCCAATCTGATTTCTGACCGACTTTCTTATCTTTTATCCATTTCCATTCACTTCTATGAGAAATTGATCAGAAAATCGATCAAAAATAAGATCAGGCATGTTGGAAATTATCTATTGAACCATCTATCTGCTGAAAAAACTTATGGTGTATTCCCAGCATAACCGTTCAGGAATATCTAGCATGTTTTCTGTTATGAGATCGTGCTTGGAAAAGGTAAGTATCTCATTTCAATTTCAATTGATGCGTAGGTATGCTTTAATGAGAGTTTTGATCTAGTCCTATATCACCCCTTAAGAAGAGACTTCAGTCCTTATTATTCCCTTTTTCTCCTTGATGATATTTTATGCCTAATCAATAAAATACCTTTTAAGCCACCAGTACGCAAGAAAATACTCAGAATCATTGTGACAGTACTTTTTTTACCTACTTTTTGGTACTTTTTAAACTACAGCATGATGAAAAGTTATTTTAAACAGAAGATAACAAATTACTTCCTGAGAGAAAACCTAGGAGAAAATGGGAATTGAATAAGGGCAATAATTGTAAAATCTTGTGAGATGTACAGTTATTCAAAAAGGTATTACCCATATCAACGTTTGACCCTATCAAGGTCTAGGTCCAGTGTGAGGGGAAGAAAAGTTAAATGGACAGTATGTTTTTGTGATGTAGGAGGAAAATTGGGTGCTCCTATGTCGGTGTAATATAAGATGCAAACTCCATGCAGATGTCCTGGGCAAGAGTTGAGCCTGGCACTGTAGTCAGGCCAGATTTCTGGAAAGGCCAAGAAGGCAGGGGTCTAGGGCGACTGCAGCCTTAGGTGGCGTCTAGGCATAAAAGAGGGGTCGCTACATATGAAAGAGGAGGCTGAAAATGGGAAACCACACATGAAAAAGGGAAACTGATGCTCAAGGTAGCTGTTCATGAAAGAAATGGGCTGCTGTACATGGATGTTACACAGGGAAGAGGGGGCTGCACATGGAATGAGAGGACCACAGAAAGGGGAGAAACCGCATACTTGGCCTATGAGGCACAAACAGTGTAAATCCGGCCTTGACTGTAGCACTGCAAGGTAAGACGCTGTCAAGACAAATGACATTTATACTGCGCTTTTCTCCTGAGGGACTCAAAGTGCTTGAGCTGCAGCCCATAGGGCACGCTCAGTAGGCAGCAGCAGTATTAGGGAGCCTTGCACAAGGACTCCTTACTTTAAGGGAACCTAACTGACCCTAAAAAAAACAAGAGTTTCACTTACCTGGGGCAGCCCTCCTGTGCCCGCACCGTCACATAACGATCCTCTGGTCCCTCACAGTGGTTCAGTTGCGGCGACTGGCCCAGTTGATGGCCACTGCACCTGCCTGGCTGTGCACGTCCTCAACCCTGCTCCCGTTGCGCAGTACGATAATTTCTTGTACTGTGCAGGACACTCCTGGTGACGGGAGGGTAATCGAGGATGCGCGTGGCCATCAATAGGCACAGTGACAGAAATCAGAACTGAGCCGCTGCAGGGGACCGCAGAATGGGTGAGTGACGGCGTGGGCACAGGAGGGCAGCAGGGGGCTGATAGAAGCCCCAGGTGAGTGAAACACTTTTTCTTAGGTTCAGTTAGGTTCCCTTTAATAGGTATGTGCTCACTGAACAGAGAGAGCCGAGATTCAAACCCAGGTTGCCTGTGTCAAAGGCAGAGCCCTCTACCAGTACACTATCCAGCCGTTGAATTGTGTATATCTCTTGCAGGACAATCTCAAGCAGACATTTCATGTAGAAAGCCTTTTTTTAAAGAGAATCTGTACTGTAAAATTCTTACAATAAAAAGCATACCATTCTATTCATCATGTTCTCCTGGGCCCCTCTGTGCTGTTTCTGCCACTCCCTGCTGCAATCCTGGCTTGTAATTGCCATTTTTATGCAGTGTTTACAAACAAAAGACATAGCAAGTGATAGGCTGAGAGGAGCTTAGTGTGTGAGTCATGCAGAGTGTGCAGGTGGCCTGGAGAGGGTGTGTATAGCTTCTATCCAATCACAAGCAGCACAGCACATTCCAGCTTGACTGCCGCAGCCGACAGACCCGACAGAGGAGAGAAGATTAGATCATATAAGGGCCTGTACACACTGCTGCGCTTGCGCTGCGTTTCTAAAAACGCATGCGTTTTTAAAATCGCAAGGTCTTTTGAAAAAGAATGAAAATCGTGATGACTTGTACACACTGGTGAAAAACGCAATCGCAGTGCCTGCTGCGCTTTTTAAGCGCAGCGCATTAAAAACGCATGCGCTTGCGTTTTTGCCTGCGTTTTTCAGAAGTCAGTATCCCAGAAGACTCTGCAATCTCCTGATTCCTGTTGAAATGTAAACTAGAAAAAAAAACAAAGGATTCTTTAGCCAATCAGCAATTACAAGAAAACGCAAACGCACAAAAAACGCAGGCAAAAGCGCATGCGTTTTTAAAACTACAGGCACTTTAAAAACATGCGCTTGCGATTTTGCTTGCGTTTTTCAGTGTGTACAGGCCCTAAGACAGAGCACATTACAACAGGTATAGGAACTTATAGGATAGAAGAAATATGGATGAAAATTTTGTTACAGAGTGTCTTTAAAATATTGCCCCTTTTTTCCAAGCATGAGCAAAACCCATTGCAGATCGTGCTGCGTTCTATAGCCATAGAAGATATGTCAGCATTGTGGCATTTCGTGTTTAATTACGCTCCTCATTAGCAGACTGAGCAGAATCCAGGAATGCGTTCCACGATCGCATATTTTCCCAATGAGCAGCACCGTGAAGTGAAGTCATCGAGTTCAGACTCTGTATCCTATAATTCCACATAAATGACTTTTCCAGTCACCAATTTACAGAGTTTCATTATTGCAGTGCAATAATCTGTCATGCTTCTGATTGTATGTGCTTATCCAGGGGCATTGCTGCACTTTCTTTGGTTGGTTCAGCTGGTCACAGTGAAGGGGCAATTTGTGCAAATTAGCCAACTTTTGGAAAGAGAATATCTACACTTTATGTGATTTTCATGGCTCTAATACCCTGTTTCCCTGAAATTAAGACATCCTCCAAAAGTAAGTCCTAGCAGGGATTTTAAGTATGCTCGAAATATAAGCCCTACCCCGAAAATAAGCCCTAGCGGCAGTAAGGGGGAAAAATATGGCAGCTTGTGTTATTACTAGAACTGATGGTCTCAAAGGCGGGACCATGGCTCCATCACTGGGCCAATCACTGCACTCGCTACTATACAGTGAGTGCAGTGATTGGCCCAATAACGGAGCTATGGTTCCACCTGCAAGACCATCAGCTCCAGTCGAAACACATGTTGACGTACTTCTTCCCAGTAGGCTGAAGCTCAGGGACATAGTGACATAGAACTGGGGGAAACAAGAGGATGCACGGCAACATTGAAGAACATGGAGGACAACTCGACATGGAGCTGGGGGTAAGAGGAGGATGTAGGGGGACGGCGGAAGACACAGCAGAGGACATAGGGGGGACACGGGAAGACAGGGGATAGTGGAGGACAGGGGTACAGAGGTGGGCACCATGGTAATTTAAGTGGCATGGACATAAGTGCTAAAAACCTAATAAATGAAAAACTGACAACCAGCTTGGATTTTAAATGGCCGTAGGCACTATTTATTGCGGTTTAAATTGATTGAAATTAATTGTTTATTAACTGGTGAATCAAACATCAACAAATAAAATAACAACTCAACCAAAAGTATCAATTGATACTTAATCAAGAAACATAGAGTCTTTAGACCAGTATAAATTGTTCATAAATAGTCCAAAGCAGCTAGCCCACCCACAATTGTGGGCGACTTTAACCGCCAATAAAGTCAATCCGCCTACGACAATACTTGAAGAAAAAGGGGGGTGGGGGGGGGTGCTTCCAGCTTGCTTGACTGGATACTGAGGAGAAAAGGGTAGAGCATCTCAGGTTAGAGGCGAACCCTTCTGTGATTGGCCAGCTGAAATTGGCTCCAACAGACAGCTGCCAATCATCTGAGGGAAATCTCTCACCTCCGCTCAGCAACCCAAATCTCCTCACAGACTCCTAAGGACCACCCAGCATCTGAAAGAGAGGAAAAGACAGCAGAATCAAAAGGAACAGATATCAGACATAAATGAACCTATTACAATGCATATACCTATTATATTTCAGTACCGCAGTACAAAGAGCACCATAATATAATGAAACTATTATGTAATAATAAACACCCTAAACTGTCCCACCACCAAATTACCAAGAGGCCTGCGTTCCATGCTCTCACTATGGCCTTACAGGAGGACACTAAAGGTAAAAGGGGACACAGGCACACAAGAGGTGGATCCAGCAGAGGAAGAGGTGGCACAGTAGGGAAGGCAGGAGGACAGCACAGAAACTTGTGTGTTCATAGAAATATAAGACATCCCCTGAAAATAAGTCCTAACACATCTTTTGGAGCAAATATTAATATAAGACACTGTCTTCTTTTCGGGGAAACACGGCTAGTGATACACGAGTAGAATTAATAGGGTGGACGTGTAGTAGACCACCTCTCTTTCTCAGCATGTCCCGGCTGACTAGGCTAATTCATATTGATCCTAAAGTATAACATACTAAAGTCCCTTTCACATTATGAGGTGTATGCAGTAAACTGTGTTAAGCAGAATGTGCGTTAAGTCTTACTGCATGATGAGCAGATCAGAATTGTATCCATCGTGCATAAGGCTGGGGTCACACACAATTCCACGTAATGCAAAATTGCATGTTAGTTTTAATAAAGAGAAAACTTTCAGGCATTTTCCAATTTTACTACCTTGACTGAAGCCAATCCTGATGTAATTTCCTCCCTTACTCTTTTTTTTATCCTAGAAACTGCACTGTCATATCTAGCTTGCTTTGTAAACACATGTGAGCACAGCATAGATCCTATTTGATCAGCTTCACACTGAACTGCCCTCGGCCAGTCAGTGAGGAGCAGGAATGTGGGAGGGGATATGACAAGCTTTTCTCTCCTTGGCAATGCACTAAATAAAGCCAGGCTGACTGAGATATGATTTATTACAGCAGAAACATTCATGATTATATTGGAGTGCTTGCAATGCAGGGTCCGGTTGCAGGCTGTATAATAAACACAGAGCAAATGAAATTTGATTTTGGGGCTGACATTCCTGCATTAAAGCGAAATTGTCAATAAAAGGGCACTATGGTGAAAAATTTAAAATATGTGCAAACATAGACAAATAAGAAGTGCATTTTTTCCAGAGTAAAATGAGCCATAAATTACTTTTCTCCTATGTTGCTGTCACTTACAGTAGGTAGTAGAAATCTGACAGAAGCGACAGGTTTTGGACTAGTCCATCTCTTCATAGGGGATTCTCAGCAAGGCTTATATTCTTTATAAAGATATTCCCTAAAAAGGATTTAAACAATGATGCTGGCCAGCTTCCCTGCTCCCTACACAGTGTTTTGGCAGTTGGACAGAGCAACTGCCATTCACTAAGTGCTTTTGAAAATAAATAAATCTCTGAGAATCCCCTATGAAGAGATGGACTAGTCCAAAAACTGCCGCTTCTGTCAGATTTCTACTACCTACTGTAAGCCACAACAACATAGCAGAAAAGTAATTTATGGCTCATTTTACTCTAAAAAAAAGGTACTTCTTATTTGTATATGTTTGCACATATTTAAAATTTTACATTTTTTCACCATAATGCCCCTTTAAGATGCATCCCTGCCCATTGGGACTGAGATAACTTCCCTGCAACTAACAATCCGATCTGCATATTTGCACCCATTCCCGCTTCAATAAAAACGGATCAATGTTTTCTGAACTCGGCTGCTAAATTATGTAAGGGAGAGGAAATCAAGCCATAGTTTGAAGCCTCCGACCGGTTTAATGGAAATAGCTGAGGGCTGTATGTAGAGGCAGCTGAAGTCAAAGCGAAGCACTTGACATGCAGGTTTCTCTGAAGGTATCCTCTGATTATGAATTTTTTATCGTGGGCTCAGTTGCTTTTGCCTATGGTTTGCATTAATATTCTGTTGGCTGGCAGCAATCGGTGAGGTGTGCGTTGTGCAGGAAGTGCCCTACGGAGACTGTTTAAAGGGGAACTAAACTTCACAGATCAAATCGTTCCCCGTGTAGCCAGTTCCTCACTACAGCGACCACATGCGACTCTCTATTCTGTCCCACATTTGAAGTGCAGATTCAGGCACCGGTTTTAATACGCATTCAACAGAACATTATTTTATATGAATTATGCATAAGAACATTGGATGTTTGTAAAAAAAAAAAAAAGCAATAGGACATACCTCCTGTATAAATGTACGTCTTTTCATTTCTTTCTCAGCAATCTCCTGTTGCCTGATCACTCCCTATAACCCCTTCCAGTCAGTCCCAAGCCACCATAGGCTGTCATTCAGTGGGGAGGCATGGCTTTAGCTGAGTAATTACTCCCCTTCCTGCATGCACAGGTGACCAAGGGGGGAGTGGTTTAGGCTGATTGGGTGTAAGCAGGCAGCTATGAGTCCGTGAAATTCCCTGATGAGTCACCAAAGTGATGAAACGCGTAGCTTAGAACGAAAGTGTGGGGAGGGGATATACGGTATTAGTTCCAAACAGTTTCTTTTAGAATTTAACATTCTTAAAGAGGCACTGTAGTGACATATAGTAAAATGCAGTAAATTGTTCAAGATACCCAGTTTTACAGTAATTTTCCTGGTTTCAGCATCAGAAACACTTCCTATAGTATAATATAATATATATCCTAATATATATATTGCTGTATATTGGTATGTAGCCCCACCCTTCCAGCGATGTCAAATCTTAGGCTGTTATCCAGAATTCTCCTTCCAGAGCATTCTGAGAGACCAGGCATTATTTTCACTGGCTTCTCAATTCTCATAAACATTCCACAGAGCTGCACCTGACAGGACTAAAGATGTTGCCACTTCTGCTAAATCAGAGAGAGGAAAGATTTTACAACGAGCAAACACTGACTAAATAACTTATAAATGGATATTATAAAAAAGTAAAAAAGGTATTTTTTACATTGTTTTTTTTTCCATTACAGTTCCTCTCTAAAATTATATACGGTATATATTTTTTTGCGAACAACACACCCAAAAGTACATTTGCAGAATTTAAGCAGTTCATCTGCAGACTAGACACACCCTGTTACCACCTCTATTCAGGTGCTCCATCGCATCTCCTGCCTAAGGAGAATTGTTTTCCTTTTTTTTTTTACTTTATACAAACATTTAGATTTCCTTCAGTGTTCAAGCTTATATACCAGGCTCTCTCAACTTACGGTTTTGTATTGCAGAACTATACGTCCCACCCTGCCCCTCCCCCCCACATATGGCGGAATTTCTAGTCCCTGAACAGCTTGAGAGCCACGGTTTGCGAAAGCCTGCCGTACGCTAATCATCGGTTACAAGATGTTGTTACATATTTCATCGGCTTGTATTTTTAGTTTTAGTGGTCCTTTAGGCATGCTAAGCTTGTTAGCCTGTAATTACTATTTCATGCTGAATTTCGATACCTTTTATGTTCCAGGAAGGAAAGAAGAAGTTCGACAAAGAGAGTGAGAAATATTATTCCATCTTAGAGAAACACTTGAATTTGTCATCAAAGAAGAAAGAGGCTCATTTACAAGAGGTACATTGTTCTTTAATTTTCCTTGGACTTGGCGCAGACTTCAAATGCCATCTTCCCCAGGTTTAATCATGTTCCTGTGCCTACTATGTAATTGTGCATTGGGAGCCAGAAAACTCTATTCCGGGCTGATGGGAGTACAAGACGAGTAAGGTAATATTTCTGGAGTGAATGGCTCTTGCAGGGAACTCATGTATTAATTACTGGACGGCCAGTGGTAAGCAGGTGGGGGGGGGGGGGGGGGAGGCTGGCAGGGGAGCTTCAGGTATAAATTAAAAGATGGTATTAGTGTGCAGCAAGGTTTAAATTAAAATGTGGTATTCCAAGTTTATATGGAGAAAGACATTTCTTTCCCATGGTTTTTATTAATTATCCAGTTGACCACTGAGGAGTTTTTCCCCTTATGGACCAAAGCAATTTTCACCTTTCGGTGCTCCTCCCATTCATTCGCCAATCACTTTATTATGACTTGTCACAACAAAATGATTTATATCTTCTTATATTTTTTTCGACACCAATAACTTTGGGTGGTACTTTTTGCTTAGAATTATTTTATTCAAAATGCATTTTAACAGGAATAATTAAAAAATAATAATAAAAAATAATTATTTCTCAGTCGTCAGTTATTATAGTTTTAAATTAAAAAGTGCTACCGTGTTTAAAACCCACACATTTTATTTTCCCATTTGTCCTGGTTATTACGTTTAAATTATGCCTCTAGTACAATGTATGGGGACAATATTTTATTTGGAAATAAAGGTGTATTTTTTTCTGTTTTGTCTCTGTCACTAATTACAAGCCCTTATTTGCAAAAAAAAAAAATAACAGTAATATACCCTCATGACATACATATTAAAAAAGTCCCTAATGTAACTATTTTTTTTTTATTTTTAACTGTCACTTTTTTTTTCTTATTTTTTATACAAGTGCTTTATTTTGGTAACTATGTGAGGGGAGTGGTAAGGGGTTAATTAATCTGATATTGTATCTAATTTGGTGTATGTATGTGTAATTTTATTATTTGGCCACTAGAATACTCCCTCCCCCCACCCAAATAATTGTTGTCTACTGTGAACAGTACACAGGAAATGTAGCGTGTGTGTCTTCCTTCACTTTGACTTTCTCACTGACTACTGGCATCTCATTGATGCTGGTGATCACTGATCACAGGCACTTTGATCAGTGAATGGGAACATGTTTTCTCATTCACCAATCAGTGCACTAACCGCCGGCGATGAGAATGCACGGGGAGTGTGCGCAGAGGGGATTGTGGCAATGTACGTATATATCTACACCCCTGGAGCTAATATGAAGTCTCCGGAGGCATAGATATACTGTACCCGGAATGATAAGTGGCTAAAGGACTACTATCGTAAAAAAAAAAGGAAAATTTAATAATTCCTTTTTTTTGTATAGTGCTTTTCTCCTGTCAGACTCAAAGCGCTTGTGAGGCAGCCACTAGAGCACACTCAGTAGGCAGCAGCAGTGTTAGGGAGTCTCGCCCAAAGAACTCCTTACTGAATAGGTGCTGGCTTACTGAACATTACTTACTGAGATTCGAACCCAGGTCAACTGTGTCAGAGGCGGAGCCCTTAACCATTACACTTTCCAGCCAGTGCTGGATACATACATACATACATATACATACAAAATGTACACTTCTCCCAGAGTGAATGCAATTTAAATGTGTACGAGAGGAATCGCTGCCAGGAGACTTGGGCGCAGGATACAGCCGGTATGGCTTATCCTGCTCCTGCATAAGTTCCCGGCGATGTTAAATACTATTCCCCTTCCAGGCCGCCATGGATGGTGGGGAATGAAATAATTCGGCTTCCAGCAATTGCTTGAGGCGGAATTACAGTGTTTTATAAGTAACTGCAGCTCCGTCTTCTGACGGCGCCAAAGTTACTCACTGTGCGCCACTATAGCCGTAATTCCTACTATGGCCTATGGTGGCGCCGGCTGCGCCCAAAATGGAATGAAAGTGTTCACTATAAATTACCTTTTTCCTGTGTTGCTGTCAGTACGTAGTAAAAGCTGACAGATCTGATAGAGTTTGGACAAGCCCATCTCCTCATGGGGGATTCTCAATATTACCTTTACTCTTTACAAAAGCACTCCCTGGATAGGATCTATACAAAGATGCCAGCCAGCTTCCATATACGATTGCATACTTTTATGGCAGTTAAACTGAGCAACCGCAGTTCAGTAAGTGCTTTTGAAAGTAAAGAAAATGCTGAGACTCCCCCATTAGAAAATGGACTAGTTCAACTTTTTTATTATCACTGGTGTGGTGCTTTTACGGTGCCCATTAGTGGTACAATTTTTTCATCAGATGCGATCTTTCAACGCACTTTTTATGATCGAAAGTAATCAGAAGGTAATTATTTGATTGTTTCCATAAATGGGTCCATTAGGACATTCTCTTTTCAGATATGATTGTAAAATCCAACTTTCGGGTCGATTACATTTTCTTTTCAATTTGACCAAAGAATCGTTTCACATTGATTTTCACCACACACTGCTCAGTTTTCTGTACAATTCAATCATAAAAAGTGTGTTGAAAGATCGCATCTGATGAAAAAATTGTACCGTTAATGGCCACCTTAAAGTGAATTTCCAGACTAAAAATCTACTCAGCAGCACTGAAAAGGCTTGGTGTTTCTTTAACAGTTTCACAGCATCAGAACTTTGTTTTTCTTACATAAGCCTTATTTTTAGCTGCACAAAAGCTTAAGCTCCGCCCCATCAAAGAAAACTGCCCGGGCTTTTTTTCCCTGATGCTGTGCAAAGCATGATGGGATTTCCTATGTTGTTATTCACATTGCCTAGCACCTGGGAGGGGTGATCAGCACACAGGACAGTTGGAAAAGCGTCTCATGCTCCCTGTCACCTCCTTTCAACCAAAAATATGGCTGCCATCATGAAATCAAACATTTGCCTGTTCTTTTAAAACAAGGTGGGTAAGAGATTATATTACCTATCTATTTTAATTAACATACCTAATGTAACTTAATGACAGTATGTTTGTTTAGGCTGAAGTTCCTCTTTAAGATTAGCACTAAGGCACAATGTGAAACCGAGCCTCTCACTCTATCATCTGCACCCACTCAAGCAAAGCCGTCCTTATGATCTGTATGCAGTATGACTCTAATGATAACTATGCGGGGAACATAACTATAGTTTCCCTGCTAATCTGTCATCTGTGAGGCGTTTCATGCGTACCTTCCCAGATCCGAACCGTAAATAAACAGCCCAGTCTGTATAGTCTGCGTTCTGGGAATATATCTTCCAGGCGCTGCCAATAACTGATAGGGTAAAGAAGAGTTGCAACGCGATGCGTCATAAATCAGCAGTATTATTATTTGTTGTCTGAGAAAATCTATCATTGTCATAACAAAGCTTCAGCGAGTGTGTCACCAGCGAGCGTGTAATAACCGCCACATCTTTAATTACATAACACGAGGCATGAACAGGCCTCTCAGCAGTTTGGCTTCTGTTCTTCATTTCCAAATATGGCCACTTGCCCAGCCAAGTGCAACTGTTACTTGTTAGAAGACAGGCGTGCCAGATCTGCAGTGTTGTGTGCAACATTCTCTCAGCCCCGTGCTCCTGCCATACTGATGTAAACACAGGGCATTTTACCGCCCGAGGCCCACTGCCGCAACCCCCACCCATCCGGTCTGCTCCCACTGTCCCGTTTGTTCCCTGGTCCTGTGCTCTCGTCTTTGCACCCACCAATCCTGTGTACTTCCCTGGCCCTGTGCTATGCTTCGTGGGTAGCACAGCACAGGATGGGGGAAGCACAGGTCCGGTGCTCCACTGCTCACCCCTGTGGAAGCAGAGCAGTCGCAGACTGGAATATAAAAGAGGGACACCAAGAGCCCAATATAGTGTAGTATGTATCAAGAAGTACAGACTAACCAGCAAGCTCATGGTGACCCAGAACTCATTGGAGTGTGTAAGGGGCTACAATGGTCCTAAAAGCCCCCTTACTAAAATACTAAGGAAAACAAGAGTTTGCTTTCTTAAAACAGAAAGAATTTACGATAATTCAGGTTGGAGTGATCTTGAGATGTCTCCCAGTGCATCACTGCTGAATATATGCAAATTAACCATTGTTACCCCTAGAAGCTAAACACACCTCCAGAACCGCTGGAATGCAATGATGTGTCAGCTTGTTAACTTGTACAGAGCCATAATAATCCAACATGCATACAGATCCATGACATGCACTGATGAGGATCAAACAATCCGAAACAGTCTGCATGCATGTTGGATTATTATGGCTCTGTACAAATTAACAAGCTGACACATCATTGCATTCCAGCGGTTCTGGAGGTGTGTTTAGCTTCTAAGGGCAACAATGGTTAATTTGCATATATTCATCAGTGATGCATTGTGGGAGAAATCTCAAGCTCACTCCAATCTGAATTATTGCAAATTCTTTCTGTTTTAAGAAAGCAAACTCTTGTTTTCCTATGTATCAAGAAGAGAAGCAGGTTGGCATTTGCAACTGATTGTTGTAAAATAGCTTTAATTAATCCGGCTAATGCAGCATAGCAATCATAGTACTTCACATAAATGAATCCGACCCGATCTTATGAAGCTGTGGGGAGAGGTAGGAGAGGTGGAATGCCTGACGATCGTTTCACTCTACTGAGTGTCCTCTGAGGTCCTGGGCCCTTTCTGTTGCTACTATTACTTTATACCGTAGTGTAGTATGTACTGGTAGAAGGTGAAATGGTAGAGTAAATACAATGTACTCACCTCATAGTTAAATGCTGTAAATGCGGGTGGGGACATTAAACCTGACCCCACTCAGGATTAAGAAGTCGCTCTCCGTAGATCAACAAAAAACACCCCTCCACCAAGGGTGGACTTGTACAACGTGGTAAGGATGCAGAGACGCCATAAGGATAAAACTAGCTAAAAAGTTTAAAATTGAGGAGGCAGTGGTGGACTTACCTCCTCCAAGCAGACACAAGATTATGATGATGTATTTTCAATAAAGCAATTTATTTACACACTCCAAAGAACAATGCAACGCGTTTCGCAGGAATGACCCCGCTTCTTCAGGCAATAGGTTGGAGTTTATACGATGGAGGGCTGGAACAAGCACCTCTGTCACAGACTGGGTTTTTGACTGCTGTGTTTTACATGTTTGGCAGTTTAGCTGCCTTAGTATGCCAACCCCTTTCTTCCTGGTGCCCTAGGCCATGTTCTTTGTGGCCTGGCCTCAAACCCGGCCATGTGTAGACACTGAGGATGCTGAGAGCTGCAAACCACTTTTTCTATGTACGGTACATTCAAACAAAGCTACTGTTCAAATGATCATTGTTTTTTATGTACTGTAGATAGTGCTGACATCTATTGCAGCACTTTGTGCCATCCATACTCGCGATCTGTTCCAGCTCACAATCTAATCCCTACCATGGTCTTTGTTCAATGTCCCTAAAGGTGGCCACACACCATACAATTTTTTAAATATCTTCTCAATTTAATAATTGCAATCCATTCTTCTGACCAGTGGCGTAGCTAAGGAGCTGTGGCCCTGATGCAAGTTTTACAATGGGGCCCCCAAGCACTCTCTATATAACAATTGATACGGCGCACCAAAACCTGCCGATGGCAACTACAGTGTCAGAGATGCAAGAAGGGGATGGGGAACAGCTTGTTAATGATTCAAAGTATCTATAGAAGTGATTATTATGAGCAGAGGACCAATAGAGAGCTAATACTGTAGTTGAGGGGGGGGGGGGCCCTCTGGCCCAAGGGCCCCGATGCGGTCGCAACTTCTGCAACCCCTATTGCTACGCCCCTGCTTCTGACTGCCTGAAGCATTTCAAAATTCTGACCATGTACCACACATATGTTCAATGTTTACCCAATTATTCAATTACATCAGACGATGTGTGGGCAGATCGATAAAAGAGACCGAGATCTCTCTGATTGAATCTGATCGGAGAGAGATCTGTTGTCTGCCCATACACCAGCAGACCGATTCCCGATCAATTTCACACTATGAAATCGATCTGGAATTGGCCGTGTGTTGCCGCTAGGGATGGTCGGAAATGTCGATTTACAATTCCGACGAAATTCCTATTTCGGCCAATGCTGATTCCACGGATTTCTGATCGGTTTCCAATTTCCGAGTAGTGGTTTTTTTAGTCATTTTTCCCTTGTCTGATTGGCCAAATACCTCCGAGTTGTTTCTGCATTCTCTGATTTGTCCAATGCTTCCCAGTTCTGTGACTGTTCTAAAATGACTAAATTGCAGTAATGCAGCACTTCCGCAGAAATCCGATTTCAGAGTTCCGATTTCAGATTTCCGTTCGTAAATTCAGAAATTTTAATTCCGTGAAATCCGAATGAGCATCCCTAGATGCTGCATCCGCCAACTGGCCAGCCTGACACCCCCCCCCCCCCCTCCCGGTGTACTATACTTTATCTGTCCAAGTCTGCCACTGGCTCCGCCCCAATCTGCATACATGCGCCCCATGTGGTTGCCAGCATATATGTGGGAGCGTGTGTGACGTCACACTAGTGCCTGCGTTACTACGGCAACTATGGGGCGCATGTTTGCGGATTGCAGTGGAGCCTGGATCCAGCTGCGGATGCGGATAGGTATGTATAGTGCATCGGGCACTGGGGGGGGGGGGGGGTGGTCATCGTGTTCACCACTTATCCTGATATCACTCGTCGTTTCTGCCACGCACCTGATCAACCACGACGGCCCGACATCTTGTAGCAAGTCCAATAAAAATGCTCCGCCATGGTTGCATCGTTGATCAGGCATGCTCTTGGCAGTACCGATTTTCGTCTTATTCGATAATTATTAGTTCACATAAATACTTTGTAGTTCACACGTTCTTGCATTGGTTTACTCCAACTGCTTAAAGAGACACTGAAGCGAAAAAAAAATGATGATATTATGATTTGTATGTGTAGCACAGCTAAGAAATAAAACATTAAGATCAGATACATCAGTGTAATTGTTTCCAGTACAGGAAGAGTTGAGAAACTCCAGTTGTTATCTCTATGCAAACAAGCCATTAAAGAGAACCCGAGGTGTGTTTAAAGAATGTTATCTGCATACAGAGGCTGGATCTGCCTATACAGCCCGGCCTCTGTTGCTATCCCAAACCCCCCTAAGGTCCCCCTGCACTCTGCAATCCCTCATAAATCACAGCCATGCTGTGAGGCTGTGTTTACATCTTTAGTGTCAGTCTCAGCTGCTCCCCCGCCTCCTGCATAGCTCCGGTCCCTGCCCCCGTCCCTTCCCTCCAATCAGCAGGGAGGAAAGGGATGCAGGCGGGGACTGGAGTTCTGCAGGAGGCGGGGAGAGCAGCAGACTGACACTATAGAGATAAACACAGCCAGCTCTGACAAGCTGTTTGTCAGCAGCGTGGCTGTGATTTATGAGGGATTGCAGAGTGCAGGGGGACCTTAGGGGGGTTTGGGATAGCAACAGAGGCTGGGCTGTATAGGCAGATCCAGCCTCTGTATGCAGATAATATTCTTCAAACCCACCTCGGGTTCTCTTTAAGCTCTCCGACTAAGTTAGTCGTGGAGAGGGCTGTTATCTGACTTTTATTATCTCAACTGTTCCTGGACTATTTACTTTTCCTCTGCTAGAGGAGAGGTCATTACTTCACAGACTGCTCTGAAAGACTCATTTTGAATGCTGAGTGTTGTGTAATCTGCACATATTATAGAATGATGCAATGTTAGAAAAAACACTATATACCTGAAAATAAAAGTATGAGAATATTTTCTTTGCTTCTAATCTTCTAGTAATTATTCATAGTACACAACCAATTTACCATATCATATTTTTTTTTTTCACTTCAGTGTCTCTTTAAAGGACAACTGAACTGAGAGATATATGGAGGCTGCCATATTTAATTCCCTTTAAAGAATACCAGTTTCCTGGCTATTCCGCTAATCCGCTGCCTCTAATACTTTTAGCCATAGCTCCTGAACAAGCATGCAGCAGATCAGGTGTTTCTGACATTATTGTCAGATCTGACAAGATTAGCTGCATGCTTGTTTCTGGTGTGATTCAGAAACTACTGCAGCCAAATAGATTATCAGGGTTGTCAGGCAACTGGTATTGCTTAAAAGGAAATAAATATGGCAGCCTCCATATCTCTTTTGCTACAAATGTCCTTTAAACTTCCTCTCACATTTCAGAAACACATTGGTGGAGCAGTCGGCCTTCTTCCAGATTGGCTATAGACTGTGGTAAAAACATGACATCATGATCTCCACTGATGGGCAGGGACTGATGGCAAGCATTCCATGCAGTTTGTAAAGCACAACTTATTATGTTGGCGCTGTACACAAAATAAATAAATCTGCACATTTACACACACCAGTCAGATTGCCGGGCTCGATTTGTTCTTTGGTGCTTTTCATTCTCTTCGAGCCAAATCTACGAGAGCCCAAATCAGACCCTGATGGATTTTAGTGTGCCTGATATTTCAGATGGGGCTTGTGAGGTGCAGCTATCACTGTGGGGTGCTGTAAAGGGCAACTGAAGTGAGAAGAATATGGAGACTGTCATGTTTATATCGTTTTTAAACAATACCAGTTGCCTGGCAGCCCTGCTGATCTATTTGGCAGCAGCAATAGTGTCTGAATCACACCAGAAACAAGCATGCAGCTAATCTTGTCAGATCTGACAATAATGTCAGAAACACCTGTTCTGCTGCATGCTTGTTCAGGGGCTATAGCTAAAAGTATTAGAGGCAGAGGATCAGCAGGATAGCCAGGCAACTGAAGTGAGAGAGATGTGGAGGCTGCCATATTTCTTTAGTTTTAAGCAATACCAGTTGCCTGGCTGTGCTGCTGATCCTCTGCCTCTAATACTTTCAGCCATAGCCCCTGAACAAGCATGCAGCAGATCAGGTGTTTCTGACATTATTGTCAGATCTGAGAACATTAGCTGCATCCTTGTTTCTGGTTTGATTCAGATACTATTGTAGCCAAATAGATTAGCAGAACAGCCAGGCAACTGGTATTGTTTAAAAGGAGATAAATATGGCAGCCACCATATCACTCTCACGTCAGTTCCCCTTTAAAAGGAAATAAATAAGGCAGCATCCATATCCCTCTCATTACAGTTGTCCTTAAAAGCGGACCTGGACTCAAAACTTCCTCTCTACTCTAAAAGATAAGCAACAGCATAATAACCTTTACAGAAAAGCATTTCTTTGTTACAGCTTACAGAACTCCTGCAATAAATCAACAGTCTGTCTACTTCCTGCTTTCAGACAAAGGGCTAACATCCTGTGTTTACATGTTATAGCTGTGTCTGCCGAGGACTTCTGAATTTCTGTGCTCACAAAGCTGAGAGATCAATTTACACTTGTGATTACTTACACATGAGGAGGAATTAGGCAGACTCTCTCAGGGCTCAATCACACCTGAGCGATTAACGTGTGATTCCCGCTAGTCGCTAAAGCGCTAGTGCTATATTACCCTACTAGCCGACCCGCGGCGTAGCATACGCCGCATAAGAGGGTAGAGGGCAGGAAGGGGGTAATGGGCACAGCGGCGGGGAGGGGGGTTGGGCCCCCCTCAACTGGGTCCCCCATGTGTGCTCTACCTCCAGCTTAAAGTGAAGGTCCAGGGAAACCTTGAAAAAAATAAAAATCCCTATCCACTTACCTGGGGCTTCCTCCAGCCCGTGGCAGGCAGGAGGTGCCCTCGCCGCCGCTCCAGAGGCTTCCGGTCGTCTTCGGTGGCCGACCCGACCTGGCCAGGCCGGCTGCCAGGTCGGGCTCTTCTGCGCTCCATGGCCGGGCTCTTCTGCGTCCCACGCGGGCGCGCTGATGTCATCGGACGTCCTCCGGGCTGTACTGCGCAGGCGCAGAACTACTGCGCCTGCGCAGTACAGCCCGGAGGACGTCCGATGACGTCAGCGCGCCAGCGTGGGACGCAGAAGAGCCCGGCCATGGAGCGCAGAAGAGCCCGACCTGGCAGCCGGCCTGGCCAGGTCGGGTCGGCCACCGAAGACGACCAGAAGCCTCTGGAGCGGCGGCGAGGGCACCTCCTGCCTGCCACGGGCTGGAGGAAGCCCCAGGTAAGTGGATAGGGATTTTTATTTTTTTCAAGAGTTCCCTGAACCTTCCCTTTAAGCTCAGCAGGACCCCCCCCCCCCTCAACTGGGTCCCCCATGTGTGCTCTACCTCCAGCTTAAGCTCAGCAGGACCCCCCCCCCCCCCCTAACCTGGGTCCCCCATGTGCACTCCCCCTCCAGCATAAGCTCAGCAGGAACCCCCCTCACCTGGGTCCCTCATGTGCGCTTCCCCTCCAGCTTAAGCTCAGCAGGACCCCCCCCTCACCTGGGTCCCCCATGTGCACTCCCCCTCTAGCTTAAGCTCAGCAGGAACCCCCCCCCCCCCCCTCACCTGGGTCTCCCATGTGCGCTCCCCCTCCTGCTTAAGTACAGTAGCAGCCGCCACTATTAGTAAGAGGCAGCAGGCGGGGATGACTCACCTCTTCCGTGTTCCATCGTGCGTTCCACTGTCGTCACTTCCTGCAATGCCACACACGGTATTGGTGTAATTTGCCTTTTTAAAACAGAAGGAAATCTGCAATAATTCAGCTATAAGGGCTGGTGCACACCGAGCGGCTTTTTGGGCGTTTTCAGATCCGCTTGCGGCTGCGGATCTGCTTGGTCAATGTATTTCAATGGGGTGGTGCACACCAGAGCGGCAGGCGTTTTGCAGAAACGAAAAATGCCTGGGTGAGGCATTTTTTGGATTTCGGATGCGTTTCTGCCTCAATGTTAAGTATAGGAAAAACGCAAACCGCTCTGAAAAACGGCACTTCAGAGCGGTTTTGCAGGCGTTTTTGTTACAGAAGCTGTTCAGTAACAGCTTTACTGTAACAATATATGAAATCTACTATACTGAAAACCGCAGCAGCAATCCGCAAAACGCTAGCAAAACGCCTCATAAAAATAAAAAAAAGCGTTTAAAAATCTGCTAGCATTTTGCGGATCTGCTAGCGGGTTTTGGTGTGCACCAGCCCTCAGGGCTGGTGCACACCGAGCGGCTTTTTGGGCGTTTTCAGATCCGCTTGCGGCTGCGGATCTGCTTGGTCAATGTATCTCAATGGGGTGGTGCACACCAGAGCGGCAGGCGTTTTGCAGAAACGAAAAATGCCTGGGTGAGGCATTTTTTTGGATTTCGGATGCGTTTCTGCCTCAATGTTAAGTATAGGAAAAACGCAAACCGCTCTGAAAAACGGCACTTCAGAGCGGTTTTGCAGGCGTTTTTGTTACAGAAGCTGTTCAGTAACAGCTTTACTGTAACAATATATGAAATCTACTATACTGAAAACCGCAGCAGCAATCCGCAAAACGCTAGCAAAACGCCTCATAAAAATAAAAAAAAGCGTTTAAAAATCTGCTAGCATTTTGCGGATCTGCTAGCGGGTTTTGGTGTGCACCAGCCCTCAGTGAACATTTGTGGTTACACACAATGCACTGCTACTAAATATGCAAATTATTCCTTTTCACCTTTGGTAAGTCAAGCAAGCCTATAGCTTTAAGTTTTACACAATCATATCAAACCCACATGTGACAGCCTATTTCTGTGGACATGTGGTCCTCATCAGTACATAGCAGGGATTGATATGGCTGTATGAGATAGGGCTTGGGCCAGTACAACAGAGTAACCAAGCAGCTCAGGGTGACCCAAACTACTAAGACTGTATAGGAGGATAAAAGAGACCAAAAAGCCCTCCTACTAAAAAAAGCAAAGCTTGGTGTAATTTTCCTTCTTAAAACAGAAGCAAATCTGCAATAATTCAGCTATGAGGCCTAGTGCACACCAGAGCGTTTCGGCTGCGGTTTGCGATCCGCTTGCGGGTGCGGATCCGCTTGGGTAATGTATCTCAATGGGGTGGGTCACACCGGAGCGGGAGGCGTTTTGCAGAAACGCTACTCCCGGGCTGCTGCAGATTTTGGATTGTGGATGCGTTTCTGCCTCAATGTTAAGTATAGAAAAAACGCAAACCGCTCTGAAAAACGGCACTTCAGAGCGGTTTGCCAGGCGTTTTTTGTTACAGTAGCTGTTCAGTAACAGCTTTACTGTAACAATATCTGAAATCTAGTACATCAAAAACGCTACACAAAACCGCAAAATGCTAGCTGAAACGCTACAGAAAAATAAGAAAAAGCGTTTCAAAATCTGCTAGCATATTGCGGATCTGCTAGCGGGTTTTGGTGTGCACCAGGCCTAAGTGAACATTTGTGGTTACCCACAATGCACTGCTACTGAATATGCAAATTATATCTCTTTGCCCTTGGTTTGATATGACACTACTTCTTCTTCTTGCTTGGACCAGCCCCTTCTTCTTGCTTGGACCGGCCCTGGGGGCAGGGCGCTACTTCTTCTTCTTGCTTGAAGGTTGAGGCACTTAGCCTATTATATATATAGATGGCAGTGTTCCCACTGACATGATTGGTGCTGATCGTGGGCGTTTTGCGATTAGCCTCAATCGCAAAAAGTGTTCCCTGCACCATTTTGCAGCGATTCTGGAGAGCGCTGACCACGATCACTCTGAGTCGCGGAGCTGTCCAGGGATTTTGCCACGCTAATCACGGTAAAATCACTCACGCAAAACGCTAGCGATAAGTGTTTTGCTCTTTTTAGATGTGAACGGTGCCTAAAAACACACAGGGCGCATTTCTCTCTGCTTTCCTTGTGCCCTGTGCAAGTGTTCAGGTCCATTCTAATGCGATCATTCCCAGGATGACGCTGCCGGTCTCACTTATCAACATATGGAAACTATTTTAAGGACATGTTCTCACAGCTTAAGGAAAGCTTCACATATGTTAAGCTGTTTTGTACAAAAATAAATATTACCTAGAAATGTGACATTTTGCCTTCCTCATCTGCTAACATTGCTGCTTTTGAATTTAGAGCAGGAGTGTTTTTTTCTTTTCCATAAATATGCTACATGCCTTTCATAGCTAAGCGGCCAAAAGAGTTGTGTAGAGATAAACTTTTCCTGCCTGCTGGTGACCCATTTAAAGAGAAACTCCGACCAAGAATTGAACTTTATCCCAATCAGTAGCTGATACCCCCTTTTACATGAGAAATCTATTTCTTTTCACAAACTGACCATCAGGGGGCGCTGTATGACTGATATTGTGGTGAAACCCCTCCCACGAGAAACTCTGAGTACATACTCCTGACAGTTTCCTGTCTGTGAACCTTGCTGCATTGTGGGAAATAGCTGTTTACAGCTGTTTCCAACTGCCAAAAAACCATGCAGCAGCTACATCACCTGCCAACAGTAAAAATGTCACCATGTAATAAATGTCAGAATGTAAATCAGGGATTTAAAGGTTTTTACAATGGGCAAACACTGATTAAATTATTTATACATAAGTATTGTAAAAATGAAGCACTTTTTTTATTACATTATTTTCACTGGAGTTCCTCTTTAAGGGGCGCTGAGTAGACGCCGTGGGTTTGCATGTAAGAATACCTACGTCTATTTGGTAAAGAGGAGACACTCACTGGCCCCTTAGGTAAGCGCTCCTGCTCCCGGGCTGGCTGCTATAAATTACATAGCAATTAGTGACTCTGACATTAAGTGGCGCTGTGACCCAGAACGAGAAGACTGCGGGACCTCACTGCACATGCGCAGGCTTCCTGGCTTCTTCCTCCCCTCCGCTTGCGAACCGCAATATGACGAGTGGCAGAGGGAAGGGGAAAAAGCCAGGAAGCCTGCGCAGGTGCAGTGAGGTCCCGCAGTCTTCCTGTTCCGGGTCATAGCACGACTTTATGTCAGAGTCGCTGATTACAATGTAGTTGATAGCAGCCATCCCGGGAGTAGGAGCGCTTACCTAAGGGGCTGGTGAGTGTCTCCTCTTTACCAAATAGCTGTGGGTATGCTTATATGCATACCCACGGCCTCTGCTCAGGGTCCATTTAACTTGAACTGCCCTGGACTTTCATTGCTCCACCAGCAGATGAGTCTAAGGATTTTACGCCATCCTGAACCTCCACCATCCACCAGCAGGTGGCTTGTTACTGCTGTTGAAAAGACTTGCAGTTCTCTGTTTGGCCTGCGGATGGCTTTAACAGAACTCTCAACACCGACTGCATGATTGTCCATAATAAGCCAAAATTACTTTCCTACTTGTCATATTGTACTTTAAGTTAGAATAAAATTTTAAAGATGATCACACCCTAGACCAGGGTTCCCCAAACGTTTTGGGTCGAGGGCCAACATACATCAGACTGCTGGAGGGCCGGAGTATACATAAGATTATGTAGAAGTCTTTGTGCGCCAGACAGTAAAGCATACCCAGGTGACAACCTGCAGTCCAATTGGACAGCAGTGTCACCTGATGTGAAATTTGATTGGAAACCAGCGAATTACTGCTTTCTGTCTTCCATGTGGATAGGTGGTGCCAGCACTGATATTCTATATGTGGACCACCAATGTTTAAAGATGCAGCTGACCACATCTATAAGTAATACATTTTCTGTGTGGGAGGCCGGTAAAAAATCCTCAGGGGCCACATTCGGCCCACGGGCCGTAGTTTGAGGACCACTGCCCTAGACAGCAGAAGACATGCATGACTAAGATGTCCTTTTTTTTTTACTAATAGCAATAAAAACAGTCAGTTTTTAGATGTAGTGCGAACCTAGCCTAAATGATATGTTAACACGTGTATCGCGCTCTTCATTACAAAATCTCTGCCAGGTTAGGGGGTACCTAAAAAGCTCCACTGACCCTTGGCACTCGCCATGATGCTTTTAGAGAAGGGGAGACTTCCATCTGCTTTCTTTATTGGCAGGGGTGGAACTACAGGGGAGAAGGCCCTGCTACTGCAGGGGGGCCCAGAAGTGTGTGTGTGTGGGGGGCCCCCAACTACTAACCTTCTCTTCCTCTGATACAGGGGACTATACTTCACATCCGGGGCTTGATTCACAAAACGGTGCTGTTAGCATGCTGTGAAAAGTTCTTTGCGCCCAAGTTCACGTGATAACGGTTTTCGCGTGGAAAAATTCGCATCCGCACGTCAACACAAATTTTTCACGTGTTAACGGTCACCTTAGCATGATAATTTGAGTGAACTTGACCGTTAACGTGTGAAAAATTTGTGGTAACCTGCGAATGTGAATTTTTGCGCACCAAAATCGTTTTTCGTGAGAAAACCATTTTCACCCTAAAACGCTCGAAAAGCCATGCTAACGGGTAGCACCGTATTGTGGATCAAGCCCTAGGTGTTTTTGTGGCTACACATGTTATGGGTGTGAAGATCCTGATGGCCACACTTGTTTTATGACCCTTGTAAGATGGGCCCCATGATTTGTAGTTACCAGGGCTTTGGAGTTGAGGAGTCGGAGTAATTCTTGGGTAACTGGAGTTAGTGGTTTCATAGAGGCGTTGGTGATTTTCGTACCCACTCCTTAGCCCTGCAAGGGTTGTGGTTGAGGAGTTGGAGCAATTCTGGGTACCTGGAGTTGTTGGTTGGTTTCATAAACTGAGGAGTCAGAGTTGAAGTAGGACGATTTTTGTACCCACTCCATAGCCCTGCAAGGGTTGTGGTCGAGGAGCCGGAGTAATTTTGGGAACCTTGAGTCGGGGGTATCATAACTGATGAGTCAGAGTTGGAGTTGGATGATATTTGTACCGACTCCACAGCCCTGGTAGTTGCAACCCTGCTTATTTTTTTTTAGTTATGTTCCAGTGAAAGGTTCTCCATCAGTTCCTTTAGTTATCGTGAGTTTTGCAGAGAATCATCTGAATGCAAGTGAATCCGATTGATCAAACACGTACAGTACCTCTGCCTGATCTAGTAGCTTAGCAATACACCTCTTGCTTTGTACGCCTCCTGGTCACTTGCCCTTTTGTGTAATGGCAGCAGGGAAGCTTAGAGAAATAAATGACCAGAAGCAAGTAGTGTGGGAAACCTGGTTGATCACGTACGGAAGAGACAGAGGTGGCAAAATATGCATTTGTTACACATTGATTGGATTTCCTTTCCTCGCAGGCTGACTCCTTAATTGACAAAGAACACCAGAACTTCTACAACGCCTCTCTGGAGTACATCTTTAAGGTGCAGGAAGTGCAGGAGAAGAAGAAGTTTGAATTTGTTGAGCCTGTAAGTATGATTGTTTTAACCCATTTTGTTTTCAAAGGACAAGCGAGGTGAGGAAATAAAACTATCTTTACATACCCTGGGCTTCTTCCAGCCCTTACAAGTTACATGTGTCCCTCGTCGCATCTCCAGTCTTACGCTGACTGAAGATCACCAACTTCTGATGGGTCAGCGTTTTCTGTGCAGGCGCAGTACGCTCCTAGTGACGTGGATGCGCAACGTGGGCCCTATAGGGGCTGGAAGAAGCCCCAGGTAAGTAAAGATATTTTTATTTCCTCACCTCACTTGTCATTTAAGGGAAAGTAATTTCATAATTGGTATACATTGTTTTGTTATTGGTTTTTAGCCGTTTTGCATACTGGCAGGATACCACTTTCTATTGTTTACAGTTAAAACTCCTGATTTCCTCAGTATTTACTAAAGTGCTGATAAGACCTACACTGGGTGGTTAAGACTACTGAGACACAATGAATAATGAGAGAAAGAAGTGGAAGACTGTGAATCTAAGTAGAACAGCTTAGAACCACATGTTTGAAACGGGTAACAGAACACACTGCTGCCAGTTTACGGTCACGTTAGTTAAAGTGTACCTGAGGTGAACCTAAAGAATAAAACGAGTTACCTAAGAAGAGGGAGGCCTCTGGATTCCCAGGTCCTCTTGGTTTCCTTCATTTCCCTGCACTGACCCCCAGAACCTATCTGACAAGAGATTGTCAGATGTGTTATCTTGGTTATGCCCCTCTTCATGCACGAGCGAGTTTGGTCGTGCCTGCGCACTGAGCCTGAGGCGCTCGTCCACGAGCTGCTCCTTGCTACTGGACAGACTTGGCCATACTCGTGTGGGTGCCGCATAGCCACTCTCATGCATGAAGAGCGCAAACACAAACTTTTAGTGTGGTGATGGTTGGGGGATGGAGGGGGGAGGGGGTCATGGGTAGAATTTTTAGCTAAGTATCTCATTTTTTATGCCATCCTCTCTCGTTTGCCATACCCACTATGATGTAGCGTTTCTCTCATGGTCTCACAATGTGGTCTTTCGTTCTCTCTTTCTTACCTACTATAGCCATTATACTGAGTTGTCTCTCTCACCAACCATACCCACTATGGTGTAGTGGCTTCCACACGGTCTAACATACCATAGTGGCTATGATGCATCTCCCTCACAGCCTCACCTACCATACTCACTATGATGTGGTGTCTGTCCTCAGTAAGGTTCTACACCACCTTCAGTTAGTATAGAATGCCACTGCCACATATCACCTATTCTTTGCTCACTCCACTGGTTGCCAATAAAATGGAGAATCCTCTTCAAGATTGACCTACTGAATTTCAAATCCCTTCACACCTTAAGTCCTGGCTGTTTGAAGGACTTGTTTCAGTTACACCACACCATCCACAACTGCAGATCAACAATATCTAATTAAGTCATGACTCATCTCCAGAGTCCATCTCAAAATCTTTGGAACCAAGACCTTCTGACATTTGTTTCTGTGCCTTGGAACTCCCCGGCACACTCAATAAGGACAGCATCATCACTAAATGTGTTTTAATCCATATTTAAAGGCCACCTGTCTGGTCTGGCATTTATGGACATGTCACTTTTACCTCTGTGATTCAGGGTATTCTACCTCTGCCATTGATTACCAAGACATGCTAAGCGTTTGGAGTCCTGTAGCAGAAAATAATTTTGGAGATGGTGTCATTGTAACGTGTCACTATTACTGTATACATTTGAGCAATATAGCTACAATATTGACCAGGGACCTTTTTAAGCCCACAAATATACAGTACGCTATAATTTTAAAACTTTATTTAACAAATATGCTGTAATATAAAGTGCAGTAATGATACCAAGTTTCCAAATCAAGTTTTGGTCTTCAAAAAGATAGTGTTAAAAAAACAACCTGAGGCAGAGTGGAACACACATAGATAATTACCTTGGAAGAGGGAAGACCCTTGTGTCCCCCTTGCCCCGACCACTGCTCACCAGGAGTTTTAAGTTAGTGGCCATGCTGCTCCTTATATACGAATGCGGCCATTCTGTGACTGCGTGAGTGCGCCCATAGCTGCACGGTTGCGCATCCTTGAGCGGTACTGGCTTACTGTTCAGACGTGGCCCACTCGTGCAGGCGTAGTGTGGCCACATTTGAGTGCAGGCACGTGAACATATCTGGGTAGCACGGTGGTGTAGTGGTTATCACTCTCGCCTTGCAGTACTGCGTCACTGGTTCGAATCCCAGCCAGGTTAACATCTGCAAGGAGTTTGTATTTTCTCCCTGTGTCTGAGTGGGTTTCCTCCAAACACTCTGGTTTCCTCCCACATCCCAAAAACATACAGATAAGTTAATTGGCTTCCCCTAAATTGGCCCTAGGCTATGATACATGCACCACACGATACATACATATACATATGACTATGGTAAGGACTAGATTGTGAGCCCCTTTGAGGGACGGTTAGTGACAAGACAATACTCTGTACAGTGCTGTGTAATATGTTGGCACCATATAAATAAAATAAATATCTGATGACCTATTATTGAAAATGTTACGGGGGTTCATGTAGGGATGAAAAGTCGAGGAGTTCGGAGCAGTTTTTGGGTACCTGGAGTTGGTGGTATCATAAACTGAGGAGTTGCAGTCAGATGGTAAGTATTAGACTAAGGAGTTGGATTTGAGGAGTTGAAACAATTTTGGGTACCCGGAGTCGGGTAAGCGTTTAGGGTGCATCCAATGCGCCTATAAAGAAGAATTGTAGTGAACGTAATGAATAAAGTTACCAGTACTTACTATTTTTACAATATTCATATATTCTGAAATTTATCACAGATAACGACATCTGTAGTCCTGGCAGGTGATCTCTGAGGAATGTGTATTGAGAGCTCTAAAGCCAGTAGTAAATATACCTGGGGGGAGGGGGGTAATTCCACATAGCTAATCAGCCTAGGCTAAGCATCACTGGGAGGGTGTGGCTATATATACAGTAGATATAGGAAAGGTTTCTAAAAGGATGCTAAAACCAGGAAAATTACCATAAAAGTGGTATCCTTAATAATTTACTGCATTTATAATCTATATATATAATAGGCTAAGTGCCTCAACCTTCAAGCAAGAAGAAGAAGTAGCGCCCTGCCCCCAGGGCCGGTCCAAGCAAGAAGAAGGGGCTGGTCCATGCAAGAAGAAGAAGTAGTGCCATATCAAACCAAGGGCAAAGACGGATAATTTGCATATTCAGTAGCAGTGCATTGTGGGTAACCACAAATGTTCACTTATAGCTGAATTATTGCAGATTTGCTTCTGTTTTAAGAAGGCAAATTACACCAAGCTTCGCTTTTTTTAGTAGGATAGATGTTTGGTCTCTTTTATCCTCCTATACATTCTTAGTAGTTTGGGTCACCCTGAGCTGCTTGGTTACTCTGTTGTACTGGCCCAAGCCCCATCTCAAACAGCCAGATCAATTTCTGCTATGTACTGATGAGGACCACATGTCTGAAATAGGCTGTCACATGTGGGTTTGATATAATTGTGTAAAACTTAAAGCTATAGGCTTGCTTGACTTACCGAAGGTGAAAAGGAATAATTTGCATATTTAGTAGTGGTGCATTGTGGGTAATCACAAATGTTCATTTATAGCTGAAATTTTGCAGATTTTCTTCTGTTTTAAGAAGGCAAATTACACCAAGCTTTGATTTTTTTAGTAGATGGTGTTTTTGGTCCTTTTATCCACATACTAGCCGACCCGCGGCGTAGCATACGTCACATAAGAGGGTAGAGGGCAGGAAGTGGGTATTGTGCACAGCGGTGGGGAGGGGGGTTGGACCCTCCCTCAACTGGGTCCCCCATGTGCACTCCCCCTCCAGCTTAAGCTCAGCAGGACCCCCCCCCCCCCCCTCACCTTGGTCCCCCATGTGCGCTCCCCCTCCAGCTTAAGCACAGTAGCAGCCGCCACTATTAGTAAGAGGCAGCGGGCGGGGATGACTCACCTCTTCCGTGTTCCATCGTGCGTTCCACTGTCGTCACTTCCTGCAATGCCGCACACTGTATTGGTGTAATTTGCCTTTTTAAAACAGAAGGAAATCTGCACTAATTCAGCTATAAGTGAACATTTGTAATTAACCACAATGCACTGCTACTAAATATGCAAATTACCTCTTTTCCCCCTTGGTAAGCCAAGCAAGCATCCAGAGCCACTGGTGTATAGCAAGCATATAGCTTTACATTTTACACAGCCATATCAAACCCACATGTGACAGCCTGTGTCAGACTTTTGGTCCTCATCAGTACATGGCAGAGATTGATAAAGCTGTATGAGATAGGGCTTGGACCAGTACAACAGAGTAGCAAAGCAGCTCAGGGTGACCCAAACCATTCAGAATGTATAGGGGGATGAAAGGGACCAAAAAGACCTCCTACTAAAATAAGCAAAGCTTGGTGTAATTTGCCTTCCTAAAACAGACGGAAATATGCAATAATTCAGCTATAAGTGAACATTTGTGGTTACCCACAATGCACTGCTACTAAATATGCAAATAGTTCCTATTCACCCCTAGTAAGCCAAGCAAGCATCCAGAACAACTAATGTATAGCAAGCCAATAGCTTTAAATTTTACACAGCCATATCAAACCCACATGTGACAGCCTGTTTCAGAGTTTTGGTCCTCATCAGTACATGGCAGGGATTGATAAGACTGTATGAGATAGGGCTTGGACCAGTACAAAAGAGTAACCAAGCAGCTCAGGGTGACCCAAACCACTCGGAATGTATAGGTGGATAAAAGGGACCAAAAAGACCTTCTACTAAAAAAACCAAAGCTTGGTGTAATTTGCCTTCTTAAAACAGAAGAAAATCTGCAATAATTCAGCTATAAATGAACATTTGTGATTACCCACAATGCACCGCTACTAAACATGCAAATTATTCCTTTTCACCCTTGGTAAGTTAAGCAAGCCTATAGCTTTAAAGGTAACCTTAAGTGTGGCAAAAAAATGACATTTACTCACCTGGGGCTTCCCTCAGCCCCCTGCAGCCGATCGGTGCCCTTGTTGTGTCTCGGAGATCCTCCTGTCCTCGCCGGCGACCACTTACGGTTTGGCCATCACCGGCCAACAGGCATGGGAACGCGAGTGATTCTTCGCGTTCCCAGCCATAATATCGCCCCCTATGCTGCTATTGCAGCATCCTGGCCGCAATAGCAGCATAGGGGGCGATATTGTGGCTGGGAACACGAAGAATCACTCGTGTTCCCATGCTTGTCAGGTCCTGACAGCAAAGACGGGAGGATCTCCGAGACACAGCGAGGGCACCGATTGGCTGCAGGGGGCTGAGGGAAAACCCAGGTGAGTAAATGACATTTTTTTTGCCACACTTAAGGTTACCTTTAAGTTTTACACAGTCATATCAAACCCACATGTGACAGCCTATATCAGACTTTTAGTCCTCATCAATCCATAGCAGGAATCAATATGGCTGTATAAGATAGGGCTTGGACCAGTACAACAGGGTAACCAAGCAGCTCAGGGTGACCCAAACTACTAAGACTGTATAGGGGGATAAAAGGGACCAAAAAGACCTCCTACTAACAAAAGCAAAACTTGGTGTAATTTTCCTTCTTAAAACAGAAGCAAATCTGCAATAATTCAGCTATAAGTGAACGTTTGTGGTTACCCACAATGCACTGCTACTGGATATGCAAATTATCCCTCTTTGCCCTTGGTTTGATATGACACTACTTCTTCTTCTTGCTTGGACCAGCCCCTTCTTCTTGCTTGGACCGGCCCTGGGGGCAGGGCGCTACTTCTTCTTCTTGCTTGAAAGTTGAGGCACTTACTCTATTATATATATAGATACATTCCGAGTGGTTTGGGTCACCCTGAGTTGCTTGGTTACTCTGTTGTACTGGTCCAAGGCCTATCTCATGCAGCCATATCAATCCTTGCCATGTACAGATGAGGCTTAAAAGTCTGAAACAGGCTGTCACATGTGGGTTTGATATGGCTGTGTAAAATTTAAAGCTATAGGCTTGCTATACGCCAGCGGCTCTGGATGCTTGCTTGGCTTGGTAAGGGTGAAAATGACTTATTTGCATATTTAGTAGCAGTGCATTGTAGGTAACCACAAAATGTTCACTTATAGCTGAATTATTGCATATTTCCTTCGGTTTTAGGAAGGCAAATGACACCAAGCTTTGCTTTTTTTTTAGTAGGAGGTATTTTTGGTTTCTTTTATCCCCCTATACATTCCAAGTGGTTTGGGTCACCCTGAGCTGCTTGGATACTCTGTTGTACTGGTCCAAGCCCTATTTCATACAGCCTTATCAATACCTGCCATGTACTGATGAGGATCAAATATCTGAAACAGGCTGTCTACATGTGGGTTTGATATGACTGTGTAAAATGTAAAGCTATATGCTTGCTATACACCAGCTGCTCTGGATGCTTGCTTGGCTTACCAAGGGGGATAAGGGGTCATTTGCATATTTAGTAGCAGTGCATTGTGGGTAACCACAAATGTTCACTTATAGCTGAATTATTGCAGGTTTCCTTCTGTTTTAAAAAGGCAAATTACACCAATACCGTGTGCGGCATTGCAGGAAGTGACGACAGTGGAACGCACGATGGAACACGGAAGAGGTGAGTCATCCCCGCCTGCTGCCTCTTACTAATAGTGGCGGCTGCTACTGTGCTTAAGCAGGAGGGGAAGCGCACATGGGGGACCCAGGTGAGGAGGAGGGGGGGGGTGCACATGGGGGACCCAGTTGAGGGGGGTCCAACCCCCCTCCCTGCCGCTGTGCCCAATACCCCCTTCCTTCCCTCTACCCTCGTATGCGGTGTATGCTACGCCGCGGGTCGGCTAGTAATAAATAATAATTTAAGCAGTTTAAGTTTCTCACACCTGTTCTATTTTCACTAATAATTCTGTCTGTATCATTAGATCGTACTGAAAACTACATTGAACATGAATTGTTCAATTAGGCTGAGACTAAATCTTAAACAAGATTAATGAAAAAGAAATGTGTCCGGCCTTAGCCTGATTTCCTGTGTCCAAGAGGATTATGGGAAGATGTGTTATGGGCAGTTATGGTTGCAGCCTTGTACACATTCATGTAGAGATATTAGACGGCCTATATTACATATAAATGTATGGGGAACGTCTCTATGCCTCGGGTTGCGCACACCACGACTCTTTCACAACGTTGTTAAATTAGTCTTTCATTATGTTGAAGATAAGCATCGTTGTGTCTTCTTGTGGTCTTTCTGTGTGACATATCCGCCTAATTATCGGCAACACATCTGACATTTATTGCGAATCTGTATCTGCCCTGCCATGGTTAACTCTCTTATTATAAAGACAGCTATATATTCCCGCTATGCAGACGGCTCACGCGTAGGATGTACTGAATTCTCCTAAGACCTGCGATCATAATTTGCCTGGATGGTGGGTGGCGGTAGCCGTGTCCCTGTAATTAATCTGTCTTTCTGAAACCAGCCTTCTCTCTCTCTCTCTCTCTCTCTCTCTCTTACATATGGAAATTGCAATATAGAAATCCCATGGAAGACTTCCAGGTCTCATGTGAGGTGTCAGTGGGCTATTGCGGTCTCTATCTCCAGCTATACATTCATTATTAAACGTAGAGCTGTGCACGGTACATAGCTAGTGGATAAAGGTCATTTACTGGAAAAAAGGGCAGCTATATTACTCACCGGAGAGGAGGGGGGTCTGGAACTGCCGCAAAGGAGGGGAGGTCACAGAGATACATCACGTATAGCAAGACAGATCTCCTCTCCTTGGCCCTGGCAAAGATATCACAAACTACATCAAGAGGAAGTGGGCACACGAGGTGAAAGCACATCACAGGAAGTGAGCTGTAGTGAAAATGAGGCGTTAGTGCATGTATGCAAATGAGGCTTCTCTGCACAAATTTTAGTGCGGTTACGGCAGTTAAGCCGTGAGGAGATTTGGGTGCCGGTATGCCGCTCATGTTTCTCCACTATAAGGAGAATCTTGGCGCATACGCCCATAACCGGTGCCCTGCGCCCAAATTTAACAGTATGCGCCACGATTCTCCTTATAGTAGAGAAATTACATTGGCAGCAATGGGCGCAGAGCTTTATCTGGCACCGTGGGCACCCAAATTTCAATGCCAATATTTTAATGGGTGCAGGGCCTCAATAGGATCCTGAGGCTTCCCTCTCGGAGGCCTTGTTCACATCATAAATCGCCAGCACTTTTTCAAGCGGTGAGCATTTTTTGGGAAATTTATAATCGCCTTTCCCTGCGCTGTATAAAGCATTTTTTAAGCACTTTTGCAGAGGGATTTTTATTTTCACTTCCTGACAATGCATTTATTCATGAAAGCGCTTGGAAAATCGCTATACAAAGCGCTTTTTTAAGCCCTTTGTGAATCCCCTATACCTTCCATTGAGGCAAATCACCCAAAAAATGGTACAGGCAGCGCTTTGGTGAGCGGATCGGAATCAAACCGCTCATATGTGAACACTCTCATAGGGAATCATTGCACAACGCTTTTAGAGCGATTTCTGAAATCGCCTGCGCTTAAAAAAATCAGGAAAACGCCCTAGGTGTGAACAAGCCTTTAGCGGTTTGTGCTTTTTTTTAGTGCCCTAAAATACCTTGTGCAATGAATCCTTATGGGATAGTTCATATCAGAGCGTTTTGTCTGCTTTCCGTTCACAAAAGCGCTGCGTGTACCATTTTTGGGGGGCGATTTTGCTACAATGGAAGGTATAGGAAAAACGTGAAACGCTCACAAATCTTTTTTTTAATCCGGCGATTGTGATCCTGTTTTCAAGAATAAATACATTGTATGTATTCTTTTCCGGGTCAAAGAGTTCACTTCCTGACTCACGTCAGGAAGTGAAAAAATGGAATCGCTCTGCAAAAGCGTTTACAAAAGCGCTTTGCACGAAATCGTACCGCGTAGCGGAGCGCTGGGAGGGGGAAAAAAACACAAAAAAAATTGAAAATCACTGGCGTCAGCGATTCCG
This sequence comes from Hyperolius riggenbachi, assembly GCF_040937935.1. NCBI lineage: Eukaryota > Metazoa > Chordata > Amphibia > Anura > Hyperoliidae > Hyperolius > Hyperolius riggenbachi. Next base: position 64,398,137 of record NC_090647.1, read on the forward strand.
ATTTTAGATGTGAACAAAGCGTAAAGGTGAGTATCTGATTTTGATCCTGAGCTTTAGCCCAGGATCGCTTTACATAATTTTACTTGGTTCAGGTTCCCTTTAAAATGAACCTCCGGACTAAAAATCTACTTAGTAGAACTGAAAAGGCTTGGTGTTCCTTTAACAGTTTTACAGCATCAGAACTTTGTTTTTCTTACCAAAGCATCATTTTTAGCTGCATTTTTAGCTAAGCTCCACCCATCAAAGAAGGGCTTTTTTTCCCCTGATGCTGTGCAAAGCATGATGGGATTTCCTATGTTGTTGTTCACGTTGCCTAGCAACTGGGAGGGTTGATCAGCACACAGGACAGTTGGAACTGTGTCTCATGCTCCCTGTCACCTCCTTTCAACCAAAAAGATGGCTGCCCCATGAAAAAGATGGCTGCCCCCATGACATCACAAACATTTCCCTGTTCTTTTAAAACAGGGTGGGTAAGAGATTATATTACCTATCTATTTTAATTAACATAACTAATGTAACTTAATGACAGTATGTTTGTTTAGGCTGAAGTTCCTCTTTAAAGACAGAAGAAAAGTTTTAGCTCAGCGAAACTCCTGCAGATTATTCTTGCTGTATTTTCTCTCTCTGCCAGACTTATGAAGTAAAAAGTCTTTTCTCTTGGTTGGAAATGGGTAATGGAATTGAAGTTCTGTCAGAGGAGTGAGAGACCTCTATCCAGCGAAGGACAATCCTGGCATACTTCACGTTTCAGGCCCATATTTCTCGCATCTGTCAGTGAGGCATTGTGCTTCACTCTGAGCTTGGCAAGTTGCGCTCAGCATCGGCATGCATGAAATATTGATTTTTCACCCGTGCCGCCACACACTGCCTTTTAATCCGCAGTAATCACAGTGGTGAGTGTTCCTTTGTTGGTGTTTGAGGCGGATTAGAGGGCATTGCATACAGAAAGTAGACTCAGCAAATGAAAGAGTGGCAGCAGCGCACGACGGTTGTCACATTTGCTGATTGCTTGTGATTTCGGATGAGCGAGGGTTTCATGATAAGGGCTAGAGGAATGCATTGACCTGAGAGTTCATATCAGAGGTAGGCGGCTATCAGGCCTGGTCCTATATGGAAATAAGAGGAAAGGAACTGGAGAGGAGTGCCCTTTTGTATTTCCATAAAGCAGTGATAGGCAAACATGGCTGTCCAGCTGTTAAGGAACTACAAGTCCCACAATGCCTTTATAAATCAAGACTGTGGCTGTCAGACTCCTGCAATGTATTGTGGCACTTGTAGTTCCTTAAAGGATACCCGAAGTGACATGTGACATGATGAGATAGACATGTGTATGTACAGTGCTTAGCACACAGATAACTGTGCTGTGTTCCTTTTTTTCTTTCTCTGCCTGAAAGAGTTAAATATCAGGTAATATCAGGTATGTAAGTGGCTGACTCAGTCCTGACAGGAAGTGACTACAGTGTGACCCTCACCGATAAGAAATTCCCCTTTTTACCTCCTTCTTGCTCTCAGAAGCCATTTTCTGCTAGGAAAGTGTTTTATAGTTGGAATTTCTTATCAGTGAGGGTTACACTGTAGTCACTTCTTGTCTGAGTCAGGACTGAGTCAGCCACTTACATACCTGATGTTTAACTTTTTCAGACAGAGAAAGAAACTTCAGGAATCCTTTAACCTCCTTGGCGGTAACCCCGAGTTCGGGGTAAGCCGCGCAGGAGGTTTTCTCAGGCCCTGCTGGGCCGATTTCCGTAATTTTTTTTTTGCTGGACGCAGCTAGCACTTTGCTAGCTGCGGCAGCACACCGATATCCGCGCCGCTGTAGAGCCCCCCCCCCCCTAGACCCCTGCGCTGCCTGGCCTATCAGCGCCAGGCAGCGCTAAGGGGTGGATCGGGACTCCCTTAGACGTCATGACGTCGGTGACGTCATCCCGCCCCGTCGCCATGGCGACGGGAGAAGCCCTCCAGAAAATCCCGTTCTTTGAACGGGATTTCCTGGTCGGCGATAGGCGGGGCTGGGGGGATGCCGCTGAGCAGCGGCTATCATGTAGCGAGCCCTAGGCTCGCTACATGATTTAAAAAAAACAAAAAAACGGCAGCGCCAGGGAGGTTAACAGCTGGAGAGCCAAGTTTGCCTATCTCTGGCCTAAAGCAATCCTGTGAAGGAAACTGAGGGGAAGGCCGCATACTGCACAGTCTTGTTACCTGGAAAGTGTGGCCTGCTTTCACTATGAGGGCTCAACCCTGACAAGTCCACAAGCATGGCTGATAATATTATTATTTTTAGTAGTTATACTAGTTTATAGCACCAACATCATCCACAGCACTTAAGGGCCGGTTCACACGGACGCTTGGCGGCGTCTACCGTCAAGCGTTCAGAACCCATCGGCTAAACTCTCCCATTCAAGTGAATAGGAGCGTTTAGCATTGCGCGGTTACCGTCGATTGCATAAACGCGTGGTTCTGATCCTTATTTAACGCATCGTTTCGGCCGTCCCTAGAAGCCGCATGCAACGTCCAGGGACGGCTAGCCGGCGCGGCTTCATGTCCCCCCTGCAGGGACGAGAAACGCCGATGGCGACGACCTCCGTACTGCCGCCACCGAACGAGACGTCACAGGACAATGCAACTTCCTGGCCGCCCCAACGCTGCCTGCCGCCCGTGTGAACCGGCCCTTAGAGTACATATTTATGTGTGTATATTCATGTCATTAAAGAGGAACTTTAACCAAGGATTGAACTTTATCCCAATCAGTAGCTGATACTCCCTTTCCCATGAGAAATCTTTATCGTTTCTCAAATAGTTAATCAGGGATGTCTGTATGGCTCATGTTTTGGTGAAACCCCTCCCACAGTGTGATGTCAGGACCTAGGTTTCCTGCCTCTTCCAACCTAGGTCCTGACATCACACTTTGGGAGCCTTGTTGCATTGTGGGCAATAACAACTGTTTCCAACTGTTTCGTATCTGCATGCTATATGTCCGCAACTTGGAAGACTTGAGATTTGGAGAATAAAAGCGAATGTGTTCATATAAAACCCTGTGTTTTCTATAGTGGACTGTTTTTTGATATCTTAGCGAGGGATGGAACAGAACTACGTGTTTTATTGTGATTATTACTGCTATAAGCTGTTTCCAAATACCTCCCTCTGTGCATATGAATATCTAAATAAAGAAGAAAAAACTTTTTAGCCTATCGCATTATTAGGGGGTGTGGTTATGGATAATTGCAGCTGGCGCCATCTGGTTTTTAGTTGTGCCTAAAGATCCTAGTGAGGATCAACCCAGGGATTGCCAGGTAAGTGTTCCCCAGGTAATGAAGAAAAGGCCACTATGGTTTTATTCACAGGTCAGGGGCAATCAATGAAACCTGAGAGATAGTATAACTCTGAGGCCACACACCATACAATTTTTAAATATCTGTTCAATTCAAGAATTGCAATCAATTTTCTGACTGATTATAACATTTGAAAAATCCGACCAATGTACCACACACATGTTCAATTTTTCCCCAATTATGATCAAAACGATTGGAAACTCTAAGAAAATTGCTAGAGTGTGTATATTAATAAATTGACAATCTAACACACACCATACAATCTTTAGAAAAATATTAGAAACATTTCCAGCATTCTGGATCAATATAAATCGAAAAAAAAAACGGTAACTACGATTGGATATTTTAGTTGAATGAAAAAAAAAGCTTTTGATTTTTTCGGGAGATCCGATCACATTTATTGAATTACTGTGAAATCGGAACATTTTATTGTATCGTGTGTGGCCACCTTTACCTTCTCTACTAATAGAAGATCTACCCTCACTTCCTGTCACTGGTGGCCTCACAGGAAGTAGATAGGGCATTTCCAGTGTTGGAGAAGTAAGCATAAAAAGACAAGCAGTGGTTCAGATCTTTATGTGATCTGACCAAGACTAATAATTAGATATGCCAGAACCTCCACTGTACTATAAAAATAAATAACTGTTGAGATTCAATGCTTTGAAATAAGAATATCACAGAGAACACGATTTCAGTGTAGAGTAGGATTAGATAGTCACTAAAATGACAGAATCAGTCAAAGAACTGAATACTTTTATCAGCTACAATAGACAACATTGATTTTTTTTTTTCATTTCACATACAAAATATTACTAATCAGGCTTTCAAAGCATGCCTGCAATGTCTTTGATAGGAGAGTTAGGATCACCTGAGGCACTTTGGATTAGTGCAGAGCAGAAAACAGCCTGTTGAGGTAGAGATGTGAACACTTGTCAGCTCTTAATGCTATCCGGGCGGCCGCAACCAACCAGTTATTACACTGCGGTAGTTAGAGGTAAATAGCAAGGAATACATTCTTCCATTTGTTGTTCTGTTTTTTGGCAGCTGTCACTACTTTACCATGAATAGGATATATAATATCACAGTATGAAGGGTATTGCCATTTCCTCATCAATTAATGGACCGATATCGCGAAAAAAGTAGGCAGTTAAAATCCGACAGAACCGACAGGTTTTTGGCCAGTCCTTCTCCTCATGGGGGATTCTCAGGATTTTCCTTGTTTTCAACAGCATTTCCTGAATAGCAGTTGCAAAGTCTAAGGGCCTGAGCCCACTGCTGCATTTTAAAAAATGCATAGAAAATGCATGCGTTTGTAAAGCGTTTTGAAATGCGTTTTAACACGTTTAAACGCGTTTTAAAACAACTAGTTGTAATATCAATATATTAATATTCATCCCACCAGCCTGTGCAGTTTTGTAAAGGTGGGGGTGGGTATATTGCTATGTACTACCCTGACCAGACATCCCATTTTACCTGGGACACGTCCCAGGTTCAGGGTCCCCTGTCCCAGGCTGCAATGTGCCCCAGGTTATGTCCCACTTTTGGCTGCCGGGTATCCGACTCGTGGAATTCTGTGGCTGCATGTGGTAATGTTTGCCTCTTTTACCGTTTGCAGAGTCGGAGTAATCGTTTTCTGCTGCATTTCATGTGTCAGAGGTAACGGTAGTTGCATTTCATTTGTCGGGGTAACGGTTATTGCAATTCATGTGTCAGAGGTAATGGTTGCTGCAGTTATTATTTGATGGTCACAGAGACTGCATTTGCTAATTTGGGGTTATTGCTGCAGCATCTGTGTTTTGGGAGGAAACTCTGGCCCACTGCCTCAGAGTTACATTACAGTTCGCTCCGCCCACACCATGTCATGGAAACGCCAATTTTCCCACCGCAATCATTGACACGAACATTTTTGGTGCGGCGCACAACTAGCACCCCACCTCCCGTCCCAGGTTGAGCCAAGAAAAATCTGGTCACTGTATATGTACCATTTGCTATGTTTCTTCTTTTTCTTGTCTTTCTTTTTTTGTTTGTTCCTGTTTATTCAACTTGGCATGGTTGGATATTTTGTACTATTTTTTTACTACTCTAAATGGTACTACAACTTGTACTGTATATGTACTAAAAATTTCAATAAAAACGTTGATTGGAAAAAAAAAGTTTCTCTTTAAATAGGAGCTGTCAGCCATACTATCTCAGAAAAAAAACCACATATATAAGTAGATAAATACTTGCTCTACTTAGATAACATACATTATGTATTGCACTGTCCACGTTTTGATTTTAGTAATTGTTCTACAGTAAAAAAAAAAAAGGAGAAAACCTTCTTAGCATTTCCGATTTTAAGTGTGGCTATTTTGAAGCCAATCTTGATGTAATTTCCTCCCTTACTCTCCTCTGCCTGATTGGCCTGTCTATAGAAAGTGCATTGTCTCAGCATGAGAAATATTGGCCAATCAGAGAGGAACAGAGGTGTGGGAGGGAAAAACAGGAGGGAAAGAGGCTTCAGCCAATCAGGCTGCATTAGTTAAGTCTGAGGGGAAGTAGAGAAGCAAAAAAGGACAACCCAGCATGCCCTGCAACTTCCTTTTTGTGTACCAAATGTTGTGTTTACCAAATAAGAGTCAGGTAAACTGGGGCATTATCATTTATCAATCAACAAGAAAAGTAATAGTGACTTTAACTTTTGGATTGCCTGGTTAGCATCCTTTTTACTTGTTTACCAGTTAAAAGTAAAGAATTGATTTTATGCCCGACAGTTACACTTTAACACAGTGCAAGTAAAACTAGCTATCTCTTATTGGCCTGTTCTCATTATACCTACTGTACTGTACATCCATAGGGCACAGGTCATGGCTGACACATCACATTGTGATTCTGAATACAAATGTTCCTTTTTCTCAGGGTTGTTCCTGACCATTTTGGTACCAGAGCCAACACAGCCAGGGATATGGCGGTGGTGGTGGAAGGGCAGAGAGATGTGTCGGCGGCAAGATGAATCAATGAGGGTTAGGCAATCCATGGGTTACCAGTGGCTTTTTCCTGGCCATTCTCTCAGAAAGCCCAGCTCTTTGGAATGTATCGCTCAGATTGGCCCGCTGTAACGGTCAGGGCATGGGCACAGTGCGCCGTGTAGCGTCTGAGTTCGGCGCGGCTATAGCAGCAACGCTATAGTTCGCGCCCTGTGTACAGGTAATTCGGAGACCCAGAAATTGCCAGACTCCGAATTATGTCTCCCTCCCAGCTGCTACAACTCGAAGGGGGAATAGTAATTAGTGCCGTCGGGAATTTGTGCGGCAACAGGGTGAGCCGTCGTTCGGCACACCCTGCACCAAAATGATGTGCGCCTGCTACGGATGTACGCCTATGGACAGAAGCTATCCTCTCTTCTGTGGATCTTTGCAGATTCTTGCCCAATCTGTAGGTTTTGTTGGATGGCCTTCACTTGTTAGGTTTGTAGCAATGCCGTTGGCTTCCAGTTTCATTTTAATAGATTTAATGGTACTAGGTGACATAATTAAACCGTAAAACTCATCCCTGCTCTACACTTCTCTACACCTTTGTCTCTGACCTGTTAGGAATAGCCTTCATGTTGCTTGCTCTGTGATGGCGCCATTCATAACAGGTATATTTGCACAGGCATCATCATGTGACGGGTCATGTGATACTTTGATTGCACACAAGTGGACCCTAATCAACTATTAAGGTAACTTCTAAAGTCAATTACTGAATTTTTTGGACTATAAGACTCACTTTTTCTCCCCTGAAAGTGGGGGAAAATAGTCACTGCGTCTTATAGTCCAAATGCAGGGAGTTTCTGACTTGTGAACGCCTGCCAATACAAACCTCCAACCAGTCGCAAAGTCGGGGAATACCTGTACTGTGCCCATGCAGAGGAGGACACAGGGACACGTAGGGGCACAGAGGAGGACACAAGGGGGACACAAAGAGGACAGAGGGGGACACATAAGGGACACATGGGGGACACAGGGAGGCACAAGAGGTACAAGGGGCATGAAGTACAAAGGGGATATAATGCACAAGATGCCCATTCACAATGGATGCACCAAGTTTAGTGTATATCCTACCTAATAAAAGCTAACTGTCGCTGCGTCCAGCAGTTTTATCCCTGTGTCCCTGGGACCAGGGAGCTGGACGGGCGAGCGAGGTGGGCGGGTGCGGGCCAGCGAGGTGGGCGGGTGAGGGCACGCAGCTGCGTCGGGCGCGTGCTCGGTGCACTGGCGGCGGCCGTAGACCTAGAGCCCGTTTTTAAAGGGGCTGGGTCTACTAATATATATATATTCCCCTGGTTTTTGCCTTTTAAACCTAGGTGCGTCTTATGGTCAGGAGCGTCTTATCGTCCAAAAAATACAGTAGTAGGACCAGATCTTATATAGGGGTTTTATAGTAAAGGGGACAACTATGCGTGCACTGCACTCGCAATTTTTCATTCGGGAGCGTTCTACGCTTGCATGGTTCCTAAAAATTGCAAGTGCGCATGCACTGCATGCTCCCGGCAATGGGAATGTAATTGAGGAGGCACGCTGTCGGGGCAGCGAATGCACAGTGGCCCGCAACTGTCTCAGTCGGCTAGCTTTCTGAGGGGCACAGCTGCTGAATGGAACAGAGTGGAATGACAGCAGGGGACCTGAAGGAATGCTTGGGGCTGGAAGAAGCCCTATGTAAGTTAAACTGGCCATATTAACTTCTCTTCAGGTACCCTTTAAGACCGTTGCACTCAAATCCCAATACATTTCCTTTTTGATGCTACAGAGTGAGATGAACACCGAGTGGGATAAATAACTTTCGCAAGGCATTGTAGCATTCTTTGTTCACAGTAGAAAGCATTTATTTTTTTTGCAGTAAAGTTTGTGGGCAGTGTGTTTACACTCAGCATGTCACATTCAGGCAAACTGCGGCTGTGACTCTGAAGGACAAAGTTGAAATTCCTGTCATTTCTAAGTCTTCCCTCTGTTTGAATTGGATGGCCAAGGCCGTTTTATAGAACAATAGATCCAGCTTGTGCCATTGTACCTTCAAACACTGGAACTCCGACAGAAAGGTTAAAGAGTTATACTTGCTTTTCAGGATGACTAATGCTGGGCATACACGGCCCAGATTCTTCTTATCAATCGAGCCGCTGATGGCTCGATTGATAATTTCCGACATGTCCGACCACCACGTGGATTGATTCCCAGCTCGATCCCCGCGGGTGGACAATAGCGGTAATCGAGCGGAAGATAAGCAAGTGCCCGCGGGGACGAGCGGGAATCGATCTGCACGGGGGACGCACCGGCAATCGAGCCACTGACTCGATACCGGCGCATTGTCGAGCCGTGTATGCCCGGCATTAAAGGGGACTTAGAAGTACATTTAAATTGTTTTCTTAAGTCAAAGTTAGATTTAAGGGACACTGTAGTGAGAGGGATATGGAAACAGCCATATTTATTTCCTTTTAAAGAATGCTAATTGCCTGGCAGTTGTGCCTGATCCTTTTAGCAGCAGTTGTGTCCGATATCACACACCTGAAACAAGCATGTGGATAATATTTCCAGACTTAAAGCCCAGCACCGGATGTTGATGCTCGTTCTATGTCAGTGGGTAAGGGCTTCTGCTTCTGCGCAGTGTTACACAACAGCCTCTATCCTTGTAACACTAGCGCGTTAGTGCCCACACTTTTTTAGCTAGCGAGCTACTTTAAAAATTGCTAATTGAAAATGATCTATCAGGTAGACTCTACCGACAGATGCAAGCTACAACTGCAACACATGTACAATGGCAATCCATTAGTGATTACCACAAGATGCCAATTACAGTGGATTGCAAAAGTATTCGGCCCCCTTGAAGTTTTCTACATTTTGTCATATTACTGCCACAAACATGCATCAATTTTATTAGAATTCCACGTGAAAGACCAATACAAAGTGGTGTACACATGAGAAGTGGAACGAAAATCATACATGATTCCAAACATTTTTTACAAATAAATAACTGCAAAGTGGGGTGTGCGTAATTATTCAGCCCCCTGAGTCAATACTTTGTAGAACCACCTTTTGCTGCAATTACAGCTGCCAGTCTTTTAGGGTATGTCTCTACCAGCTTTGCACATCTAGAGACTGAAATCCTTGCTCATTCTTCTTTGCAAAACAGCTCCAGCTCAGTCAGATTAGATGGACAGCGTTTGTGAACAGCAGTTTTCAGATCTTGCCACAGATTCTCGATTGGATTTAGATCTGGACTTTGACTGGGCCACTCTAACACATAGATATGTTTTGTTTTAAACCATTTGTCACAAGCGCCCTTGTGGCTGACCGCACTTAGCCTTCTAAACGGTGCCAGCGCACAGATCGTGCGAACTCTGGTCGCAGTCAATGCGCAGGAACCGTTAAGAATTAGCCGCAGACAACTCAGAAGGGAGCCTGTGAGACACGGGTGATTACCACTTCACCCACTGGTTCAGAGTAAACTGCCACCACCGCGGTTATCATGGGACCGTGGGGCCCACTAACTGACTGACTAATCCTGCGGATAAAACGGTTAAACACACGATATTCTGTCTAGCCAACAACAAACAAACAGTAGCGTATCTTCAGAGACCCGGGATCATTTCTGTGTGTGCTGATAAGCAGGGTAGCGAAACAGTGAATGACTTGGAGGAAGTCTTTTATTCACAGCAATATAAATAATTAATATATACAGACAATTATTAAAATCAACAATTATTAAAACAGTAATAGCCAGTATGAAAAATAAAAGAAGGGAGAAAAATACTTAGTTCCTGGAAAGATGTCCTTATTGTGGGAAGAATCATAAAGTTCTTGGTTTCAAAGTCCAGAGTTCAGACCAGGTGGATGCCAGCATATCCTCAAGCTGGCATCTGATGAGTGCAAGATGGTTCAGTGTGGAGGACACTGAGTTTGGGTCCTCAGCCATTCTTATGCCCCTGCTTCAGTAGGAGGGAGTGAGGGCGGGGAGCCATACACCCCCTTCAAAGATGAGATGAGCCCTCCCCTTGTACTGGGGCTAGAAATCATATCTACCCATATATGGGCTCTATCTCACAGAACCGTACAGGTCAGGGCAGATTTATTAACATTTTCAGGTCTGTCTCGATTTACCCAGCGCCCTGATACCAGACATGAGGGGTGGGACCCCTGTGGTATCATCAGGGCACTTTGAAACTGCCTAGCTGGCAGTCCTTACCTCCGAAGGTTCTGAAACTTCCTCAGAACCAGCACCGGGGCTCATGCTACACTTCCCCCACGTTTGGTGAAGCTGCCATCTCAGGAACCCCAGAAATATTACAGATCTGGGAAGTTATGGATTATGCCAGGATGAGACTCAGGTTTATTCAGGATGTTCTAGCTGCTAACAGCTGACTTTCCTTTGATCTTTAGCAGAGAACAGAGTGTCAAGACCTCCCGTGGATTCGTAGCCTGCTTGGCTGCACCTAGGCATCCTTTGGTTAATTAACATCTCCATGAGATCAGCTAAGTGTCACCTGGTTCCCAGAGCCACAAGGGAAATTGGGCCTTCCACAGGGAATATGTCCAAGCTAATTAACACCTCCCCCCAGGCTTTCACTCAGCTAAGACAGATTCCCCAGCTGTTTTAAGCAGAGGGATACTACACGTCAAATCTTGGTTCTATTGATCTGAGGTGCACTTGATGCAGGAATCGAGTGCGATCGTTCTTTTCTTCACGGGCGTCCAGGACGCGCCTGCGTCCCCGCAATCGTCCGTGACACCATTCCATTTTTGCCCTGGCTTTATGTTTAGGGTCATTGTCCTGCTGGAAGGTGAACCTCCGCCCCAGTCTCAAGTCTTTTGCAGACTCCAAGAGGTTTTCTTCCAAGATTGACCTGTATTTGGCTCCATCCATCTTCCCATCAACTCTGACCAGCTTCCCTGTCCCTGCTGAAGAGATGATCCCCCCGAGCATGATGCTGCCACCACCATATTTGACAGTGGTTATGGTGTGTTCAGAGGGATGTGCAGTGTTAGTTTTCCGCCACACATAGCGTTTTGCATTTTGGCCAAAAAAGTTCCATTTTGGTCTCATCTGACCAGAGCACCTTCTTCCACATGTTTGCCGTGTCCCCCACATGGCTTGTGGCAAACTGCAAACGGGACTTCTTATGCTTTCTGTTAACAATGGCTTTCTTCTTGCCACTCTTCCATAAAGGCCAACTTTGTATAGTGCATGACTAATAGTTGTCCTATGGACAGAGTCTCCCACCTGAGCTGTAGATCTCTGCAGCTCGTCCAGAGTCACCATGGGCCTCTTGACTGCATTTCTGATCAGCGCTCTCCTTGTTCGGCCTGTGAGTTTAGGTGGATGGCCTTGTCTTGGTAGGTTTACAGTTGTGCCATACTCCTTCCATTTCTGAATGATCGCTTGAACAGTGCTCCGTGGGATGTTCAAGGCTTTGGAAATCTTTTTGTAGCCTAAGCCTGCTTTAAATTTCTCAATAACTTGATCCCTGACCTGTCTTGTGTGTTCTTTGGACTTCAGGGTGTTGTTGTTCCCAATATTTTCTTAGACAACCTCTGAGGCCCTCACAAAGCAGCTGTATTTGTACTGACATTAGATTACACACAGGTGCACTCTATTTAGTCATTAGCACTCATCAGGCAATGTCTATAGGCAACTGACTGCACTCAGATCAAAGAGGGATGAATAATTATGCACACACCACTTTGCAGTTATTTATTTGTAAAAAAAATGTTTGGAATCATGTATGATTTTCGTTCCACTTCTCACGTGTACACCACTTTGTGTTGGTCTTTCATATGGAATTCCAATAAAATTGATTCATGTTTGTGGCAGTAATATGACAAAATGTGGAAAACTTCAAGGGGGCCGAATACTTTTCGTAGGGGAAAACTTCAGGCAGGAAAAAAGAAGGAGAGTCGGCACTACAGCTCTCTCTGCGTGCAGGAGGGAGATGGCAGGGAACACAGCCTTCTTGTCCTTTGGTGCAGACAGCGTGCTCAGGCTTAAATATATACAAGAGATGCACAGTTAAAGACAGAGTGGATAAGTCGGCACTTGCTGTAAACTTCCATTTATTCCAAAGGGTGGTGACACATCATATCAGTACAGTGTATCAAAGGTAGACATACCATGTACAAAGGCCGTGCGGTTGTAGTGGGTGCTGGGCCAGGGGAGCCTTACGACCGTTTCGCGCTAGATACGCGCTTCTACGGGGGCTGTGTCAGCCTTGCTGTAAATGGAAGTTTACAGCAAGTGCCGACTTTTCCACTGTCTTTAACTGGCCGAATACTTTTGCAACCCACTGTAGATGCCTATCATAGAGTCCTCCTCAGGAAGCCAAACAGAACAGTGCTTGGCCAAACAGAGTTACTATATCATGCTTGCAATATCATGCTCAGTGTCAGGTAGGCCTGAACGAAAAAAAATTGAATTGAGTAATTTCTGTTCCAAATCATGATATCGCTTAGATTCACGATTTCCTTCAAATTAAGCTTTGTTCCCCCTCTGTGCCTCTCTGTCCTCTGTCTCTTTATGCACCCTCTGTGTCTTTGTGCCACCTTTGTCTCTCTCTGTGTCTCCTTTGTGTCTTTGTGTCCCATTTTTCTGTGTCCCCTCTGTGTCTCTTTTTACCCCCTTTGTGTCTCTCTCTGCCCCTTTGTGTCTCTCTGTTCCCCATTTTTTTCTGTGTCCCCTCTGTGTCTTTTTGTCCCCTTTTGTCTCTCTGTGCCCCCTTTGGGCCTTTCTCTGTTCCCCCTCAGGGTCTCTGTGTTGCCACCTTTGTGTCTCTCTTTGTGCCCCTTTTGTCTCTCTGGGCCTCTCTCTTGCCCTTTTTTGTGTCTCTCTCTTTCCCCTTTTGTGTCTCTCTCTGTGCCTCTTCTGGATCTGGGTCTTTCTCTTTTCCCCTTTGTGTCTCTCTTTGTGCCCCTTTTGTCTCCCTCTGTGCCCACTCTGTCAACCAAGGCAGCTTGGGGGACAAAAGGAGTGCTGGACATACCTTCCAGCACGAGTCCAGCAATGCCTGTCTATCCACTTCGCCTCCTGCAGTCTCTAATGCATGGCATACTTCCTGTATGTCATGTGACATACAGGATCCAGGAAGTATGCGGTGCACAAGAGCCAGCAGACGGTGATAGAGGACGGACAGTATTCGACTCGTGCGGAAGGTATGACCAACACTGCTGACACTGCCGGTCGCATACGTCGGGAAGTTTGAAGCCGTGTGTTCAAACTTCCTCCATGCGGAAATTAGGTCATCACGATAATCACCACTTTGACGATTCCAAAATTGTGATCTTGGTGATCGCTATTTCGGCCTAGTGTGCAGCAAAATTTGATGAGACGTAGCACATAAGGCTTCTAAATGTATGGCTCCCCACCTTCCAACATCATAATCCTCTACACCGCGGTGCAAAACTCCAGGACAGCATGTCGCCCTAAACTCATCCAAGTCAAAGCGCAGAGTACAACGCGTGTGTCTTTCAGGCAGGTGGTGTGGAATCTACTTAGAAGTCCTTTGTGATCTACCGGTAAAGTGCTATCTTTTCAAATTAATGGACAGCCCTCGGTGCTATAGTTTGTCGTCATTCACGCAAAGCCTTATTTATCCTGATCGCTCTAATGCAGCACTTCTGCGGAGGTAAAAAAATGTGATGCATTTGCTGGACGACTGGAAGTGCAGCGGACGCTTGTCAAATGCCTTTCTGTTCACTTGCTCTGCTCTCCTCCCCCAGCACTCAGGGCGACCGCACGGGCTGCACGCCCCTAGAAACGGGGCTGGCTTTGCATTGGGAAGGAGGGAGGGACTAGGGGAGAGGAGTAAGCCGCCTTTCCATCACTGGGCGCCTGTAGGCATGTGCCTACAGTGCCTTATGGTAAATGCGGCCCTGCTCCTAACCCTAATTGACACACATAGCGTCTCCAGCCATAGTCACTAAGCCTTGTAACATGGCACCTAACCATAACCTAGTTCTGTAACCCATACTCACCTTATGTTGGCTTTGGTTTGATCGCCGGTGCTCAGTTACTGGACATCAAATGGCAGCTGGCATGTATTATCCAGAGGATGCACTTCAGCCGCTTACAGCCTCTAATCTGCATAAGGTCGGTAGCAGCATCTGAACTGTCAGGCCTGCTATTCACCTGCTGCATACTTCTATTCTGGTTACTAAGAGAGAGATTAGTTATTATCTTTTTGCATTCATGTAATTTATGTTCTCCATTGAATCTTATTATTAAGTATGCCTAAGGTTAAAGGATCGTTCGTCTTCTGTTCTGTTTTCTTTCCTTGTATAAAACAAATGCTGTACATGTTGCCAGTATGTCAGCCTGTCATGAACGTTGTTCCTGATGGAGAACAGCAATAGTGCCATCTGCAGGCTGTGGAAAGTACTGACCGCTGTCAGGAACAATGAATAGAGATTTTGGAGTGGGGCCTCGGTAAGCAAAAAACAGTGTGGAAGAGGATTTTTTATTGTCTACTTCATTGTGAGGTTGACAGTTAATTGTTGAATCGTGGCATAAAATTCCTGCCTTACGAGTTGAGATGTGGTTTTATATTGAAATTACTGGCTTGGTAGAATGCTCTAGTCTATGCAGTATGTTATATGGGTGTTACGTATATATATTCCGAAGGACTGGGGACTGGTTGACGCCCATTTGTGGTCCTATTGGATCCACTTGTGATGCATTGTGGGCTGTGCTAAGAAGTATATTGATACTGGCATTGGGCACACACTTTGCACTGCATGATGGGAGAACCTGTAGTGGTAACACTGGCGGTAGGAGCACACTCTTCAGTGCATTATGGGGGATCCAGTATTGGTAAGACTGGTATTATGAGCACACTCTGCAGTGTATTATGGGGGAACCAGTAGTAATAAGACTGGGATTAGGAGCACACTCTGCAGTGCATTATGGGGGAACCAGTAGTGATAAGACTGGAGGTGGGAGCACACTCTGCAGTGCATTATGGGGGGACCAGTAGTGATAAGACTGGCATTAGGAGCACACTCTGCAGTGCATTGTGGGGGGACCAGTAGTAATAAGACTGGCATTAGGAGCACACTCTGCAGTGCATTATGGGGGAACCAGTAGTGATAAGACTGGAGGTGGGAGCACACTCTGCAGTGCATTATGGGGGGACCAGTAGTGATAAGACTGGCATTAGGAGCACACTCTGCAGTGTATTATGGGGGGACCAGTAGTAATAAGACTGGCACTAGGAGCACACTATGCAGTGCATTATGGGGGGACCAGTAGTGATAAGACAGGCATTAGGAGCACACTCTGCAGTGTATTATGGGGGGACCAGTAGTAATAAGACTGGCACTAGGAGCACACTATGCAGTGCATTATGGGGGAACCAGTAGTGATAAGACTGGAGGTAGGAGCACACTCTGCAGTGCATTATGGGGGAACCAGTAGTGATAAGACTGGTGGTGGGAGCACACTCTGCAGTGCATTATGGGGGAACCAGTAGTGATAAGACAGGCATTAGGAGCACACTCTGCAGTGTATTATGGGGGAACCAGTAGTAATAAGACTGGCATTAGGAGCACACTCTGCGGTGCATTATGGGGGAACCAGTAGTGATAAGACTGGAGGTGGGAGCACACTCTGCAATGCATTATGGGGAAACAATAGTGATAAGACTGGAGGTGGGAGCACATTCTGCAGTGCATTATGGGGGAACCAGTAGTGATAAGACTGGCAGGGGCGCACACTCTGCAGTGCATTATGGGGGAACCAGTAGTGATAAGACTGGCAGGGGAGCACACTCTGCAGTGCAAGATGGGGGAACCAGTAGTGATAAGACTGGCAGGGGAGCACACTCTGCAGTGCATTATGGGGGAACTAGTAGTGATAAGACTGGCAGGGGAGCACACTCTGCAGTGCATTATGGGGGAACTAGTAGTGATAAGACTGGCAGGGGAGCACACTCTGCAGTACATTATGGGGGAACCAGTAGTGATAAGACTGGTGGTGGGAGCACACTCTGCAGTGAATTATGGGGGAACCAGTAGTGATAAGACTGGCAGGGGAGCACACTCTGCAGTGCATTATGGGGGAACCAGTAGTGATAAGACTGGCGGTGGGAGCACACTCTGCAGTGAATTATGGGGGAACCAGTAGTGATAAGACTGGCAGGGGAGCACACTCTGCAGTGCAAGATGGGGGAACCAGTAGTGATAAGACTGGCAGGGGAGCACACTCTGCAGTGCATTATGGGGGAACTAGTAGTGATAAGACTGGCAGGGGAGCACACTCTGCAGTGTATTATGGGGGAACCAGTAGTGATAAGACAGGCATTAGGAGCACACTCTGCAGTGTATTATGGGGGAACCAGTAGTAATAAGACTGGCATTAGGAGCACACTCTGCGGTGCATTATGGGGGAACCAGTAGTGATAAGACTGGAGGTGGGAGCACACTCTGCAATGCATTATGGGGAAACAATAGTGATAAGACTGGAGGTGGGAGCACATTCTGCAGTGCATTATGGGGGAACCAGTAGTGATAAGACTGGCAGGGGCGCACACTCTGCAGTGCATTATGGGGGAACCAGTAGTGATAAGACTGGCAGGGGAGCACACTCTGCAGTGCAAGATGGGGGAACCAGTAGTGATAAGACTGGCAGGGGAGCACACTCTGCAGTGCATTATGGGGGAACTAGTAGTGATAAGACTGGCAGGGGAGCACACTCTGCAGTGCATTATGGGGGAACTAGTAGTGATAAGACTGGCAGGGGAGCACACTCTGCAGTACATTATGGGGGAACCAGTAGTGATAAGACTGGTGGTGGGAGCACACTCTGCAGTGAATTATGGGGGAACCAGTAGTGATAAGACTGGCAGGGGAGCACACTCTGCAGTGCATTATGGGGGAACCAGTAGTGATAAGACTGGCGGTGGGAGCACACTCTGCAGTGAATTATGGGGGAACCAGTAGTGATAAGACTGGCAGGGGAGCACACTCTGCAGTGCAAGATGGGGGAACCAGTAGTGATAAGACTGGCAGGGGAGCACACTCTGCAGTGCATTATGGGGGAACTAGTAGTGATAAGACTGGCAGGGGAGCACACTCTGCAGTACATTATGGGGGAACCAGTAGTGATAAGACTGGCAGGGGAGCACATTCTGCAGTGCAAGATGGGGGAACCAGTAGTGATAAGACTGGCATTAGGAGCACACTCTGCGGTGCATTATGGGGGAACCAGTAGTGATAAGACTGGCATTAGGAGCACATTCTGCAGTGCATGATGGGGGAACCAGTAGTGGTAAGACTGACAGTTGGTGCACACTCTGCAGTGCAAGATGGGGGGACCAGTAGTGATAAGAATGGAGGTAGGAGCACACTCTGCAGTGCATTATGGGGGAACCAGTAGTGATAAGACAGGCATTAGGAGCACCCTCTGCAGTGCATTATGGGGGAACCAGTAGTGATAAGACTGGAGGTGGGAGCACACTCTGCAGTGCATTATGGGGGGACCAGTAGTAATAAGACTGGCACTAGGAGCAAACTCTGCAGTGCATTATGGGGAACCAGTAGTGATAAGACAGGCATTAGGAGCACACTCTGCAGTGCATTATGGGGGAACCAGTAGTGGGAAGACTGACAGTTGGAGCACACTCTGCAGTGCATTATGGGGGAACCAGTACTGATAAGACTGACAGATGGCGTCCACTCTGCAGTGCAAGATGCTGGAACCAGTAGTGGTAAAACTGGCGGTGGGAGCACACTCTGCAGTGCATTATGGGGGAACCAGTAGTGATAAGACTGGCGGTGGGAGCACACTCTGCAGTGCATTATGGGGGAACCAGTAGTGATAAGACTGGCGGTTGGAGCACACTCTGCAGTGCATTATGGGGGAACCAGTAGTGATAAGACTGGCATTGGGCGCACACTCTGCTGTGCACAAAGAAACTCCTAGTTTATATTCAGGTTTATACAGCGGATACTGCAGAGAAGTGCCTGCGCTTTGTATAGAGGAGCATAATAAAGCGTGTTAGCTCTAGCCTTCCTTTAATTAAAGTTAAACTGACAGGCAGACCTGACAAGAACAACAGGCCACTGAGACCAAACACGACCAACTCTTACTCTGCATTCCAACAAAAGAAAAGTGTTACAGATCAGTAAAAAAGAAAGTTGTTGCCATGTTACCGCCCGGGATTTAGCTTTAACAATAAGTGAGCTCCTTTGTCTTTTCCATACATCTGTTCTCCCTGGAGCTCCAACCTCCTTCTTTCACTTTTAAAATGCAGAGCAGCGCAAGCCATCCGTCACACGCTCCCGCCCAGACCGCCGGTTTATCCAAGCCCTTCTGCGGTGCTCTGATTTTATAACCTTGCATAATTTAGTGCCATCAGCAGGAATGAAGCCTTTGCCTTCAATGACTAGCTCAAGGTCAATAATAAACATGTTAAGAGGCCTCAGCCAGGCGTTAAATCCCGCTCCGCTGCACTTAGCGAGCGCTGTGCTCTGTGTGGCCCTCCCTGCATAGGTAATGACATGTAGATATTAACACGCCAAACATCGTCCGTTCCACTTAAACATGTATAACTGGTTTATTGTTGTGTGATTATTATAGCTATGTCATGTTGTGTTATTGAATATGTAATTCTAGAGCTGTAACCAAGGATTGAACTAGGTCCCTATCAGCAGCTGATACCCCTTTCCCATGAGAAATCTTTACCTTTTTCTCAAATAGTCCAGATACACAGCAATTCCCATAGGGGACTCAACCCTCAGCGGATTTTGTATCCAATTCGTCTTTATTTCATAATGACAGACATATACACAGCATAAGGACAGCAAGTCGTTTCGGGCATTGGCCCTTTATCAAGTGCTCAAACTTATGGTACAACCATACAACATATATAGACATCCACTACACACCACACCCAAAGCATTGGGGGCGAGCACATGCTTAAGTAATAGTTTACCCTATTCAGTGTAAAGAGCAGCTATACCTGCTAAAGGAAACATCTGAGACTGAAGTCTTCGTTAAGACCACGAGGTGACTGAGTTCCCAATCGCTCTATCCAAAAAGCTTCCCGTCTAAGGAGGGTATTCCTATGGGACTTCCCCTCCGGGAGATTAGCAACTTCCAGTATCTGCTAGCTGAGATGGCTCGTTATATCTCTATTCCACAAAATGTTGTGCTAAAGGGAACACTTTGTTGACATCTACTTCACCTTCTTTAGCTTTCATAAAGAGGAACTTCAGCCTAAACACACATACTGTCATTAAGTTACATTAGTTATGTTAATTAAAATAGATAGGCAATATAATCTCTTACCCACCCTGTTTTAAAAGAACAGGCAAAGGTTTGTGATTTCATGAGGGCAGCCATCTTTTTGGTTGAAAGGAGGTGACAGGGAGCATGAGACACAGTTCCAACTGTCCTGTGTCCTGATCACCCATCCCAGTTGCTAGACAACATAGGGAATCCCATCATGCTTTGCACAGCATCAGGGGAAAAAAGCCCGGGCAGTTTTCTTTGATGGGGCGGAGCTTAGCTAAAAATGCAGCTAAAAATGAGACTTCTATAAGAAAAACAAAGTTCTGATGCTGTGAAACTGTTAAAGAAACACCAAGCCTTTTCAGTCCTGCTGAGTAGATTTTTAGTCTGGAGGTTGACTTTAAGGACCTGGATGTTGCTTTTATGCTCATTGAGCCTGGTTTTAATTCCCCTTGTGGATTGGCCCACATACCCTAGGCCACAGGGGCACTTGATGTAATAGACTTGGTGTCACATGTAGCATGTTTACCTTTTCTCAAATAGATCATCAATGGGCTCTGTATGGCTGATATTGTGGTGAAACCCCTCCCACAGTGTGATGTCATGACCTAAGTCCTGACGGTTTCCTGTCCGTGAACTTTGTTGCATTGTGGGGGAAAAAACAGCTGTTTCCAACTGCCAATCAACCAGTATCTCCATCTGTCCATATGTATATCTATAAGCGTACGTACAAAAAGGGTGCCCGGACAAAAAGGGCGCGGGGTGTAAACTCTAATTAATTAATTAAGATAAATATGTTTAGTATTTTTATAAACGTTATTCGGCACGGGTGCATTTTATAAACGTAAATCACCACAAGCACACTTATAAATCATTAAAAATCTCCGGGCGCCGTTTGTAAACGTTATTTAGGTCCGGCGCCCTTTTTTCCTGCTCGGCGCCCATTAAACGTTATTTATTATGAGAGTGAATGGCGGCGCCCTTTTTGTCCACTAGCTGCCTGTGCCCTTTTTTCCCGCTTCCTATCTATTAAAAAAAAACAACCTTTTTACCTATCGCATTGTTAGGGGGTGTGGTTATAGATAATGGCAGTTGGTGCTGTTTTTTTTTTTTCACGTCTGCCAGCAGTAAAGATGATGACCTGCAGGCTGATGGTGTATCAAACAATATGAACAAATTACATGGCGAATATCAATCATTTCTTGGTCTCGCTTCTATTTTTTAACTTCCCATTTTGCAATGTAATGATTTATGTTTTCCCCCTTTTCGCTGAAGTTCCTCTTTAAATATCTAGAATACAGTTTAAATGATTTACCTGCAGTGAAATAGCTCATTTAGGTGGTGACATTATAGGATCGTCCCTTCATCGATTATGGATTCAGTGCTCCATGCACATTATCAGAGCCTTTATCAATGTCCTGCTTTGTAGTAGCCTTTTAATGAGGTGTGACATATGCATGCGATACGTTTCCATGGCGCCCTTGTAATGGAGAGGCCATGAGATTACGGGTCTGCCTGGAGAATAATAAGTGGACGCAGCCCACTTTACGTTATTTTCTTGAAATAGCGCAATAATCAATCTCCATTCCTAGGAGGTCACTCTTGTGGACGTTCTGAGAAGCAATATGGATTCATCTTTTCATTCATTAATTAACGACGCAGATATTAATTAAGCTTTTCCAGAAGTCCCACTACCGGAGCGAGCTTGCCTGGCAACCGGCGTAATTCCTACTGGCTCGCACCTCCATGCTTCCCATGATGCCTTGCGACATATTAATACTAGCCTCCTGCCCCTCGACCCCTTATTATGACAACCGCAATAAGAATAAAATGTATCTGCAGAGTAAACATATCACTAAGGGCGGGTTCACACTGCAAGAGCTTTTTCTAAGCGTTTGTAATTTTAGAAGCTCTTCCTGATGTAATGCTATGAGTTTGTTCTCACTTGAGCAACGTGATTTTATAAAAATCCCCCATAGCATTGCATTAGCAAGAGCTTTTCAAATCACTAGCGCTAAAAAAGCTCATTCAGTGTGAACCAAGCCTTACTGGGGATACCAGATGTTATATAGGACCAATTAAAACATTTGTATATGGTATCCACTGCAACTCAGCCTCTAGTCCAGGCATGTCCAAAGTCCGGCCCGGGGCCAAATGTGCCCACCGAGATTTTCCTGTTGGCCCCTAAAGATCTCTACAGTTTTTTATTCCATGCGGCCCGCAGGCCGTAGCAGTGGTGCCACATGCAGGGACCACCTTGTTTCACTGCCCTGCTTCCCCCTTTGCCTACCTGTAGGCTACCAGCCACCACTGTAGCAGTAGCAGCCACTGTGCCAGCAGCAGTAACAGCCACTGATTGGCATTCACCACTACGCCAGCATCATAAACCGTCACTGGTTAGCAGCTGCACTATGCTAGTAGCAGTAACCGCCTCTGACTAGCAGCTGCCACTGTGCCAGCAGCAGTAACAGCCACTGATTGGCATCCACCACTATGCCAGCATCATAAACCGTCACTGGTTAGCAGCTGCACTATGCTAGTAGCAGTAACCGCCACTGACTAGCAGCTGCCACTATGCCAGCAGCAGTAACAGCCACTGTCTAGCAGCTGCCACTATGCCAGCTGCAGTAACAGCCACTGATTAGCAGCTACCACTGTGAAAGCAGCTGTAACAGCCACTGATTAGCAGCCTCCACTGTGCCAGCAGCAGTAACAGCCACTGATTAGCAGCTGCCACTGTGCCAGCAGCAGTAACAGCCACTGATTAGCAGCTACCACTGTGCCAGCAGCAGTAACAGCCACTGATTAGCAGCCACCACTATGCAAGCAACCGTAACAGCTACTGATAAGCAGCTGCCACTGTGCCAGCAGCAGTCACAGACACTGATTAGCAGCTGCCACTCTGCCAGCAGCAGGAACAGCCACTGATTAGCAGCTGCCACTATGCGAGCAGCAGTCAAAGACACTGATTAGCAGCTGCCAGTAGCAGTAACAGCCACTGATTAGCAGCTGCCTCTATGCGAGCAGCAGTCAAAGACACTGATTAGCAGCTGCCACTGTGCCAGCAGCAGTAACAGCCACTGATTATCAGCTGCCACTGTGCCAGCAGCAGTCACAGACACTGATTAGCAGCTGCCACTGTGCCAGCAGCAGTAACAGCCACTGATTAGCAGCTGCCACTCTGCCAGCAGCAGTAACAGCCACTGATTAGCAACTGCCAGTAGCAGTAACAGCCACTCATTGGCAGCTGCCAGTGTGCCATCAGCAGTAGCAGCCACTGATTAGCGGCCACCACTGTGCCAGGAGCAGTAACAGCCACTGATTAGCAGCTGCCACTGTCCCAGCAGCAGTAAAAGCCACTGATTAGCAGCCGCCACCCTGCCAGCAGCAGCAACTGCCACTTTGCTAACTGCATACGGTATAGGAGTTATTTCCTATGGAAATGTTTTATTTGACAAGATATCACAGGCAAGCAGCAAACATTTAATTTCGGTAGTTCGGCCCCCTAGCACTCAAGAACGGTGATATGGCCCTTTGCCTAAAAAGTTTGAACAACCCTACTCTAGTCTGATATACTGTAATAAAAGTCTGTTATCATAAATTCCCTCTGCCCTCACGTAACACTAATTAGGGACCCCCTCAGCAGCAGGACCGAATTACTCGCAAGGCAACTGTCTCAGGCTTTGTGGGACAAAAAGACCTTATTATTATTGATTTATGTAGTACCATCATCTTCTGATGGGACCCCCAAACTGCAGAGCGGGGAGCATCCAGTCTCTATGGATCCAGCAGCATCTCTGATCATGTGACCTGCCGGCTTGTACCGGCAGCCTGTTTTAGACGTTTGGTCCTCATCAGTGCATGGCAGGGATTGATATGCACTGATGAGGACCAAAAGTCAAAAACAGGCTGTCTGCATGTGGGGCTGATGTGGCTCTGTAAAATGTATAGGCTATAGGCTGACTATACACCAACGCATTTGGATGTAAGCCTGGCTTCAGGGGGGTAAAGGCCATATCAATCCCTGCCATGCACTGATGAGGACCAGAAGTCCAAAACAGGCTAACTGCATGTGGGGCTGATGTGGCTCTGTAAAATGTATAGGCTATAGGCTGACTATACACCAACGCCTTTGGATGTGAGCCTGGCTTCAGGGGGGTAAAGGTCATATCAATCCCTGCAATGCACTGATGAGGACCAGAAGTCCAAAACAGGCTGTCTGCATGTTGGGTTGAAATCACACTTGTATAGCGCTGCAATTTTCATTTGTTTTTTAAGCGTGTTTTACCGCAATTATGGGTGTGATAAGTGGTCTCGATTACAATTCCTGACAATTGAAAAACTAAAAAAAAAGAACAGGAAGTTTTTCATAAGGGTAAAACGCATACAAAACGCATATGCGTTTTGTATATGCGAACCGCAACCACATTAAAATGCACGCAAATCGCATGAAAAACGCATCTGTGGTAAAAAAAAAATGCTAACGCAAACACAGTAACATACCAAAAACGCAATGACGACGCAGAAAAAACGCACCAAAAGCGCCCACAAAAAAAATGCACATGACCTAAAACGCGACCTTTCATGTTGTGTTATGTGTGCACCTACCTTCAGGCTGAATACTGACCTCACGATGCACTAAGATGGATCCCAGTGACGTCTCACGACAACGAGCGCTTACCGATCCATCCTCCCGCCGGCAGGTACATGTAACGGCACACGATGGGCCCACAAGAGTGTTCTCTGTAAATTACATATTTTCTTCACATAAGAAATTAAAAGGTGAAAAAAAGCCTTTGTATTTTGCTAGTAATTACTCTAAATATATGTGGCATTTAGAATTTTAGTTAACTTTGATAGTTGTCCTTTAAAGAGAGTCTGAAAAGCCTAAAAAATTACCTCTTTTTAATAGCCAGTCCTCTTCAGCATTAATGCCATCGCTGAAACGCCGTATCCCTGCAGCAGAACGAGGCCTTAATCACCCCGAAATCCCCGGGGCAAAAATCCACGACTTTCCAGGTCATGGATTTTGCTGCCCAGGGAGGCAGAGCTTTGTGCTGTAGCTCTGCCTCCAGTCCAGTCAATCCCTGCGGATCTCCGCCTCTCCCCGCCCCTCTCAGGGAAAGAAGACTGAAGACTCCACAAAGCTCTGCCTCTACCAGGAAGGAGCCCCACGAATTTTGCCCCAGGGATTTCGGGGTGATTAAGGCCTCATTTTGCTGCGTGAATGTGGACATTTCAGCTATGGCATTAAAGGGGAAAGAGGCGCCCAGGAAAGAAAAATGCAGATAAGAATAAAATAAGATTAAAAACAAATAAAAAGAAAAAAAGTGAGGTGGCTCACATCAATGAAGACAAGTTCACATATTAATAGAATTTGATTGCACTGGCAACGCGTTTCGTGGGTGCATACCCACTTCCTCGAGCCAAATAGCAGTGCCTAATAGTGCTTGTAGCCACAAATAATGCGCCTCTGGTTAATGCTGGCTATTAAAACAGGTAATTTTTTAGGCTTCAGACTCTCTTTAAAAAGAAACTCCAACCAAGAATTGAACTTTATCCCAATCAGTAGCTGATACCCCCTTTTACATGAGAAATCTATTCCTTTTCACAAACAGACCATCAGGGGGTGCTGTATGACTGATATTGTGGTGAAACCCCTCAAACAAGAAACTATGAGGACCGTGGTACTCCTGGCAGTTTCCTGTCTGTGAACCTTGCTGCATTGTGGGAAATAGCTGTTTACAGCTGTTCCCAACTGCCAAAAAAGCATGCAGCAGCTACATCACCTACCAACAGTAAAAATGTCACCATGTAATAAATGCCAGAATGTAAATCAGGGATTTAAAAGATTTTACAATGGGCAAACACTGACTAAATCATTAATACATAATGATTGTAAAAATGAAGCACTTTTTTTATTACATTATTTTCACTGGCGTTCCTCTTTTGAGGCTGTTCAGTCCATTTTTCTGGGTGGCTTCTGTCTCACTCAACAGCCCGGCCAAGTTGCGCTTCGCTGCATGAGCGCAGTCTGGTCAGGCCACTCCCCTGTTGCGCTCCCGTCTAGGGAGACAGCGAGAGACTGAGCGGCCTCAAGCCTAAGAAAGTTCCAGGTAAGTATAGAACCTGAGGGTCACTTTAAAGATCTGATCTGCTGTGGCGGTCTTATGTCATCGTGCGTCTCCAAATGTTCACATAATCAAACGCCTGTACCCATGTCGTGAGATCACGGGAACGGTCGCTCGTCACTCAAAGAAAATTGTCGGCTTTCTGAAAAATTGCATAGTGGGTACAGGCCCTAAACCTGCGCTCCCTCTTTCTCTTTCCCCTCTTATGCAGCTGAAGCAACACGTCTGTGGATGATCTATCTGGGTCAGGAAGATGAATTATTCCTCTCGGTAGAAGTGGGAGGGAATCCAACAAGATCTATCGGTTGTTTTTTTACTACACTTTTTGTTTGTTCAGAAATGTCCATCACACTAATTAGGTCACTACTGAAGATCTTTCATTAGAGATAGCATCCTTTACATATTAATTTGTCCAGTTTAATTGCCATCTTGACATTTATAGAAAGATTAAAAAAAATAAATAAACTAGCTGCGGCACGTTATAAGTAAATGCGTGCATGTTTACGGCATGGGATTTTGAAGCCTATTGAAATTCAATGAAATGCCTTTACTCTGGATTGTCTCATGCAGTTGTAGCACCCTCTAGTGGCCAAAATGTATAAATCACTGAGAGCTGGATGATGAGAGAATACTTTTCAGGCTGAAATGGATCTCAGCTGTACAGATGGAAGAAATATTCTGACTTTTCGACATTTATGTTTTCAATATCCCATCCTCCCCTAACTTGTGCTTTACAGAGATACCTTAATCAAGGGATTGAACTTCATCCCAATCAGTAGCCGGTACCCCCCTCTCCCCTAAGAAATATTTACATTTTTTCGAATAGATAATCAGGGAAGTTTGTATGTCTGATCTGATGTTGTGGTGAAACCCCTCCCACAGAGTGATGTCATGACCAATGGTCCTGACAGTTTGCTATGCGCGAACCTTGTTGCATTGTGGGAAATAACAACTTTTTCCAACTGCCAAGCAACCAGTATCTCCCTCTATGCATAGAACTCTGAGGCTGGGAACACACTAGGCAGTGCGTGAAAGTTTGCATTTTGCTGCATATGCGTTTGTGCGTTCTCAGTGCGTTTTCAGCTTGCATATAAAAAATCGTATACGCATTTTGTATGCGTTTTTGATATGTGTTTTATGGTAATCAACAGGAAGTGGAAATACATCGTCGAACTGGTTTGTTTTTGTTTTTTGGTTTGTTTTTTTAAGAACGCATTACAAAACGCATACAAATTGCACAAAAACGCAACACCTCTGCATCACCGTTGACATTTATTATGTGGATTTTAGATGCATTTTGGAAAAAGATGCAGCAAGTCCTGCGTTTTAAAAAAGCACATTGCAGAACGCAAACATATGCGTTTTTGCCACGCGGCTCATTATGTGCATTTTCCGCTGAGTTTTTCCGCTAGTGTTTCTGCCTAGTGTGTTCCTACCCTCAGTAACAAACATTCCCTACAGATCTCCTGGCAGAACTAAAGATGTCAGCAAAGATGTAAAATTGCTGAGCGCAGGCAGCACATGGCAGTTTTACCAATACTTGCAGAAGGCACATAACGCATGTTGCACAAATAGCAACCTATGTTTCCTAGGTATCAGGCGTTACACTAGCAATGTTTGCTGTGCAAGTAGTGTAACGTCCTCATTTCTAGCAATGAATGTGTAACCTAGGTAAGGCGAGTTGTGCTATATGCGTAGTGCACATTATGTACCTTGTATAAGTATGCCTTGCACCGCCTGCGCACAGCAACTTTACTTAAATTTAGCGAATCAACACCTTGATATGGTAGTATTATAGACTGCTTACTGACTAAGGGCTGGTGCACACCAAGTGCGCTTCTGGTCGCTTTTAAAAACGCTAGCGCTTTGAGAAGCGCTTGGCTAATGTATTTGAATGGGATGGATCACACCAGAGCAATGTGAGTTTCTCCCAAACGCAAACTCGGGTCCTGCCGCATTTCTGCGCTTTTCTAAGGCGATTCAGCCTCAATGTTGAGTATAGGAAAGTGGAAAATCGCTCGGAAAAGTGTTAGATCAGAGGGATTTTCCAAGGTTTTTGTTACAGAAGCTGTTCAGCTACAGCTTTACTGTAAGAAAAAAATAAAAAAAAACGCTACATCAAAATGCTCCAAAATTCGCTAAGCATGATTAGAAAATCGCTAGGTACATGCCTAGAATCGCTGTGAAAAATCACTTCAAAAAGCGCTGATCGTTTGCGATTACGCTAGCGTTTTTTGGTGTGCACTGGCCCATACACAGGAGACGTACACCAGCATAGTAAATGAGAAAGTGTTTCAATCAGGTATATACGGAATGCCTCCAAAAAAATCAGCCTTATCAGGAAATTCACTATACGTCATTTAAGTGAGTATTATGTACGTTGTCAGTAGTGAAAAGTTATTTGTAAACTATTATGCGGGTGAAACTCAAAAAATTAGAATACCATGCAAAAGTTAATTTATATCAGTAATTTAGGCCTCTTTCACACCAAGACGTTGTGTTGTAGGGGACGTTAAGGACGCATAACGTGCCCCTAACCCAAGGCATGGTGGTGTTGAAGTTGGACGTCAGATTGAGCCGTGTTATGAGGCTCTTGGGGCTATCCTGGGAAGTTTGGATCTTTTCAATGATTCGGATGATTCGAATCGGATCATTGAAAAGATCCGGATCTTTGAACCGAATCTTTGAATCATTTTACGCAGGAAGCAGGGGTGCAGCAGAGTGAGAGGTGCAGGAGAATGAGGGCACATTGAGGGTGCTAATGGGGAAGGGAGAGATGCAGCAGGAAGATTGTGCTTGTGCACAGAAGCTGCAGTTCCTGTTTCTTCCAGACATCCACTGTGAACCGAATCCTTCATTGTGATGATCTGGAGAATTCGACTCCCAAAAAAAGATCCGGATCAAAGATCCGAATCGTTCATGATCTGGACAACACTACAGTGCAGTGAATATTAATTAGCCATGTTGCTGCTAGCGACTCTCCCCTTACTGAGCATGTGCAAACAGTCTAACGCAGCTAAAACTACATATAACGCACAGCATGCTGCACTTTCTTTGAACGTCCAGCGTTACACTGTAACGCAACGTGGGCTCTGTGAACAGCCCATTGATTTTTCATTACTGTGAGTTGGGCTGCGTTACAGGCTGCTCTAATGTGCGCCTGTAACGTCCCACTGTGAAAGCAGCCTTAAGGGGATACTGTAGGAGGGTCGGGGGGGAAATGAGTTGAACTTACCCGGGGCTTCTAATGGTCCCCCACAGACATCCTGTGCCCGCGCAGCCACCCACCGATGCTCCGGCCCCGCCTCCGGGTCACTTCTGGAATTTCAGACTTTAAAGTCAGAAAACCACTGCGCCTGCGTTGCCGTGTCCTTGCTCCCGCTAATGTCACAAGGAGCATACTGCGCATGCACAGACCATACTGGGCATGTGCAGTACACTCCTGTGACGTCAGTGGGAGCGATGACACGGCAACGCAGGTGCAGTGGTTTTCAGACTTTAAAGTCTGAAATTCCAGATATGAACAGGAGGCGGGGCCGGAGCATCGGTGAGTGGCTGCGCGGCACAGGATGTCTGCGGGGTACCATTAGAAGTCCCGGGTAAGTTCAACTCATTTTCCCCCGCCCCCCTACAGTATCCCTTTAACCTTTCCAGCGTTTCATTGACGCATGATTTTTGTAACTTCAGAGGTACAATTTTTTTAAAGTGTCTGTTTATATTGTAAGCATTGTTGTGGAAAGCTTGCAAGTTGCGGGTTTGCAGGATGTCTGCAAGCACGCATACAATATAACCCCCCCCCCCCCCCCCCCCCCTTTTTTTTTTTTTTTTAATTAATTTTTTTGCTTTTACTTTGCTACCATGGACAGTAGTGCTGCCCATAGTTTTCTGTTTTTTTCTTTTCACTTAGAATTCTTTATATTGGATCTAATACAGAGGTTTGCATTGCGTCCAAAACAAAAACTTTGAATTGTGGCCAAATTTGATGACACTGTGTGTGCCTGACACCAGGGGGTGCACTCTGCATCATCAGAGGGGACATGTGATTGCTGAGGCACAGGAAGCAACGATCGACGGGAAGACATTGGGTATGCGCTCGCAGGGAAGCCGTGAGGTGGCGGCGAGGGATCCCGCACAGCAGTGACACCGCAGGTGAGTAATAGCAATTGCTGGATGAGCCTGACTCGTCCTTATCGTTACTAGCTAGTTTTTTATGAATGACTCAGGCTCATCCATACCACTAAGAAGGTTAAAGGGTAAAACTAATATATGGAATATGAACCCTTTGCAGGTGTTTTGGATTAATTAGCTGATTAGAATCTGACATGTTAAGTCTAGAATATTGAACATTTTCACAATTTTCTAATGGTCTGAGATTTTGAATTGGGGGTTCTGATAAGCTGTAAGGCCCAGTGCACACTGAGCGGTTTTAGGTGTGATCCGCCGGCCGCATCCGCATGTAAATACGCTTGGCTAATGTATTTCAATGGGATGGTGCACACCGGCGGTTTGAGGTTTGTAGCAAACCGCAAACGTGCCTCCTGCTGCACGTTTACGGTTTGCAGAAGCGTTTCTGCCTCAATGTAAAGAATAGGAAAACTGCAAACTGCTCTAAAAAACGCAACATCAGAGCGGTTTTCCAGGCGTTTTTGTTACAGAAGCTGTTCAGTAACAGCTTTTACTGTAACAATATGTGTAATCTGCTACACAAAAACGCACCTAAAACCGCTAAGTATGTTTAGAAAACCTCTCTGAACATACCTAGAATGGCTCTGAAATCCGCTCCCAAAACTGCTTACGTATTGCGGATCTGCTAGCGGTTTTGGTGTGCACTGGGCCTAAGCCATAATCATCAAACTTATAATAAATGAAGGCTTGAAATATCTCGTTCTGCATGTAATGAGTCTATTTCATATACCTATTAGTTTTACCTTTTAAGTTGAATTACTGAAATAAAGGGACTTTTGCACAATATTCCAATTTTTCGAGTCACACAAATAAAAAAGCTTGCACTATGGATGTGCCGAACCCGACCCCTGAAACTTTTTCTGAACAGGAATTTAGAAATCAAAATCACTTTTAGGGCCCATTCACACTAGAGCGTTTTGAAAGCGCTAGTGCTATGATACCCTATGGACCTGTTCTTACTTGGGCGATTTGTGTTAATCACCAGCGATTAACACAAATCGCCAAACACAATCGCGTAGCCTGCACCATTATCAGGCGATTTCCCGGCGATCGCGTTTCAGTGCTATAGAAGCGCTAAATGAGATCGTGGGAAAATCGCTGCAGTGTCCAGTGATTTTTCTGCGTTAAATCGTGGAAAAATCACTATCACATCGCCGGCGGTTTGCGCTTTCAAGTGCGAATGGGGCCTAAATGTTTTTGTAGTGATTCTTGCAGCGGTTTCTGGAGCGATTGCAGGTGATTTTCGAACATTTTTGTTTTTTAAGTCATACAAAGTGATTTTGCAGCGCTTCAATGAAGAGAAAAAACGCTCCACAAAATGCTGCGTTCACTGCAATTGGGAAATCGGGTAATCTCAATCGCTACTGTGGGATCACCTCCATTGACTTTCGGTAACTTAGCTTCTGGAATTGTTGCTAAAAAGGCTGCAAAAAAGCTCTAGTGGGCACCAGACCGAAAGCTTCCTTGAGGCCTCTGTCACATCTAGAACACGTGCAGGAGCCATTTCCTGCACACGTTGAATAGCCTGCGGCGTGTCGTCGGGATGCTGCGGTTCAACGCAATCAGCGGCGGTAGCTATTAATTCACCTGAAGGGAAAACGCCAGCTCCCGACGATAAAAAGCTTCCAGGTGCATCGTACCGCAACGCATCGAAACGCAGCGTCGGGTGTCAAAGGTAAAATGAAAGTCTATGGACATTTATTTTACCTTGGTTAACGCAAAGTTTCGAGTTGAAATGCAGATAAAGGGCTCTAGTGTGAAAGAGCCCTGAGTGGAAACACATTTTTTTCCCTCAGCATTTGTCAGACTTCCCTCCAGAATGTGGCAGAGGATGATTCACACATCCATGTATTGGAGAGAAACACTCAACTCTGTAAACTAACTATTAACAACAAACTGCTGTAGCATGTGATGCTAGCAGTGCTGTTGAACTTCATCACCTTTTTACGTATAATAGGGCCCTGCAGGACCTGGCCTTGATAGCGTGTATACAATACAAGTATCACTCAGAAACACATCTTGCCCTCCCTTCTCTCTCTATTCTTCCATATCGGTTATACCAGGCTGACAAGTGCCCCCCTAACTGCCATGCTGCACAGCGCACAAAAAGCCACTGCCTCAGGAAACAGAGCCTGTCCCACTTGAAGATTCCCTTAACAAACTGGGTTGAGTGCTGAAGTAAGAGGTTAAACAAACTCCCTCATAATCTTTCCTGCTGGGAAATAGCGGGGAATAATAGCCTTTGTTTTATTTGATAGATTTTCTCTGCATTTTTCCTCTCAGAAGGCCTGACTTGCTGTATGCTGTGATCTGCTGCCATCTAGTGGTGGTCGGTTTTGTTGCTGAATAGAGTGGTTTTTAGTTTAATTTATTAGGATTTGTGTTAAAATATTTATAAAACTAGGGTTTTTTTTCCATTCAATTAGGAAAATAAGAGCAAGAAAGAAAGATCTGCTATATTTGATTTCTACCTGTTTGACTGGCAAGTTTAAGTTAGATCCCATTTTACTGCTATGTAGTAAAGATAAGATTATTTGAGTTTATACAGAGAATTGGGCCTAGTTATTGTTTACTGGTGACATGTGACATGATGAGATAGACATATGTATGTACAGTGCTAAGCACACAAATATGCTGTGTTCCTTTTCTTCTTTCTCTGCCTGAAAGAGTTAATATTTTTTTCTTAAATAGGTCCCTATATGTTCCTTATTTTTTTTTTTTTTTTACCTGGTCTGGGTGCCTTTGCCTAGCTGTAGAAATTGTCCGGTGACAGGGATCATGGGATTTTTTTTAATAGAGTATCACGCTTCTGTCAGCATGAAAATAACAGAAATTTTTGGATAATATAGGGACACTATGACCAGAAGGTAATTGAACCGCCCCCCCCCCCCCTCTCTCTTTTAAGAGTTAGTTTATATAGTGATGTATGCCTGTTGTCTAGGTGATGCTTGCTGTGGCAGTAGGGAGGGAAAATAGAAACTGAACTGGGTTAAAAAGAAAAGGGCAGAAGCAATGTCACTTTTAGCATCTCAGAATCAGTATGAATTTATTTTCCCAAGCACCACTGGGTCATGCACGGCATTGCACATGGCACATGCTGGGCTTAAAGTGAACCAGAGACGAAGCACCCTCATGTATTTTACCATATATATCAGTGAGGACATTAGAGAAAACACCTACCCTGCTCTCTGTTACTTTTTTAACTGTTCAGCTTGCTTCTTGGCAGGCATGATAAAATCCCCGACTGAGCATTCAGTCTGGCTTTGCTCAGGAATCATTATAGCTGAGTCTGTGTTCTCTGTTGTCTTTTCAAGCCCAAGCCTGCCCCCTGCTGGCTCTGCTCAGGAATCATTATAGCTGAGTCATTATAGCAAAGCCAGACTGAATGCTCGGTCGGGGATTTTATCAGGGCCGATTAGAAGCAAGCTGAACAGTTAAAAATGAAACAGACAGCAGGGTAGGTGTTTTCTCTAATGTACCCACTGATATATATGGTAAATACATGAGGGTGCTTTGTCTCTGGTTCCCTTTAAAGCGGATCCAAGATGAAAAACTAACTATAACATGTAACTTGTCTATATATCTTATCTAAAGTTTAGATAGTTTACTCAGCAAATCTAGCTGCAACCAGCTTCAACAGCATTTGATTATTTCTTCCTGTGATACAATGACAGCAGCCATGTTTTGCTTGTCATTACACACAAGTAAGCTGCTCTGCATCTCTGGACCTCAGCCTGTGAAAACTTCACTCCCCTCTGCCTCTGAAATCTCTGGCTAGTAACACCTCCTCCTCCTCCTGCCCAGACTGAGCTCCCATGAGCCCTTGTAACTAAGGCTCAGAGTGCCTAGGCGCTGGAGAAGCTGTGGACGTGGCTTGTTTAGTTTATAGGGAACTAGAGTATTAAAACAAACCAAAAAAAGTATTTGGCTTGAGGAGTGCCCTATAAACTACATGAAAGGAACACAATTATTCAATGAGTAAAAGTTTATTTCGGATAACCTTTAAGAGACACACAATGTTCAGCAGTGCAGAGAAACAGTAAAGATGGAAACCAGCAGAATTTTTTTTTTCATTTCACATTTCTCCTAAATCTGACCGCGAATACAGGATAGGTCAGTTAAATAAGTAATTTCTTAATGGATGTTTTTATTTTTCAGTTAATATGGAGTTTCAGGGGCCTCAAAGTCTTAATATATTAAAATCACATTCAGAGGTTTAACTACTGGGGGTTCAGGCCTTGCAGCTACAGCAGGGCCCAGGGCTGTGGGGGACCCAGCTGCTTACCATTCCTCATTCCAATGCAGGGGCCCCCCTCCAAAGCAGGTGTTGCTGGGACCACACTTGTTATAGGTGGAAAGAGTCATGGTGGTTGCAGTGCTGTGGCGTACGTACGAAAAGGGCGTCGGGAAAAAAGGGCGCGTGGTATAAACGATAAATGGAAATATCGTTTATAGAAATTATTGTGTAGAATTTCGTTTATAAATAGTGATTTAAAAATGTATAAATCACTAAATAATGTGTATGAGATCGGCAATTCTTAAAACGTTAATCTTCCCTGTTTGTAAAGTGAAACTTATATTTTCGTTTATTAAAAACCCTCCCTGTACCTATCCCTAACCCCTAGACCCCCTGTTGGTGCCTAAACCTAAGACCCCCCTGTTGGTGCCTAACCCTAAGACCCCCCTGTTGGTGCCTAACCCTAAGACCCCCCTGTTGGTGCCTAACCCTAAGACCCCCCTGTTGGTGCCTAAACCTAAGACCCCCCTGTTGGTGCCTAAACCTAAGACCCCCCTGTTAGTGCCTAAACCTAAGACCCCCCTGTAGGTGCCTAACCCTAAGACCCCCCTGTAGGTGCCTAACCCTAAGACCCCCCTGTAGGTGCCTAACCCTAAGACCCCCCTGTAGGTGCCTAACCCTAAGACCCCCCTGTTAGTGCCTAAACCTAAGACCCCCCTGTTAGTGCCTAAACCTAAGACCCCCCTGTAGGTGCCTAAACCTAAGACCCCCTGTTGGTGCCTAAACCTAAAACCCCCTATGGATAATAATATTTTACAGACATGAATAAATAAAGAATGTAAAGAAAAAAAATGTAAATTATTTTTTTGGGTGGATAATAATGTGTTAGAAATGTTTTAGAAATAGTGATTTATTATCTTCATAAACGTTATTCGTCACGGGCTCATTTTGTAAACTTAAATCATCACAAACATAGTTATAAATCCTTAAAAATCTCCGGGCGCCGTTATAAATCCTTAAAAATCTCCGGCGCCTTATTTTCCCCGTTCAGCGCCCATTAAACGATATTTATAATGAAAGTGAATGGGGCGCCCTTTTTGTCCACTTGTCTCATGCGCCCAAATCTACTGCTTCCGTGCTGTGTGTGTCTCGGCGGATGGGTGCCCTGACTGTGCAGGCCACCACAGGAGGAAGGCTTTGTGACCGGGGGGCAGTATATGAAGTGTCATCCCTGATTACGCTCATCAGGAAGTGGAGCAGAGACACAGGTCATGTCATACAACCGATCTATGGAGTCTCACTTTCAGACAACATACACACATTAAAGACTATCTCTGGGCCAAAAAAAAAAAAGTTTGAATGCGTGTATTTAGTCTGCACTCTGCATACAGTTAAAAATGGCGCAGAGTGAAAAATGGCGCACCGTTCCGCCGATCATAAAACGCTATTTACTGTTTTAATGTAAATACATTAAAAAGGTAAATAGCGTTTTATAAAACATTTATAAGCAGAACGGTGCGCCATTCAAAAATGCAGGGGGGGGGGGGGGGGGCTAGTTAGGCAGCCGGGATCGGGGAGA
The DNA here is from genome assembly GCF_040937935.1 of Hyperolius riggenbachi. Taxonomy (NCBI): domain Eukaryota; kingdom Metazoa; phylum Chordata; class Amphibia; order Anura; family Hyperoliidae; genus Hyperolius; species Hyperolius riggenbachi. The sequence continues at coordinate 64,433,828 of NC_090647.1, forward strand.
GAGGCAGCGGGACACTAGGCAGCAGGGCGGAGGGAGTAGGATTAGGTGGAGGGAGGATTAGGTAGCATTGGCATACATTACCTTGTCCCCGCCGTCGATCGCTCCCTCACTTCATAGTTAGCTTGCAGGAGTCCTGCATCCAGCCAATCACCATGCGGAAACTGAAGCCGCATGGTGATTGGCTGAATGCAGGACTACAGCAAACTAACAGAAGAAGTGAAGGAGCGATTGCCGGCAGGGACAAGGTAATGTATGCCAATGCTACCTAATCGTCCCTCCACCTAATCCTCCTCCCTCCGCCCCGCTGCCTAGTGTCTCGCTGCCTCTCTCCCCGATCCCTGCTGCCTAACATTTGTTAAAATATAAAATGATAAATATCGTTTTATGTACATTACTGCGGCGCCACTTTTATACTGTTGGCGCTGTGCACCGTTTTTGCTTGTTGTTCCGATTTAGTCTATGCACTGTGTACAATTAGATGAACATTGTAGTAGTTAGAACAGAGGCGCGTTTATATCTGTAGTAGCTCCTCCATCTTGCTCCTCATGCTGATGCCTTGCAAGTACACCCTTAGCATTATGTCCTCCCCTTCAGCCTGTTGCCCTCCCCTGCCCCTCCCTCCCCTGCCCTCTGCCTGCCTGGATCAAATTACATCTCTTTTCACAGTGTGTAGGAGAGAGAAGAGACAGGAGAACTGCTGCAGCCTGTCTTATCATGTCTGTTTGCTATAATTCTTATTTCAGATGTCTTGTCTGCCTGCCTGTAATAGATGACATCTCTTTTCACAGTGGTTGTGGGCTGGGAGCAGAACATGAGGGGTGGAGTTATGACACCAATCCCCCAGCATCCTTAGAACCTATGGTGTGGGGGGAAAAATTACCTGGGCCCGATTTCAGAAAGGGGGCAGGGATTTAAAGACCATATGTGGTATAAGGACTCTGGGGGTGAGAGAATCACACTTTATTATGTGTTATTTAATGTACCTTGACACCATATTAGGTTTAAAGTGAACTAGAGATGAAGCACCCTCATGTATTTACCATATATATCAGTAGGAACATTAGAGAAAACGCCTACCCTTTTTTCTCTGTTTCATTCTTCACTGCTCAGTCTGCCTGTTATCAACCCTGATAAAATCCCCGACTGAGCATTCAGTCTAGCTTTGCTCAGGAATCATTATAGCTGATTCTGTCTTCTCTGATGTCTTTTCAAGCCCAAGCCTGCCCCCCTCTGGCTCTGCTATAATGACTCAGCTATAATGATTCTTGAGCAAAGCTAGATTGAATGCTCAGTCGGGGATTTATCAGGGCTGATAACAAGCAGACTGAGCAGTGAAGGATGAAACAGAGAGCAGGGTTGGTGTTTTCTTTGTTTCCACTGATATATATGGTAAAATACATGAGGGTGCCTCGTCTCTGGTTCACTTTAAAGCAAATGTTATTACTGCAGGAGAATTCTATCTGGATGTATAAGCATATTGAGGGCCTCTAAACCTAGGAAGTGAATCTGAAAAATAAAACGAGGTGGAGGAGGTGTGTAAAAATATATTAACCCACAATAAAATGTAAAATAATAAACCAGTTTGCTGTGGACTTGTACATTTCCAGAGATGCAAATTTCACAAATAAATTCCCTGCACTCATTTTTGTCTCTTCCCGCCTCCCCGTTGACGAATGCGCGTTGTTTTCTAGCATGGCACCATTTACGACTGGCGGATAACCAATATGTCCTCCGCCGCGGAGGACGAGCGAATATTTACGGCTCACAATTACAGGCTTAACAAAATCTTGTAATCTAACCACTGAGCACTCCAAATAATTTATTTGCGGCCGGCTGCTAAGGTGAAATGTTGAATTATAATGCCGGTTTTTCTCCGCCGTCGAAATCATGGATTTAAGGACAGTTTCCCTATGGAACGAATCGCCCGGCTGCTCATCTTCACGCCAAAGTCATATTTAACTTTGTTTTTTTTCTCTCTTCCCGGTAATTGAACCTTGAAGCTGCTTGCCTTTAAAACGAATGAGATCCCATTAATTGCGAGCGGCTGCTTATCTGTAGTAAATCTGGGGGCTTGCTGTTTACTTTATCCTAGCCTGCGGTATTCATTGCCTTTTTATTTGTATTTTTTATTTTCTACCTTTGCAGCTTTTGGCGTTCCTCCAGGGTCTGTTCACCTACTACCATGAGGGATACGAGCTCGCCCGAGAATTTACACCCTACAAGGAGCAGCTGCAGTTCAATCTGCAAAATGTAAGTTCATGAATAATTGAGTTTTACAAATTTATATTGATGCCAACGCTTTGCCCTTCAGAGGACATCTGTTCTTTTTTAAGGGACTCTACAGCAATTTCTTTTAGTTTTGGTTTTATATGCTCATAAGGCTTAATTCTAGCAAGGCATTTTTTTTCCTAGTGTTTATTTTTAGTCAGAAAAATATTAGATTTTGCAGATGAAAATCAGATATTTTTAGAGCTCCACCTAGTGGATTGACTGGCAAGCACAAGAAGGGTCTGGTTTTTACTGCAGTGTAGTGCAGATAGATAGATTGATAGAAAACAATAGTGCTTAAAGAGACACTGAAGCGGAAAAAAAATGATGATATTATGATTTGTATGTGTAACACAGCTAAGAAATAAAACATTAAGATCAGATACATCAGTGTAATTGTTTCCAGTACAGGAAGAGTTGAGAAACTCCAGTTGTTATCTCTATGCAAACAAGCCATTAAGCTCTCCGACTAAGTTAGTCCTGGAGAGGGCTGTTATCTGACTTTTATTATCTCAACTGTTCCTGGACTATTTACTTTTCCTCTGCTAGAGGAGAGGTCATTACTTCACAGACTGCTCTGAAAGAATCATTTTGAATGCTGAGTGTTGTGTAATCTGCACATATTATAGAATAATGCAATGTTAGAAAAAACACTATATACCTGAAAATAAAAGTATGAGAATATTTTCTTTGCTGCTAATCTTCTAGTAATTATTCATAGTACACAACCAATTCACTATATCATATTTTTTTTTTTCGCTTCAGTGTCTCTTTAAAGTGACACTGAAGCAAAAAAATTTTTATGATATTATGATTTGTGTGTGTAGTACAGCTAAGAAATAAAACATTAAGATTAGATACATCAGTCTAATTGTTTCCAGTACAGGAAGATTTAAGAAACTCCAGTTGTTATCTCTGTGCAAAAAAGCCATTAAGCTATCAGACTTTTCAAAGTCGTGGAGAGGGCTGTTTTCTGACTTTTATTATCTCAACTGTTAGTTAATTTTTTTACTTTTTCTCTGCTAGAGGAGAGGTATTTACTTCACACACTGCTCTGAAAGAATCATTTTGAATGCTGAGTGTTGTGTAATCTGCACATATTATAGAATGATGCAATGTTAGAAAAACACTTTATACCTGAAAATAAAAATATGAGAATATTTTCTTTGCTACTAATCTTCTAGTAATTATTCATAGTACACAACCAATTCACTATATCATATTTTTTTTCGCTTCAGTGTCTCTTTAAAGGACAACTGTAATGAGAGGAATATGGAGGCTGCCATATTTATTTCCTTTTAAACAATACCAGTTGCCTGACAACCCTGCTGGTCTATTTGGCTACAGTAGTGTCTGAATCACACCAGAAACAAGCATGCAGCTAATCTTATCAGATCTGACATTAATGTCAGAAACACCTGATCTGCTGCATGCTTGTTCAGGGGCTATGTCTACAAGTATTAGAGGCAGAGGATCAGCAGGATAGCCAGGCACCTTGTATTATTTAAAAAGAAAGAAATATGGCAGCCTCCATATCGCTCTCATTACAGTTGTCCTTTAAAGTGGACCTGACCTCTTGCACAGCACAGATGGAAAACATAGAGAAATGCTCCCTGTATGTATTTAGAGAGTTTAGCCTGTCTGATGCCCCCTCATCTGTGATTAATCACAAGTGTAATCTGGTCTCTCAGTTATGTCTGCTCAGGCATCTCGACAGTCCCCGGTAAAACAGCTAATTTGTAAACACAGGATGTTAACTCTATGTCTGCTTCCATGAAAGCGGGAAGGAGACACGCTGCAGATTTATTGCAGGATTGGTATCAGCTGTAACAAAGAAATGTTTTTTCTTTAAATGTTATAATGCTGTTGCTTATCTTTTAGCGCAGAGAGGAAGTTTTGGGTCCGCTGTAAAGCGTAACTCCAGGAATTTTGATATATATTCTAACTTACCGTAACACAGTCGTGTATAGACAGCACAAAGGAATAGCGCACTTTTCACAGATGTTAAAACCTGTGGCTTATATTTGTTTTTTGAAAACTGTGGTCTTTGTAAAATGTTAAAGGGAAGGTCCGAGGAGGATAAAAATAAAAAATCCTCTTCCTGGGGCTTCCTCCAGCCCCTGGCAGCTGTCCTGTGCCCTCGTAGCAGCTCCGGTGGCTCCCGGGCCCCTCCGGTGGAGAAGCCAACCTTCTCATGCGCTCCAGGATGTGGCTAACTGAGTCGCACTGACGTCAATCAGACTCTAATGCGCAGGTGCAGAGCAACTGCGCCTGCACAGTACAGTCCGGATGACATCAACGCGACTACCTGGATGCGCACTGGACGCAAGCAGGCCTCTGGTACCGGAGGGGACTCCGGGCCACCGGCGGGGAGTGGAGCTGCGGTGAGGGCACAGGGCAGCTTCCAGGGGCTGGAGGAAGCCCCAGGTAAGTGGATTTTTTATTTGTATCCTCCTCGGCTGTATCCTTTATGGACTCCATATAGTTGTATCAATGTAATTGACGAGCAACCACATTAAAATGTTTAGAAAAGAAAGAAAAGTATAGTGCGCATAGCGGAATTAGCAACACCCACGTTGCATGGGTAATGCTTGCATGACTATGTTAACCTGTGTTACACTATTTAGGTAATGCACGTTACCATAGCTACATGAGCATCACCCTTGCAATTGGGGGTTGCACTTATAGCACAGTGTGCATTACACTGGCGTATGTTGTAGTTAAAGTTTCATGTCGTAAGGCCTGGCAGATCTGTTGCCTTCCTTTAGCCTCTAAACTCCAATCTGACACCACACCCTTCACCTAATGCCAAGCCCTCACGTGAACGCTGACAAGTTGTGCCTTCCCAGCTACGGTTACCCCAGGACATAGGCCTCGATTCATAAAGCATTACCGCATGCGGTAATGCTGAAAACAGCAGACTTTCCCGACCACTTAGAAATGTGTCAATTTATAAAGGCTGTTACCGCATGAAAAGCTGACATTACCGACCAGGGAGATAAATTACCGACTTGGCTGTAGTTACCTCCAACACATGTCAGTAAATTGTCAGCAAATGCCAATTCATAAAGCCTGCAACAAGCGGTAAGCCTGACGGTAGTTACCGACATCTCTGGTGAGGCGTTAACAAGTTACCGACACCTTTGATGAATGCAAAGTGCAGAGAGCCGAAGTCTGTTTGAGTCATCTGTGGAGAGAGCCAGAGAGCTGTCTGTGTGAGTCATTTGTGCAGGCAGGGAAAGTCTGTGCGAGTCATCTGTCTGAGTCATTTGTGGAGTCATTTGTGCAGGCAGGGAAAGTCTGTGCGAGTCATCTGTCTGAGTCATTTGTGGAGTCATTTGTGCAGGCAGGGAAAGTCTGTGCGAGTCATCTGTCTGAGTCATTTGTGGAGTCATTTGTGCAGGCAGGGAAAGTCTGTGCGAGTCATCTATCTGAGTCATTTGTGGAGTCATTTGTGCAGGGCAAAAGAGAGAATCGCCACACTACTCTACTCTACCGCTCAATGGGCTGCGGTAATTTACCGACCTTCAAAGGCAGCTGGGGAAATATTTATGAATTAGCACACAGACCGGGAGAATACCGAGTGCGGTATTTTCCCGACAAGATTTTTTTTATCGCACTGCTTTTTATGAATCGAGGCCCTATAGTGTGCAAGGTATAGAGGCTGAGACTAGGAAGACAGGAGTAGCACCAGAATCCACTAGGCAAAGACAGGCAATGTTGAACAATATCAGGTGGTAGTGTGAGATGCACTGTGGAGGAGCCAATTTGGAACACAGCAGACAAGAAACAGGAAGGGCGGTTGCTCAGAGCGACCGCAGGCAACCACCACAATGAAACAGGAGTGTTTACTAAGTCGGTACCGTATGGATTGTCAAACATCCACACAGAAATACCAATACTGGACAAGCCAGGAAGGAGCATTATCAACAGCAACCACAGCTAATGTAATGTCCACACAGCAGGACTAGGAGTGTCTGACAATCACAACCACAGTGATGGCGACATCCAGACAAGCAGGACTAGAAGGAGCGTCACCAGTAGCAACCGCAGCCACTGTAACATCTACATGGCAGGTTTAGAAGGAGCGTCTGCCAATCACAACCACAGTGATGGCGACATCCAGACAGGCAGAACTAGAAGGAGCGTCACCAGTAGCAACCGCAGCCACTGTAACCTCTACATGGCAGGTTTAGAAGGAGCGTCTGCCAATCACAACTGCAGTGATGGCGACATCTGGATAGGCAGGACTAGAAGGAGTATTACCAATAGCATTTGAAGCTTTGTTATGTCCACACGTCGAGGCTGTAGAGAACGCTGCTGTTCGCCGCCGCAGGAATAGCACACGCTTACACTTAACTACTTAAAGCGGACCCAAACCAAACATTTTTTTAATTAAAAAGATTTAGTTGCACCACTCTGACACATACAAAGATAAATAAACACTCCTTCAAACCTATGAGCATTTCAGTGCATGCGTTTCACCCTTCTCTTTGCATAACTAGGGTTATACTGGGGGCAGCCATTAGCAATTCCTCCATTGCTGGACACCATCTCCTCCACCAGTTTGCCGGAAAAATGCCGGCAATTTGAAAGGAAGGGAGGGGTTCCTCCAATAAATGTAAAATATTTTATATTTGTCATCATGCAGCTGAAAAAAGGCTGCTATTTATTATTATAATTTAGAAAATAGATTTTATTTCTGAAATCTTGTATTTTTAATTTGGGTCCACTTTAAGGACCGTGCTAATTGAAATCTACGCCCTTTTTTGATGGCTATCTGGCTGGCAGGGCGTAGATTTAAATTCCCCGGCACTGCGCGCATCCGCTGTTTTCGTCGCTCCTGCCGATCTCGCCGCTGAATTCCCACCGTCTCCCGCCTCACCTCACTCAGCTCTGAAGTCTCTATGGCGGCAGAGTTCCTGTGAGCAGGTCAGGAGCCGATTTCATTGGCTCCTGGCCCTGTCTTTCAACGTAAGCAACTCCCATTGGCTTACATTGAAAGACAGGGTCAGGAACCAATGAAAGCGGCTCCTGGCCGGCTCACAGGAACTCTGCCGTCATAGAGACGGCAGAGTGAGTGGCCCAGGTTCCCGACGTGCGGCGAAGGCGGTGGGTATGTGCGGCGATTCATCGGGATTCCGCTGTTCCTGTACCAGAGGTCTCTGGTCCTTAAAGGGGCAGAGACCGCTGGTACTTAAGTTGTTAATGCAAGGTAGCAAACAGTAATCACACAGCAATGCAGCTATGGGATAAGCTGATCACGATGACAGGAAAAATGATTAAGCAGGAAGAGGCTTTTACGTGGACATCCACCAGTGAGAGCAGACATGCAACTTATTTACTTATTATTCAATTATTATTTTCTGCTCAATTAACCCACAAGTCCTAGAATCCTGTCTTGGTGCTCCTGTCCCCCTGGTGTCCCGGTGCTGAGTCCAGCCATTAGAGTTCCCCTTTAGCTGTTTGTGACTTACCTTACTGCGCTGCTGTGAGATCTGCAATAAACAGGCAACGCTTTTCTTTTACAGACGAGAAATAATTTTGAAAGCACCCGGCAAGAGATGGATCGACTAATGCAGAGGATGAAATCTGCAGACCAGGATTACCGGCCGTCCAGCCAGTGGACAATGGAGGGATATCTATACGTCCAGGAGAAAAGTTAGTCTCACAAGTGTTAGCTCCTCTATGTCCGTGATACGTTATCTTCTTCTTCCTGTGAATTTATCTTAAAACACGACAGAACATGTACTCTTCCCCCTGCTGCTTAAAGGAGCTGTGAGGTGAGACCTCGCTATGTAGCTTTACTTACCTGGCGCTTCTCCCAGCCTCTAGAAGCCTATCTGGTCCCACTGTCATTCTCGCTATGTAGCTTTACTTACCTGGGGCTTCTCCCAGCCTCTAGAAGCCTATCTGGTCCCACTGTCAACCTCGCTATGTAGCTTTACTTACCTGGGGCTTCTCCCAGCCTCTAGAAGCCTATCTGGTCCCACTGTCATCCTCGCTATGTAGCTTTACTTACCTGGGGCTTCTCCCAGCCTCTAGAAGCCTATCTGAAGCCTATCTGGTCCCACTGTCAACCTCGCTATGTAGCTTTACTTACCTGGGGCTTCTCCCAACCTCTAGAAGCCTATCTGGTCCCACTGTCAACCTCGCTATGTAGCTTTACTTACCTGGGGCTTCTCCCAGCCTCTAGAAGCCTATCTGGTCCCACTGTCAACCTTAAAGAGAAACCGTAACCAAGAATTTCATCCCAATCAGTAGCTGATACCCCCTTTCACATGAGAAATCTTTACCATTTCTCTAATAGATCATCAGGGGGCTCTGTATGGCAGAAATTGTGGTGAAACCCCTCCCACGGTGTGATGTCATGACCATGGTGCTGACATCACACTGTGGGAACCCTTGTTGCATTGTGGGAAATAACAGCTGTTTCTAACTGGCAAAAAAGCAAGCAGCCGCTACTTCCACGGACATCACATGCCAGTAGTAAAAATGTTGCCATATGATAAATTTCCAAATGTTAATCAGGGAGAGGAAAGATTTTACAATGGGCAAGCACTGACTAAATCATCTATACATAATTATTGTAAGAATTAAAGAGACTCTGAAGCAAGAATAAAACTCGCTTTTTCCCTTATATTCAGCAGGTGCATGTTTGCCCCTGCTAAAACGCCGCTATCCCGCGGCAGAACGGGGGTCCTTTACCCCCCAAATCCCCTCCTGCAAAATCCACGACCAACTTGGTCGTAGATTTTGCTGCTCATGGAGGCAGAGCTATGAGCTGTAGCTCTGCCCCATGCGCATCTATCAGCGGCGGATCTCCGCCTCTCCCCCGCCCCTCTCAGTGAAGGAAGACTGATAGGGGCGGGGGAGAGGCAGCGATCAGCGCTGATAGACGTGCTGAGAGGCAGGGCTGCGGCTGTTAGCCCTGCCTCAAGCAGGAAGCGCTCCCCGCACAGCACGGAGGGGATTTGGGGGATAAAGGACCCCCCGTTCTGCCGTGGGATGGCAGCGTTTTAGCAGGGGCAAACATGCCCCTGCTGAATATAAGGGAAAAAGTGAGTTTTATTCTCGCTTCAGACTCTCTTTCAAGAGAGTCTGAAGCGAGAATAAATCTCGCTCCAGACCTCAGAGTTAGCAGGGGCATGTGTGCCCCTGCTAAACCGCCGCTATCCCGCGGCTTAACGGGGGTCCCTGATCCCCCAAATCCCCTCCGTAATGCGGGGGAGCGCTTCCTGGTTGGGGCAGGGCTAACCGCCGCAGCCCTGCCCCACGCGCATCTGTCAGCGCGTATCTCCTCCTCTCCCCCGCCCCTCTCAGTCTTCCTTCACTGAGAGGGGCGGGGGAGAGGCGGCGATGCTGCAGCCGTTAGCCCTGCCTCCAGGAGCGACCAAGTCTGCGACCAAGTGTCGCAGTGGGGGTTTGGGGGTCAAGGGACCCCCGTTTAGCGGCGCTATTGCGGCGGTTTAGCAGGGGCACACGTGCCCCTGCTAACTATGAGCTCTGAAGCGAGATTTATTCTCGCTTCAGAGTCTCTTTAAGCACTCTTTTTCATTACGTTATTTTCACTGGAGTTCCTCTTTAAGTCTCAAACCTGATGGGTTGGTGTCTTGTGCGCAGGCGCATGATTGCGCTTACATTGCCGGGATCAATCTGCGCCTGCGCAGTACTAGTGCGCAGGACGCTGTTGGTAGTTGGACCATGATCTCAGGCAGTGCACAAGCGAGCATACCACACACCAACCCTTAGGGTCAGAGAAGCTGACAGTGGGGCCCTTGAGCAAGACAGGGCTGCAGTGAGGGACCAGACAGGCCTCTAGGGGCTAGATGAAGCACCATGCTAGTAAAGCTACTCCTTTACAGACAGAAGGCTTTTGACATAGTAAAAAGGCTCCTCATGAAGTTTCACTGAATCAATCGCTGGACAAGCATAATATTTATAACCATAATGTGTCCATCCTACATCCTTTTTTTTTTTTTTTTTTTTTTTTACAAAATACATAACGTTTTCTGTCATGAAATTAAAAAAGAAAAAATTAAAGTTTTACTTTTTTTTTTTTTTTCAAAACATACAGTATTTTCAGTGTGTTCAGGAAAGGGCTGTGGAGTCGGAGTTGTAGTCGGAGCAATTTTTGGATACCTGGAGTCAGTGGTTTCACACACTGAGGAGTCGTAGTTGGAGTCGGATGATTTTTGTACCACCTCAGTAGCCATGCAAGGGCTGTGGGGTCGGAGTCGAGGAGTCAGAGCAATTTTGGGTACCTGGAGTCGGAGTTGGAGGCTTCATAAACTGAGGAGTTGAAGTCAGATGATTTTTGTACCGACTGCACAGCCCTGGTTCAGCACACATATAACTACCACACATTAGTACATATCTCCGTTCCTGTGACTTGTGACAAGTGTAGTGTAGATTACTCCCTGCGCGTGGCAACTTTATCGCAGTGCACTGTATCTGGCCCAAAGACTGCTGATAGTTTACCAGCAGTGTTTCCAGACTCTGGTTGGTGGCAAATCAAAAACATTAGGACTGCTTTGAGAACAACGATAGTTATTTTAGTGCTTGTTTTATCCCTCCTTTTGTAGAAGTGTATATTCCTCCTTTAGGTTGGACCTCTGTCTCGGGCTTCTTTCTTTCTGCTGTATTAGAACAAGAAGTCTTCTTCTGCTCCCGGGTCTACCGGAGGTTTCTCAGCATGTTAACGCATTCTCTCTTCATTTTCTGTGTCTTATTTGCATCTTACAAGCAATAACAATTACAGCATTGTCAGGTCCCATTAATGGCTTATATCGTGTTTGTGATTGTATGCATGGACGACCATTAAGCCGTTCTGTGAAATAAGTGTAACATTTTTCAATTAAAATGAATCGGGATCCTATACAGGCATGGTGAAGCATGTCAGCAGCCAGGGAACACGAGGAGATTAAGGCACACTTCTTCCATATTGTGTTCGAGTTAAAGCGTAATTTAAGCTACATAGATGAAGCGGAACTCTGGAATGAAAGATTAAGAATTTGCGCCATACATCAATTCCCATTTAGATAGCTTATGTCGATGGTTCCTGTGGTTGTAACAACCCCAGGCTCATCTATAAGACAAAAGGAGACACGGAGTCCAATGGTGCAGAATCGTGTAAGATTCAGAAAAGATGCTAAGGATGTATACACTCAAAAAGCTGAGTTACAAATCCTTTCAACCACCATCAGAGCAGGCTTCCCCGCTCGGGTTCCCAGGTCTGTAACAGGAACTGGTTGGTCGCACTCTGAATGTTCTTTAGGACAAACTAAAAAAAACTTTTTTTACTTTGAATAGTGGTAATCATTAACAGCCTGCTCCCCATCCCCTTCTTGCACCTCTGACACTGTAGTTGCCTTTGGCAGGTTTTGGTGCGTCATATCAATTGTTATATATAGAGTGCTTGGGGGGGCCCCCATTGTAAAACGTGCATCAGGGCCCACAGCTCCTTAGCTATGCCACTGGTAAGATTATCTCTCTGTTTATAAGATAACAGCTTTATTAGCCTATTTTTTAATGCATTGAGTGCCTCCATCCCTGTTGTAGTGTCCCATTTAGATACACTTAGGGACAATAACCTCTGAACTATCCATAACACATTACCATGGATAAACAGCATATCATAGATATGACTGCAGACATACACTATCACAGAGATTTCCAGGAACAATAGCTATTTAATAATTACAGCCGTCACGTCACCTGAACTGGAGTTGCACAGACATTAACAAGCTCAGCTACACTCGCTGGACACTTTATAAGGTACACCTTGCTAAACACTGGTTTGTACACTGTTTTGCCTTCAGAACTGTCTTAAAGGGAACTGAGCAGATATTTTTTTAAGAGACTCTGCAACAAAATTTCCAGCCTTATTTCTTCTATCCTATAAGTTCCTATACCTGTTCTAATGTGGTCTGAATTACTGCAGCCTTTCCTAGTTGCACAGTGGCTGTATTATCTCTGTTATATAATCTAATCTTCTTTCCTCCTATGGCTTTGTCAGGCTCAGGCACTCAGACAGGAATGTGCTGTTCTGCTGTGATAGGATAGAAGCTATACACACTCTCTCCACACCCCCTGCAGGCTCTGTGTGAGTCACAGACTGAGCTGTTCTCAGCCTATCACACTCTGGTTAGAAGCCATCTCTTTTGTTTGTAAAAACTGCCTAAAACTGGCAATTACAAGCCAGGATTGCAGCAGGGAGTGGCAGAAACAGCACAGAGGGGCCCAGGAGAACATAATGAATAGAATGGTATGCTTTTTATTGTAAGAATTTTAGAGTACAGATTCTCTTTAAAGCGGAATATAACCCTGCATTTCAACTTTGCTCTAAAACATTATTTACAGCATATTATATACAAAAAGCATTTTTTTTTACTAGACCAGCATTGGAAGGGTTAAACACAGAGGTTTTAAGTGTGCAGATGTTCAGATAGTTACATTCTATTTAGTTATATGTATATATTTAGAAATGTTGCACACTCTTTGGCTGTCCTCCAACTCCTTCTCAGTGAGAGAGATGAGTCACAATAAACACTTAGATACATTTGTGTAAACAAAAAGTATCTAACTCAAGTTCGGATGGGTCTGCAGAAATCTCTAGGGACTTTAAAGCCCTGTGTAACCCTTCCAATGCTGGTCTAGTAAAAAAAAAATGCTGGTTGCGTATAATATACTGTAAATAATGTTTTAGAGCAAAGTTGAAATGCAGGGTTATATTCCGCTTTAAAATGAACCTCCCTATAAGGGAAACTCATATATTGTGCTATTTGGAGAGCGGGGTTATGGTGAGTTTCGCTTCTTTGCTTATCCTTTGACCCCAGGCCCGTAGGGAATGTGCCATCCTCTCCAAAGAGAGCTCACACTGTACCAAATTATGTACTCCCCAGCAGTGTCTCTCTCACCCCTGTGTAGCAACGCACGCCAGGAAATATAGCCCATGGATACGAGTACGAGAAGTACATCACACCTGGTCTTGAATGCATTGGGAGAAAAAGGTTTCAGGACATACTGTATTTTTGGCAAATAAAACGCTCTGGAATATAAGAGGAATATAAGACACACCTAGGTTTAGAGGGCAAAAACCATGGAAAAAAATATCCTAAACCTGGTGTGTCCATGGTGCAGGAGCATCTTGTAGATGTTATCCCCCAATTATTGTGTCCTCTTCTGTCCCCCTCTGCTCTTCCTGTGTGTCCTCTTCTGTCCCCCTGTGCCCTCATTAACTCCCCTTCTGTCTCCCTGTGTCCTCCATGGCATCACTTCTGTCCCCCTGTGCCCTCATTGGCTCCCCTTCTGTCTCCCTGTGTCCTCCATGGCATCACTTCTGCCCCCTTATCTCCACTTCCCTTGTTGGCTCACCTTCTGTCCCACTTGGACCCCCTTCTTTCCCCTGCGTCCTCCTTGCTCTTCTTCTGTGTGTGTCTCCTCCGTTCTTCCCATAAGGTGAGACGTGCTGCCGCTAATTGTATTTATGCACAGGGAGCGGAGGAGACCAGGTGGGAGTGGAGGGGGATTCAATGCATGGAGCCCCTGACATTGCGGCGGGTTGGGTGTGCATATCGATGGGCATTTGTAAGTCGGGGATTGCCTGTATTTGGCATATAAGACGCAGGGAGTTTTTCTCCCTTATGTTTTGGGGAGTAAAAGTGCCTTATATGCCGGAAAATACATGAATTGCCTTAGCTAAAGATCACTGGGAAGTGTGGGGCTAAATATCAATGTACAGCAATATATAGATATAGGAAGTGTTTCTGATGAACAAGGAAAATTACCATAGCATTGGGTATTCTGAATAATGTAGTAAATTATATTTTATGTTGTTACACTGCCTGTTTAACTCAACGGTATTTTATATATTGTGCAACCTCATGAAATACAACTATTCTGATTGGCTGTTTTGCAAGTTCTTTATTTTTGTTCTAGTTGTTCCTTGCGCCAGTCTTAATCAATCAGTCTCGTTGACTGTGGACAGCCCAATGACCACAAAGTTACACACTTGCCAACTTCACTTAGCTGAGATTTTCCTATGTGAGATGTCTTTGGTTAAACCACTGGTCTGTTTTAATCAGCAGCTGTGTCGCTCCGAAGCCTTCTTGCGTTACGTTTGTGCTGTGCCTACAGAGGATTGCTCATGTCCAGGTCAGATGGAGAGCGTTTTATAGCGGATTTGGAATCAATATGTTTCTGGACACCTGCACAGTGTACATCCCATCCGCTTCCAGATCCAGCTAATGAGCCCCAACGGGGACGGCAGCTGCCTGTCGGCTGTGCGGAACATGCGCTGCCCTACTTGTGTCTTGGAATAGGACGCAGCGCTGATCTTCATTACACGCCTGTGATTAAGAGCACCGCTCATTAAGCGGGGGGTTTGCTGGCGGTGGTGGGATCTGTACAGCCCGAGGTTGGATAAAGGGCAGTGATTGAATTCCAGTTTCTGCTCATTTTACGCCAAGTAAAGATTTCACACAACGAAACTTACTCGTTTTCCAAAGTTTCTCTTTTGTTAGTGAATTTTGCTATAGTAGACTCCCTATATGGTGTTACACGCCAGGTGGTATAGAAGGGTATGTATTGCGGCGCTGTCTCAATCGTTGGGCGCTGGGTGGTGCCACTGATAGTAACATATTGGCAACTAGTGAAAAGCTTGTCTGTTTAATAACAGGTGCTAGGCAACTGTCCACAGCCGCATGCCACACACACCTGCAACCTCGCCCCTTCCACTTCATAGATGGGCACCTGACGTGCGCATGGCCGTGACCTGAAGCCCACCTGCATGCCACACATGCTTGCCAGGCAGCTGGCAAAGACACAGGAGGACGCAGGGACAGAGAGATTATTGTAAAGGAATATAATTACCAATATTTTACTGTGCACCACCCAGCACCTATTCTAACCTCAACCATCTGCTCTAAGAGCCCAACCCCCCCTCCTGATGCCCAACCCTACCCCCCCCCCCTTCCCGTAGGCAAATGGGCGCCGCCATAGGCTGTAGTGAAAATTACAGATATAGGGGCGCTCACTGAATAATTTGGGCACCGGCAATAAAGAGGTAGTTCGGCTGCTGGCAATAGCCAGTGCCCAAATTACGTATTCCCCTCGAGTTGCGACAACTCAGAGAGGGAATAGCATTAATGCCACCCAGGCGTTTTCCTGCAGTAAAGTGAGTCTTCTCTCGGCTCCACAATAAACAGAAATTTGGACCGGACCATATCAAATGGATGCCCTGTAGGTGCCTAACTCTGACCCCAGGGGTCAGCTGGATAGTGTACTGGTTAAGTCTGTAGGGTTTGAGCCTTTAGCCAAAGTTCAAATTCCGGCTCAAGCTAGTGGGTAGACAGTAAGGTGTCTGTGGGCAAGGCCCCCGGATGATCCTGGTCGCCCGTGGAGTGCGCCGTAAGTAACTGCAGTCCCGAAGCGCTTCCAAGTGTGCCAAGAGAGAAGTGCAATATCATTGTTATGTGTCTTGTTTAGCCCCCACCCATTACCTAATTCTTAACCCCCCTTGGGAGTGCCTAAACCACCCCCTTCTCCCCCAAGCTTATCCTTATTCCCCTAGTGAGTGCCTTACTCCCTCGGTGACAGCTGTTTCGCATCCTCCAGATGTTTGCTCACACGTTTCCGTCATTATGTCGTATTGCAAACTGGGATACTTTTGGTGGTGCGCTATCTTGTCTGCTATTTTTTAAGTTGTGAACTATACAGCCAGAACGAGCCAGTCTGGGTGGTAGCCTTACTCTTTACAGACTCTAAGGGACATTGGGTGTACCTGGACCTTTTTTCTACCCACTGCTTCATACAGGAAGCTGTCATTATATAGGTATGTTACTTCAGTTAATTGAAAAAGCTCTCTGCAATGACTTTGTTTCCAAGAAGAATGTGGAGAGCGCAAAGAGCTTGTCGGAGTGGGACATGAGAGTGACCCTGACAGCACAATAGGGCATAATAGTGGCACAGAGGGAGGGTAATAGAGATGCTAGGTGCTGTGAAGGGGGATACAGGATGAGGACAGTGGATGGGGAGACAGGTGGTACACAGGGACACTAAAGGCACAGGTGGGCAAAGTGGCGACATAGGAGGACAGTAGAGACAAAGGGAGGCACAGCAGCGACATAGCGGGACACTGCTGGCATGGGGAATGGGGGGGGGGGTACAGCGCTCCGACTTAGATACAAATTCAACTTAAAGGGATACTGTAGGGGGGTCGGGGGAAAATGAGCTGAACTTACCCGGGGCTTCTAATGGTCCCCCGCAGACATCCTGTGCCCGCGCAGCCACTCACCGATGCTCCGGCCCCGCCTCCAGTTCACTTCTGGAATTTCTGACTTTAAAGTCAGAAAACCACTGCGCCTGAGTTGCCGTGTCCTCGTTCCCGCCGATGTCACCAGGAGTGTATAGCAGAAGCCCAGTATGGTCTGTGCCTGCGCCGTGCGCTCCTGGTGACATCAGCGGGATTGAGGACACGGCAACGCAGGCGCAGTGGTTTTCTGAATTTAAAGTCAGAAATTCCAGAAGTGAACTGGAGGCGGGGCCGGAGCATCGGTGAGTGGCTGCGCGGCACAGGATGTCTGTGGGGGACCATTAGAAGCCCCGGGTAAGTTCAACTCATTTTCCCCCGACCCCCCTACAGTATCCCTTTAAGAACAGATCTACAGTCCCTATCTCATTTGTTAACCCGGGAACTACCTGTACTGTACAGTAAAACCTTGAATTGAGAGTAACTTGGTTTAAGAGCGCTTTACAATACAAGAAAGCATCACATCAGCACAACTGAGCTGATAGTTCTTCTCCCTTTGGCGCTGCAGAATTGTACTTAATTGTACTTCATCTGATTGTAGAGACTGTGCAAAGTCATTGGATAAACTCCTTCTTAAAGTGGACCTGAACTCAGAACTTCCTCTCTGCTCTAAAAGATACACAGCAGCATAATAACCTTTAAAGAAAAAAATATTTCTAGGTTACAGCTGATACAAATCCTAAAATAAATCTGCACTGTTTCTACTTCCTGATTCATGGAAGCAGACATATTGTTAATATCCTGTGCTTTCCAATGGCCTTATCTGCCATAGGCAGTCATGTGACACTGGGGAGAGATCAGAGTACAACTTGTGATTAGACACAAATGAGGGGGAATTAAACAGGCTAATTTCTCTAAATACATACAGGGTGCAATTCTCTATGTATTTCTTCAGTCCTGTGCAAAAGTTCAGGTCCACTTTAAAGCCACTCACAAAAGAAAAAAAGCTTGGGGTGACCCAACAGATATCAATGATTCTGTTATAGTGAAACGCTTTGGTTACATTTTTATTTTATACTATTTTACTATAACAGTTTTTGGATTGTGGAACGAATCAACTGGGTTTCTATTCATTCTTAGGGGGAAATTAGCCTTGATATAAGAGTGCTTTGGATTATAAGCATGTTTCGGGAACAAATTATGCTCGCAAATCAAGGTTCCACTGTATTACTGGTACCTTCTACTGGTTACCTGATACTCCCCTGGTGCTTGGCCAAAAGCAAACCTGTCAAATAAGCTTTTTGGTCTATCTCTGATCCACTCAGACAACCGAAGTAAAATGTCTTTGGTTCTCTTCTTGCTCATCTTCCTCACCCACAATATTCTCAGTGATATCACCATGGGTACAAGCTTTGTTAGTCCCCGTGTTCTGTCACACGCTACGTGTTCTGTAAATTAAGTGTAACACGTATGCTCTCAGAGATAATGAGCCAGAGCTCTTATTTATACCTTCATGTTATTAGCTAGCTCATTTGTTTTTATTTTTACTATGGAGTTATTTTTTTTTCCTCTGTACATTTTCATCTGCACAGCTTGAGCTCATGGCCATCTTGAGCTGAATAGACCTCTTGGGCAAGGCGTGTTGTTCTGGATTTCGGTCCACACTCCACCGCTGTGCACTGGCAACACTTAATCCTCGGGGTTCATTGAAAAATGTGCACCTTTGTCTTAAACAGTGTTTACTGAACAGCGAGCAGAACGCCAAACAATACTTGTGTTCTGCGGGGTCTAATAAATGTTATTCATGCCTCTACTTGACTTCTGTATAGAGAACCCTGATAACAACATTACAGATTTTATTCACGGGAAGTGTACATTGTGGCCTCATCTCTAATCAGTAAATACAGGTTATATACTGTAATGCACTATGTCATGGTTTGCCTTCACATGTAGGCTGTGTACTCTTTCTGGTAGTATTGCATGAAGAGTAGGGAATCCAGGAGCACTCGTCATTAACCTGTTGCTGACCGCCTCACGCCAATTGGCATAAAGTCCTGGGGCGGAGATTACAGGGGATGGCGCTTGCCGATGCATGCGCATCGCCGCTTGAGTGACCGTCATCAGTCTCCCAGTGGTGAGGAGACTGTTAGATCTATTTACATTGTACAGCGCTGCAACATACGGCAGCGATGTACTGGGGACAGCCGTGTCACTCAGCTGTCCCCTGGGGAGGTTCAAGAGCGATCGACTCTCATAGGCTAATGCCTCTGACAACCGATCGCGGTGATTGGCTGGCCGGGGAGGGAAGGAGGGGAAAAAATGAATTAAAAAAATAGTGACATTTAATAAAGAAAAAACACAGATATATAAATAAACAAACATGTCAGCAGGGTTCAGAGCCCACCAACAGAAATCTCTGTTGGTGGGCATAAAAGGGGGGGATCATTTGTGGGCTGACTTGTATGGCTCTGCAGCGAGCACTTAAAGCTGCAGAGCCCTAATTAGTAAAGAATACCCTGGTCACTAGGGGTGTGTAAGCCTATGGCCCTGAAGTGGTTAAAAGTTAATGATTCCTCATTTAAAAAATGCTTATAGCAATCAAACAGTGATTAAAAGGTACACAATACTTATTAGACAGAAGGCAGTGATGTAGAGGTGCGGAGGATGGTCGACAATCGTTTCGCCCAGAGGGTTTTCTCAAGACGGTATGTCAACCCCAGCTACTTTAATACCTGGCTGGAGACACTCCCACCCATCCACCAATTAACACAAGGAACTTGTCCCAAAATACACACATCTACCCCAACAGAACATGACTCACCTATTGGGGTACAGGGCGGAGTCCCCCAGATCTGTGGGTGGGAAGGTTGTCAGTCCATGAGTGCTCCTCACGCTGTATCACTGCATCAGAGCTGGAATGCACTCGGCTCGAAAAGGGCATCTCCGCGTTACAGCCGCGTCACTTCCGCCCAACGAGCATATACGTATGCATGCGCAGACACAACTTCCACAACCATTGCGTACATGCGTACTCTTGTAGTCCAAACATGACATAGTCACCAGTCCTTGTGCTTTTGGAGTGGAACACATTTCTCCATTTATCAGTCCATCCTAAACACTGGCATGGATATGACGCTGGAGGACTGGAGTTTTACAACTGTGGTCTATGGCATTAAACACAGCATAAAATTAACAGCTAAAACCATCTCACTGTTTTTCAAGGTACTAAAAGGGCTATGGCTTATTTCCACTGGGAGCTGTGGCTCCCGTTGTGCGGCGTAGCCACAGCCTGAATCGCTAAGCCGTGCCATTGAGGGCTTAAAGAGACACTGAAGCGAAAAAAATATATGATATAGTGAATTGGTTGTGTACTATGAATAATTACTAGAAGATTAGCAGCAAAGAAAATATCCTCATAATTTTATTTTTAGGTATACAGTGTTTTTTCTAACATTGCATCATTCTCTAATATGTGCAGATTACACAACACTCATCATTCAAAATGATTATTTCAGAGCAGTCTGTGAACTAATGACTTCTCCTCTGGCAGAGAAAAAGTAATTAGTTCACTTACAGTTGAGATAATAAAAGTCAGATAACAGCTCTCTCCACGACTTTGAAAGCCGTAGAGATTAATGGTTTTTTTTGCATAGAGATAACAACTAGACTTTTTTTAACTCTTCCTGCACTGGAAACAATTAGACTGATATATCTGATCTTAATGTTTTATTTCTTAGCTGTACTACACATACAAATCATAATATCATCATTTTTTTTTTTCGCTTCAGTGTTTCTTTAAGGCTGTTAAGGCTGATTCGGCTGTGTACTGTATAAATCTGCAGCAGATTCATACTGAAGTGCGATCTGGACGGCAAGCCATGCGGTTTCCCCATGCAGCTCGCATACAGGAAAGGCTGCGAATCTGTAGCTTAAAGAGAGTCTAAAGCCTCCCAAAACACTGTTTTTGCATCACAGTCCTTTTTAGCATTAATGCCATAGATGAAATGCTACATCCCCGCAGCTGAACTCTCTATTAAACCCCCCGAAATCCCCCGAGAAGATTTTGGACTCCTTCCGGGTAGAGGCAGAGCTTTGTACAGTAGCTCTGCCTCTACTCGCATCAATCTGCGCTGATCACCGCCTCTCTCCGCCCCTCTCACTCTTCTTTCACTGAGAGGGGCAGGGAGAGGTGGCGATCAGCGCAGATTGATTGGACTGAAGGCAGAGCTACAGCCCAAAGCTCTGCCTCCCCCAGGCAGCAAAATCCACAACTTGGAAAGTCGTGGATTTTTGCCCCGAGATTTTGAGGGTTTTAATTGAGTGTTTAGCCACGGGGGTGCAGCATTTAAGATAGGGCATTCATTCTAAAAATGACTGTGAAGTAAAAACAGGGTTATTGGGAAGCTTCAGACTCTCTTTAAAATGCAAGCTTTTTACCTCATTTAGCTGCTAATTGATACGCTTGCCTTTACCAGCATTTTCAGATTGTGTTGGAAGTACCTTTGACGGATGTAGCTCGTCAGGGATCGGGACCTGATCCCCTTGAGCGACATCGCTGGGCCGGGCTGCACACACACGTGTCACCTGTGTAGCTGACGACGTGCTGTGTTGCTGTGTGGGCGGAACCACAGAGGGATAAGGAGCGGCATGTGCGTGATGTCACACGGCCGGCAGAGGAGCTGCGCCAACAATGGGATCGGCGGGGGATCGGTATCGCTGAGGGTGGGAAGATTCACCCCAACAGAACCCTCTCAGGTTGGGGGCTGCCGTGCACACACCTGATTATCAGCTAAAGCAGTTGTTATCGGCCGCTTCAGCCGACTTAAGTTAGGCGTGTGTTTGAGCCTTTAATAAACTGTGTAAACATGATAGAAAAGTTCCTGCTGTATCGGGTGAGGAAGCAGATAACTTTCTCTCCTTAATTTGCTCACTTACTTAGGAATCAATCTGATCATTTGTCCTGCAGCCGGAAATAATGTCAGCTTCAGTAAGGTGTAAATATGAATTTAAATGACATCAGACCAGTCTTATAATGTTTCATATTAATTTACTGTGTTAAATTAAATGCATTAGAGCAAAAATTACATTTTGAGTGTAATCCTAGTTTAAAGTTAACAAATCACAAAAAATAAATTTTGTATATTAGTGCAGGCAGAAACTGTTCCTAATATCTGTATGAGTATCAGACAACCCCTCCCTGACGCCTCTCTCGCTTCTCCCATTATTTAGGGCCTCTTGGATTCACCTGGACTCGCCATTACTGCACTTACGACAAAAGCAGCAAAACATTCACCATGAGTGTGTCAGAGACCAAATCAGGCGGGAAAGTGGTAAGCTGCTCCATCACTTATTTCATTTCAGTTTTCCTCCTAAACTGCATCATTTGTTCTGAGCATATACTTGGGATTGCATGTTATTCAAACGCTAGAAGTATGAAAGGTTAAAGTACGTGGAGTTCCTTTCAGCATTACAAAATAAACCTAAACATGTTAACAGCACTTAAAGTACACCCGAAGTGAGAGGCATATCTTATGGAGGCTACCATATTTATTTCCTTTTACCTCATTTGGGACCAAACGCTCTGGCCCCTTAAAAGACCAGAGCCCTTTTTTTTTTCCCATGTAGCACTTCTTGAGCACTGTGATTGGCTCACATGAATGGGCACGGTGTCGAAAAACTGACGTGCGAAAATATGTGCATGTTTTCAGAGCACCCCAGTGTGAACCTACCTTAAAGTGAACCAAGCAGCATTTTTACCCCAGGGCATCTCGATAGCATCTTAATAGCACATTAAAAATGCATCCTAACAATGTGGCTCATTATTACTAAAAAAATAATTCTACCTCTATTTTTTACATATAAATGATTGTCAGTGGCTTTTTTGCCCTACTTCCGCGGCCTCCTGTCTGCAGAAAGAGCAGGCAGATATGAACTGCTGTAATTAGCAGTAGCAATGAGCAAACAAAAGCTTTCATCAGCAGGGGGTGAGAAGATAGGACACTGTACTTCAAACAGTTTGGATAAGTCACACTTGATTACATTCACACCTTCCCCTGGATAAATAAGGGCAGAGGGGGGAAATGGTAGCTCCTACAGCTATTAGACACGGGACAAACTGCAAGAAAAAAACAAAACTGCTAGAATCCCTTTAATAGGTGGATGAGCCTTTGGCCACCCATGTGAATAGGAAACATTGAGAAAAAAGCCATATGGGGTGATGAGAAAGTTAATACGTCCAATTTAGGAGAATATAGCTGCAGCGGTGAACGAATAATGATTCTAGAAAGTAGAAATTTCCAGTAACCTTGCTAATGAGTGTATTTTTAGAAAGGTTTAATTTTGCTTCAGGTTTGCTTTAAAGAGAATCTGTACTTTAAAATTCTTACAATAAAAAGCATTCTATTCATTATGTTCTCCTGGGCCCCTCTGTGCTGTTTCTGCCACTCCCTGCTGCAATCCTGGCTTGTAATTGCCATTTTTATGCAGTGTTTACAAACAAAAGGCATAGCTCAGTGTGTGAGTCATACAGAGCTTGGAGGGGGCCTGGAGAGGGTGTGTATAGCTTTTGCCAATGACAAGCAGTGCAGCACATTCCACACATTCCAGCCTCAGCCGACAGAGCCGACAGAGGAGAGAAGATTAGATCATATAACAGAGATAATACAGCCACTGTGCAAATAGGAAAGGCTGCAGTAAGACAGAGCACATTAGAACAGCTATAGGAACATATAGGATAGAAGAAATAAGGCTCAACATTTTGTTACAGAGTCTCTTTAACTTATTAAAATAAGTGGCATGCACCTCTACAGGAAATTCAAACTACTTACTGAGGATTGAATAAAACTCAATTCACCTTTAATTAAAAACATAAATAATCTCATTTAGCTTTAAACTGTTTAAAGTATTAATAATCAATACCATCACAGAGTCATTAAGCTCGAGTGTAACTTCAATTAACACATCAGTTAAAACCAGTCCACCTGTAATAATAGGGGACTCTGGCCACCGATAAATTGTCTGCTTACGACAGTTCAAATCAGGTTGCTTCTTCTACAGAGAGATTTACAGGGAAAAGTGGAGTCCGCAGGTTAAACCACCCCTCCCATCCTGACTGTATCTTACTCAAAGTCCCAACACTTCCTCTGAAGTAAAAGAAAGAAAGAAAAAACAGATACTTACCTGTTAAGAGGGAAGGCTCTGAATCCAATAGATCGGGGGTGTCAAACTCAAATACAAAGTGGGCCGACATTGTACTTGGGAACCTAGTCGCGGGCCAACCTCAGTGTCTACTGGCCACCTTCCTCCCTTATAAAGTTCACAGGTGGCCCCCCCTCCATGCCCTATACAAATCCCTGGTGTTTAGTGCATTCCCCCTCCCTCTTCCATATGGCTTCCCAGGTGTTTGAGGACGTCACCTCCAGTACAGCTTCCCTGGTGGACTAGAGTGGGCCAAACATAATGCAAAGTGGGGAAACCACTTGAGGGCCAAATTTAATGGCTCTGAGGGGCAGATATGGCCTACGGGCCGGAATTTGACATGTATGCAATAGAACATTCCCGTCACAGTCCCCTCATTCCAGTGCCGTCAGTCCCGTTAGTTTTAGGCCAATGAGTCAAATACTGTTCTGTGCCACCACCAGGGGCTGTGCAGTACAAAACCTTTGCTTTGGGAGCAGCGGTGCGCCAAAAACAGGCCTTCGGGGATTACTACGTTAGTACGCGGTAATCCCCTTCTGGCTGACAGCCAAGCAGGAAGTGACGCTCACTTACGCTCACTTCCTGTTTCGGAAATACAGCAGTGCACGGAAGCGTATTGTAAAATATATGCTTCCGCGTACATTTTTTAAAAATCATTGCCATAGACTTACATGACTTCCGGTCTTTGACGTGTCGCCATAGAACGTAGATCTGTCCTTGTGCCGGAAATGCAGCCAAACCGTCACTTCCGTCGCACCGCACTGAGCCCGATCAGACAACCGCTACTGCGCTTGTGCTGGACCAAGGACGGTAAATATCTACCTCTCCGGTGTTCAGGGGCTGCCAGCCTTGGCTCCCGGAGGGTGAAGAGACGGCCTCATCAGGATCCAGAGGCGCCCCTTGCCCCCCAGAGCCCCCTCCCCCACCCGCCGAGGTAAGTATCCCCTGGCAGGGGGAAGGGTTATTACAGATTTCCTTTAAACGGGTTCTCTTGGCTATTTAAAAAAAACAAAAACTGCCACTTACCTGGGGCTTTCATTGGCCCCCTGCAGCTGTCATGTCCTGCGCCGTCCTCCTCCAGTGCTCCGTTCCCTGCCGGGCTAATGATTAGTCTAACTAGACGAATAGAACTGCGGCTGCGCGGCCATGGCCACGCGCGTGCTCGCTGCCGTGTGCGCCATTGGGAGCTTACTGCGCAGGCGCAGTACAAGAAAACTTCGTACTGTGCCTGCGCAGTAAGCTCCCGATGATGCGCACGGGAGCGAGCACGCGCGTGGCCATGGCCGCGCAGCCGCAGTTCTATTCGTCTAGTTAGACTAATCATTAGTCCGGTGCCGGCGGTGGGGAACAGAGCATTCGGAGGAGGATGGCGTGGGACATGACAGCTGCAGGGGGCCAATGGAAGCCCCAGGTAAGTGGCAGTTTTTTTTTTTTTTTTCACATAGCCAAGAGAACCCCTTTAAGAATCTAAAACAAGGCAGGGAAAGATTTTACAGTGGTCAAACACTGACTAAATCATGTATAAGTGAATATTGTAAAATATAAGCAATTTTAGTAACTTAACTGTCTGTAATATAGGAGTGTAATATTCCTATAGAATGACAGCACCACCTGGTGGCAAATCTTAGTGTCAGCAGTTCCAGATATCCTTCTCTATTCTTATTTTACATTGCAGCTCAGGCAGCATATGGAAGCCCATGTAAGGTTCCCTGGTAAATAAAACAGCACTATCTGTTTTATGAGGAATAGCTCAGTAAAAGAGGCTTTGTTTAATCCTCCAGCGATCTAATTAATTCATTGATTAATCATATAGTAAATTGAGCAAGTAGCTGAATAAACTAGACCTTGAATTGGGTACATAAAGCACAGTCATATCTGCTCCACAATATCTATAATTCCTATTAGCATATCTCCGCAGCAGTAAAAAATAGCATTAAACAGACTAATTGTGTGTGTAGATTACCAGCAAAGCAAGATAAAACATGATATTAAGTTAATAAATCACATCTCTATAAGCCGAGCCTGCTATGTCCTATGAATACTGAAAGCGGCAAAACACAATAATCCAGGCAAATTGCACTTTTATATTATTTGTTCTTTGTGTTAAAGGTGTCATATCTCTAAGCTCAAGGGAAAAAAAAATCTTGCTCCTCAAGTCAAGTTAGGAAATTTAAATATGTAATAAGGGAGGTGCCAAAGGGGTGTGGCTAAAGGGGGCATGTAATTTGTGTACCGGCTTTTGTTGGTGGCCAAATTACCTTGTTCTTTTCAAATTTGAGCTTCAGCAATCAGATTAGTCCATAGATACATGCAGCGGCAGCACCGGCTCCAGTGGTGATCACAGACCTCTCCTCTCCTTCGCTATTACCCTAGTGCCGCCTTCTGATGATCGCATTATTAGCAGAAGACGGCACTAGGGGAGCAGTGCGGGAAAGGAGAGGTCTGTGATCACTGCTGGAGATGACAGATCAGGTGAGCTAGTGTTGCCGCTGCTTGTAATTATACACACGGAGCGGAGAGGACATGTGGGGGGAGGGCAGAGGACTACACATGGACACAATGCAGAGAGTCCCCGACATTGCGGTGAATCGGTGGTTCATATTGAAAGTTTGAAAGTCGGAGACTCTCTGGATCTGGCATAAAAGATGCATGGACTTTTTCTCTCCATTTTGGGTGAAAAAGTGTTTCTTATACGCCGTAAAAAACAGTACTTTTTATAAGTATTGATATAAAATTGTGGTTGTCAAGATTACTCTGCATCACCATTGTTATCCATGGATGTTTGTTTGTAATAAAATTCTCAATAAAAATTTATTGAAATGAAATTTGATGGCACTGCGGGCCAGATTTGGCCCATGCTTTGACATGTATGGTGAAACTGATAACTTGCATTGGTTTAGCATTTATGAACACTGTTTGTCTTCTCCCTTCCACAGAATGGCCTGGTGTCCAGCACTCCAGAGATGTTCAAGCTGAAGATGTGCATTAGACGGAAGACGGACTCCATAGACAAGCGCTTCTGCTTTGACATCGAAGTCATAGAAAGGTTTGTCCAAATGCCACCTGACATGCTTACAGTTACTCTACCCTCTGGTCTAATGGAAAAGAAGTGTCTTGCTTACAAAGTTAGCTATGCCATGTGAGGGAGTGGTTAGTATTAGGCATTTAGGAAGGGGATTGCTATGTGAGGGAGTGGTTAGTATTAGGCATTTAGGAAGGGGATTGCTATGTGAGGGAGTGGTTAGTGTTAGGCATTTAGGAAGGGGATTGCTATGTGAGGGAGTGGTTAGTATTAGGCATTTAGGAAGGGGATTGCTATGGGAGGGAGTGGTTAGTATTAGGCATTTAGGAAGGGGATTGCTATGTGAGGGAATGGTAGTGTTAGGCATTTAGGAAGGGGGTGCTGTGTGAGGGAGTGGTAGTGTTAGGCATTTAGGAAGGGGATGCTGTGTGAGGGAGTGGCTAGTGTTAGGCATTGAGGAAGGGGATTGCTATGGGAGCAAGGTTAGCGTTAGGCATTTAGGAAAGGGATTGCTATGTGAGGGAGTAACTTGTGTTAGCCATTTAGGAAGGGATTGCTATGGGAGGGAGTGGTTAGTGTTAGGCATTTAGGAAGGGGGTTGCTTTGTGAGGGAGTGGTTAGTGTTAGGCATTGAGGAAGGGGATTGCTATGGGAGCGAGGTTAGTGTTAGTCATTTAGGAAAGGGATTGCTATGTGAGGGAGTAGCTTGTGTTAGCCATTTAGGAAGGGATTGCTATGTGAGGGAGTGGTTAGTGTTAGCCATTTAGGAAGGGATTGCTATGGGAGGGCATACCTCCCAACTTTCTGAGATGAGAAACCGGGACACTTAAGCCACGCCCCCGACCACGCCCCCTGACACACCCCTAGTCAAAAATGTGTGTGTGTGTGTGTATATATATATATATATATATATATATATATATATATATGGTGGGGAGAAGGGTGAGGGTGCCCAGCTAAAAAGAAGGATCGAGGCGCCAGCCGCGGCTGTGGTGTGCGGGATGCGGGCCAAGCTTGTCCCCCCTCCCTCCGAATGTGCCCCCCAGTGTCCCCCTGTATGGCGAGATACGAGCGCAGCAGAGCGGCAGTCTTACCATTCCTCTTCGCATATGGGCATCTCGTCTTCTCCGCTTCCTGTGACGTCACAGGAAGTAGTTGGAAGACGAGATGCCAGTACGCGAGGAAGATGGTAAGACTGCCGCTCTGCTCCGCTGCGCCATACAGGGGGACACTGGGGGGCACATTCGGAGGGAGGGGGGACAAGCTTGGCCCGCAACCCGCACACCACAGCCGCGGCTGGAGCCTCGATCCTTCTTTTTTCCTCCGCTGGAGAGGAGCTGCTGCCTGCCGGGACACAAGGGGGGCTATCCCGGGACAGCAGGACCCCTCCCCCAACCCGTGACGGTCCCGGCGAAAACGGGACGGTTGGGGCCCCTGGGAGGGAGTGGTTAGTGTTAGGCATTTAGGAAGGGGATTGCTATGGAAGGGGAGTTGGTGTTAGGTGTTTAGGAAGGGGAGTGCTATGGGAGTGAGGTTAGTGTTAGGTGTGCACTGTTCACACACTGGGGTTTTTTTTTTCTTCCTGTAAATCCTTTTTTAACATAGTATGTGTATTTTTTTCTGCAGACAAGGGATTATTACACTTCAAGCTTTGTCAGAGGCCAACAGAAAGCAGTGGCTGGAAGCAATGGATGGAAAGGAACCTGTAAGACACAATGCTTATTTACTATACCTCTACCCAAAGCTAAGACTGTTTGTCCCAATTTGTGGTTGACAGTAGAGTGCTGAATCACACAGTGGCATCTTACACATCTCAGCCAGGATATTATTATCAATATTCATTATTTATGGAGGGCCAATGTATTATTCAGCTCAGAATCGCAACACATTGTCTCATATTCCCACAAACACATTACCATTTATTATAATCAGGGCTGGATTTCTGGAAAGGCCGCTATACTAATAAAGGTACATGAGACGATGTGGTCGCACAACATGCATGCATTAGCATGCTGCTACACTCCATCTGTAGTGCACCCACAGGATATGTGTAGTCCTAGCGATCTAAACGAGGCGCACATTTGTACACAATCCGCCACATCCAATTGGTAGCATTAGCCTGATTACGGGCAAAAGCTTCTCATTACCATGGTAATCGCCATAGCGGGCCTGCATACATATGTACGCATTGAATCCGACCGTGTGTACGCGTTGCCGAGGCAACGCGGAAGTGACACCACATGGAATCGGTAGTTCAGCAGCGGTACGTGACAGCCGCTAACAGGTGAGACTACTGGCGTCTAATCACATACAGCATTGTGTAGCCAGTGCCATGTGAATTATACAGGGTGCAGGTTTGGACTGAATGCGATGTAATTGCGTCCACAGTGGTGGGAATATGCATGAGTATTGCACTTTGCTGTTTATGTTGTGCATTCACATCGCATGGAGAGATTTTTCCACAGTTAAATAAAACAGGTACATGAGACGATGTGGTTGCACACCATGCATAGATATGCATGTTTAGGGCCAGAGTAATATTACTACACTCCATTTGTAGTGCACCCATAGGGTATGTGTAGTCCTAGCGATCTAAACGAGGCACACATTTGTACACAATCTGCCACATCCAATTGGTAGCATTAGCCTGATCACGGGCAAAAGCTTCTCATTACCATGCAACCGCCAGAGCGGGCCGCATACTTTTGCACGCATTGAACCCGACCATGTGTACGCGTTGCCGAGACAACGTGGAAGTGACGTCACATGGAGTTGTAAGTTCAGCAGCGGCACGTGACGGCCGCTAACAGCTGAGACTACTGGCGTTTAATCACATACAGCAGTGAGTAGCCAGCACCAAATGAATTATACATGGCACAAGTTTGGGCTAAAAGCCAGCCAGCACACTCACAGTTAACATCCCTGCATGAGCTAATGGGAATGGGCGGAGATGTGTGAGGGTGTCGCCTGGAAGGGGTAGGTCAGTCCCAGCCTCCACAACATATTTAAACCCATTGTATAGATGGGCACTTCAGCTCTGACTTGAGCCGTGTGATGCTGGGGGATACTTTGGTGGTGGTTTGGGGTTCTCTATTTATTATTTTTGCACTTTATCTTGCTCCTGACGAAATCTGTTTAAGATGAAACATGTCGAGCACTGTTAGCACTGTATATATGTATTGCACTCCCTAATCCTTGTACTATTCCCCTGGCTTGTTTTCAGTAAATGTGTGAGGGAGACCTGCAGCGACTCTGAAGATGCAAAGAGCTGCCATATTTGAGCATTCTGGACAGCTTTTTTGCATATCTATTGCACTTGCATAAGCCGCTGCAGGGTGGTTCAATTGTACACCCCACACAATACTGTTTTGATTTTATAAAATAAATAATAGTGCTGTGCAACCAAAGTCTTCAGGGTTAGCCACACCCCACAGCTAGTGCGCTCAGACCAGCTAACTGTTCGCACATTCTGACAGTGAACTGTGGGGGGGATAGGCAAAGACACCCGCTTTGGTTTGCAATCTATGCACCAACATATATTTTAAAACCTATAAGTATTGCAAATAAAGGATGTAGTAGTCTTTTAGTAGACCTGTGACAACAAGGTGGTGTGAACTACGACACCACTCTAGTACATATGTAGGAACCTTGAGTCAGATCTTGATTCCCGTGTTGCAAGGCCACAAAGGCCATGGCCAGGGCGCTGAAAAAGAAGGGCAGCAGGGCTTCTGGAGAGATAAAAGGCCACATGTCAATGTAAACCACCTCTCCTGGTCAAAAGCCGCCCTGCTTTGCTGTAAACAGCTTGAATTTCAAAGCTCCATGCATCTTCCTTACTTCCTGGTTTGTGATGAGACTGCTTGCTCTGCTGCATCTGCTGTGTCCTGATGTTCCCGGTACATATAAGCTTCAGTGATTAGTGCCACTGTGCCAGAGTTGTAGGAAACAGGACTCTTGAATAAGTACATATTCACAGGAATATCAGCTCTACTGAAGAACTCCAACTGTCAGACAGTATAGCTGGTCAGCCTCCCTCCATTTTTGTTCTCTCGCCACCCTTACCCCCCTTCCCCACAGATCATAAATCTTAAAGGATACACAAGGTGACATGATGAGATAGACAAGTGTATGTACAGTGCCTAGCACACAAATAACTATGCTGTGTTCCTTTTTTTTTCTCTGACTGAAATAGTTAAACAACAGATATGCAAGTGACAGTTCCTGTCTGGGTCGGACTATAGCTTAACCCTCACCGATAAGAAATTACAACCATACACCACTTTCTTGGCAGAAAATGGCTACTGAGAGCAGAAAAGAGATACAAATCATAGATTTTAGCTCTGGTATATTTCAATGAATGTGTCATTGAGCAGAGACAATGGGCCTGAAGGAGCGCCTGGTTTGCCTGCCTTACATAGCAGCACTTGCTTAGTTACGTGCTTTGCTTACATAGCAACATGTGTAACTTTAACTGTGGGCGGTCCTGTGAAGTTTTGTTACCGCGATACTTCACACGTGACCGTTACTATGTTAATTTATATAGTTACAACTATATCATTAACAAAGTAGCGGCCGCGAGTAAAGTATCAGGCCCACTGAAACAGTAAAAACTTAAAAAGTAGATAAATATAGAAAACTGTGAGATAGATTAAAAAAAAGCTATTTTTAGGAGAAGGGGGATAGATACAATTGTTTATCTCATCAATTTGTTTTCACCTCTTGTTTCCTTTAAACAGAAAGAGATAAGATTTTTTTTTTATTAGCCATCAGTAAAATTCTAAAGAAGGCACAGCAGTAAAATCAGCGTTACAACAAGCATGAGTGCATCTTTTTTTCTTTTCTCAATAGCCTTGCCTTGGAGGATAACATGTTACAATTTTTTTAGCAGCTAGTTGATGCCTTTTGATAGCTGAGCAACAGGTCTCTGATTACAGTAGAGCCCATCTGCAAAAATCACAACCCCATCTGCGAAAAATCACGTAGGTACGCAATTGCCATGCGTTTCATAATGTGCTTACACGGGGAAGAGGCATTGAAAGTTTACGTGTTTTCTGGTACCATGGAAGTAAGAAATCATTACGGAACATGTTAGCCTTCCATTCTTTCATACAATAACTCCTTACAATAACATATAAGCCTTTAAAGAGACTGATGCTCTTTATTGTGTTCACTTTTCAGTTACATAATTCCTGATTCGTTTTGTATACACCAATATCTCAATCAATATTGTTATCAATGCCTTTTGAATGTTGGAATTATATTTTCTTGTGCTTGGAATACTAATCCTATATAATAAAACCCTACTTACTCTGCGTCCCGTGTCCCTGTGAGTTTCCCATCTGCGCTCTATGCATGTGCAGGGATGCAGAGACTAAGTGTTAGCGCCGGTGTAAAAAACGCCCTTTTTGTCCGCTAGTGTGCGCAAACCTACTTTTTGGCTGCTGGTGCGCTGATTTTAGTGCACAGTGCGACGATAACGTTGCACCCGCTGGCCCTTAAAAGTCGCACCCGATGCAACGAAAATGACGCATCGGGTGCCCCCGAAGTGGCGCATCACAGCGCTGCTTAACGGGCACCTGATGCATCATTTTTGTTGCATCGGGTGCGACTTTTAAGGGCCAGCAATGCGCACTATTATCCGTGCTGTGCGCGCAGTGAGCAGGATTATTTCAACTGTGTGGGTGCAAACCACCTAACGCCGTGGTTTGCGCACACCAACACTTAAGGCACACTAACCGGCTTAGCGCCGGTTAGTGAATCAAGCCCAGTGAGGGGGAGTGACGTGAGCCGCGCGGCCAAGGGGTGAGCAAACTGACGGGCGTGCGCACACGACGGGCAGGCGCGCTCAGGTGCGGGCGCATGCGCAATGGAGACGTAGCCCATTTTTAAACGGGCTTCGGCCCACTAGTTTTCTATAATAAACGTTGATTGTGGAAATAAAGAAAGTTGACGTGTTTTAACACATTTGTAGAGTTCTGTATGTCTTATCTTTTGTGAAAATACAGTAACTAATTGTTAGTTCACTTGACATCATTTATTTTCCTGTTTCAGATATACATCATTTATTAATTTATGTCTTTATTTATTTATTTTTATCATTTATTTTTCTGTTTTAGATTTACACACTCCCAGCAATAATAAGCAAAAAAGAAGAAAGTAAGTGCTGATGTTATAGTGTGCCAGTGTATTTGCTATATGTCTCTTACAAGCTGAACACAGAACTTAAACAATACCAGTTGCCTGGTGTCCTGCTGATCTTTTATGGATCAATAGTGTGAATTGCACACCTGAAATATGCATGCAGCAAATGCAGTCAAACTTAAAGTGAACCAGAGACGAAGCACCCTCATGTATTTTACTATATATATATCAGTGGGGACATTAGAGAAAACACTTACCCTGCTCTCTGCTTCATCCTTCACTGTTAAGCCTGCTTGTTATCAGCCCTGATAAAATCCCTGACTGAGCATTCAGAAATCATTATAGCTGAGTCATTATAGCAGAGCCAGAAGGGGGCAGGTTTGGGCTTGAAAAGACATCAGAGAAGACAGGCTCAGCTATGATGATTCCTGAGCAAAGCCAGACTGAATGTTCAGTCTGGGATTTAATCAGGGCTGATAACAAGCAGGCTGAGCAGTGAAGGATGAAGCAGAGAGCAGGGTAGGTGTTTTCTCTAATGTTGACACTGATATATATGGTAAAATACATGAGGGTGCTTCAACTCTGGTACACTTTAAGTGAAACATCTGATCTGCATGCTTGTTCAGGGTGTATGGCTAAATGTAGTAGAGGCAGAGGATCAGCAGGACAGCCAGGTAATCTGCATTTTCTATGACGTGATCCTTTCAATAAAAATTAAGTTACAAAGAACATTGATGTCCTCATGTTCCGCTTGGCATATGTGGACTCTGCAGGAGTAAATGCCATGGCCCTGGCGCCCCCACTGAGTGACAGTATTCCCATGGAAGCTGCTACACACCGTGCAGTTACACTTACATTGAAGTCATTACTGGTTGCTTCCTCAGTGGTGGAGTCACACTTTATTAATTAACTTTTTTTGTCTTGGCAGTGTTCCTAAATGAAGCAGGCTTCAACTTTGTGAAGAAATGTATCCATTCTGTGGAAACACGAGGTGAGAATATAGATTGTACTGATTAGAATACCCCTTTCTGCCCTGACCACGCCCGATCAACCCCTTTCTGCCCTGACCACGCCCCACCAACCCCTTTCTGTCCTGACCACACCCCATCAACCCCTTCTGTCCTGACCATGCCCTATCAACCCCTTTCTGTCCTGGCCACCCCCCATCAACCCCTTTCTGCCCTGACCATGCCCCATCAACCCATTTCTGTCCTGACCACACCCCATCAACCCCTTTCTGTCCTGACCAAGTCCCATCAACCCCTTTCTCTCCTGACCATGCCCCATCAACCCCTTCTGTCCTGACCATGCCCCATCAACCCCTTTCTGTCCTGACCATGCCCCATCAACCCCTTTCTGTCCTGACCATGCCCCATCAACCCCTTTCTGCCCTGACCATGCCTCACCAACCCCTTTCTGTCCTGACCATTCCCTATCAACCCCTTTCTGTCCTGACCATACCCTATCAACCCCTTTCTGTCCTGACCACACCCCTTCAACCCCTTTCTGTCCTGACCATACCTCATCAACCCCTTTCTGTCCTGACCATGCCCTATCAACCCCTTTCTGTCCTGACCATGCCCCTCAACAAAATCATAGGGACAAGAAAAATCCTAAAATACTTGTTTCCTGCAGAAATTGAGAACTAGAGCACAGAATCAAGATCTAAAGCTGGGAAAAGCACCCGCTATTTGTAGCTGACCTTTGCATAGCGGGCAGCCCCAGAGATTTAGGGTGGGGGTGTTTAGGTTCAGCACTCCCAAGTAGGTCAAGGTTAGGCTCCACCATGTGGGGTTAAGTGTCAAACCATAAGGGGGGGCTATGGTTAGGCACAATTAGGGTAGAGGGTTAAGGTTAGGCACCACCAGGAAGGTTAAGGTTGGGTGTCTAGGGGAGGTTAAGCTTACGCACTACTATGGATGTTTAAGATCAGGCACCACCAGGGTGAGTTAGGGTTGAGCACCACTGGAGGAATGGTTCTGTGTGAGAGCGGGGTTAGGTCATAGGAACATTTCTATACAATACCTAAGTATCTAAATAGCTAAATAATGAAGCACATTTTTGTTTTTGATAATACTGACACAGACTTTGTTCTCCTTTGCAGGCATCACAATTCTGGGGCTGTACAGAATTGGCGGTGTGAACTCTA
The DNA here is from genome assembly GCF_040937935.1 of Hyperolius riggenbachi. Taxonomy (NCBI): domain Eukaryota; kingdom Metazoa; phylum Chordata; class Amphibia; order Anura; family Hyperoliidae; genus Hyperolius; species Hyperolius riggenbachi. The sequence continues at coordinate 64,468,856 of NC_090647.1, forward strand.
AAGTTCAGAAGTTGATGAACACAGTTTTCTGTAAGTATTTTATTCTTCGTATGGATACATATCACTGCTTCCAGTACTGCAGGCACCCACCTCTAACTGGCTATTACCCCAGAAGATCCTCCTATATCCTATATACCGTATATACTCGCAAGCAAGCCGACCCGCATATAAGCCGACCCCCCAACTTTTGCCTGAAAACCCAGGAAAAAATGATTGACCCTCATATAAGCCGGGGTTAGGAAATGCTGGCCGCATGACCCCCCCCCCAGTGTGTCCCAGTATAGCTAGTATAGTGCCCAGTATAGTTAGTAAAGTGCCCAGGATAGCTAGTATCGTGCCCAGGATGGCTAGTATCGTGCCCAGGATGGCTAGTATCGTGCCCAGGATAGCTAGTATAGTGACCAGGATAGCTAGTATAGTGCCCAGGATAGCTAGTATAGTGCCCAGGATAGCTAGTATTGTGCCCAGGATAGCTAGTATCGTGCCCAGTATAGCTTGTAAAGTGCCCAGTATAGCTAGTATCGTGCCCAGGATAGTGCCCAGGATAGCTAGTATAGTGCCCAGGATAGCTAGTATCGTGCCCAGGATAGTGCCCAGGATAGCTAGTATAGTGCCCAGGATAGCTAGTATAGTGCCCAGGATAGCTAGTATTGTGCCCAGGATAGCTAGTATCGTGCCCAGGATAGCTAGTATAGTGCCCAGGATAGCTAGTATTGTGCCCAGGATAGCGAGTTTAGGGCGTCCCCCGCTCCCCCCGCGGCCGCTGCTATTACCTTAGCTCCGCGGCTGACTATTCCCCTGTCCTGCTCTGAAACAGCAGCTCGCCCCACGGTGGCTGCTGCGCTGCGTGATGACGGAGGAAGTCGCAGAGAGCGGCTTCCTGGTTACTATGGGAACCTCTCTCTGCACTTCCTCCGTCATCACGCAGCAGCCACCGTGGGGCGAGCTGCTGTTTAAGAGCAGGACAGGGGAATAGGAAGCCGCGGAGCTAAGGTAATAGCAGCGGCCGCGGGGGGGGGGGGGGGGGGGGAGCGGGTGGGAGAGGGCGGGGGGGGGGCGACCCTCAGGCACATCACTCGCAAGCAAGCCGACCCCCTTACTTTTGACCCACTTTTTGTGGGTCCAAAATTCGGCTTGCTTGCGAGTATATACGGTATGCCTTTTAGATAATCGGTGGCTCCAAATGTTTGTATACTAGTGTACTCACATGCACACCCTAACATACATCACACTGCAGCCAGTTCTCTATCAGCATAGGTACAAAGTAACACAGTAATTTCACTGTGTTTGCTATTGTGTTTTGTGATTTGCAGTGTCAAACAGCACTTTTTTTTCTGGTGCACTTTATTATATAGTTACTAGCTGATTGCCCGGCGTTGCCCATGTATGTATTTGGCTGGTGTTGGCTCCGCCTACTTTTTCTAACCCTAACACACAATTACTCACTGACCAAGTTTGTGAGCTTTGCGGTCTTTGGTATCAATAATCTGCATTGAAATGAAACAAATCTGATTGGCTGTTTGTGGCTCCACCCCTCTCCAGCATTTGAACCTCAGTCACCCAATGACCAACTGTAGAAGGTTTGAGGCATCTGCTATTAACAGTGTAAAAATGGCAGCAATTTAAATATTCCACTTGAAAATCAACAGGTGAATTTTGATTGGGCATTATAGGCTCCACCCACTTCCCTGAATATTAATCTCAGTTACTCAGTGATCATCTGGCCAAAGATTGGGAACCCTGAAATAAACAGTGTAAGAAGGGCTGCAGTTTACACTTTCCCAGTGAAATTTGTTTTTGGCTCTGCCCACTTTTTGTAACCTGGACACAAAGTCACTAATTAATGCCCAAGTTTGTGAGTTTTGGGGTCCTTGGCATCAATAATTTGTATTTTCCCATGAAATGAAACAAATCTGATTCACGGTTTGTGGCTCTGTCCCCTTTTCTGAATTTGAACCTCAGTGACCCAATGACCGACTGTACCAGGTTTGAGGCTTGTGCTATTAACAGTTCAAGAATGGCAGCAATTTTAATATTCTCCTTGAAAAGTGACATGTGATTTTTGATTGGCATTTAGGCTCCACCCACTTTTCTGAATATTAATCCCAGTCACCCAGTAACCAGCTATGCTAAGTTTGAGATCCCTGCCATTAACAGTGAAGAAGGGCTGCAGTTTACAATTTCCCAGAAAAATCTGTTTTTAACTCCACCCACTTTTTGTAACCTTGAGACACAGTCACTACTGAATGACCAAGTTTGTGAGCTTTTGGGTTCCTGGCATTAAAATTGTGCTAATGGAAGCAATTTATCCAGCAAAGAAATCTGGCTGTTTTTGGCTCCGCCCCTTTACGGAATTTTAACCCCAAACACTGACTGTAGCAGGTTTGAGGCCTCTGCTATTAACAGTGTGAGAATGGCTGCAGTTTCAATATTCCCCTTGAATATCAATAGGTGAATTTTGATTGACTCTTGTAGGCGCCACCTACTTTTCCGAATATTAATCCTAGTCACCCAGTGACCAGCTGTGTGCAGTTTGAGAACCCTGCCATTAACAGTGTAAGAAAAGCTGCAGTAGGAGAACAGAGGCGGCAGCAGAATAAAAGTGGATACAATTTTTAAAATTTGCTGGGAGGAAGTGGTGGACTTACCTCCATAAAGCAGACACGAAAGACTGTCTGAAAAGTAGCAATCACATTTATTATATAGTACCCCAAAAGTGCAACGCGTTTCGCAGGCCGAGCCCAGTTCATCAGGCAATAAACGTGGGGACAAAACAGAATTTCAGCAATAGCAGGTGTAGCGCCTCAGTGAGAAAAGCTGCAGTTTACATTTCCCCATGTAAAAAGTTAGTTGTTTTTGACTCCGCCCACTATTTCTAATCTTGACATACAGTCACTTAATTACCACGTTTATGAGCTTTGGGGTCTTTGGCATCAATAAGTTGCATTTTACCATTGAAATTAAACAAATCTGATTGGCTGTTTTTGGCCCGCTCCCTTCAGAATTTAAACCCCAGTCTCCCAGTGACTGACTGTAGCAGATGTTAGGCCTCTGCCATTAAGAGTGCATGAATGGCAGCAATGTAAATATTCCCCTTGAAAATCAAAAGGTGAATTTTGATTGGCTGCTGTAGGCTCCACCCACTTTTCTGAATATTAGTCCCAGTCACCCAGTGGCCAACTGTGTCACGTTTGAGAACCCTGCCAATAACAGAATGACTGAAATCAATCTAACAAATCTGATTGGCTGTTTGTGGCTCCACCCCTTTAGTGAATTTGGACCCCAGTCACCCAATGACTGACTGTATCAGGTTTGAGGCCTCTGCCACTAACAGTGTAAGAATGGTAGCAATTTGAATATTCCCCTTGAAAATCAAGGTACATTTTGATTGGCTGTTGTAGGCTCCACCCACATTTCTGAATATTTATCCCAGTCACCTAGTGGCCAATTGTGTCAAGTTTGGGAACCCTGTGATGTAAAAAATGAAGTTGTTGGCACCGCCCACTTTTTCTAACCTTGACATACAGTCATTCAATTATCAAATTTATCAGCTTTGGGGTCCTTGGTATAAATACTTTGTATATTCCCATTGAAAAATAAACAAATCTGGCTGTTTGTGGCTCCGCCCCCTTCCTGAATTTGGACCCTAGTCACCCAGTGACCAACTGTACCAGGTTTGAGGCATCTGCTTTTACCAGAATAAGAGAATGGTAGCAGATGAAATATTCCCTTTGAAAATCAAAAGGTGAATTTTTATTGGCTGTTGTAGGCTCCACCCACCTTCCAAAATCTTAATCTGTCACCCAATGACCAACTGTGCAAAGTTTGAGAACTCTGCCATTAACGATGTAAGAATGGCTGCAGTTTATGTTTTCCCAGTAAAAGTTGTTTTGGCTCCGCCCACTTTTTGTAACCTTGACACACAGTCCCTCAATGACCAAGTTTGTGAGCTGTCAGGTTCCTGGCATCAAAAATGTGTGAATGGAAGCAGTTTATCCACCAAGGAAATCTGATTGGCTGTATGTGGCCCCGCCCCTTTAGTGAATTTGGACCCCAGTCACCCAATGACCGACTGTAGCAAGTTTGAAGCCTCTGCCATTAAAAGTGTAAGAATAGCAGCAGTTTAAATATTCCCCTTGAAAATCAACAGGTGACTTTTGATTGGCTGTTGTAGGCTCCACCCATTTTCTTGAATCTTAATCACATCCACCCAGTGACCAAGTGTGCCAAGTTTGAGAACCCTGCGATGAACAGTCTAAGAATGGCTGCAGTTTACATTTTCCCATTTAAAATGAACGGCTGAAATTTGATTGGCTGTTTTATGCTCCGCCCACTTTTCCTGGATTTGTAACCTTGGTCACCAAGTGACCAACTGTGCCATGTGTGGTGACTCTGGCTTGATTACTGTGAGAATGGCAGCCTTTTACATGTTTTCCATTGACTTGAATGAGTGGAATCTGATTTGCTGTTTGTAGCTCCGCCCAGGTGTGCAGGGGGGCCGCGAGACCCCCAGAACATATCATCCCAGGTAGTGAGGCAGGGCCGGTTCTAGACAGGCACATATAAGGGGGCAGCCAGAAATTTGCAGGGGGCATAAAAAACCCCTGCGCCGCGCGTAGCGCGGCGCGCCAAAAAATGGGCGTGGTCATGCAGCAGACCGTGGGTGTGGTCATGGGTGGGGCCAAATATACATGACTTTAGCAGTGGTGTTAAAGGTCTGCTGGGATAGTTTGAGCTCTGCTGTAGTGCATCCCCCAAAAATATATGTGATCTGACAGCATTTCACCAAAAATACACTGCCAAGTTGCTGATGTATGGCACCCTTAAAGGAAACCAAAGATGATTGATACTGTTTTATACATACCCAGGTCTTCCTCCAGCCCCATGCACACAGATCGCTCCCACGCCGCCGTCCTCTGCTGCCTGCTGCTGCGGTATTGGGTCCCGTTAGTTCAGCCAGTCTGCGCAAGAGGAACTGCGCTCTTTACGTATCTCTCCAGCGACCACCGAAGAGATACGTAGAGGGCGCACTTCCCTTGGGTAGACTGGCAGAACTAACGGGACCCAATACCGCAGCAGCAGGCAGCAAAGGACGGCGTCGTGGGAGTGATCTGTGCGCATGGGGCTGGAGGAAGCCCCAGGTATGTATACAACACTGTCAATCATCTCTGGTACACTTTAAGACATTCTTAATAGGAGACCAGCAGCAGCTACAAATGATTAAATTAGGATACACAAAGCTTAAGAAGCTAGGACAGGCAGTGAAAGGGTTAAAAGAAAATGCAGGCTGAAGTGAGCAGAGCAGATAGAAGAGCAGAGGGCAGGTCAGTCAGTGAGACTGAATAGTGAAAAGAAGGGGGGTGAGCCATTACACAGAGTATATCTGACCTCTGTGCAGATTGTTCCTGCTCCCTGAGCTGCAGATAGGAATCAGTTATTAATAAAAGAGTATCCCCCTGCCCACCAATCATCACAGTGATGTGGGCACAGGGTCCTCAGGTCAGTGTGGGAGGTCAGGGGACTCGTACATTATACACAACATAGCGCCGTCCATCAGCAGCACACAGGCAGTCTGACAGGCTGTGTCCTGTGTATGCAGAGAGCTGGGCGGCTGGGACTGGAGACATAAATCACTTGCCTTTTCCTCTCATGTCTCCCCAGCGCGCCCATCCTTCTCATTCAGATACAGAGATACTTGTGGCTGGCTGGCCGGGATCACATGGGGCGGGCAGCCAGTGAGAGAGCAGAGTGTCTCACTCCTCTCTCACTGGCTGCCTGGCCCCATGTGATACCCGACCAGGCTACTGAGTGTCTCTATCTCCGCCCTCTACACACAGCACAGCGGAGATAGAGGAAATGTGTCTGCGTTCCATGGACCAGGAAGCAGCAGCATATTTGAGGGGGCAAGAAGTCTATTTGAGGGGGCTCTGCCCCCTCTTGCCCCCCCCTAAAGCCGGCCCTGTAGTGAGGGATCTGTATACCAAGTTTCGTTCAAATCGGACACACACATCCGATTTTATATATATAGATTGGAGGTTTTGGAAATAGGAAGTGGGAAAAAATAAAGTGTTTATAAGTAATTTTCACACTACCCAAAACTAAAATACTTAAAGGACACCTGAAGTGAGAAGGATATGGAGGCTGCCATGTTTATTTCCTTTTAAACCATGCAAATTGTCTGGCTGTCCTGCTGATCCTCTGCCTCTAATACTTTTAGCTATAGACCCCGAACAAGCATGCAGCAGGTCCGGGGCTCTGAGTAAAGTCTGACTAGATGAGCTGCATGCTTGTTTAGGTGTGTGATTCATACACTACTGCAGCCAAATAGATCAGCAAGACAGCCAAGCAATCTGCATTGTTTAAAAGGAAATAAATATTATTATTTAGTATTTATACAACATCTTCTGCAGGGCTGTACAGAGTATATTGTCTTGTCATTAACTGTCCCTCTGAGGGGCTCACAATTTAATCCCTAACATAGTCATATGTCTATGTATGTATCGTTTAATGTATGTATGACAGTCTAGGGCCAATTTAGGTGGAAGCCATTTAACTTACCTGTATGTTTTTGTTATGTGGAAGGAAACCGAGTGCCCAGAGGAAACCCCCGCAGACACGGGGAAAGCATACAAGCTCCATGCAGATGGTGCCCTAGCTGAAATTTGAACTGGAGACCCAGAAGAATATGGGAATATTTGAGAAGGATGTGGATTTTTCCTTTTAAAATAATACCACTTGCCTTACTCTCCTGCCGATCCTGTGTCTCTAATACTTTTAGCCACAGCCCCTGAACAAGCATGCAGATCAGGTGCTCTGACTGAAGTCAGACTGGATTAGCTGCATGCTTGTTTCAGGTGTGTGATTCAGCCACTACTGCAGCCAAAGAGATCAGCAGGACTGCCAAGCAACTGATATTGCTTAAAAGGAAACATCCATATCCCTCTCAGTTTAGGTTCCCTTTAAGTATTTTTTTCTAGTACAGGTAGTACCCGGTTAACGAACGAGATAGGGACTGTAGGTTCGTTCTTAACCTCAATCTGTTCTTAAGTCGGAACATTGTGCCATCTCTGTCCCCTGTACCTCCTCTGTGCCCCCCTGTGCCTCCAGTGTCCCCCTCTGTGTCACCTCTGCCCTCTGTACCTGCTTATACAAGTTTAAAAGCCATTTTTCTTTGATTTTTTTAAAATCGATTTTCTCAAAAACTACAAGTCCAATTTGAAAACTTTTTTTTTACTTGTTCTCATGGAAACACAGAATCCATGCCATTCGTATCAGCGGGTCGTTGGTAAGTCGGGCGTTCGTAAGTTGGGAACTACCTGTAATAGGCTTTAACTGGATGTCTTGGAAGTCTAGTGTTGTTTCTCTTCTAATGTCAAAGAAAGGAAAAAAAAGTTTGGGTTTTCATTTTTTAGACTAAAAGCATCTATTTCTGTGAAACTACATGTAAAAGTAAAGGTGTTTTTGTTCATTTAATTTTCTGAAAGAAAGCCTACATGTGATTTTATTACACACTCCTGAAATAATCCGAACAAGCACCTGTGTCTCCAATCCGCTTATTTAGGTAAACAAAGTGGCATGTAGCTGTCTTCATTACACTTAATTTGTTATCGGGGTATAGTCAGACTTTTATGCCTTATTAGATAAAATTGTATATTGGTAATTTGCGTACACTTTAGAAGCATGAGGTAATATGAAGAACAGGCTGACATTGTCACAAAGCTCTTCATACAGGATATGGGCTCTCTTAGGATTCTTATGAATGCTCTTTTTCTAAACATCCTCAGATCTGTCTGAAGAGAGATCCACATTCTCAAGAGCATAAGTGTTCTATGCTCACATAAATAGAGATAACTGCTTGCCCTACCAAACTGCATCAAACATTCAATGGACCTCCTTTCTGTGATGTATGGATGTAGAGATTTGGTCACTGTGGCCTAGTTGCCCCTCCAGCCCACACAGGAAGTTGTAAACCACAGTGATGTCATTTCCTGTCTACCTAAAGAAGCCAGGAGGCTGGACTTCATATTGCAGGAGGCGGGGCAATCAGCAGTAGAAAGTATGAGGTCTACCTTCAGGATAAGTTACTTTATTCATGCATAGGGATGATGAATGATAGGGATGATAGCAATGAGATGGACATACTTTAGAATTATGCAAATTTGTATGCAAATATATGCAGTTTGAAAATGGACCAATCAATTTAAACCCAGGTTTAAAATGATTGGTCCTTTTTCAAACTGCATACATTTGCATAAAAATGTACATAAATTTGCATCAACTCGGAAGAATTTGCATCTCTTTGATCATCCCCATTTATGAATATGCTTCCAATGTACTGGTGCAAGAATAACAACCTTGTCCTCAATGCTGCAAAGACTGTTGAGCTGACTGTTGATTTCAGGAGGAACCCCCTCCCCCCCCCCCCACTCTCCCACCAGTCTACATAGGCGACACCGAAGTCTCCAGAGTACCATCAGTCCGGTTCCTTGGCACAACCCTATCCGCAGACCTAAGATGGGGGCAGAACACCACCAAAATTCAGAGGAAGGCACAACAAAGGCTATTTTTCCTGCGCCAACTTAAAAAATTTGGAATGCCTCGGGAGCTGCTGACCTGTTTCTACACCGCCACCATGGAGTCTATACTTTGCTCTTCAGTAATCGTCTGGTATGCCAGCGCAACGGCCAGTGACAGACATAGACTGCAAAGAGTCATTAGTGAGGCAGAGAGGATCATTGGATCGCCCCTACCACCTCTGGATCTCCTCCACACGGCCAGGATGAGGAAGAGGGCCACCAGGATCTCCTGCGACCCCTCCCACCCTGGCAGCCGCTTCTTTGAGCCTCTCCCATCCGGCCGGCGCTTCCGAACCATCCAATCCAAGACCACCAGGCGCAGGAACTCTTTCTTTCCCCAGGCTGTTCTACTGCTCAACAACACTGACGCCTGACTATTCCCTCCTAGCCCCCAATCAGCAGGCTTGCCCCAGGTGCTTCTCTTCAGCCTTAATGTCTGCATCCAACTCTCACTAGCACAATGATCCATGACATCGTACCTGTTAAAGCTGCTTGGACTCCGTCAAGGTTATCTTACCAACGCAGCAGTATGTAAAATGGTAGCGACTGCAGACGTAGAATGTAAAATGTACTGTTAATTCTTTTAGTTTAGTCTGTGTATTTGTACTTGTAGCCATATATGTAAGATAGACAACTGTTGACGTGTATTTTGCCTTTGCCATGTATACCACAAGCAATTCCGAGTACGGTACCCCCGCACTTGGCGAATAAATCCATCTTGTATCTTGTACAGTGTCAATATAACATGATCAACAGCTAATAGCAAGGCTGGACTGGAAATGTACACCTTTGAGATATGCGAAGACACCCATAAAAAACTGATGCAAAACTGACAGGACAGGTCTGAACTGGAAATGTACAGATTAATGTGTGATCACATCCATAGAAACACATACAGCACTGATGCCAACTCATAGCTCCCAACTGTCCCTCTCTTGGAGGGACAGTCCCTCTTTGGGAGCCATGTCCCTCTGTCCTCCTCACTTGTCCCTCTTTCAGGACTTTGTCCCTCTTTCTATGTAAATATATATGTATATTTCTCTACAAAAAAATGTGTTTGACTATAAACTTTATTCTCATCCTTTAACCACTTGCGGACCAGGTACGTTGAATCAACGTCCAGCAGGTGGTGCTACCGTTCTGACTGGACGTTGATTCAACGTCCGCGCTAACAAACCGTCCCGACGCGATCGTGCGCACCCGGAGGGGGAGATTAAGCTGTCATATGACAGCTGGCATCTCCCCCGAGTGATCAGCAGCCATCGCGTATGGCTGCTGATCACGTGATCACGTGATCGCTGGCGGATCGTAGTGATCACTTTGACAGCGGCGGTAGGGGGGAAAAGAAGAGGATCCACTCACCTCCCTGCCGTTCCAGCGACGATTTGCGCCCCCCTCTGCTCTGGCCGGCATCTCTGCTCCGTCTGAGGTCAGCGCCGGGTCCCGGCTTCATGACGTCATCAAGCCGCGACTCGGACCTGAGCGTCATTTGGAGCGGAGATGCCGGCTGGAGAAGAGGTGGCTACTGCGGCTCATCGCTGGAGCCTCGAAGGTGAGTGAAATCTGCCAGCTACAGGGGGAACACCTGCCTCCATGGGGGTCACCATGCCCAGCCAGCCACAGACGGGCCGCCCGACCCCCCCCCCCCCCCCCAAACGCGCGTTCCACCTCCATGCAAATTGCCCCGGTCCTTAAGGGGGTTTAGGCGGCCGGTCCCGAAGTGGTTAAATTGATGTATTACTGATTTTAAAATGTTAATATGAAGGAAAATGAACCAGGATAGAGAGGACCAGTGTGTTTTGAATTATAAAACAACATATTTTTCTTATGAAATCTTTAAGGTATGTGTGAGTGACTAGGGGTGTGACAGGGGCGTGATCAGGGGTGTGGCTTAAGTGTCCCTTTTTCTCATCTCAAAAAGTTGGGAGGTATGGCCAACTGTCAAAAACTGACAGGATTGGACACTATTTTATATGCGGACCAAACCTTGTAGTAGCTTTCACAGCTACCTGCTTGTAGGAAACAGTTCCTGCCTGTTGCCTTCCAAAATAAATCAGTAGACATGGTACCATATTTCAGACATATTTTATTGTCCAGGAAGTTTATCTCGCTGACACACTTCTGTGGCAACACCCAAATAAAAGGCTGCAAGTTCAGGTTTGTGGCATCTGAAGAGAGAAAAACCTAGACACAGACTCTGATTGTGGTGTGCATATCTGTGGAATAAGGCCGTTCATATTTACAGTTTATTAGGCTTGTTGAAGGCAGATTTACAATGGTTGTAAATGTATTGCTGACTGTATTTTAATGGTTTTTTTTGTATTTTTAAGCTCCCAAAGCGTCTCCTGATATGGATCTTGATTTGGAACTATGGGACAATAAAACAATAACCAGCGCTCTCAAAAACTACCTTCGGTGAGTTCATTTTTGTGTCTCACCTGGTCAGGGCTGCATCAGAAATGTTTGGATCCCAAACTTGGAAAACCTACTGGTCCCCCCTCACTCCCCCCCCCCCCCCCATATTTAAAGAGAACCCGAGGCGGGGTTCTTCCAGCGCAATCCCCATACAGAGGCTGGGTCTGCCTATAGAGCCCAGCCTCTGTTGCTATTTAGTTTCTTCCAAAGCCCCCCCTGCGCGCTGTCAGACCCCATAAAACACAGCCGCGCTGGCGACACACAGCGTGTCGCAGCCGGCTGTGTTTATCTCACTAATGTCAGTCTCCGCTCTCCCCCGTCTCCTGAATCACTCTGGTCCTCGCCCACGTCCCTTCCCTCGCCGCTGATTGGAGGGAAGGGACGCGGGCGGGGGCCGGAACGATTCAGGAGGCGGGGGAGAGCGGAGACTGACGTTAGTAAGGTAAACACAGCCGCACAGCGTGGCTGTGATTTATGGGGTCTGGCTGAGCGCAGGGGGGTCTTTGGAGGAAACTAAATAGCAACAGAGGCTGGGCTCTATAGACAGACCCAGCCTCTGTATATGGATTGCAATGGAATAACCCCGCCTTGGGTTCTCTTTAAAGAGACTCCGTAACAAAAATTGCATCCTGTTTTTTATCATCCTACAAGTTCCAAAAGCTATTCTAATGTGTTCTGGCTTACTGCAGCACTTTCTACTATAACAGTCTCTGTAATAAATCAATGTATCTTTCCCCTGTCAGACTTGTCGACCTGTGTCTGGAAGGCTGCCAAGTTCCTCAGTGTTGTGGTTCTGCTACGACCCCCCCCCCCCCTCCAGGCCCCTCTATGCACACTGCCTGTGTATTATTTAGATTAGGGCAGCGTCTCTCTTCTCTCTTATCTTTTACAAGCTGGATAAATCGTCCTCTGAGCTGGCTGGGCTTTCACATACTGAGGAATTACAGACAAGGGCAAAGCTGTTTGCAGGAAGAAAAGAGCAGCCTGAAACTTCAGTGCATGAGAACTGCAGGGGAAAAGAAACACACAATGATCTCTTGAGATTCAAAAGGAAGGGTGTATACAGCCTGCTTGTGTATGGATGTATTTTCTATGTGTGGACATACTGTACATCAACCTACTTCCTGTTTTGGTGGCCATTTTGTTTGTTTATAAACAAACTTTTTAAAACTGTTTTTAACCACTTTTAATGCGGCGAGGAGCGGCGAAATTGTGACAGAGGGTAATAGGAGATGTCCCCTAACGCATTGGTATGTTTACTTTTGTGCGATTTTAACAATACAGATTCTCTTTAAGGAGAACTCCCTATATTTAAGGTGATCACCAGTGATCAGCAAAGCACTGTGACCCATGTAATCCTATGGGATTACTCTGACTGCAGTGCTTGAGCAGCGCTTGCAATTTGGGAAAATCACATAGCGCTGCATGCAGCATTTTCTCAGTGATTGTGATGTGATTCTCATTCACTGAAATGAGAATGGCAAAGCACAAGCATAGCAAAATCACAAAAATTTGCAATGCAAAACAGCCGACCAAGGTGAACACAGCCACACCCAGTGACTGTCTGTACATTCTGTGACAGACTTGCAGCTCGGGGGCCATATTTGTGGCATTGTTCGCCAGCCCCAGACTCACTCAGGCCCCATACTGCAGACACACCTGTGATGCCCTGATGGCGGCCCGGCAGCTGGTTGCAGAGCTTATCAGATCCATTCAGCTAAAGCAAAACTTCCAGAATCGCACTGAAATCAGCCTTCAGTTAGTAACACTATTAACATTGTCCATGTATGTTTGTTTTCCATGACAAAATCAGCACATCCTGATGTATTGGGCGTTGGCTGAGGTATTGGATATAGCTATGGTGGGTGAAACTGTATTCACGCACACATAAAGTAAATGTACATGCAGAGCTGGATCTTCCACAAGGCAAACCTAGGCAGTTTCCTACGGCTTGGACACAGAGTGTAGGGGCCTGGTGGATGGAGCAGTGCTTTTCAGCGCTGCTAGATTTGGGCGCAGCCGGCGCCTCCATAGACTTCAATGGGAATCATTCCTATTGATGCGCTCAGTGAGTAACGTCGTTAAAGTTGCTTAAAAACATAATAATTCGGCCTCCAGCAATCGCTGTAAGCCGAATTATTTCAGTCCCCCACTATCCATGTTGGCCTGGAGGGGGAATAGTAATTAAATCGGCCCAGACTTGTGCAGAAGCAGGAACAGCTATATACCGCTGTATCCTGCGCCCAAGTCTACCGGCGCCGATTTCAAATGTACTCCTGGTGGATGCTAGCCTCACCAATTCTTATTTAAAAAAGCCAGGTGATCATCAGCAGTAGGCAAAAACTGCTATCTTGCCATTTTATCTTAATCCTTTTTTGTGCACATGGAAATAGTCCATTTCATTTCATTATTGTATAAAGTAATATGTGAACAACATGTAAATTCTCCTACACTGGCTGCATATCTTTGAACTGGATGCTTGTGACCTTGATCATGTTAGTAATGCGATGCTTTTCATATTGACAGATGTCTGACTGAACCTCTCATGACCTACAAATGGCACAAGGATTTCATTCTCGCAGTCAGTAAGTACCACTGTTGTAATGGCAAAATCACTGACCTCATTCACCACACACAGTACACAGAGCAGTGGAGGCTTTGGAATTTATTTTTAAAGCAGCAGAGACAGCCATACTATCCCAGGAAAAAAAAACATATATAGAAGTAGATAGATACTTGTACTACATACTTAACATATGTATTTCACTCTCCACATTTTGATTTCAGTTAATTTTATATCGTAAATAAAGAGAAAACTGTTCCAGGCATTTTCCATCTTTACTGCCGAATCCAATCCTGATGTCATTTTCTCCCTTACACTTTTTTTTCCTCCTAGAAACTGCACTGTCACATCTAGCTTGCTTTGTAAACACATGTGAGCACAGCATAGATTTCAGCAGCTAATGCAGAAGGGTGAGGTGTATTTCCTTTCTCAGCCTTCTGTCACACTGAACTGCCCTCAGCCAATCAGTGAGGAGCAGGACATGGGAGGGGAGATCACAAGCTTCCCTATCCCTGGCAATGTACTAAAAAGGAGCCAGGCTGACTGAGATAAGATTCATTATAGCATACACATTTATGAATATATTGGAATGCTTGCGATGCAGACTGCATGTAGACTACATAATCAACACAGAGCAGGGGGTAAATGGTATTTGATTTTATGGCTGACAATCCCATTTTAAAGAGCTGCTGACTAAACAAAAACTATGGTAATATACAGTAGCTAACAGCAGAGCTGTCCCCGCCCCTCTTTCCAGGAAGTCGCCCAGTACTGGCAGTGATAGACAAGAAGTAGGACACTTTTTACTCTGCTATTTTAGAACAGGAAGTGACAGGAGGAAGAAAGCAGCAAGTTACATATTAGCCATATTAGCAACCTGTGGCAGGTCACAGGAGGGTTTTCTTTGTCACAACATATGGAATTTGACTAGCTAGCAGAAACTATTTGATTTTTCTACAGTTTATGTATACTCAGGGTCGTAACTAGAAATCACTGGGCCCCCCTGCGACACTTTGGATGGGGCCCCCTTCTGCCAGGACAGAGCACTCGGGGAGAGGTAGAGAGGTTGGGGGCTGGACGTTGTACAGAAGAGTTTGCTGCACACTGAATAGGGACAGTCTACAAATCTTTGTCTGCAAAACTTTGTACAATTCATTATCAGTGGCTGAGCAGATGCAGTCATCAGAACAATTGTGCAGAGAGCAGAAAGTTTTTTTTCTCTCTCCTTGCCCTTAGTTGCCAGTCTCTCAGGATGGGGCCCCCTGTGGCTTCTGCCCCCCCCCCCCCCTGCGGCTGCAACCCTTGCAGGGTCTATTGTTACGCCCCTGTGTATACTGCAAAATGGATAGTGACTAAGACAGGGAGCACATTTGCCAAAGTGGCTTTCACTGCAATTCCTGGGCTTCCGTTATTCTATGTGTCAGATTGTGATGGTGTTTTCCTGCACGTGATTTTCCGCTTTCATTGTGCGATTTTTTTTCTGATGTGGCGCAATACACTGTAATTAGTAATGCGTGCATTGTGCAGAAAAATAGCAGGAAGATGTGAGACTTAAAAACACAGGAAAAAAGAAAAATGCACAGAGTCCAACATGGGTTTCCCGAGCGAGGCCGTTGACTTCAATGGCCCGAGCATCAAGTGCGACCAACCAAGGATTGAACTTCATCCCAATCAGTGACATGAGAAATATTTACCTATTCTCGAATCGGTCATCAGGGGGATCTGTGTGGCTGATATTGTGGTGAAACCCCTCCCACAGTGTGATGTCAGGACCTAAGTCCTGACAGTTTCCTGTCTGTGAGCCTTGTTGTATTGTGGGAAATAACAGCTGTTTTCAACTGCCAAGTAACCAGTATCTCCATCTGTGCACATGTATATGTAAAAAAAAAAAAATCCTTTTAGCCTATCGCAGTGTTAGTGGGTGTGGTTATGCATAATGGCAGTTGGTGCTGTCTAGTTTTTTACTTGTCTGTCAGTAGTAAAGATGATGACATGCAGGCTGATTGTGGATCAAACAACATGAACATATTACATGGCGAATATCCGTCATTTCTTGATACCTCTTCTATTTTTTTTTTTTTTTTTTTTTACTTCTGACTTTGCAATGTATTAGTTTATTTTTTCGCGAAAGTTCCTCTTTAAAGGGAAGGTTCACGGTGCATTAAAAAAAATGCTAATCCACTTACCAGGGGCTTCCTCCAGCCCGTGGCAGGCAGTATGTGCCCTCGGCGCCGCTCCGCAGGCTCCCGGGCTCCTCCAGTGGCGCCCCCCCCCGACCTGGCCAGGCCCGGCTGCCAGGTCGGGCTCTTCTGCGCTCCAAAATGGGCCTCACGCGGGCGCGCTGACGTCATCGGACGTCCTCCGGGCTGTACTGCGCAGGCGCAGTAGTTCTGCGCCTGCGCAGTACAGCTCGGAGGAGGTCCGCGTGAGGCGCATTTTGGAGCGCAGAAGAACCCGACCTGGCAGCCGGGCCTGGCCAGGTCGGGGGGGCCACTGGAGGAGACCGGGAGCCTGTGGAGCGGCGCCGAGGGCACATCCTGCCTGCCACGGGCTGGAGGAAGCCCCATGTAAGTGGATTAGCATTTTTATTTTTTTTATGGACCGTGAACCTTCCCTTTAACTACTGTTATACCTGCATGATGTAACATGGGTGAATTAAGCGTACTAGGGCAAGGTAAGATACCAGTTTAGGCTCACTCTGCTTGCCACAAGGCTTGTTTGGTGAGGAGAAGAGTGGGGGAAGGAGGAGCCAAAAAGCTGGCAACCAGCTCCCTAGGACTCCACCAGTCTCCATACATTTGCCTAGCTTGGCCTATAGATGATCAGGTTATGTGCCCCAACAGGTCCTCAAATTTAGCTTGACTTCCGAAGACAAACCCTCTCTTATACTGGCTGGGCCCTGTCAGAGCTATGCCACGTCCTCCCTCTCCACAGCCTTGGCCATGCCATGCCCAGCAGTTTTATAGACACTTCGGCACCAGTACAGAGACCAGGAGTGTGCCAGGTAGTTGTGTGTAGAGTAAGATTTTTCCGCTGACCTCTTGGGCTTTCAGAGCTTAGGGCTCTTTCACACTAGAGGCCTTTTTCGTCGTTTTACCGCCACGGCCATAGTTTGTGTTTTCCATGGTAAAACTTTAATTTTACCTTTCACACTTAACGCCGCATTTTTGAGCATTGCGTTTTGAAGCTCCTCGGCACTTTTTCAGGGCCGACGACGGTGTTTCGCATTTCAATGATAGTCAATGGAAAACGCAAACTACAGGTTTTTTAAAATGTTTCACCGCTGAAAAAAATTTTCAGAGCTGTAAAACGCTTTGAAAACGCTATGGAAAAGCTATATATTAGCGTTGAAAAGCATAAAATTGCTTTCAAAAAGCACCAAAACAGCAAAAGGCAGCATTTTAGCCTTTTCTACTGCAGCCTCTAGTTTGAAAGAGCCCGAAGAGACAGAAGAGACAGAACAGCGGTACTGTTGGAGTAGTATGATTACAGCGCCCCCTGTAGGATCACATTATGTAGGAAGTCATATTCCCAGTAAAAATGATTTTCCAGCAATGACCTTGGTGTGATCAGTTACCAGACTGTGTACATTATATAATCTCAGCTTACTGTAATGCGTAATAAGCAGCTTGGGAGTAATAATATTGCTGCTTTTTCCCCACAGAATCAGATGACCAGAACTACAGAGTGCAAGCAGTACACGCCTTGGTTCACAAACTGCCCGAGAAGAACCGGGAGATGCTGGACATCTTAATCAAGCACCTTGTCAAGTAATGTCTTATGCATATATGTATAGTCTCCTGTTTGTCTTAAAGCAAACCTGAAGTGAAAAAAAAGTATGCTATAATGCATTGTATGTGTAATACGGATAATGAATAGAACATTAGTAGTAAAGAAAAGAGTCTCATATTTTTATTTTCAGTTATATATATATTTTTTTATAACATTGCATCATTCTGTCATATTAGCAGTTTACAAACCACACTCTGTCTTTCAAAGAGAATCTGAAGTGAAAAAACAAACAAACAAAAATAAACAGATACTCACCTAAGGAGAGGGAGGGCTCTGGGTCCTATAGAGCCTTCCTGTTCCTCCTATGGTGACCGAGTTCCTGCACTGGATCCCCGTCAGCTGTCTCCAACCGATGGGTCAGAGACAGCTCACTTCCGCCGCTTTGACAGGCTTTGTCAATCTTCGGGAGCTCGAGTGCTCCCGAAAACGGCCGCTCCGTACTGCGCACGAGCAAGTGCGCGAGAATGCATGCTTGCCCATGCACAGTACGGAGCGCCCGTCTTATCTTATAGTTTTTACACTTATTTTTTGTGTTGCGGTGGGGATGTCATGCTGTAGCATCCCACCGCAATGCAAAAAAATGATAAAAAATGATACATATTTGACCCTGCGGCAGAGTGCACCGACAGGGTCATGTGCATAGCGCCACCCCCCGCTCAGTGACATACTCTCTGCTGGCCAGGAAGTACGTCACTGGAATGCCCATCGGTTCCTGCATGCGCTCCTGTCAAATTAAATTCCTGCATCGCCCATTGACTCCAATGACTTCCGCCACCTCGGAAGTCGTATGGTAACACACTGCAGACTTTTGTGTTGCTGGGTGGTGATTGAGAAGCTTCTGGCACAACATGATGTAATGTACAAGGCTCTATACACTTGCATGGCGGTTGTGTAACCCTGTGGTAAAAGGGTTGTAATGCAAGTGTCAAAGGAGACAAAATATAGCACTACAATGTGACAATTCTGTGCTCTACATCATTGTGCCGCCATACAGGCAAACCTGTACGCATTTATTATATGTATTAACTTTCTTTGCACTTTCCTCCCTCAGGGTGTCACTGCATAGCCAGCAGAACCTCATGACTGTTTCCAACCTGGGTGTGATATTTGGGCCCACCCTGATGAGGGCGCAGGAGGAGACGGTGGCAGCCATGATGAACATCAAGTTTCAGAATATAGTGGTGGAAATTCTGATAGAACATTACGAGAAGGTATTGCCATTGCATGCGTTTCATTTCATGTAAAGCTGAACTAGAGTCACTGCGGTATATTCACTAAACTCCATTAAACTTAAGGGACACATAAAGTGAGAGGGATTTGGAGGCTGCCATATTCATTTATTTTTAAACAAAGCACATTTTCCTGTCTATCCTGCTGATCCTCTGCCTCTAATACTTTTATCCATAGACCCTGTACAAGCATGCAGAGCACATGTTTGGCTGAAGTTTACTGGATTTACTGTATGCTTGTTTCAGGTGTGTGATTCAGAAATTACTGATGCATGAAAGAGCAGCAGGACTGCCAGGCAACTGGTGTTGTTTAAAAGGAAATACTTTTGGCAGCCTCCATAAACTTTTTGCTTCAGGTGTCTCTTAATCTATGCAGGCAGCTAATTGTCATGTCAAACTAGTCATAATCTAATGAGGTACATACCGTAGTCTTAAAGAGACCCCGAGGTGGGCAGATGGGACACAGAGGCATGCTCTCTGCCTCATAACATGCCTCTGCGTGTCCCCACCGCCGCTCTGCCCCCCCACCGTCGTGCTATATCCCACCGAGATAGGCAACATTATTTGTCGCCATCTCTGAGGTAAACACAGGGAGAGGGATTCCCTGTTCAAAATGCCAGCTAGGGGCGGTCTAACAGGATTTGCAGAGCTGCTATTGGGCAGCTCCCTGGCCACACCCCCTGCTTCTCCCTCGCCTCCCTGCATGCTGACTGAGAGAATGATTACCTATAGGCCACAAAAGTGAAAGTGGGCCAGTGCAGCCCACAGGAGCGGCGTTTTTTTTTTTGTGCGGCTACCTGATCCGCTCAGCCCTACAGGTCAGGTAGCCTACGTTTTTTTTTTTTTTTAAATTAAACCTGCACACATGCCAGATGTATGGTTCTTTTTGAAACTGGAGAAAGGCACAAATAAGTCATGAAGGGTTAATAGTACTTACAGTTAGGAAAGTTATGGCTATTATAAAGTATTTCATGTTTGGGGGGGGTCTGGGGTGGACAATATTTGGTTACCGGGTGCTTTTGCTGACTTTGCATTGCCTTGCTCAGACCTGATAGCAACACTTGAGTACATGTACCAACAGTAAATGTTTTGTAATTAGCATCTCAGCAGAGCTGATTAACTTCCTCTATAGATTTCCACAAAACATGCACTGTTGGTGGGCCTTGAGGACAGGGTTGGGGAACACTGCCACTAGTAGTAAAATACTGGTAATTTTACTATGCATCCAGTACCCACCTCTCATTCTCACTTAAAACCTCCACCTAACATGAACAACCCCCCCCACCCCCCATGCCCAATGCTTTGTAGGTGCGTAACATCCCACACTAATGCCTGCCTAACCCTCCGTTGTAGGTGCCTAACCCCCCCCCCAACATATTTATGTATTTTTAGCCGTTTGGGTATTATCCAGATTCAATTACCGCAAATTAACACCGGTGCCTAACTGACATGTGCTGCCCAATTGACCTGATTCGCCAGTTATAACTACATGTACATTCTGCTTGAGGGTATCCATTATCATCAGTCTGGGGGACAGTCTGTAGTGAGTACAGGTGTCTCCCAGCATCCCTGTCGTCGCTTTCAGGGCCTTCCCAATTGGGATAATCCTTTGACTACTATTGTAGTTCCTGCAGCAGGAGTCCCTCACAGCTGACTCTCCCCCTCCCCTATTCAAAGGAAACTGACAAACTGACCAACATATCTCTCCAATAATCATTCCTAAGTGGTGGAAAGGATCACCAGCAATCGTTTTGGGCAGCAGAAATGTCCCATCTGTGTGTAGTTGAATTCCTAGATAAAATCTTTGGCTCTCGACACACAAAGCCTGATTTAAACTTTTTGTGCCCCTAGGCCAAGTATGTTGTACCTTCCCTTTCTTGTGCAGCAGTGCCCCTCCCATTCCATGTGCAGCCCCCTCTTCCATGTGTAACACCCATGTACTGTAGCCCCTCCCATTCCATGTACAGCCCCTCTTCCATGTGTCTCATCCATGTACAGCAGCCCCTCCCATTCCATGTGCAGCCTCCTCTTCCATGTATATCATACATGTACAGCAGCTCCTCCTATTCCATATGCAGCCCCCTTTTCCATGTGCATCATCCATGTACAGCAGCCCCTTCCATTCCATATGCAGCCCCTTCTTCCATGTGTATGATCCATGTACTGCAGCCCCCTCTTCCATGTGTATGATCCATGTACTGCAGCCCCTCCCATTCCATGTGCAACCCTCTCTTCTATGTGTAACATCCATGTACAGCACCCCTCACATTCCATGTGCAGCCCCCTCTTCCATGTGTATCATCCATGTACAACGGCCCCTCCCATTCCATGTTCAGCCCCCTCTCCCATGTGCATCATCCGTATACAGCAGCACCCCTCCCACTCCATGTGCAGCCCCCTCTTCCATGTGTATCATTCATGTACAGCAGCACCTCTCCCACTCCATGTGCAGCCCCCTCTTCCATGTGTATCATTCATGCACAGCAGCACCTCTCCCACTCCATGTGCAGCCCCCTCTTCCATGTGTATCATTCATGTACAGCAGCACCTCTCCCACTCCATGTGCAGCCCCCTCTTCCATGTGTATCATTCATGTACAGCAGCACCTCTCCCACTCCATGTGCAGCCCCCTCTTCCATGTGTATCATCCATGTACAGCAGCCCCTCCCATTCCATGTGCAGCCCCCTCTTCCATGTGTATCATCCATGTACAGCACACCTCCCATTCCACATGCAGCCCTCTCTTCCATGTGTATCATTCATGCACAGCAGCCCTCTCCCACTCCATGTGCAGCCCCCTCTTCCATGTGTATCATCCATGTACAGCAGCACCTCTCCCACTCCATGTGCAGCCCCCTCTTCCATGTGTATCATTAATGTACAGCAGCACCTCTCCCACTCCATGTGCAGCCCCCTCTTCCATGTGTATCATCCATGTACAGCAGCCCCTCCCATTCCATGTGCAGCCCCCTCTTCCATGTGTATCATCCATGTACAGCACACCTCCCATTCCACATGCAGCCCTCTCTTCCATGTCTAACATCCATGTACAGCAGCCCCTCCCATTCCATGTGCAGCCCCCTCTTCCATGTGTATCCTCCATGTACAGCACCCCTCCCATTCCATGTGCAGCCCCCTCTTCCATGTCTAACATCCATGTACAGCAGCCCCTCCCATTCCATGTGCAGCCCCCTCTTCCATGTGTATCATCCAGGTACTGCACCCCTCCCATTCCATGTGCAGCCCCCTCTTCCATGTGTATCATCCATGTACTGCACCCCTCCCATTCCATGTGCAGCCCCTCTTCCATGTCTAACATCCATGTACAGCAGCCCCTCCTATTCCTTGTTCAGCCTCCTTTTCTATGCGTATCTTCCATGTACAGCACACCTCCCATCCCATGTGCAGCCCCCTCTTCCATGTGTAACATCCATGTACAGCAGCCCCTCCCATTCCATGTGCAGCCCCCTCTTCCATGTGTATCATCCATGTACAGCAGCCCTCTCCCACTCCATGTGCAGCCCCCTCTTCCATGTTATCATCCATGTACAGCAGCCCCTTTCTTCTATGAACAGCTCCCCTTTATTATGTATCAACCCCTCTTTTAATGTCCATGTGCCCCCTTGGGCTGCAGCCACCCAAGGCCCGGGCCTTTGTGGCCTTTCCATCAATCTGCCCTTGACGACACAGTTTATAAATGTATATGTTACAGCAAGAGGCCAATGTGCAAAATTAATTAGGATTTTGGGATTCCCGGTGGCAATATTGTGACAAATGAAGCCGGTTAGTCGGCTCTGTCTCCTCCCGCCTATTCGGCTCCGGCAGTCAGGGACACGCGTGGCCTCCAGAGTCGTTCGTAGCGGCAGGGAAGCAGAGCGGGAGGGCTGCAGACATTGCTTCTGCCAGCACCCGCTCTGCAGAGGAACGAACGGCAAGATTCCCTGCCGCTACGAACGACTCCGCCTGCCAGAGATGAAAGGAGGTGGGCAGGGGGAGGAGCCAGAGCCGAGGAGCCGGCTTCATTTCTTGCATTATTGCCGCCGGGAATCCCGAAATCTTCATTCATTTCGCACATTGGCCGCAGTGAGACGTCCACTTCTAGTTTTGCCAGCTAGAATCAGAAGTGGCCAGACTTTGGGTTCTGGCCATAACCTATATATAATGCCTACTGATTCTTTCGTCATATTCGTTGAAATCTTGTGGAAGTAAACATAGAAAACCGATATTAGTCATAACAGCTGAAAGTACAAGCAAATCATCTCTTTCTCCGCGTTCGATACTAGAGCGGGGCAATTAGCCTGTCCGTGGTCAGACCTGGCTCCTGATCACAGCTGGGCTCTTCTATCTTCCATGAGGAAAATGCTCTTTGTAATACAGACGTGTAATAATGGAGGAAGCAGAACCGGATCCCACGCTGGGCCTGTAATAAAATAAAAGCCTCTCTGCACCGAGGACTTGTTATGAGCACAAATCATAGAAAATTGGAAGTTACAAAACACAAACTAGAACCGGGATTATTTTAGCTTTTTAGCGTTGTTTGCTACCGAGGTAAACTGTGCTGGGGATAAAGTATGTCCTGTTAGTTGGCAGTTGTGCCGGATACATTGTTCTCTGTAGTAAGCAGCAAGAATATCCATCAACAAGGAGAGGACAGAAGCTCCCTCCAGAAGAGCACTATAAATTGTAAAGATTTTACCAAGTTTAAAGGGAACCTGAAGTGAGGAAAATTATTTAAAATAAACACATGACGTAGCTGCAAATGAATATTACATACTTACCTCACCGTCAGTTCATCTCAGAGGCTCACCATTTTCTTCTTACAGTGATCCCTTCCAGTTCTGACAATATTTTGTCAGAACTGAAATATACCAGTTGCTGACAGTTATATATCAGCAGCTGTCAGTTATAACTGAATGTGCAAGGTAATGTCCATGTTTCCCGATGGCTCAAGTGGGCGATATTACAGTTTAACAGTGTGCTGACCAGGAAGCTGTTAGGGGGTAATGGCCATTTTTAAAATGGAGGATGGAGAAATCCATTGATCACAGTGGACAAATGAGTTGCAGGAGAGGAGTAGAGGACTACACAGGAGGTAAGTGTGACCTGTGTATGGTTATTTTAACTTTTTATTTTCTATTCAGGTTCTCTTTAAGAATAAAGCAGCTTTTCCCACTCCATTGTTTCTAAGCAGAAGATTTGCGATGAGCTACGTCAAGTATATTATTATTATTATTTAGTATTTATATAGTGCCGACATCTTCCGCAGCGCTGTACGGAGCATATTGTCTTACCACTTAAAAATACACTGAAACAAAAAAAAATTATGATATAATGGTTTGTATGTGTTGTACAGCTAAGAAATAAAACATTAGGAGCAGAGACATAAGTCTAATATTGTTTCCAGTACAGGAAGAGTTAAGAGAAAGTCCAGTTGTTATCTCTGCAAAAGAGCCATTGAACTCCACCACTTTAGAGAGCTCCTCTTCTGAAGCTTGTTATCTCAACTGTCAGTCACTCTATTTTCTTTTTCTCTGCCAGAGGACAGGTCAAAAGTTCACTAGCCTGCTCTGTAAAATCATTTAGAATGCTGAGTAGAGTATAAACTGCAAATATTAGAGAATTATGCAATGTTATAAAAAAACACTAATAGCTGAAAATAAAAATATGAGAATATTTTCTTTGCTTCTAATGTTCTAGTAATTATCCATACTACACAACCAATGGATTATATCATATTTTTTTTTTTTTTTTTGCTTCAGTGTCTCTTTAACTGCCCCTCAGAGGGGCTCACAATCTAATCCCTTCCATAGTCATATATGTCTATGTGTGTATCATTTAGTGTATGTATCATAGTCTAGGGCCAATTTGGTGAGAAGCCAATGAATGTATCTGTATGTTTTTGGTATGTGGGAGGAAACCAGAGTGAGGAAACCCACAGAGACGGGGAGAACATACAAACTCCTTGCAGATTGTGCCCTGGCGGTGATTCAAACTGGGGAACCTGCACTGCAAGGAGAGAGTGATAATGTTACATGACCGTGTTGCCCCTATATATGCTGCTAACCACTACGCCCCCATGCTGCACGGCAAGAGTGCTAACCACTATGCGTCCCCACGCTGCCCATATGTATGCTGCACGGCAAGAGTGCTAACCACTATGCCACCGTGCTACCCGTATATGCAGTGAAGCTCACACTCACCTGTCTGCCATGCCGTCTTCTCCATCGCCGGGGGCTCCTCCCTGTTCCTTCTCTCCTGGGTTCCTGTGTCACGTCACTACCGCTATAGGCCATTCACTAGTGGTCACGGTTGGTCTAGTGTTTGGTGCTCCGGAAGAGAAGAGACTGGGAGTAGAGCCCGGCAGTGGAGAGAAGACACGCGCCATCAGACTGGTGAGTGCAAGCTCTGCTGCCTACATTCTGCATAGCCAGGGGAGGCATAAATGCGGAGACCCTTCAAGCAGTGCACATTCCTTTACAATCAATTTCATTGATAAGTTTTGTACTTAGTGGTTGCCCATTGTAAAATCATTCCTCTCCCCGATTTACATTTTGGAATTCATCACTGAAGTAGACATCTTTAGTCCTGTCAGGTGCAGCTCTGTGGAATGTTTGTTTCTGAAAATTCCAAAGGCAGTGAAAATAATGCCTGGCCTACCAGAATGGTCTGGGAGGAGAATTCTTCATAGCTAAACAGCCTAAGCTAAGCATCACTGGGAAGGCGGGGCTACATACCAATATACAGCAATCTATAGCTACAGGAAGTGTTTCTGATGCTGACACCAGGAACATTTACTGCCTTCTATTATACGTCACTACAGGGCCTCTTCAAGAGATCTTGTCAAGGAATTTCATAAAAAAAAGTCTAAATGATTGACACAGTATTGTTGGTTGTTGTTTACTCCCAGTAAGGGGACATTTCTATGTTAGTAAAATCCTGTTGTTTTGTGCAGATCTTTCACACAGCTCCAGACCCCAACGTCCCCCTCCCCCAGGCCCAGGCGCGTTCCATTTCCAGACGAACCAGAGCGATCTGTCTCTCCACAGGAACCCGAAAGCCGAAGGGACGGTACACTCCATGCCTCGCCGATCAGGACAGTGAGTATGAATCCCGAGTTCCTCACAGTGAGGCAAATCAGCAGTTCTGTCATTATGTCACCAACACCCTGTGCTACTGACATGTACCTGCAGTAATCTCCCAATGGCTTTTGTTCACCTGGGGAACCTCCTGGGAGCTCCATGCAGGTAGTGTTCAGTTTTGTGGGACAGGAGTCACACTTATCAATGCAGAAAGTGGAAAGGTTTTTTCGCATATGCAAATGTTCCAGACACTATTTACTGGTGAAACTCGAAAAATATGAATATCCTGGAAATCCATTTATTTCAGTAATTCAACTTAAAGAGGAACTCCAGTAAAAATAATGTAATAAAAAAAGTGCTACATTTTGCCTAATCTCTTTAAATGCAAAATTCTGCCCTGTGTGGAACCCAACCATTTTGGCGTAATTAGAGGGGAGCAGCCATTGCCATTTAGCGTGGCCCAGAGCTGTGTGGTGGCCCACACTAATAACCTTCTCTTCCTCTGATAGAGGGATCCATCATTCAGATCATTTGTTTTTGTGGCTTCACTTCCTATGGGTGTGAAGATCATGATGGCCACACTTTTTTTTAATGATGCTTGCAAGATGGGCTCCAAGGATGTGAGGGTCACCAAAGGGGAGGCACGGGAAGGGGTGTGAACATTGATGGCCCAGTCAAATTGAGCACTATAGCTAGTGCTAAAATGCTGAATCCCTGTGGCAAAACGAAAGGTTTATACCCCCCAAATCCCCTTTACTAAGTGCGGGGAGCGCTTCCTTGAGGCAGAGCTTAGGGCTGTAGCTCTGCCTCTTCGCGCGTCAATCCCCACTGGTCACCGCCTCTTCCCGCCCCTCTCAGTCTTCCTTCACTGAGAGGGGCGGGGAGAGGCGGAGATCCACGGGCAGATTGACGCGCGTGGAGGCAAAGCTACAGCTCAAAGCTCTGCCTCCATGGGCAGCAAGATCCACAACCAAGAAAGTCATGCATTTTGCACAGGGGATTTGGGGGGTATAAACCCCTCGTTTTACCGTGGGGATGCAGAGTTTTAGCACTAGCTATAGTGCTTAACATAAATAGACTTGGTTTTAGACTCGCTTCAGAGTCTCTTCAAAGGGTAATTGAACCTCCATGGGACAAGATGAGATTAATGTGCATGTACAGTGCCATTACCACATAGAACTAGGCAGTGCTCCATTTTTCTATTTCCCACTGTAAGTGTAAAGATTTCAGGTGTGTAAATTACAGTTTCTCTCCAGTCTAGTGGGACTTTAACTCTTAACAATTACTAATTACAAGCCATAAAACTATTGCCTGGCAGAGAACTACTTTTCAGTGCATGGAATAGTTAAAGAAGGTCCATAGTTCACAGATTGTAGCTCTGGAACACTAAAAGACTGAAATTCATCTAAGATAATAAAAACATTAAACCTACATTTTTAGTAATTAAACACAAAATAAACTATGGTATTCTAGCAAAAAGTTATATTTAGTGAGTAGGACCATAGATACAATGGTATCTCGATTTTCAATTCAGGTTTGTTTTAACTCTCTTCTGTTTTTTCCCCCCTATAGGTGACTCATACAGCAGCAGCCCAACCAGCACTCCTATGGGAAGCGTGGAGTCCCTGTCCTCACACTCCTCGGAGCAAAACGTAAATTCCAGATCAGCGTCTTCACCACAGAGAGACAAGAAGGGCAGTGGCATTCCATGGGTGACCTCCACTCCTTCATCTAACGGCCAGAAGAGCTCCAGCCTATGGACTACAAGCCCAGAATCCAGTTCCAAGGAGGACGCCTCCAAAACGGATGTAGAGTCTGATTGTCACAGCGTGTCTTCTGTCACCAGCCCTGGAAACATTTCCCCTCCCATTGACCTGACCAAGAAAGGACTCTATGAGCTTTCTGGACTTAAACGCTCCACGGCCTCCTCTCTGCGCTCCTTACCATCCACGGAAGGTGAGTGCTTGCTCAAGGCTAGAGAACCACGGAGGAAGCAACACTGTGGAAAATAGCACCATAATGACATCCAAAAACACTTTATCATGAGGTTCTTTTATGCTTATTTTTTGTCATATGGTGCAAAACCAGTAATTACTTTAACCTCCTTAGCCGCTATCTCGAGTCCGCAGCTCAGAGTGGTAATCCCGTGTCTGAGTGAGTTATATGCAGGAGCTGCTTCAGATCTCTCTGAGGTATGTTTTTTTTTCTTGTTTTTAGGATGTAAAAGCTTGTGAAAAAATTGCACGGCTTTTAGACCCTTAATCTGGAAATAATCATAACGCCGGGGAGTTTAAAATATGCCGAAATATATATATATATATATATATATATATATATATCACAAAAAAAACAGGATTATCTAAAGGAGAGAAAGTTTTGATCCGGAGATAGGCAAAACTAGCTGATCTCTGTCGGGTCCGCTCAACTGCGCAGGTGCAGGAGACTTGCGCCTGCGCAGTAGAGCGGCCCGATGGAGATCGGCTATTTTCGCCTATCTCCGGATCAAAACTTTCTCTCCTTTATATAATCCTGGTGTTTTTGTGATATACTGCGCCTGCACGGGAGCCAAAAGGTAAATATTTACATCGCCGCCGCTCAGGGAGGATTTTCTCCGCCGCCGTGGGGCCAAGGAGGACGGGGGAAGCCTCAATAGGATCCGGAGGCTTCCCCCACCCGAGGTGAGTACCCCCAGGGGAGTTTTTTCACTGCAGATTTTCTTTAAGGTCCTCGTGACTAAAAAAAAAAACAATGGGCATGGGCTATACTACACTGGTGGAGGCGCCCTTGATGATATAATTCCACTTGATGTTGTATATATGCAGAGCATAATTTCTTACCTTCTCAGAAGGACAAACAATTATTTAATGGAAAAAGTAATGTTTATTCATTCACGGTAGACAACGCATTTCACGGGTCTTGGCCCACTTCCTCAGGTCAATACACGTGCCTGTAGAACTTTTGATCATGAACGGGAGCGTCTCTAAAAGGGAACGAAGACCAGGAACATAATGGTACAGTATTGCTGGATAATTGAATCGTATAATATATGTATATATATATATATATACATATATATATATATATATATGTATGTATGATTATACTCACAAGAATAGGTTGAAAATGCCCGGAAACACTGTTACAGCCTACAGGGAGTTGACTGTCCTCGCTCGGTATTTCAGGTCTGCTTTTTATGAGCTGGTTGTTTGTACTCCTTGAAAGTTCCTTAAAGGGGAACTGAAGAGAGAGGTATATGGAGGTTGCCATGTTTATTTCCTTTTAAGCAATACCAGTTGCCTGGCAGCCCTGCTGATTCTCTGCCTCGAATACTATTAGCCATAGCCCCTGAACAAGCATGCAGCAGATGAGGTGTTTCAGACTTTAAAGAGAACCCAAGGTGGGTTTGAAGAATATTATCTGCATACAGAGGCTGGATCTGCCTATACAGCCCAGCCTCTGTTGCTATCCCAAACCCCCCTAAGGTCCCCCTGCACTCTGCAATCCCTCATAAATCACAGCCACGCTGCTGACAAACAGCTTGTCAGAGCTGGCTGTGTTTATCTCTATAGTGTCAGTCTGCTGCCCTCCCCGCCTCCTGCAGAACTCCAGTCCCCGCCTGCATCCCTTCCCTCCCTGCTGATTGGAGGGAAGGGACGGGGGCAGGGACCGGAGCTATGCAGGAGGCGGGGGAGCAGCTGAGACTGACACTACAGATGTAAACACAGCCTCACAGCATGGCTGTGATTTATGAGGGATTACAGAGTGCAGGGGGACCTTAGTGGGGTTTGGGATAGCAACAGAGGCTGGGCTGTATAGGCAGATCCAGCCTCTGTATGCAGATAACATTCTTTAAACACACCTCGGGTTCTCTTTAAAGTCAGATCTGACAAGACTAGCTGTATGCTTGTTTCTGGTGTTATTCAGATACTACTGCAGAGAAATAAAACCAGCAGGGCTCCCAGGCAACTGGTATTGATTAAAAGGAAACAAATATGGCAGCCTCCGTATACCTCTTACTTCAGTTCCCCTTTAAGGGAACACTAAAAAACTGCAACATCCCAGAGGTGTAAAACTTACAGAAACCCTGTCAGGTGGGTCAGATGTATATAAAACTCTTAAAAAACAGTCTAAAAAGAAGAGGTAGTGTTGGTTTTACCTCTCCTAAAGAATAAGGCCAGTATTACTGGAGATACAAGGTTTTTATTTAAAGTAGACCTGAACTCTTGCACAGGACAGAAGGAAAACAGAGAGGAATGCACATTGTATGTATTTAGAGAGTTTAGCCTCTAATTCCTCATCATCTGTGACAAATCACAAGCTGTAATTTGATCTCAGCTGAGTCAGCTGGGTGCCATGGCAGAGCAGCTAATTGGTAAACACAGGGTGTTTACAATATGTCTGTTTCCATGAAAGCAAGAAGTAGACACACTGCAGATTAATTGCAGGATTTGTATCATTT
Source organism: Hyperolius riggenbachi (assembly GCF_040937935.1). Taxonomy (NCBI): domain Eukaryota; kingdom Metazoa; phylum Chordata; class Amphibia; order Anura; family Hyperoliidae; genus Hyperolius; species Hyperolius riggenbachi. The sequence continues at coordinate 64,498,969 of NC_090647.1, forward strand.
GAAACAAATAATTTTTTTAAGGTTAGTATGTTGTTGATTATCTTTTTGAGCAGAGAGGAAGTTCTGAGTTCAGGTCCGCTTTAAGCACTAAAACAAGGGACAACGTGTTTCGCGGAGTCTTGTCCGCTTCTTCAGGTCAGCGTGATAAAAGTGCCTTAGCAGTGTGGTTGTGCTATCCTGAGAGCATCTATGCCTTTGTGTCCAGTAGTCATCCATAACAGCATTGTGATGTTCACAGCCCTTTGTATGAGATAATGGACCTGTTGCTCCCTGCAGGTATGAAGAGCAGAAGTCCGTCTACTCAGAGCCTCACATCTGTAGAGCTAAAAGACATCGGAAAGAGTTATCCAGACTTACCGCCCAAGGTGATGAGACGGAGACTGGACACCGGCTCCAGTAATGGCTACCAGAGGCCGGGATCAGTGTAAGCACTCTGCTTCTCATAGCTCTACAAATAATGTCCAGAAACACCTAAAGAGTATGTGTGAATTTGTCCCTTTGGATGTGACTCCAGAATCCGATCAAATCAGATGAAATAAGCTTATCCTGGATACATGAAGGACTTGCTGAAACTGCCGCACATCTCTCACAACCTCAGACCAGCAGGATCCAGAAACTTGGTCACTCCCAGAATGCACCTACACTTGCCCATGCCTTATCCTAACCTATCCTAATATTAAACCATAACACCCCCTCAATAATAACACCTTACGGACCACTAACCTCCCTGCCAACCCTCCAGCCCCCCTCCCCTCCCCTTCCATCACAAACTCACACACCTTGACACCAATCCCTTCCTGACCCCCCCCCCCCCCCCCCACACACACACACACACACACACACACACACAGATTTTTACCTCCCCTCTCCCCCACAGATTTCTGCAGCACGCAACTGAATCACTAGATTCGGGTTGTGGCTATGCAGCAGAACAGGAACTGCAGCCGAATTGAAAGCAGCCACTGCTCCCAGTGGAAATAGACCCTTAAAGGGAAACTTCAGCCTAAACAAACATACTGTCATTAAGTTACATTAGTTATGTTAATTAAAATAGATAGGTAATATAATCTCTTATCCGCCCTGTTTTAAAAGAACAGGAAAATGTTTGTGATTGCATGGGGGCAGCCATCCTTTTCATGGGACAGCCATCTTTTTGGTTGAAAGGAGGTGACAGGGAGCATGAGACACAGTTCCAACTGTCCTGTGCCCTGATAACCCCTCCCAGCTGCACGCGCTAGACTTCAAATCTCAAATTCAACATTCTAAAAAAATTTGCACTACAACAGCAGAAGAACAATAACATCAGAAATCCTATCATGCTTTGCACAGCATCAGGGGAAAATGCCCAGGCAGTTTTCTTCTGTGCAGTTAAAAATGTGGCTTAGGTAAGAAAAACAAAGTTCTGATGCTGTGAAACTTAAAGAAACACCAAACCTTTTCAGTGCTGCTGAGTAGATTTTTAGTCTGGAGGTTTACTATAAGTCCCAATGGACAACAATGTGGTCGTTGATTACTAATTTACATGGCCCATAGTTGCACCCAGTACTTTGTGGCCATGATATCGCCCATTTTCCCTGCTACCTGATTTCAAAGCCGATGTCTTCGTTGGAAATAAGCAACCCTTTCAGTTCGGCATTTGCACAAAGGGGCTGAATCTAGGGAGGAGAGACGGTAAGTTGTACTGCAGGTTCAAGCACATCTGTTTATAGTCACATATCAACATGATTGGCTCCTGTTGACTTTGTTTTAGGTTTAATAAAACAAAGGAAGAGAACTGACTGCATTGCAAAAGTTTGAGAGTTCTTTTTTTCTTTCTAATAAATTAATCCATCCTTTCTGGGGTTTTTTTCTTCTTTAGAGTGGCAGCTAAGGCACAGCTTTTTGAAAGTGCGGGATCATTGAAACAGCCTCCAATTGGACGGTAAGTTACTAATGCACTTCTGCTCAGATTAGATAGCTGGGCTTATTTGTCCGAAGTTTTGGCTAGCGGTGAAAGATGGAGGGCTCCATCTTGTTTAAAGTGAACACAAACCAAGTACAAATATGTAAAATAATGACGGGACATGATGTAACTGCAAATGAATATTACATACTTACCTCACCGTCAGCTCCTCTTAGAAGCTCACCATTTTCTTTTAATAATGATTCCTTCCAGTTCTGACTAGATCTAGTCAGGTGTGTCTCTTAGGAAGCTGAAGATGGATTGGGGAACCCACAGCGATGCAACGAACGAGCATTCCCCGATTCGTACAAATGGGACAAGAGAGGTAAAGGGGGACACAAAACGTACAATGGGGACAGAAAGGGTACACATGAGAGACACAAGGGGGACACAAAGGGAATACAAGGGGGACACAAGAGGTACAAATGGGACACATGAGGTACAAATGGGACACATGAGGTACAAAGGGGGCATAAGAGGTACAAGGGGGACGCAAGGGATACAAGGGGGACACAAGAGATACAAAGGGGGCATAAGAGATACAAAGGGGGCATAAGAGGTACAAGGGGGACACAAAGGGATACAAAGGGGACACATGAGGTACAAGGCGACACAAGAGGTACAAGGGGGACACGAGATACAAAGGGGGCATAAGAGGTACAAGGGGGACACAAAGGGAATACAAGAGGGACACAAGAGGTACAAAGGGGACACATGAGGTACAAGGCGACACAAGAGGTACAAGGGGGATGCAAGAGATACAAAGGGGGCATAAGAGGTACAAGGGGGACACAATGGAAACAAGAGGTACAAGGGGGACACAAGAGATACAAAGGGGGCATAAGAGGTACAAGGGGGACACAATGGAAACAAGAGGTACAAGGGGGACACAAGAGGTACAAGGGGGACGCAAGGGGTACAAGGGGGACACAAGAGGTACAAGGGGGACGCAAGGGATACAAGGGGGACACAAGAGATACAAAGGGGGCATAAGAGGTACAAGGGGGACACAATGGAAACAAGAGGTACAAGGGGGACACAAGAAGTACAAGGGGATATAAGAAGTACAAGGGGACATGAGAGGTAGAAGGGGGACACAAGAAGTACAAAGGGGACACAATGGAAACGCAAGAGTTAGAAAGGAGGCACAATGGGGAAACAAGTGGTACAAGGGGGACACAAGAGGGGATTGGGGGCTAAAGATTCACAAGACCCCCTGCACCTCGGACGCATCAGGTTTAGTAAATTTCCCCCCCTGGTTTTGGTCCTCTAAACCTAAGTGCGTCTAATGGTCAGAAAAATAAGTTATATAGCATGTTCTATAGAGCACAGCATCCAGTCATTCTCAGATTACCGGTAACAGTAGTATGTTTTAATGCTGCTGAACCAAAACGGCTAAACACAAAATCTTTCTAAAAGCAAATGACTCTGATTAGCGGGTCGTGATGTGGATGTTATCTGCCAGCAGAGAGCCAGGAAGTCATGGGAAATATTTCTATGTAGACCAGATAGCATTAATAATTGCTTGGTTTTCACCATTAATAACGTTCTCTGGGGGGTTATTACATTTTATGACTGCGGTGACATGTTTTCCCCAGTGAAGAGGGAGGAAGTGATTTTTTCCTCTTAATGGGGTGTTGGGTGACCTGAGCTTCCCAGATGTTCCTTGTCATGCTGGGATCTGTAGTTCTGGCGCCACGTGATGCAGGCTCTCGAGGTGACTCGCTGGCGGGGAGGTGAGTTTTTAGGGAGCGCGGGCACCAGGGGGACATTTTTATACTGGGCTGGGGGGCGGGGCCAGTATGGCGTCAACTCTAGGTCGATTTCTGATAGTTTTCATGCTGATATCTGTCGGAAATCGGTCTGCAAAGTATGGGCAGGAAACAGATCCCTACCAGATGCTCGTGGCCTAAGGATTCTCATCTCATGGTCGATCTGCCCATATATCGACTGATGTTTGTGCACCTTAAAAGACCACCAAATATTAAAATGTAAAATGTATGTAAACACATACAAATAAGAAGCCTGTTTCTTCCAGAGTAAAATGAGCCTTAAAGAGACTCCGTAACAAAAATTGCATCCTGTTTTTTATCATCCTACAAGTTCCAAAAGCTATTCTAATGTGTTCTGGCTTACTGCAGCACTTTGTACTATCACAGTCTCTGTAATAAATCAGCTTATCTTTCCCCTGTCAGACTTGTCAGCCTGTGTCTGGAAGGCTGCCAAGTTCTTCAGTGTTGTGGTTCTGCTATGAACTCCCTCTTCCAGGCCCCTCTATGCACACTGCCTGTGTGTTATTTAGATTAGAGCAGTTTCTCTCTTCTCTCTTATCTCTTAGAGCAGCCTGAAACTTCAGTGCATGAGAGATGCAGGGGAAAAGAAACACACAAATGATCTCTTGAGATTCAAAAGGAAGGGTGTATACAGCCTGCTTGTGTATGGATGTATTTTCTATGTGTGGACACATCATTTTAACAATACAGATTCTCTTTAAATTACTTTTTTACTATGTGGCTATCAGGTAGTAGAAATCTGACATTACCAACAGGTTTTTGGCTAGTCCATCTCTCCATAGGGGATTCTCAGCATGGACTTTATTCTTTATAAAGACACTCCTTGAAAAGATTTATACAAAGATGCTGGCCAGCCTCCCTGCTCCCTGCACGCTTTTTTGGCAGTTGGACGGAGCAACTGCCATTCACTAAGTGCTTTTGAAAATAAAGAAGACCCTGTGAGTCCCCCATGAGGAGATAGGCTACCTGTCAGTTCTGTGAGATTTCTACTACTTACTGTAAGCGACAGCCACATGGAAGAAAAGTAATGTATGGCTCATTTTACTCTGGCAGAAATGTACTTCTTATCTGTATATATTTACATAGATTTTAAATTTTAAGATTTTCGTGACAGTGGTCCAATAAGGCTCTTTTCACACCAACAGCATTTTGATCTGATTTTCGGAACACTTCTTTTTAGCCTATTACAAACTCAGCACCTTTATAATGGATATCGAAGGAATTAAGTTGTTGCAATTTTCAGTCGCTTACCTTGCTACATATTTTGTGCATTTACAATTTAGGCCAATGTGCAGAGAAACACAAAACACCCAAAAATTGCATTGTAAAATATCATACACTTTAAAGTGTGATAGCGTATATTTCTCGGTGCGTAAAGGGCCTAGGGGCTGTTTCACACTGCAAGTGCTTTTTCAGTGATTTGCTGATTGCCAACAACCAAATTCGACCTATGTAATGCCCCGTTTTCACACCGGAATGGTTCGTTTTGCTTAAAATCACGACAGCGGTGCGCTCTGCATCTTACAGTGTTTGCAATTGTCTTACACATAAAGAAATGCTGTAAAAAAGCAAAAGTACAAAGGAATCTCTTACTAAATAATCCATAACAATATCCTATCTCCAAACTGTCCATTTTTTGGAGGGGCAGTCCCTCTTTTGGAACCAAATCCATCTGTCCCTCTTTCTTTCTCATTCGTCCCTCTTTCAGGACTCATGTACAGATCTCTGTAAATATATGAATTTTTCTACTAAAAATTGTGTTTAATTGACTCTAAACTTTTAATTCTTAAAGCACACCTCACGCGAGAGGGATAATGGAGGCTGACATTTTAATTTCCTTTTAACCTCCTGAGCGGTCTGGACGAGCTCAGCTCGTCCATCACCGCCGGAGGCTGCCGCTCAGGCCCTGCTGGGCCGATTTTTATCAAATAAAGTGCAGCACACGCAGCCGGCACTTTGCCAGCCGCGTGTGCTGCCTGATCGCCGCCGCTCTGCGGCGATTCGCCGCGAGCAGCGGCGAAAGAGGGCCCCCCTAGCCGCCTGAGCCCTGCGCAGCCGGAACAAAAAGTTCCGGCCAGCGCTAAGGGCTGGATCGGAGGCGGCTGACGTCAGGACGTCGGCTGACGTCGATGACGTCACTCCGCTCGTCGCTATGGCGACGATATAAGCAAAACAAGGAAGGCCGCTCATTGCGGCCTTCCTTGTTTATTCTGGGCGCCGGAGGCGATCGGAAGATCGCCTCCGGAGCGCCCTCTAGTGGGCTTTCATGCAGCCAACTTTCAGTTGGCTGCATGAAATAGTTTTTTTTTTATTTAAAAAAAACCCTCCCGCAGCCACCCTGGCGATTTAATCAGAACGCCAGGGTGGTTAAGCAATACACATTCCCTGGCTGTCCTGCTGATCCTCTGCCTCCGATACTTTTAGCCATAGACCCTGAGCAAACATGCAGATCAGCTGCTCTGACTGAAGTCTAACTGGATTAGCCACATGATTTTTTTCAGATGTGTGATTCAGACACTATTGCAGCCAAAGACATCAGCAGGACAGCCAGGCAACCGGTATTGTTTAAATGGAAATTAATATGGCAGTCTCCATATCCCTCTCACTTCAGGTGTACTTTTAAGGCCAGTGTACAATTCTGTAGTGAAGTAAATTCTGTCCTCTGCCTACCACAGACAGGTCATATACAGCCGATGTACTTGTAAAGTCTATAGAGTACTGGTTTTTAGAAGGTATACTGTACCTATTGTTGTAATTATAAACGTTTGCTGCATTTAGTTTTAACTACTTGTGATTTTTTTTGTCCAGGCAAGCAAAAGCAATGTATTCCTGTAAAGCAGGACACAGCCATGAGCTCTCCTTCCCCCAGGGGGCGATCTTCACCAATGGTTAGTCTGCACTTACTTCCTTGTCTCATCAGTACAGCAGGTGTTGTTCTGTATATTTTCATCCTGCCTGTTCATTTCTGACAGTACATATTTCCACTGCTGCATTATTTTCCAAGTCAGTGCAATGTATTTGTACCTCGTAGGTTCCAGTATCTCCTGTGAAGCAGTATTTTGGCCGATTTTTTTGTTATTATTATTTTTACTGAGGCTTTGTGTGGAGAGAGTGGTGTGGTGGTTTGTACTTTGTAGCAATTGAGTCCTAGGTTCAATCCCTGTCCTGCACAGGGATGGGTTTGTACTTTTCATCACCCTAGGCCCATTGTTACCAAGTGCCCTTCCCCCTGCTGCTTGCCTCTTCACAGTGAGTTGTAGAGATGCTGCAATGTACAGCAGTGGTGAGTGTGGTGAACAGCCAGTGACTAGATGCATAGCATAGTGGCCTCACTGCCTGCTTGCCAAGCCGCCCAAGCCTTTTTGCTGCCCAAGGCACTGGCCTACTACTCTGTATTCCTTAGAGCCTTCCCTTACCTCTTTGCGCCTCCTCATTCCACCACCCAGCCGAGATGACCACCCAACCTAGCCCCCCCCCAGGTCTCCGGGTACTTCCAAAGATGAGCAGCTCCATATTGCACACATGCGAGAGTGGACTTGTGCGTGTGCAGTGCGAAGCCGCCTGTCTTCAGGGAGTATTTGGACACCTGAGTGCTTCTTAGGAGACCTGCAGTCGCAGCTGGTAGCATAGCTTCCTGAGGAATGAGGGGAGGCAGAGAGGAACAGGAAGCCTCCAGTGTTCCCCAACCCTGTTCCTCAAGGCCCACCAACAGTGCATGTTTTGTATAAAGCCACATAAGTAGTTAATAAACTCTGCTGCAACACTGATTACCCCACCTGTGATTGTATGTGGTTTCCTGCAAAACATGTACTGTTGGTGGGCCTTGAGGACAGGATTGGGGAACTCTGCTCTCATGTATCCAGCGCTTAGGTGAGGATCCAACTTTTTCGTTTTAGGTTAAAGTTGTCCTTTCAAGAAAGATGTAAATTAGGGATTTTTGAGAGTTATTCCCCATGCGGATATACATCTCACCCATAAGGGGGGGAAGACAGTACTTCATTTTATAAACGCCTCACAAGAACTGTCTCAAAGTACAAATTAATATATTACTTGCCTTAGCAACTGTAGACAAAGACAAGACACCGAACGTTTATATTGTGCTTTTGTCCTGGCAGACTTCAAGCGCCAGAGCTGCAACCACTAGGGCACGCTCTAAAGGCAGTAGAAGTGTTAGGGAATCTTGCCCAGGGTCACCTCACTGAATAGGTACTGGTTTACTGAACAGGAAGAGCCAAGATTCAAACCCAGGTCACCAGTGTCAGAGACCGATCCCTTAAAAGGAACCTTAACTGAGATGGATATGGATATTTCCTTTTAAACAATATCAGTTGCTTGGCAGTCCTGCTGATCTCTTTGACTGCAGTAGTGGCTGAATCACAAACCTGAAACAAGCATGCAGCTAATCCAGTCTGACTTCAGTCAGAGAACTTGATCTGCATGCTTGTTCAGGGGCTGTGGCTGAAAGTATTATAGACACAGGATCAGCAGGAGACTCAGGCAACTGGTATTCTTTTAAAAGGAAAAATCCATATGCTTCTCAGTTTAGGTTCCCTTTAACCAGTACACTATCCAGCCACTTCATCCAACTGTAGTACAAAAGTTCATAATATTGACTAAGAGCATCTTGGTTTTAACACTTTTAGTCAATATTGCGAAGCCAAGTAATTAATTAATTTGTAGCACTTTGAGACAGTACATTTCTTGCGAGGTGTTTGACTTTGAAGAAAGATCAGTTTTGTAGAATCAATGTTCTTTGAAGCTCCATTGCATTCTTGCTAGATTATGAAACCGTGGCCACCAATTTCTTACGACAAATTTCTATTAACGGTCACCTTTTTCCTGTTATCCAGTGTACAAATCGGTGGAGCCGGGCTGGTTGAAGGCAACCTATGAAGGCAAGACAGGACTTGTTCCAGAGAATTATGTAGTCTACCTCTGATGATGTCATTGGACAGTTGCATATCTTCATGGTATCCATGGTGACATATGAGATGACTGTATCTGGCATGGTTATAGCGATGAGCCAGTTCATAGTAGAGTAAAGGGCTCTGTAGGCCTACGTGATTGGTGGACTCTCCAGAATCATGGTCCAGCGACACTTGTTATGAAGACTTTACTCGGCACGTGGACACTGTATAGGAACATAGGTTCATGTTGCTGAACGGGTGTCCTGGTTATACGGTACATAGTCATCGAGGACATGCACTGATCCCGTTATCCGGTACCCAACCGACCAAGAAGTTGACCACTTGAATGACACACCATGACCTAAGTGCATCTTCTTTGCATTAACAATAATTTACATTTATGATAGCTGTATTTTATCTTCACGTTGTACGTACTAGTAGGTATTTTTATGTGATTTTTATTTGCCAGCAAACCACGAATGTTGCCCTCCATGAAGGCTGTAGGTATTATGTGTCTGAGAACCTGATTTTACTGCAGGTAGTTTGTTCCATACGTGACAACGTTCTCTGAAAAGAATATGTACCTGTATGCATCACAAAAGACTACTTAAAGGTAAATTAAACTTCTGAAAATTGCTTAAAGCTGAACTTAAGTCCTAAAACTAAAAAATATCAAAACCAAGCTCCAATATATCTATTTAGAGTAATAGATTTGTATTTATTTCCATTGTCATCTGTTCGATTTACCTATAATGATTACAGGTTATGTTCATTAGGGACTAGGACCAATAACCGTAACCTTGTGCTAGGAGATGATGGTCTTAGGGAGCTGATTATGCCCCTCCCTCCTGTACACTCCTCTCTGCGCTAAAAGATAAGCGACAGCATAATAACCTTTGAAGAAAAGCATTTCTTTGTTACAGCTGATACAAATCCTGCAATAAATCTGCAGTGTGTCCACTTCCCGCTTTAATAGAAGCAGACATAGGGTTAACATCCTGTGTTTACAAATTAGCTGCTCTGCTGAGGCAGCCAGCTGACACAACTGAGAGATCAAATTACAGTTGTGATTAGTCACAGATGAGTGGCGATAAGACTGGCTAAACACTTTAAATATATACAGGGTTCATGTCTCTATGTTTTACTTCTGCCCTGTGCAAGAGTTCAGGTCCCTTTGAACATAGCCCCTTTGACCGAAAGGTGGAGAAACATTTCAAAAGTGGGGGAAAAGTGAGAAATTTGGTCCCTATTTTCCACTTTTTACAATGCAGTTCTACAAATGATAAGCTGGAGTTATCCACATTTTTTGGAAAACAGGTCCGTTCATATTTTTATACAGATCTTCTCAAAATGAATAATGAATAAATATAAAATGGGGAACAGAAAGGTGAAATGGTGCTATTTATACCCTTTTTTATTGGCACCAATGAACAAAACATGGTGAGATATATCAAAAAGTTGGAGAATGACCTGCTCCCGGCTTTATGCATACACTTCAATTTTAAACCTCGTACACAAGGTAGACCTTCTTCCCCCGAAATGAATGAGAAACTACGTTTCGCCAGGGAATTGTTGGATAAAAATAGGCACAGCAATGCACAAAGACACTGATAGACAATGCTTAGTACTCATGTAGACCAACCCATTCTGGCGGATCCGTTAGGTAGGGTTCACATTTATTAACATTTGAATGTGAATGTGCGATAGTGCTTTTGCCGCTCATTTAAAGAGAGTCTGAAGCATGTCATTACTGTAAAGCACTATAGATAGTGCTAAACCGCCGCATCCCCACGGCAAAACGAGGGGTTTATGTCAATCTCCGCTGATCGCCGCCTCTCCCCGCCCCTCCGTCACGGGGAGAGGCGGAGATCCCTACGGCGAATTGACGCGCATGGAGGCAGAGCTGCAGCTTAAAGCTCTGCCTCCATGAGCAGCAAAATCCACAACCAAGAAAGTCGTGGATTTTGCAGAGGGGATTTAGGGAGTATAAACCCCTCGTTTTGCCGTGGCGATGCGGCGGTTTAGCACTATCTATAGTGCTTTACAGTAATAACATGATTTAAGACTCACTTCAGAGTCTCTTTATGAAAGTCAGTGGATATTTGCACTTTTGCTGAAATCTGAAAAATTGCGTTCCCGTTTTCACATGCAAGATAAAACCATAAATCTTGCAGCATAAATTTGCATTTTGCATGTGAATTCTCATTCCCATTGAAAATGTTTTTGAGTATTTTAAACTTAACAGTTTTTCACAATATTAGTCCTTTAACTTGTTTCTAACACCACTAGTTGCCCAGTTCTGCCGTCACCTGTACACAGCTGACCATTTCAGCGCAGAGATCTTACCACTCAGGGAGACACAGACTGCGCAGCGCTTTAACCCATTGGCAGCTTGACTAGAGTAATCTCGCTTGAGATAAGTGCACTGCTTTTGATCTCAGTTGGCAGAACTCGTTGTGCTGTAAATTCTTGGAATGCTTTGATGTCTCTCTGCTATTAGAAAATATAGAAACGGAATGCAGAAGTGCTCTGTTATTGTCTCACACTGCCCCCTAGTGACAAGTGGCCATAAATACACATTACAGCAGTACTAATTAGAAGCAAGGAAATATAACAAGTAAGATATACAAAAAAAGTGCTAAAATAAATTGGCCTGGAGCACATGCAAGCCTCTAAATAAATTGGCTGGTAAAGGGTTAATGCCATCTCTGTATTTATCCGGAACACCTGCACAGGCAGCACAAGAACACTAGCTATGGTGGCAGCAGAGGACAGATCCCCACAAAGCGGTGATTAAGCAGCAGGCATAATTGTGTCAGTAGTTAATAAATAATAACATAACGGTGCAGATTGCAGCACCTCCGTGTTTCCTGTTTGCTGAGTAGCCAGAGCAGGCTGGTAACATCATGTCCATCTCTCTGGTAATCATAATTAGGCCAGGCATTATGTTTGTTGTCCTTTGTTCAGGTAGCCCTGGCAACAGTCACTAAGAATATACAGCAGTGATCCTCTGCCTGTATAGAGGGTTACTTGCAGGAGCGTCTCACTTCTGCCCAGTCATGAGGACTCCTAATTCTGTACGCTTCCAAAGGGGTATCGTAAAGTTTTTATTATCACCTGGAAGTTATGATATATTGATGAAATTTAGTCAGTGTCATCATTAGTCTTTGAGGCCTTGTTCACATTTAAAATTGCAATCGCTGACGCCAGCGCTTTGCGATTTTGTGGGCAATCTTTTTTAGCGCCTCCCTGTGCTTAGCTGCGCGCTGCGATTCTTTTTTTTATAAAGCACTTTTCTAACGCAAGTCAGGAAGTGAACTCTTTGACCCAGGAAGTCAGGAAGTGAACTCTTTGACCCATGAAGTCAGAAAGTGAACTCTTTGACCCAGGAAGTCAGGAAGTGAACTCTTTGACCCAGGAGGTCAGGAAGTGAACTCTTTGACCCAGGAAGTCAGGAAGTGAACTCTTTGACCCAGGAAGTCAGGAAGTGAACTCTTTGACCCGGAAAATGAATAAATACAATGTATTTATTCATGAAAGTGCTGGGGAAATCGCTATACGCAGCGCTTTTTCAAGCGTTTTGCAATTTCTCTATACCTTCCATTGAGGCAAATCGCCCCAACAATGGTACAGGCAGCACTTTGGTGAGCAGATCGTCATCGAACTGCTCAGATGTGAACACTCCCATAGGGAATCATTGCACCATCGCTTTTAGGGCGATTTTAAAAATCGCCTGCGCTTAAAAAAAGGCGAAAATGCCCTAAGTGTGAACAAGCCCTTAAAGTGGACCTGAACTTTTGCACAAGACAAAAGGAAAACATTGAGAAAAACACCCTGTATGTATTTAGAGAGTTTAGCCTGTCTAATTCCCCCCTCATCTGTGACTAATCACAACTGTAATTAGATCTCTCAGCTGTGTCTGCTCAGGAATCATGGCAGCCTCTGCAAAGCAGCTAATTTTTAAACACAGGATGTTAACCCTATGTCTGCTTCCATGAAAGTAGGAAGTAGACACACTGAAGATTTATTGCAGGATTTCTATCAGCTGTAACAAACAAGTAGTTTGACCCAGCACTCTCAATGGAGACAAGCGTGCTATAGCTGATCAGAACTTGTTGCTCATCAAGTTCAAAACTAGCAAAAAAAGGAATATCAGCAGCACCGCTACAGTGAAAAAGATAGCTCTTTTGTTTGTGCAATAAAATCATGTAGCAAAAATGGAGCTGGAGGCAACCTCCAGCTCCATTTTTGCTACATGATTTTATTGCACAAATAAAAGAGCTATCTTTTTCACTGTAGCGGTGCTGCTGATATTCCTTTTTTTTTTATCAGCTGAAACAAAGAAATGTTGTTTTTTTTAAAGGTTATTGTGCCGTTACTTATCTTTTAGAGCAGAGAGGAAGTTCTGAGTTCAGGTCCGCTTTAAGTGCATGATGTTGAGAATATCAGCTTATTGTAGCCTCTATTTCTTTTACAGATTGTGCCAGAAGTGACTAAACTGTGAGATGGAAGAGATTAAGGCTCACAGCTTGATAAAGTTAGTGCATTTGTAGGGTAATAGTGCCCAGCAAATTCATGATAAGATGATGGGAGTTTATGAAAACGATTGCCCATCTTATGACACTATTGTGAGGTGAGAAAGGAATTTCCAAAGTGGTCACATGTCCCTGGCAGACGAGCCAAGACTTGGAAGACCATCATTGGTGGACAATGCGGCCACAGTTGAGAAAGTAGATAGTTTAATCCTGGAAGACATACCGCTATCCAAATGATCATGAATAAAACTGGCCCCACAGTACTGTAGTGTGTGGAAAATGATTCATGATGAACTGCACATGTACAAGTTGTCTGCACACTGGGTTCCATGTTTGCTGACCCTTCCAGAAACAAGACAGGTGTTGACGCAGCTGGGGCAGGATGAAAAGGACTTTTTTCGGCGGCACTGTTACCCTTCAAATGGAGGAACTTTATTACACTTCGAGCCTCAATCTTTTCCATCTTACACTATAGTCACTTCTGGCAGTCTGTAAAAGAAATAAGCGATACAATTAATTTTCTCAACATCATGCACTTAGTGACCAAGGATGACACTGACAACATTTCATCAATAAACCGTAACTTTAGGGTGATAATTAAAACTTTATCACACCCTCTGGTCTAGTAACATATAGATGAAGCCTTCAAATTGTAAACCATATCAAAGCTTTCTTTAAAGGGGAACTTCAATCTAAACAAACATACTGTCATTAAGTTACATTAGCTACATTAATTAAAATAGATAGGTAATATAATCTCTTACCCACCCGGTTTTGAAAGAACAGGCAAATGTTTGTGATTTCATGAGGGCAGCCATCTTGTTCATGGGGGCAGCCATCTTTTTGGTTGAAAGGAGGTGACAGGCAGCATGAGACACAATTCCAACTGTCCTTTGTCCTGATCACCCCTCCCAGATACACATGCTAGGCTTCAAATCTCAAATTTAAAAAAAAAAAAATTGCACCAAAACAGCAGAACGACAATGACAATATCAGAAATCCCATCATACTTTGCACAGCATCAGGGGGAAAATGCCCTGGCAGTTTTCTTCTGTGCAGCTAAAAATTAGTTTTAGATAAGAAAAACAAAGTTCTGATGCTGTGAAACTGTTAAGAAAACTCCAGGCCTTTTCAGTGCTGCTGAGTAGATTTGTAGTCTGGAGGTTCACTTTAAAAAAAGCAAACAAAGTGCGAAAAATATGCCTGACATAACTGTCTCTTCTTTTTAAAGAGATACTGTAAGGAAAAAAAACCCTGGGAGGTACTTACCGGTCCTCCTAAGCCTCAGGGATCCAGCGCTGGCAGCCCGCTAAAAAAAAATCAAAGCCTGGCTATTTCGATTGGGCCCATTGAAAAGCGCAGAAGGTAAATATTAACGTGTCTTCTGTTCTCACAGCACTGGATCATGGAGGTTTAGGAGGATGGGGGAAGCCTCATCAGGATCCAGAGGCTTCCCCCTCCCGAGGTAAAATCCCAAGAAAAATGTTGGGTTATATAGCTTTTTTTTTTAATAACATTGCACACTTGTATTTTAAGCTGTAAAGATATGAAACAGAGTAGAGCTAATGACCCTTTGAACTTACCTGCAGAAAAACCTTATCTTAAACTCTCTCACGGTTTCTTGGCTGTTTAAAGCGGAACTGTAGATCTAAAATTAAAACATTGTTTCACTTACCTGGGGCTTCCCCAAGCCCCCAGCAGCTGTCCTGTCCCGCGCCGCTCCTCAACGAGACTCCGTTCCCCCGCCGCCGCTCAGTCCCGTAGCTCGACTTGTAAGTCGATGCGAGCGCGGCTCTGGCCAAGCGTATCCTTTCTTCACGTTCCCCTCTGCAGTGGCCTGGCGGCGAAAGTGAAAGTAGCTGGCGGCGGATGAACGGAGACTCGTTGAGGAGCAGCGCGGGACAGGACAGCTGCTGGGGGCTTGGGGAAGCCCCAGGTAAGTGAAACAATGTTTTTATTTTAGATCTACAGTTCTGCTTTAAGCTATTCAGAAAACAGGACTGAGTTCGACCAAGTTGTTCGGATAGCTCAGAGAAGCTCTTTTGCTTCGATAACAACTCAAGTGTTTTAACTCTTCCTGTACTGGAAAAGAATATGAGACTCTCTTCTTTGCTACTAATGTTCTATTTGGCATCCGTACTTCACATACAATTCATTATTTCATAAGTTTATTTTCACTTCAGGTTTGCTTTAAATATAATGAAAGTGTCATGCTGTCTGTCATTAAGTTCAGATATTCTTTATTTCATTTTGATAAGTACAGTGAGCCAGGAGGCCTAAAAATAACAGGAACTTTGTGTCGCAATAGAGTCTGGCCTCCAGTCAAAGCAACACAGGCATCAAACCATGGCAGAGGCATGTTATGTATGAGAGGTAGGAAAGCAAAGTTCAGAACACAGAAATTAGTGATTCACCCAGCCAGCTATAAATAGGTGACACTAAGCTGTCTGGTCATGCACAGATTTCTTAGAAGACACATCAGCCAGTTGGACGATATATGCTGAGTGTACAGTGTCAAAATGTAGCCTACAAAATAGGTGCTGCAATAAAAATATTGAAGATTGAGTTCAAAGCATCATAATGTCCAAAAGTTTATGTGATTTAAGAGAAGGTTCTACACCTGGCCTCAAGTCACCTGGTCATTTGTAAAACAGCTTAAAGGATACCTAAAGTGAGAAGCATATGGAAGCTACCATATTTATTCCCTTTTAAAGGAAACCAAGCACCACTTTTTTTTCCTGCAGTTTTCCTGGTTCCTAATAGCTATAGGAGCTGCCTATGTTCTCCCTTGCCCTTCTAGTGACCCATTATTTATCCAAGAGAAAGAATGAAGATAGCATCGGTGGCTTCTCTAAACTTTTTGAAGCCTAATCTCCTTTCCCCCTAACCCCGCCCCCCCTTTCCCCCACTGATGAAAGCTTCTGTTTGCTCTCTGCTAATGTGTGCAGTAAAATAATTACATCAGTCCTTATATGCCTTAAGTTGGGCAGGCCTCGGAGATAGTGTAAAAAAAAACCTCTGCTAAACTTTTAAATGTAAAAAAGAAGAGGTAAAATTGAAGGTTTTTTTTATAATTAGGCACATTGTTAATATGCATTTTTAATGTGCTATTGAGATACCCTAGGTGCTAAAAATGGTTCTTGGTTCACTTAAAACAATACCAGTTGCCTGGCTTTCTGATGATGTCTGGCGTCAGTAGTGTTTGAATCACACACCTGAAACAAGCAGGTGGCTAATCCTGGCAGACTTCAGTCAGAGCAGCTGATCTGCATGCTTGTCCAGGATCTGTGGCTAAAAGTATGAGAGGCAGAGGATCAGCAGGACAGCCAGGGAATGCGCATTTTTTAAAAGGAAATAAATATGTCAGCCTCCATGTCCGACTCACTCAGGTTCCCTTGAACTAAATGCAATGGTTCCAGTATTTAGTATTGTGTGGTAGGTAGCATGGCAGGACACCATCTGCACCACGTTTGCATGTTCATACCTGTGTTTGTTCAGGTTTCCTTGGGTTGTCCTATCCCCCCATCCAAAACAAAAGGCTATGATTATGATAGTATGATTAGATATATTGTGAGCTCCTCTGAGGGACAATTACTGACATGACTAACATGACTATACCGTGTGAACAGTGTGAATTGCTGCCCAAGATGTCAGTGCTATAGAAACACACAATAATAATACACCCCACGAGTGAATGCTCCAACAATGCTAGAGTGTATTAGGCTCCATCTACTAGCCCAGCTATAGGATAACTGTTTAGGCCTCCCAAACAAGTCACACACAACACTTACATACCTCCCAACTTTTGACACTTAAGCCACGCCCCTGCCACACCCCTGAATTACGCCCCTGTCACACCCCTAGTCACGTATACCATAAAGATTTTGTAAGAAAAATATGTTATTTTGTCATTCAAACCACACTGGTCCTTTTTATCCTGGTTCATTTTCCCTCATATTAACATTTTAAAATGAGTAATTTATAGGATGGGAATAAAGTTTAGAGCCAGGAGGTCGCAATAGCAGCATAGGGGGCGATATACAGGCTGGGAACGCGAACAATCACTCGCGTTCCCATCCCTGTCGGCCGGTGACGGCCAAACCGGAAGTCGTCGCCGGCGGGTCCTGGGACATCGGAGCGGAGCTGTGAGGGCACCGATCAGCTGCTGGGGGCTGAGGGAAGCCCCAGGTGAGTAAATCTCATTTTTTTTAAGTGACTTTAGGTTTACTTTAAGCCTGTCTGGGGATTATAAAGTGGTCAGTCTAGTTGCAATTTATATTACCTATTCCATATAAAGTTTATCATTTCTTTGTAGGACCGTCTACCTGGCTTCAGCTTATATTATTCAGCTTATATTACTGATCTGTCTGTGATCAGTCCTCTTAGTGTATGATTTATTTATAGCTCATTTTAGCTCGTATTACAGTGTTCAGAACTCAGCTCATTTCCAGGGATTCACTGGCACTGTGACACGAGGTGATTATATCTCTGACCTCCCTGTGATTTCCTACCTCCAGGCTCTGGGATGGCTGGATTAGCTGCAACACCTTTAAAGGACACCTGAAGTGAGAGGGATATGGAGGCTGCCATATTTAATTATTTTAAAGCAATACCAGTTGCCTGGCAGTCCTGCTGATCTTTCTTGCATCAGTAGTGTCTGAATCACACTCCTGAAACAAGCATACAGCTAATACAGTCACACTATAAATATGGTCGACTCCATATCGTGTGCTTTAATAGAGACCAGAATTGAGAAGACTATGGAGGCTGTAATATTTATTTCCTTTTAAACAATACCAGTTGCCTGGCAGCCCTGTTGATCTATTTGGCTGCAGTAGTTGTCTGAATAATGCCAGAAACAAGTGTAGAGCTCGTCTTAATATCAGATACACCTGATCTGCATGCTTGTTTAAAGAGAATCTGTATTGAAGAAATGTTACATAAATATACATATCAGCCTGTTCTGGGACATCTCCTAGCCCCCTCTGTGACATTTTCGCTGCTCCCCGCCGCCATATTGGCAATAAAAAAACAACTTTATAAACTGTTTTGTAAACAGTAAAGATGGCCACCAAAAGGAAGTATTTTGAAAAGAAACAGGATGTATACTGCCTTATGTTTGCATGACAAGTTTTTATTATTACACAGTGAATGCAGCCTTCAGATGTTATTTGCAAGTTTAGAAAAAGTTTTACCTTCTGCCTCTGCGGCTCTGTGCCACTGAAGCGTGACAAGAATCCTCAGACTCCTTTATAAACACAGCTGTTTCTTCTGAGCTAGCAGTCTGGGCTCTGCACTCATGTCTGGGTCACAGTTTGTCAGCATGTGACAGGCAGCTCCCTCCTCCCTCAGCCTCACAGACAGCATCACAGACACACTGAGACTGAGAGCAGGGAAGCTGCCTGTGAGGAGTAAGCAAAAGCACACAGCATAGCATATGCTCTAGCTAGCATAGAGGGGGTGTGCATAATGTGTCCCTATCACAGCAGAGGCAGCACATTCCTCTCTGGGTCAACAAAGCTTGACAAAGAAAAGAGGATTAGATATATTACAGAGACAGTAAAACTAGAAAAGGCTGCAGTAAGCCAGGGCACATTAGAATAGGTATAGGAACTTGTAGGATAGGAGAAAGGCTGAAAATTTTTGTTACAGAGTCTCTTTAAGATGTATGGCTAAAAGTATTAGAGGCAGCGGGACAGCCAGGCAATTGGTATTGCTTAAAACAAACCTGAAGCAGAAAAATAACTTGTGATAAAATAAATTGTATGTGTAGCACGGATAATGAATAGAACATTAGTAGCAAAGAAAAGGTCTCATATTTTTATTTTTAATTATATAGCTTTTTTTATAACATTGCAGCATTCTGTCATATTTGCAGTTTACAGGCTGCATTAGTTATGTCTGGGGGGAAAGTAGAGAAGCAAAAAAGGACAACCCAGCATGCCCTGCAACTTCCTTTTTGTGTACCAAATTTTGTGGGTACCAAATAAGAGTCAGGTAAACTGGGGAATGATCATTTATCACCAAGAAAAGTAATAGTGATTTTAACTTTTGGATTGCCTGGTTAGCATCCTTAATACTTGTTTACCAGATAAAAATAAAGAATTGATTTTTGACATTATATGCCGGACAGTTACCCTTTAACCCCCCTGGCGGTCTATTAAAAACCGCCAGGGGGCAGCAGAGCAGTTTTTTTTGTTTTGTTTTTTTAAATCATGTAGCGAGCCCAGGGCTCGCTACATGATAGCCGCTGTGCAGCGGCATCCCCCCGCCCTCTTTGATCGCCTCTGGCGATCTCCGATCAGGAAATCCCGTTCAAAGAACGGGATCTCCTGGAGGGCTTCCCCCATCGCCATGGCGACGGGCGGCATGACGTCACCGACGTTGTGACGTCATTGGGAGTCCCGATCAACCCCTCAGCGCTGCCTGGCACTAATTGGCCAGGCAGCGCACGGGGTCTGGGGGGGTGGGGGCGCGGCGAGTGGCGGCGGCTAATCGGCACGGAGCGGCGGCGATCAGTGTGCACACGCAGCTAGCAAAGTGCAAATCGGCCCAGCAGGGCCTGAGAAATCCTCCTGCACGGCATAGCTCAGCACGGGCTTACCGCCAGGGAGGTTAAGTCAACCACAGTCCAAAAATGACAGGGCTGAATCCATTGCATGTATATTGTGGTGATTTTCTTATTCAGTCTATTGGCTACAAATATTAAATAAGGAATTCAGGAGTATTTATGATCCTGTGCAAAAATGGTGGTGATTTCAGCACATGTAGAATAATTATTTTACAGGTACTTTTTCAGTGCAACACCATGTTATACAGTGCTGTAGTTTTATGTAAAAAGTGGTATCATGTATATATGAGCAGAGCCAGATCATCCACAAGGCAACTTAGGCAGTTGCCTAGGGCCTGGAGAGAGTCTAGGGGCCTGGTTTATGCTAACTCCCAACAAATCTTACCAAGAAAGCTAGGTGACCATCAAAGGTGGAACCAAAGTTTGCCTTGCCTTGATCCCATTTCACCTTAATCTGTTTCTGTAAATGAGAAATAATGACAAAAAACATGGCTCAGTAGGGGAAGAGACCTCTGCTCCACTAAGGCTTGCAATCCGTCGCAGTGTCAGGAGTATTGATGGTGAATGAGATGTTCATAATTCTGAGTTGATGCAAACTGTATGCTGATTTTATGAAAAAGCGTGCAGATGGTAAATGGACCGATCAAATGCAGCAGTTGATTTTGATTGGTCAATGTCCAAATAGTAGTAACAAATATGATTGATCATGGGACTGTGTGGGGGTGAATTTAACTGAAGTTATAAGCAAACAGCGCTAAACACTGATCAAAATGTATCATCTAAAGCAGGGGTAGGGAACCTATGGCTCGGGAGCCAGATGTGGCTCTTTTGATGGCTACATCTGGCTCACATACAAATCAGTAGGGGTTGATTCACTAAGCTACACCGCTCAAGCAGCGCAGCTTAGTGTGGCAGCGCTAGTAACATTTTCAAAGTAGGCACGCTAATGCTGTAGCATGCACTACTAACTTACTCGCGCTCCCCCCAAAACTAATGACAGCTCCAATTGTCCCACCCTGGATCCTGTCAGGTCCAGTGACTTTGTAGACCGGGATTCCTGTACTTTGATTGACCCAATAGGCTCCCTGTCACTTGACAGACAGCCAAAGTGCGAGGATCTCCTCCTACAAAGTGAATCAACCCCCAAGTCAGCTAGCTAATTGTACAAGCTGTTAGTCAGTATTTCTCCGGTCTGGCTCTCGGGGGAATTGCTGATGTAGCTGAAACCCAAGAGAAGCTGAAGACGTGTCTGACACTTCCGCTGCCCGGAGGATCAACTGTATACACATCACCATGGCAACAGGGACGTGAGCCCTCTGCTGCGCATGCGCCCTGTGCCAGTTTGAAACATATTGTATGGCTCTCACATTTTAAAATATGTGGTGTTTATGGCTCTCTCAGCCAAAAAGGTTCCTGACCTCTGATCTAAAGGCTTAGTAAGCAGGGTGACTAAATGGTATCCCTTTGTGTTAGATCAGGGTTCTAGATCAGGGTTCTACAACTAAAATTCCTGCTTTAAAAATGT
Organism: Hyperolius riggenbachi; assembly: GCF_040937935.1. Classification (NCBI taxonomy): domain Eukaryota; kingdom Metazoa; phylum Chordata; class Amphibia; order Anura; family Hyperoliidae; genus Hyperolius; species Hyperolius riggenbachi. Next base: position 64,520,242 of record NC_090647.1, read on the forward strand.
GGGCCTGTATGTGCTGCGGGGAAGGGCTGATAATGGCGTTCCTGATAAGGTACTTCAAATGTGATTGATTTTACAGTGTTATTCATATTTATCTTGTGCTGACACATTCTACTGCACTGTATGGAGTACACAGTCATGTCACTGACTGTCCCTTAGAAGCATACAAACTAATTCTTAATTATGATTTGGTATTGATATTAATTCTTTAGGCTATAGCAATTTTCCACAGCGGATTTACCCTTTAACCATCATGGAGGCCAACCTGAGTGGACTTTTTTTTTTGGGGGGGGGGGGGGGGGCAATGTCACCACCTGCAGGATGGGAGGTGTCATGACAATTAAAACCATTCTCTTCTAACCACTGCAATTTCTTTTTTATACACCACTGAGGAAATGTTTGGTTTGATTGACAAAACTTTTCTCACAAATTATCGCTCCACAGTCCTTATTCAATAACCTGTTTCTACTGAGTTGTGTCCTGGAGATCATTTTTCATCTTCTTTTTAAAATAACTTTTTGCAATTGAAAAAGTAGGTGTAATAGGACTATCAAAATTATTCTGAGTATGTTCTTGCTTGCTGGTGGCTTAAAAGGAATTTTAATGACCACATGTGACAATATCACATAGAAATTCCAGGAGAAAAACTCAATTGCAGGGGGGCCCTTGGCCCTTACTCAATTCATTTTTTTTCCCTTAAAGCGGATCCGAGATAAAAAACTAACTATAACAAGTAACTTGTATATCTTATCTAAAGTTTAGATAGTTTACACAGTAAATCTAGCTGCAAACAGCTTTAATAGAAAATGATTATTTCTTCCTGTGATACAATGACAGCAGCCATGTTGTTTGTAAACATTACACAGAGGCAGGCTTATCTGCATCTTCAGCACTCAGCCTGTGAAAAAAACCTAATCCCCCCCCCCCCCTCCCCTCTGCCTCTGAAATCAATGTCTAGTAATACCTCCCCCCCCCCCCCCCCCCCCCTCCTGCCCAGACTGAGCTCCCATGAGCCCTTGCTACTGCCAAGGCTCTCTGAAAACCTGTGGGTGTGGTTTATTTAGTTTATAGGGAATTAGAGTATTAAAACAAAAACAAAAAAGTATTTGGCTTGAGGAATGCCCTATAAACTATAGGAAAGAAACACAATTATGCAATGAGCAAAAGTTCATCTCGGATCCACTTTAAGTTGAATAAAATGCCTTTTAGGCCACCAGCAAGGAAATGCTCAGAATAATTGCTGTAGTAATCATGAATGCCTGTTCTTTTTTTTATCCATTGTATTGCATATATTCTGTATGTTGCAATAATACAATAATAAATGTTGAAAGCACCTTTTCGCCTACTTTTTGGTACTTTGTTGACTGCCGAGGGTTGGAAGGTTGTTTTAAACATAAGATGAAAAAAACTGAATTGAATAAGGACCCTTATCACTTTCCTGTAGGCATTCAACAAGCAAAAAAGTAAGATAAGGTGAGAAAGCGATTGTATCGGTATAGTTAATTCCTTAAAGCGGAGCTGAACTCAGAACTTCCTCTCCGCTCCAAAAGATAAGCAACAGCTAATGTTTGAAGAAAAGCATTTCTTTGTTACAGATGATACAAATCCTGCAATACATCTGAAGTGTGTCTACTTACTGCTTTCATGGAAGCAGGCATAGGGTTAACATCATTAGCTGCTCTGCCCGAGGCTGACAGCTAAGGGATCAAATTACAAGTTGTGATTAGTCACAGATGAGGGAGGATTAGACAGGCTCAACTCTCAGAATGCAATACAGGGTGCATTTCCCTCCTGTGCAAGAGTTCAGGTCCACTTTGATACGGTAGCATCTTATTTTGAATGATTATTTTTGCTTGGAAAGTACTGAAGAGTTAATTTTTTTAGATCAGGTGAACATGGAGTGATAATTGATGGGATAAGGTTTGTGAATAAGCCCCATTGCGTGCAACCTGTCTGTGCAGACCAGTGCTACTCAAAGGGAAGATTTCCATTTACCCACAAGTACTACTTAATTTTATATAAGTATAAATTGCTATCTGTGTAAATAATTGCACCTGAAAACACACATTGTACATATACTCCTATGTATAGAACGTTATGTATAAGTTGTTGAATAAATCATATTTATATAAGCCGGCAAGATGGGATGTGTGTTTGATTTGCCGCAATGCGGAATCCTGGATATGTCACATTTATACAGTAATGAAACTATTCCACAGACGCATTTCAGAGAACATTGAAATAGCGACGTTCATTTTGGTCCTCTCTGGGGCTCGCGATGTACAGCCTGTCTATCGGAGTAACAGCCGGGGGAGACTGGCGGTGAGGACTGAGCTGCTACGGAAGCGCAGGAAGGGGATCCTAATGTTAAAATTGAGATCCGATTCCATTTGCTGAAAAAACTGATCCATTTACCGAACTTGCTGCATTTGTCCAGAACAAGCTGATATATATACACAGTGGAAGCTTTTGAGAATGGACAGTGTTTGTTCTCACTAGGCTGGCCGCTGGTCTGGTGAAAGATATTGCGACCCATTAGATCCTGCAACTTGCATGTGTGCATGACGGACTGTGCAGAACTGCGCATGCGCTGCTTCTCTCGGAGATCTTGCCTGCAATTGTTTGCAACCGCCGGTCTTCCAAAACCAGCAGCGTAAAATGGTTATTTCTTCCCTTAGCTATTAGTTGCCGTGGGGGGGGGGGGGGGGCTATTAGTTCCATTCAGGGGGGTTAATAGTTGCCCATTAAGGGGAGGGGGGTTATTAGTTGCCCACCAAGGGGGGCTATTAGTTCCCTCCGGGGGAGGGGGGTTATTCCCCTTGGGGGGGGGTGTTATTAGTTCCCCTCGGGGGGAGGGGTGTTATTAGTTTCCTCTGGGGGACAGGGGGGTTATTAGTTCCCTCCATGGGGAGGGGGGTTATCAGTTCCCCTTGGGGGGGTGTTATTAGTTCCCCTGGGGGGGGTGTTATTAGTTCCCCTTGGGGAGGGGTGTTATTATTTTCCTCTGGGGGACAGGGGGGTTATTAGTTCCCTCTGGGGAGGGGGGTTATTAGTTCCCCCGGGGGGGGGTTATTAGTTCCCTCCGGGGAGGGGGGTGTTATTAGTTCCCTCTGGGGGGGACGGGGGGTTATTAGTTCCCCTCCGGGGGGAGGAGGGTTATTAGTTCCCCTCGGGCGGGTGTTATTAGTTCCCCTGGGGGGGTTATTAGTTCCCCTCATGGGGGGTGTTATTAGTTTCCTCTGGGGGGGGTTATTAGTTCCCTCCGGGGAGGGGGGTTATTAGTTCCCCTCGGGGTGGTGTTATTAGTTCCCTCTGGGGAGGACAGGGGTTTACTAGTTGCCCGGCAGAGGAGGGATCTGTATGAGAATAGGGGTAGGTTGGGTTGCATTTTCTGATAATAATAGCTTTAAGTCAATGCTTAGGTTGCACTTTCTGATATTAGTACCAATAAATTATTGCAAATGGTTGCAAAATCTTATAAAGTTGCAAAAACTTTCACCACTTGATCCACGTGATCATTGCTGTCATGCAAATACTCCACCAGTTTCAGTGCTGTTGGATTGATCAATGTTCGAAGTACTGTATATACAGTAATCTGATTTTGGATATTCCCTTCAGCCATCAACCAGCTATGCCAAATGCAGAGTATAAAGGTGTTGGTTAACCATCCAGTAGTTGTGACTGATCGGAAACCCTCATACGGGCCCACCAAAGAGGGGATAATGATGAATAATCTGTTCAGACTATAAGAATCGATCAGGAATTTGGATTGATAGAACAATGGATAGAACCATCGATCACCATCATTCGACACCATAAACGGTATCCGATCGACGGAGATTGTACCGTTATCCCATTAGCAGCTTCAATAGAATCATCTTGTTTGAGATAAGTGGGCTCAGTTCGCAGAACTCGTTGTGCTGTAAATTCTTGGAATGCTTTCATCTCTCTGTACTAGCAGAAAATATGGAAACTGATATTGGAAGTCCTCTGTTATTGTCTCTCACTGCCCCCTAGTGCCAAGTGGCCCTAAATACAAATTACATCAGTACTAATTAAAAGCAAAGGAATGCAACAAAGAAGCAATTAAAAAATGTGCTAAAATAAATTGACCTAGAGCATTTGCAAGCTTCTAAATAAATTGTCTGCTTAAGCGTTACACGAAATCTTATGCATATACAGCTTACTCATTGCTTTACGTTTCCTTTCCCTCTATCTATAGGACAGAGCTCTTTCTCCTGTTGCTTCTAGAACTCGTAGAAGACAGCTGCTGCCATATTTATGTTGTATACCACCTTTGTATTATACAGCCATGCTTGGATAGTATTTCATACAAAAAAGAAAATGGCACTATAGATTTCCATAATAACTATATACTTCAAGAAAATGAACTGATTACAAGGCTAATATATAACATTGATAAGAGTGAAAAAGTTCCCAAGCAGAAGAACAGAACTTATGATTCATTGTTTAATAATCAACATAATTAAATCAATCTGCTGGAGGCTCCGTCATTTCCCAGAAGTTAGTCTAGAGGTACAAAATAATTATGGGAGCGTAATAAAGTCAAAATGCGCATAATAAAAATTAACTGTGACTTGACATTTAAGTGGAGGTCAAGGCAATTTCTTCTGGTTTTAGTTATGGACTAGCTGATTGCCCGGCGTTGCCCATGTATGTATTTGGCTGGTGTTGGCTCCACCTACTTTTTCTAACCCTAACACACAATTTTTCACTGAACGAGTTTGTGAGCTTTGCGGTCTTTGGTATCAATAATCTGCATTGAAATGAAACAAATCTGATTGGCTGTTTGTGGCTCCACCCCTCTCCAGCATTTGAACCCCAGTCACCCAATGACCAACTGTAGCAGGTTTGAGGCATCTGCTATTAACAGTGTAAAAATGGCAGCAATTTAAATATTCCACTTGAAAATCAACAGGTGAATTTTGATTGGTCATTATAGGCTCCACCCACTTCCCTGAATATTAATCTCAGTCACTCAGTGACCATCTGGGCAAATATTGGGAACTCTGAAACAGTGTACAAAGGGCTGCAGTTTACACTTTCCCAGTGAAATTTGTTTTTTGTTCCGCCCACTTTTTGTAACCTGGACACAAAGTCACTAATCAATGCCCAAGTTTGTGAGTTTTGGGGTCCTTGGCATCAATAAGTTGTATTTTGCCATGAAATGAAACAAATCTGATTCACTGTTTGTGGCTCTGTCCCCTTTTCTGAATTTGAACCTCAGTGACCCAATGACCAACTGTACCAGGTTTGAGGCTTGTGCCATTAACAGTGAAAGAATGGCAGCAATTTTAATATTCTCCTTGAAAAGTGACATGTGATTTTTGATTGGCATTTTTAGGCTCCACCCACTTTTCTGAATATGAATCCCAGTCACCCAGTAACCAGCTATGCTAAGTTTGAGAACCCTGCCATTAACGGTGAAGAAGGGCTGCAGTTTACAAGAAATCTGGCTGTTTTTAGCTTTTACTGAATTTGAACCCCAAACACTTAACGACCGACTGTAGCAGGTTTGAGGCCTCTGCTATTAACAGTGTGAGAATGGCTGCAGTTTCAATATTCCCCTTGAAAATCAATAGGTGAATTTTGATTGGCTCTTGTAGGCGCCACCTACTTTTCCGAATATTAATCCTAGTCACCCAGTGACCAACTGTGTGAAGTTTGAGAACCCTGCCATTAACAGTGTAAGAAAAGCTGCAGTAGGAGAACAGAGGCGCCAGCAGAATAAAAGTGGATAACATTTTTAAAATTTGCTAGGAGGAAGTGGTGGACTTGCCTCCATTTAGCAGACACAAAAGACTGTCTGAAAAGTAGCAATCACATGTATGATATAGTACCCCAAAAGTGCAACGCGTTTCGCAGGCTGAGCCCACTTCATCAGGCAATAAACGTGGGGACAAAACAGAAATCCAGCAATAGCAGGTGTAGCGCCTCAGTGAGAAAAGCTGCAGTTTACATTTCCCCATGTAAAAAGTTAGTTGTTTTTGGCTTCACCCACTATTTCTAATCTTGACATACAGTCACTTAATGACCAAGTTTATGAGCTTTGGGGTCTTTGGCATCAATAAGTTACATTTTACCATTGAAATTAAACAAATCTGATTGGCTGTTTTTGGCCCGCTCCCTTCAGAATTTAAACCCCAGTGACTGACTGTAGCAGATGTTAGGCCTCTGCCATTAAGAGTGCATGAATGGCAGCAATGTAAATATTCCCCTTGAAAATCAAAAGGTGAATTTTGATTGGCTGCTGTAAGCTCCACTCACTTTTCTGAATATTAGTCCCAGTCAACCAGTGGCCAACTGTGTCACGTTTGAGAACCCTGCCAATAACAGAATGGCTGAAATCAATCTAACAAATCTGATTGGATGTTTGTGGCTCCACCCCTTTAGTGAATTTGGACCCCAGTCACCCAATGACTGACTGTATCAGGTTTGAGGCCTCTGCCACTAACAGTGTAAGAATGGTAGCAATTTGAATATTCCCCTTAAAAATCAATAGGTACATTTAAATTGGCTGTTGTAGGCTCCACCCACATTTCTGAATATTCATCCCAGTCACCCAGTGGCCAATTGTGTAAAGTTTGGGAACCCTGCGATGTAAAAAATGAAGTTGTTGGCACCGCCCACTTTTTCTAACCTTGACATACAGTCACTCAATTATCAAGTTTATCAGCTTTGGGGTCCTTGGTATCAATACTTTGTATATTCCCATTGAAAAATAAACAAATCTGGCTGTTTGTGGCTCCACCCCCTTCCTGAATTTGGACCCTAGTCACCCAGTGACCAACTGTACCAGGTTTGAGGCATCTGCTTTTACCAGTATAAGAGAATGGTAGCAGATTAAATATTCCCTTTGAAAATCAAAAGGTGAATTTTTATTGGCTGTTGTAGGCTCAACCCACCTTCCAAAATCTTAATCTGTCACCCAATGACCAACTGTGCAAACTTTGAGAACTCTGCCATTAACGGTGTAAGAATGGCTGCAGTTTATATTTTCCCAGTAAAAGTTGTTTTTGCTCCGCCCACTTTTTGTAACTTTGACACACAGTCACTCAATGACCAAGTTTGTGAGCTTTCAGGTTCCTGGCATCAAAAATGTGTGAATGGAAGCAGTTTATCCACCAAGGAAATCTGATTGGCTGTATGTGGCCCCGCCCCTTTAGTGAATTTGGACCCCAGTCACCCAATGACCGACTGTAGCAAGTTTGAAGCCTCTGCCATTAAAAGTGTAAGAATAGCAGCAGTTTAAATATTCCCCCTGAAAATCAACAGGTGAATTTTGATTGGCTGTTGTAGGCTCCACCCATTTTCTTGAATCTTTATCACATTCACCCAGTGACCAAGTGTATGAAGTTTGAGACCCCTGCGATTAACAGTCTAAGAATGGCTGCAGTTTACATTTTCCCATTTAAAATGAACGGCTGAAATTTGATTGGCTGTTTTATGCTCCGCCCACTTTTCCTGGATTTGTAACCTCGGTCACCAAGTGACCAACTGTGCAGACTCTGGCTTGATTACTGTGAGAATGGCAGCCTTTTACATTTTTTCTATTGACTTGAATGGGTGGAATCTGATTTGCTGTTTGTAGCTCCGCCCAGGTGCGCAGGGGGGCCGCGAGACCCCCAGAACATATCCCAGGTAGTAAGGGATCTGTATACCAAGTTTCGTTCAAATCGGTCAAGCCGTTTTCACGTGACGCACGCACGCACGCACGCGCACACACACACACACACACTTTTATATATACAGTATCTTCTCAAAAAATGAGCATATTGTGATAAAGTTCATTATTTTCTGTAATGTACTGATAAACATTAGACTTTCATATATTTTAGATTCATTACACACCACTGAAGTAGTTCAAGCCTTTTTATTGTTTTAATAATGATGATTTTGGCATACAGCTCATGAAAACCCAAAATTCCTATCTCAAAAAATTAGCATATTTCAACCGACCAATAAAAGAAAAGTGTTTTTAAAACAAAAAAAGTTAACCTTCAAATAATTATGTTCAGTTATGCACTCAATGCTTGGTCGGGAATCCTTTTGCAGAAATGACTGCTTCAATGCAGCGTGGCATGGAGGCAATCAGCCTGTGGCACTGCTCAGGTGTTATGGAGGCCCAGGATGCTTCGATAGCGGCCTTAAGCTCATCCAGAGTTTTGGGTCTTGCGTCTCTCAACTTTCTCTTCACAATATCCCACAGATTCTCTATGGGGTTCAGGTCAGGAAACTTGGCAGGCCAATTGAGCACAGTAATACCATGGTCAGTAAACCATTTACCAGTGGTTTTGGCACTGTGAGCAGGTGCCAGGTCGTGCTGAAAAATGAAATCTTCATCTCCATAAAGCTTTTCAGCAGATGGAAGCATGAACCCACTTTTGAACCAAAAACAGCCGCAGAAGCGCCTGACCTGGGCTACAGAGACGCAGCACTGGACTGTTGCTCAGTGGTCCAAAGTACTTTTGTCGGATGAAAGCAACCTTTACATGTCATTCGGAAATCAAGGTGCCAGAGTCTGGAAAAAGACTGGGGAGAGGGAAATGCCAAAATGCCTGAAGTCCAGTGTCAAGTACCCACAGTCAGTGATGGTCTGGGGTGCCATGTCAGCTGCTGGTGTTAGTCCACTGTGTTTTATCAAGGGCAGGTAAATGGTAAATGGTTTACTGACCATGGTATTACTGTGCTCAATTGGCCTGCCAAGTCTCCTGACCTAAACCCCATAGAGAATCTGTGGGATATTGTGAAGAGAAAGTTGAGAGATGCAAGACCCAACACTCTGTATGAGCTTAAGGCCGCTATCGAAGCATCCTGGGCCTCCATAACACCTGAGCAGTGCCACAGGCTGATTGCCTCCATGCCATGCCGCATTGAAGCAGTCATTTCTGCAAAAGGATTCCCGACCAAGTATTGAGTGCACAACTGAACATAATTATTTGAAGGTTGACTTTTTTTGTTTTAAAAACACTTTTCTTTTATTGGTCGGATGAAATATGCTAATTTTTTGAGATAGGAATTTTGGGTTTTCATGAGCTGTATGCCAAAATCATCAATATTAAAACAATAAAAAGGCTTTAGCTACTTGAGTTGTGTCATGTGTAATGAATCTAAAATATATGAAAGTCTAATGTTTATCAGTACATTGCAGAAAATAATGAACTTTATCACAATATGCTAATTTTTGGAGAAGATCCTGTATAGATAGAGCAGGAAAGAAAACCAAAGCCAGATTCAGATAGGGTGCATACTTATTGGATTTCACATGCGTTTTTGTTTTTTTTCAAATTGCAGCAAAACCAATGTATTTCAACGGCATTTTTTGTGTATTCATATGCGATTTGCGTTTTTCTGAATTTTAACCACATAGCTACCATCAGTGAAAGCAGCTCTCAGGCCTCGTTCACATTGCGTTCCGATTGCGTTAGCGTTCGCATTGGACGTTTTTTAAAGCGATTTTTCGTCCCTTCCCGTCGATTTCTGTTCATTGGATGTTTTTGGTAAGCGTTTTTGCAGAGCGATTCCGTTTTTTCCCTTCCTGACATTAGTCAGGAAGTGAACTCCTTGATCGGGAAAAGAATAAATACAATGTATTTATTCTTAAACGTGAACGCAATCGCTGCACAAAGCGATTTTGTGAGCGTTTTGCGTTTTTCCTTTACATTCCATTGTAGCAAAATCTCTCAGAAAATGGTCCATGCAGAGCTTCTCTGAGCAGAAAGCGGACGGAACGCCCTAATCTGAACTAGCGCATAGGATAGCAGTGTAAGCGCTTTCAGGGTGATTTTGAAAAATCGCAGGCGCGTAAAAAGATCCCAAAACTCCTCCAGTGTGAACGAGCTCTCAGTGACACTTTCACAGCTTATAGTTCAGCTGTACTTTGTCCGACGTAGACAATCTTTGTCTTGTTTTTTTTTCAGGACGGATAGGGTTTTTTTCTAATATTGACCATTTAATCCCACGCATTACAAAATAAATAAATAAATGCACAAAAATATTTTTTTTTCACTTTGATGCAATAAAAAATATTTTCAAAGGGGAGACAATGTGTATTTTTTCCTAAAATAATTTTTCAATGTATTGTGAGCGTAGAGACACTAAATTTGTGTCTTTATTTCTAATTTTGTATTATTGGATATTAGAGGAAAAATTGTATGCATTTGGGCATTGAAAAGTAAAAATGTTAAGCAAGGTTTTTTGCACCATACTTCATTTACAGCAGGGCTAAAAGTACAAGGCCACTGAATATCCCCACAAGTGACCCCATCCAGTGGCGTAGCTAAGGAGCTATGGGCCCCAGTGTGAGTTTTACATGGGGCCCCTCAAGCACTCATTTAATAGGGTGCACCAAAACCTGCCAAGGACAAAACAGAGGTGCAAGAAGGGGATGTGGAACAGTTTGTTAATGATTACTACTATTTAAAACAGCTATAAAACAAGCACAACACCAATAAACAGCTAATATTGCAGTTGAGGGAGGGCCCTGCAGGGCCCCTCTGGCCAGAGGGCCGCAGTGCGGTCGAGACCTCTGCAACCCCTATTGCTATTCCACTGACCCCATCTAAGAAACTAGACCCTCACTCAAAATATTTGGCAAAGGGTATAATTAGGGATTTGGATTTATTTTTTTTTTGTAATTGGAACAACGAGATATAATTTTAAAAATAAATTTTTTAGGCAAACATTCAACTCTAAAAGCACATCATGACCACATGCTGTTTGCAGGTCACAAAATACATCCTTAAACATATTAATCAACTTCTCCCGTGCATGGGGGCAGGGATGGATCTAGGTGGGGGGAGGGGCAGGCGGGTTGCTTGCCCCAGGCGCAGTTTGTTGAATTCTTTAAAAGGCGGCAAAATTTGGATGGGGAATGTCAGTTTAGGTGCCAAAACTTGACCTTTAGGCGCCAAAACTTGACCTTGCCCCAGGCACAGCTTGGTCTTCATCTGTCCCTGCATGGGGGTACCTAATGCCCGGAATCCACTGAGTGCATTTTGGTGGACGTAAAATCCAAAGCAGAATTTTTTGTACCATACTATATTTATAGCAGTGCAAAAGGTACAAGACCATTGAATATCCCCAGTCTTTTTAGTTCGGGTTCGCCCGAACTATTCAATGGCCGCCGAACAGGGCCCTGTTCGCCCGAACATGCCGCAATACGTCCCCCTATGGGGTCGCAGGAATAAGGGGGGAGCATGCCCCGATCGCGGGGGGCGTCGGAAATTCCCCCCACCCCCTCCGCTAGCGCTCCCCCCTCTGCCCGCTTTCCCATAAAAAAAGTTTAAGGCAAGTTAAATAGTACCTGGTGGCTGGCACTGGCAGTGGAGTGAGGAGGAGTTGTTGTACTTCCGCCCTTTCTCTGACCTCACGTCCTCTGCATACGAGGGTACGCGTCACGCGTACCCTCGTATGCGTCATCACGTAGAGGACGTGAGGTCAGAGAAAGGGCGGAAGTACCACAAGGGTACTACCGCTGAACCGCCCGCTGCCCGGCCTCAACGCGTCACTCTGCTACTCGGACTCCTCCTCCTCCTCACTCCACTGCCAGTGCCAGCCACCAGGTACTATTTAACTTGCCTTAAACTTTTTTTATGGGGAAGCGGGCAGAGGGGGGAGCGCTAGCGGAGGGGGTGGGTGGAATTTCCGACCCCCCCCCCCCCCTGCGATCGGGGCATGCTCCCCCCTTATGCCTGCAACCCCATAGGGCCCCCAAAATAGGCATGTTCGGGGGTCCCATTGACTTCCATTGAGTTCGGCGTTCGGGCCGAACATGCCGAACATCTGGCCCATGTTCGGCCCGAACCCGAACATCCAGGTGTTCGCCCAACACTAGTTGATACCAATGCTTACTGTTGCTATGCGGGGGGGGGGGGGGGGGTCGATGGAGCAGTGCATACGTGATGTCACGCGGTGGGTCACAGTATCACAAAATGGAATTACAAAACTGGATGAACACCAGCTGGTTGAGGCTGAACAAAACAGAGGTGTTGGTGGTAGGTGGTCCACACATGATGGATAAAGTGCAAAACTCTTCCCACATCAAACTAGCAATTGGAGGAGATACCGTACTCTATAAAGACTCTGTGTGAAACCTTGGGGTGATCCTGGATGGAAAGCTAACATAGCGAAAATCAAGCACCTTATCCCAGCTGAAGACCTACCTGCCCTGATGCTGTGTTTGTCGAATCTACAGATAAGGTTCTGCGCCCCTTACAGCTAGTACAGAATGCTGCAGCCAGACTCCTAGCCAATGCCCCCCGTAGCTCACACATCACCCCAGTACTGCAAACTCTTCACTGGTTGCCAGTAAAATGGAGAATTCATTTTAAGATCTGCCTGCTGACATTCAAGGCTCTAAACCACATGGGACCCAAACACATAGGGGATCTATTGAAACTTTATGCTCCTCCAAGCCCCCTCCACTCTCCCAACAAGATAAAGCTGGTTATTCCCAGGATACACCTAACATTTGGTGCTCGGGCCTTTTCCTATGCAGCCCCTACTCTATGGAGCTCACTTCCACAGTCAGTATGAGAGGCTCCTTCTCTGGACAGCTTTAAGTGAAGGCTAAAAACTCACCTCTTTTCCCTAGCCTTTGAGACTGCATAACGCAGGTCACATCGCTTTAAGTCCCCAGGGAGAAAAGCGCTATAAAAATTTTATTGTTTATCAAAGCAGAGGCGTAACTAGGGTTTTCAGTGCCCTCCCCTAGGTGCCCTTCATGGCCTGTGGGTCCATCTTACAAGGGTCATAAAACAAGTGAGGCCATCAGGATCTTCACACCCATAACATATGTAGCCACAAAAACACCTGATCTGTAAGGTGACCCTCTGTATCGGAGGAAGGGGAGGCTAGGAATTGAGGGAACCAACATCTCTGAGCCCCCCTGCGCTTTCAGCGGCTGAAATTGTCAGAAGACCAGCAATATTTGTGATGATTCTGAACTTTCTTTTTCTTTAAATATTGAAAAAATGCAAAGTGAACAAAACTTCTTTAATCCATCAATCCATCCATAGATATATTAATATAAATGGAGAAATAATGCTTTAAGGAGTTCTGTAGCGGTATATAAAAAGAAAAAGTGTCACTTACCTGGGTCTTCTAACGGCCCCCTGCAGATATCCTGTCCCGCGCAGTCACTCAAGAATCCTCCGCTCCCCACCGCGGGTCACATTCTAATTATTAGTCCAACTAGACGAATGTCACTGCGCCTGCACGGCCGTGGTCGCCCACAGCCTCGCTCCCGCTCGTGTCTGCACAGACGCAGTATGAAGTTTTCTCGCACTGCGCCTGCGCCGTAAACTCCTAAAGTTGGGTGCGAGGATGCATGCTGCCCTGGCCGCGCAGCCGTAGTGACATTTGTCTGGTTAGATGAATAATTGGAAGGTGACCCGCAGCGGGAAACTGAGGATTCTTGAGTGACGGCTCGAGACAGGATATCTGCAGGGGTCCGTTAGAAGCCGTAAGTGACACTTTTTGTTTTTATACTCCGCTACAAAATCCCTTTAAGGCTCCCTGCACACTGCAGATCCGTTTTGCAATTCCGATTCCGTTTCCGATTTTCAATTCCGATTTTTCCTGAATACATTCAACAGAAAAACGGATCAAAAATGCAGCATGCAGTAAAGATTAAAATCTGAATCGGATGTGAAAGACAATTAAAAAGCGGAATCGGAATCACATGCAGTGTGCAGGGAGCCTAAGGCAGGCCCTATAGTTACACTCCTGACTTCTACAACATGCGGGAGAAAAATGGACTACATCCTAAACACTTGACTACACAGTACGCAAGTCTCAGGTCATGCAGGTGTCATGGGCTTCATCTAAAATTTATGGCTGTCCCAACTTCACGATGTTCTGGCCCACATACAGCATCACTCATACGTGTGTTTCGAGAGAAGTTTATATTCCATGTCTTTTATTTCTCTTGTTTACCTTCCAAGTCACCGGAGAGATATTTCAACTGTCTTGTCTCTGGCCCATGAGTTGTGTCATCGAGCTGCATGAAACAGGCTCCAAATATTCTTCTCGTTTAGTAAGAAACCTGATTACCTCTGGAGCAGTTACACTGTTTATTATCTCTTATGAAGAACCCTTTTATGTATCACCAACGATATGTCAAGAAGTAAGGTGAAATCATTATCCATTCGACATTATGCGGTCATGCAGCCCCAAGTGTTCCTTCCCAAGACAGTATTACCCAGATGTCACTGCTGCACTTGACCGAGTTGACCTGCAAACATCTCTGGTTAGTAGAATACAATTCATACAGTAGAAATTATTTTAGCTATCTTCTAACAAAAAACATAAACAGATCATGAATCATTTAAAGGCCAACTAAACCAAAAATTATTTTGCGCAGAGAAAACAGAATGGCAGCGCTCTTGGACCAAGCTGCACCTGACTGACACTGGCTGCACTTAAAGAGAACCCGAGGTGGGTTTGAAGAATATTATCTGCATACAGAGGCTGGATCTGCCTATACAGCCCAGCCTCTGTTGCTATCCCAAACCCCCCTAAGGTCCCCCTGCACTCTGCAATCCCTCATAAATCACAGCCACGCTGCTGACAAACAGCTTGTCAGAGCTGGCTGTGTTTATCTCTATAGTGTCAGTCTGCTGCTCTCCCCGCCTCCTGCAGAACTCCAGTCCCCGCCTGCATCCCTTCCCTCCCTGCTGATTGGAGGGAAGGGATGGGGGCAGGGACCGGAGCTATGCAGAAGGCGGGGGAGCAGCTGAGACTGACACTACAGATGTAAACACAGCCTCACAGCATGGCTGTGATTTATGAGGGATTGCAGAGTGCAGGGGGACCTTAGTGGGGTTTGGGATAGCAACAGAGGCTGGGCTGTATAGGCAGATCCAGCCTCTGTATGCAGATAACATTATTTAAACACACCTCGGGTTCTCTTTAAGGACAAGTAAAGTGAGAGGGATATGGAGGCTGCCATATTTATTTCCTTTTAAAAGGAATCTGAAGTTAAAATAAACTAGAGAATCTGTACTCTAAAAATTCTTACAATAAGAAGCAACCCATTCTATTCATTATGTTCTCCTGGGCCCCTCTGTGCTGTTTCTGCCTCTCCCTGCTGCAATCCTGGCTTGTAATTGTCAATTTTATGCAGTGTTTACAAACAAAAGACATAGCAAGTGATATGCTGAGAGTAGCTCAGTGTGTGAGTCATACAGCGTGTGCAGGGGGCCTGGAGAGGGTGTGTATAGCTTCTATCCAATCACAAGCACATTCCAGCCTGACGGCCTGATCCTGACAGAGGAAAGAAGATTAGATCATATTACAGAGATAATACAGCCACTGTGCAACTAGGAAAGGCTGCAGTAAGCCAGAGCAGGCATAGGAACTTATAGGATAGAAGAAATAAGGCTCAAAATTTTGTTACAGAGTCTCTTTAAGAGATAATAAATAGGGAGCTAGTAAAAAAAGGGCGCACAGGGATAGTGGTCAAAAAGGGCGCCGCCATAGACTGCAATGCAAAATATCGGCTATTCGGCGCCCAACAGGAAAAAAGGGCGCCCGAGAAATAGCGGTTACAGGGATCGTGTTAACAAAAGTTTTCGTTTACAGGATAAAGTTTATAACAAATATCGTTTACAAGTTCGTTTTGACTTTGTATTATACTTATTTTTTCGTTTGTAAATTTCGCTTATATGAGTTTTAACTAGTTTTTTTTCGTTTTAAAATTATGCTTACAAAACTATAACAACTAAAATTTCGTTTACACTTCTTTTATCATTTAAAATTCGTTTTCATATGTATAATGCTTAACCACTTCAGGATTCTCCGTACGCATATGTACGCCCCTGAATCCTGAAGCGGTTTCCATGGAAACGGCCGCTCGAATGAGCGGCCGTTCCATGTCAGTTCACGGAGGGTGTCTCCGTGAACACCCTGCGAGCCTCCGATCGTGGCTCGCAGGGTAAATGTAAACAGGCGGGGAAGATCTTCCCCGCTGTTTACATACATACGGCGCTGCTGCGCAGCAGCGCCGTGACGAAGATCGGCGATCCCCGGCCTCTGATTGGCCGGGGATCGCCGGCATCTGATAGGCTAAAGCCTATCCTATCCGGCGCAGGACGGCTTTCCGTCCTGCGCCGCATACAGGGGACGGGAGAGGGAGGGAAGGCGGCAGAGGGAGGACTAGCGCTGCGGAGGGGGGCTTTGAGGAGCCCCCCCCCCCGCTAGGCACAGCAGCGCGGCGGCGATCAGACCCCCCCAGCAGGACATCCCCCTAGTGGGGAAAAAAGGGGGGGAAGTCTGATCGCCCTGCACGATTTCTGATCTGTGCTGCGGGCTGAAGAGCCCCCGCTGCACAGATCAGCCAAACCACCCGGAATCCGGAAGTGGTTAAATAACGTTTCTCAACCTGATTGTATTACAAATACATCGCTTTTGGTATTAACTTTGTTTTTACACTTATAATGCATTGATTATAGTTACTAAAATATCGCTTTAAATATTACTGTTATTTTAAGATTTCTAATGCATTCGTGATTGTAAGGCTATCTATTGTATTGTATGTGTATATATATTATATATACCTTTTTCTACTTATAATATTATTGATGTATATGTGATTTTAAGGCTAGTTATTCTATTACAAATATATAAATTATTTTATTCATGTTATTTGGAGTGAAGTATTTTAAGGATTAAATATATTATTGTTTATATGTGTTTAGCGTGTTTGTGCAGTGGGGATGGTTAGGTTTAGGCATTACTAGGGGGTCTAGGGGTTAGGGATAGGTACAGGGAGGGTTAGGTATAGTTACAGTGCGATATACACCACCAGGGGGGTGGTTAGTTTTAGGCACCACCAGGGAGGTCTTAGGTTTAGGCACCACCAGGGGGGGTCTTAGGTTTAGGCACCACCAGGGGGGTCTAGTGGTTAGGGATAGGTACAGGGAGGGTTAGGTATAGTTACAGTGCAATATACACCACCAGGGGGGTGGTTAGGTTTAGGCACCACCAGGGGGGTGGTTAGTTTTAGGCACCACCAGGGGGATCTTAGGTTTAGGCACCACCAGTGGAGTCTTAGGTTTAGGCATTACCAGGGGGGGTTAGGGATAGGTACAGGGAGGGCTCTGTATGAGAGTAAGGTTAGGTATAGTTATAGTACAATATATGTAATATATGCAATTTATTACATTATGTGTATTTACACAAAGGGGGGGTCTAGGTGTGAGGGATAGGGATAAGGAGAGATATCTGTGACCCTAAAGTTATATAATTGTAGTAAAATATCTGTAAAACCTACCATACTAGTACTATGCTTAATACAAGTGTAAATATCGTTTTTGCTATAGACGCTATTTGACGTTTCATTTCAGAATTCGTTTACTGTTATAGACGGTATTTTGCCATTTCATTTCCATTTATTTAACCTATTTAGCACTAAATTATCGTTTATAACCTCTTAAACTAAAAATATGGTTTTGCATTCAAACTTACAATTTCGGCTGTACCCCGCGCCCTTTTTTCCAGGCGCCCTTTTTTGATACACGCATAAATAGAACATTAGTAGCACAGATATGAGTCTCATATTGTTTTCAGTACAGGAAGAGTTAAGAAACTTCAGTTGTTATCTATGCAAAAGAGCTTCTCTGAGCTCTCCGACTAATTTAATCAGAGAGCAATACTATTTTCTGAAGCACACAGGAGCGGCTGACGAGTAGTGCACTGCTGTCAGCCATTTGTGTAAAAGAGCTCTAACTTAAAGGGATACTGTAGGGGGGTCGGGGGAAAATGAGCTGAACTTACCCGGGGCTTCTAATGGTCCCCCGCAGACATCCTGTGTTGGCGCAGCCACTCCCCAATGCTCCGGCCCCGCCTCCGGTTCACTTCTGGAATTTCTGACTTTAAAGTCAGAAAACCACTGCGCCTGCGTTGCCGTGTCCTCGATCCCACTGATGTCACCAGAAGTGTACTGCTCAGACACAGACCATACTGGGCCTGCGCTGTGGCCTCTTGATGACATCAGCGGGATCGAGGACACGGCAATGCAGGCGCAGTGGTTTTCTGACTTTAAAGTCAGAAATTCCAGAAGTGAACCGGAGGCGGGGCCGGAGCATCGGTGAGCGGCTGCGCGGGCACAGGATGTCTGCGGGGGACCATTAGAAGCCCCGGGTAAGTTCAGCTCATTTTCCCCCGACCCCCTACAGTATCCCTTTAAGTTAAAAATGACACAAAGATTAGGGAAAGTGCATGCAAATGTGACCAAGGAGCAGGCTGATCATATAAAGGGAAGGGGTGCAGTGTGGGCAGCACCCCAGGTCCTTTCACCACCCGGGGGCACTGCCCACAACCGACGCCCAACCCAGAAGGATGAAATATACAATTGTATGTTTTATTGTATGTCTCTTCCTTCTTTTCATAAATTCATCGGTGCGAAAACACGTTCCCAAATTCCATAAGCGTAATTTGCCAAAGTTACGCAAAATCAAAATTACACGTGGCATCGTAATCATGAGAAGTGCCTGAAAATTCACGAAAGCAAAACCATGCATTATGATCAGCACTCATCAGCTTTTCTGTTTCACATATTCTCGCTCTGCACTTAATTAATGCCAAATCTAGAAAGCAGAAGCAGAGCCAAGTCCTCGGTGTACTTTCTGGTGCAATCAGGCGACCATTCATAGAAAACACAGTGACCTTCACGCTCTGCGAGAGCTGAAAGCTGAAACTCACAGAAGTGGCTGCAGTCTCCGTCCTGTCGCCTTGCTAAAGCGGAGTACTCACGTCCAGATGGATCGGGGATCTCCGCCACCGAACAATAAAGGAAAGAAATATGGCAGCCCCCATATTTTCTTACTTCAGTTGTCATTTAAAGGACATCCGTGGTGAAAATAAGCTGATGAGAAAAACAATTGTATCCATCCTCCTTCTCCTAAAAATGACTTTTTTTTAGATATCCCTCAGTTTTATTTTATATTTAAATCTAGTTATTACGTTTTTACTGTTTCATTGTCTCTGCTCAATGACACATTCATTGAAGTATGATAGAGCTCAAATCTATGAATTATTGACCCTTTTTATCTCTTTCCTGCTCTCAGAAGCCATTTACTAACAGGAAAGTATTTTATGGCTGTAATTACTTATCGATGAGGGTTATGCTATAGTCTGACCCAGTCCAACTTAGCCCCGACCCGGACAGAAACTTGCATACCTGATTTTTAACTCTTTCAGGCAGAGAAAGAAAAAAAGGAACACAGCCTAGTTATTTGTGTGCTTGGCACTACATATACACATGTCTATCTCATCATGTCACATTTTACCTCAGTTGTCCTTTAAGTAATCGTAAAGTAATATTTTGCTTGACTTATACTGTAAATACACTCAAGAAGTTTTGAATCAGGATTTATTGGCTAATTTAAAAGAATAAGAGTAAGCAAGCTTTCAGCTGTATAGCCTTCTTCAGACTTCAATCCTGTATGCTTACAAGATGTTGGAACAGTAAACAGGATTGAAGTCTGCACAGCTGAAAGCTTACTTTTATTCTTTTAAGTTAGCCAATAAATTGTATCATCCTGATTCAAATTGTCTTGCTTTTTTTTACTGATGGCTAACACAGTACAATACTCTACTGCTACTAAAAATAAATGTGTCATTATCTGATCTTGTAATTAACAAACATGTTTATCTATGGTAAGGAGTTAAAGGACAACTGAAGTGAGAAAAATATGAAGACTGACATATGTATGTCCTTTTAAAATGAAACCAGTTGCCTGGCAGTCCTGCTGGTGTGTTTAGCTGCAATAGTGTCTGAATAACACCAGAAACAAGAATGCGGCTAATCTTGTCAGATTTGATAATAATGTCAGAAACACCTGATCTGCTGCAAGCTTCTTCAGGGTCTATGATTAAAAGTATTTGAGGCAAGGGAACAGCAGGGCAGCTAGGCTACTGGTATTGCTTAAAAGGGAATAAATATGGCAGCCTCCATATCCCTCTCGCTTCATTGCCCTTTAAGTGTCTAAATAACTCAAAGCTCTAACTCTACAACCAGTAAATAGGTGTGATTTAATAGGTACACAGAGATCCTGTTGAGGGTGCAGATGATGGAGCAAGAGCTGTTAGGGTGTGGCCTGTGTATGTGCGCTGGCTCCTCTGCAGATGATGGAGTGGAAGCTGTTAGGGTGTGGCCTGTGTATGTGCGCTGGCTCCTCTGCAGATGATGGAGTGGGAGCTGTTAGGGTGTGGCCTGTGCAGGTGCGTTGGCTCCTCTGCTGATGATGGAGTGGGAGCTGTTAGGGTGTGGCCTGTACAGGTGCACTGGCTCCTCTGCAGATGATGGAGTGGAAGCTGTTAGGGTGTGGCCTGTGTATGTGCGCTGGCTCCTCTGCAGATGATGGAGTGGAAGCTGTTAGGGTGTGGCCTGTGTATGTGCGTTGGCTCCTCTGCAGATGATGGAGTGGGAGCTGTTAGGGTGTGGCCTGTGCAGGTGCACTGGCTCCTCTGCAGATGATGGAGTGGAAGCTGTTAGGGTGTGGCCTGCGAATGTGTGCTGGCTACTCTGCAGATGATGGAGTGAGAGCTGTTAGGGTGTGGCCTGCGAATGTGCACTGGCTCCTTGCAGATGATGGAGTTAGAGCTGTTAGGGTGTGGTCCATGTACGTGCACTGGCTCCTCTGCAGATGATGGAGTGGAAGCTGTTAGGGTGTGGCCTGTGTATGTGCGCTGGCTCCTCTGCAGATGATGGAGTGAAAGCTGTTAGGGTGTGGCCTGTGTATGTGCGCTGGCTCCTCTGCAGATGATGGAGCAAGAGCTGTTAGGGTGTGGCCTGTGTATGTGCACTGGCTCCTCTGCAGATGATGGAGTGGTAACTGTTAGGGTGTGGCCTGTGCAGGTGCACTGGCTCCTTGCAGATGATGGAGTTAGAGCTGTTAGGGTGTGGTCCATGTACGTGCACTGGCTCCTCTGCAGATGATGGAGTGGAAGCTGTTAGGGTGTGGCCTGTGTATGTGCGCTGGCTCCTCTGCAGATGATGGAGTGAAAGCTGTTAGGGTGTGGCCTGTGTATGTGCGCTGGCTCCTCTGCAGATGATGGAGCAAGAGCTGTTAGGGTGTGGCCTGTGTATGTGCACTGGCTCCTCTGCAGATGATGGAGTGGGAGCTGTTAGGGTGTGGCCTGTGCAGGTGCACTGGCTCCTCTGCAGATGATGGAGTGAGAGCTGTTAGGGTGTGGC
The DNA here is from genome assembly GCF_040937935.1 of Hyperolius riggenbachi. Lineage (NCBI taxonomy): Eukaryota > Metazoa > Chordata > Amphibia > Anura > Hyperoliidae > Hyperolius > Hyperolius riggenbachi. Next base: position 64,541,462 of record NC_090647.1, read on the forward strand.
CTGCGAATGTGCACTGGCTCCTCTGCAGATGATGGAGTGAGAGCTGTTAGGGTGTGGCCTGCGAATGTGCACTGGCTCCTTGCAGATGATGGAGTTAGAGCTGTTAGGGTGTGGTCCATGTACGTGCACTGGCTCCTCTGCAGATGATGGAGTGGGAGCTGTTAGGGTGTGGCCTGTGCAGGTGCACTGGCTCCTCTGCAGATGATGGAGTGGAAGCTGTTAGGGTGTGGCCTGCGAATGTGTGCTGGCTACTCTGCAGATGATAAAGTGAGAGCTGTTAGGGTGTGGCCTGCGAATGTGCACTGGCTCCTTGCAGATGATGGAGTTAGAGCTGTTAGGGTGTGGTCCATGTACGTGCACTGGCTCCTCTGCAGATGATGGAGTGAAAGCTGTTAGGGTGTGGCCTGTGTATGTGCGCTGGCTCCTCTGCAGATGATGGAGCAAGAGCTGTTAGGGTGTGGCCTGTGTATGTGCACTGGCTCCTCTGCAGATGATGGAGCGAGAGCTGTTAGGGTGTGGCCTGTGTATGTGCGCTGGCTCCTCTGCAGATGATGGAGCGAGAGCTGTTAGGGTGTGGCCTGTGTATGTGCGTTGGCTCCTCTGCAGATGATGGAGTGAGAGCTGTTAGGGTGTGGCCTGCGAATGTGCACTGGCTCCTTGCAGATGATGGAGTTAGAGCTGTTAGGGTGTGGTCCATGTACGTGCACTGGCTCCTCTGCAGATGATGGAGTGAAAGCTGTTAGGGTGTGGCCTGTGTATGTGCGCTGGCTTCTCTGCAGATGATGGAGCAAGAGCGGTTAGGGTGTGGCCTGTGTATGTGCACTGGCTCCTCTGCAGATGATGGAGCGAGAGCTGTTAGGGTGTGGCCTGTGTATGTGCGCTGGCTCCTCTGCAGATGATGGAGCGAGAGCTGTTAGGGTGTGGCCTGTGTATGTGCGTTGGCTCCTCTGCAGATGATGTAGTTGGAGCTGTTAGGGTGTGGCCTGTGCATGTGTGTCGGCTCCTCTGTGATATGAAGAGTCTCCAGCACTGCCTGTATTACTCATCAGACGTTAGTGCTGCTTGCCAGACAGGTAATAACTCACAGGGTTTACTTCTGGCAGTTCTGTGCTGTCCTCCTTTCTAAGAATTGCAGAGACGCTTTTCACAATGACTGTGATTATATTATTTATATTGCATGGTTGGTTATCTCGCTGCTAGACATAACAGGGTGGTCAGATGTACTGTCATAGCCCAGTCATCCATTGGGCATGCAACTGGAAAGCTGAGGCATGAGCACAAATCCTCATCTTCACCGAGTGTTAATAACTATTATATATATAGTGCTAACCTCTTACGTAGTGCTGTGCATAGTACAAAACAAATAGTGAGGAGCATAGATACATGAAATGTTCCAAACTCTGGTCATCCAGCAATACAAATACAGGTATATATACATTGTTGATGTATGGATTGAGACATCATCAATACTGTTGCATGTTCATTTGATAAATTGCAGAATAAGAAACACTAGGAAGAGGTCTCTGCCCTTGTGAGCTTACACTCAGGAGGAAAGTGGGTTGGAGACATTAGGGAAGGAGACACAGAGGTTAATGAAGGAGGCAGTGAACCTCCAATGCTGCCTATAGCAAATGATAGGCTTGTCTGAAAAGGTGTGTTTTGAGAGTACATTTGAAGGTTTGCAAGCTCTGAGCATGATGGATAGGCTGTGAGAGAAAGTTCCAAAGGAGAGGTGTTTGTGAGAAGTTCGTCCATGAAGCAACAAGACTCACGTGCTTCAGGGCGGCAACAATTAGAGGGCAGCGAGAGACGGCTCCCCCTCCCCAAATGTCCCTCTCCTCGCACTCCCCTTCCTAGATGCACGGCGCTGCTTCACTCACTCGATCTCAACGATGGGATCTCCATCCACTCAGCGTCCTGCATCCATGGATACCGCGGTGCCTCATGTGACCTGTTACGTGCTGGCAGGTCAAGGGAAGCGCCACTGTAGTCAGAGAGGAAGCAGGAGTTCACGTGTGGCTGGTGATCACTTCGCTCATCTGCTGAGAGCTTGTGAGTGATGCAACGCCAGTGCAGCACATTCCCAGCATCCTAGGGATCAGAGCTGGGATGTTGCAGGCCAGCAGGGAGTAGATGCTGTCTTGGAGGAAGCAGAGGGAGGTAAGCGTAGTGCCTGCCTACAATGCACAGCCCAATGTGTCTCTCCTCTCTGGCTTTGCGGGGGGAAAGGGGGAAGGGTGCATCCTCACAATAAATTGCGTAAGGCGGCAAAAAAACTAGAAACGACTCTGGTGTAAAGTCCTCGATGCGGACGTGAGATGAGGTGACCAGGCTAGAGGCCAAGAGGGTTTCCTGGGAGGAGCGAAGGTTCCGGATGGGATGGTTCCTGTTTATATGTGTGTGGGGTGCAGCATGAAGTGGGTAGGGATTGTCAATGAGATGTTCAATCAAAGTTTCGACATGCATGTAAACTGTAAGCAGCTTGGAATCATCTGGCTAATCCAAATCTGTAGGAAATTAATTTGATTGACCCAGTTCCAAGTTGCATACAATGTATATTAAATTCAAGTACTAGTGCTAAGTAATCTTAGCAAAGGGCAGCATACGAAACTAATAATAAGGGTAGAAGCAAAGCCATGTGTCACAGTCTCGATGTACTGTAGTTGCTGAACATGGCATGTAGTATCTGGCGGGAGAGCGCCACAGGTGTAGATTTACATAGATGGATACAGCACTGTACAATAGGCAGACCTAAAGATCTTTATGAGAGGGGAAAAAAAGGCGACTTCCAAGGTTCTTCGAGCTTTGGTCACCTAAGAGAGCGAGACTAGAGAGGTGTCATTTTTAAAGAGAACCCGAGGTGGGGTTCTGACAATGCTATCCGCGTACAGAGGCTGGGTCTGCCTATACTGCCCAGCCTCTGTTGCTATCCAGATCCCCCCTAAGCCCCCCCTGCGCTCCGCTATCCCCCATATTTCACAGCCGCGCTGTCGACACGCAGTGTGTCACAGCGGGCTGTGTTTACCTATGTACTGTCAGTCTCGGCGCTCCCCCGCCTCCTGCATAGCTCAAGTCCCCACCCGCGTCCCTTCCATCCCCGCTGATTACAAAGTTAAACAGCCCGCACAGCGTGGCTGTGATTTATGGGGCATAGCAGAGCGCAGGGGGAACTTAGGGGTGATCTGGATAGAAACAGAGGCTGGGCAATATAAGCAGACCTAGCTTCTGTGTGCAAATAGCATTGTCAGAACCCCACCTCGGGTTCTCTTTAAGGCACCTGTTTTTTAATTGACCCGAAGAGGCGGGTTACAATCCGCAGAACGTGTTGTCACCATAGCAATTGTGCTTGAATAATATATTAATTTTCAATAATTGGTGTGTTTCATCAGCAGAGGTAAGATTATCTCTTTTTCAGTTTTTCTGTTTATATGTTTGAGATATCAGTAGATATACCATAGATACATAGATACTGGGCGCCTCCCACCCTGTTTTTGCTGAAGATCTTCAGCCAACCAAAAATGCCCAACTGTTCCATTTGCTGATCGGCAATTTGCAATTGGCACTGTTATTGGCCTGAGGAAGCAGGCTTAGACCCGTGAAACGCGTTGCCTGTGCTAAATAAATATTTCTTTGTTTATACAAAGATATCGTCATTGAGGTAAGCCACCTCATTTTTTTCAATTTTATCTTGATTTTAATCCAATTTTATTCACACTGGGGCGCCTCTTTACCCAAATTGAACTGTTCCATGGAATAGGCTTTAGCTGGACACAATTTGTTTCGTTATAGTGAAACAAATTGTGCCCAGCTTTAAGAAAGACAAACTGCAGTTAAGGTGCCCATATATCTAGCGATGTATAGGCAGATCGACCAAGAGACAGATCTCTCTCATCGAATTGAGATCTGTTGCCTGCCCATAAACCGCAGGCCGATTCTCGATAGATTTCTGCATGAAATCTATCCAGAACCGGCTTAGCGCCGCCACCTCTGCCACCTAGCTACTTCCCAAATATAAATGCGCCCCACCTCCGATGCCCGCACACCTGCCCACTAGCACAACTCCCAGCTTCCTCAGCTGTCACCCCCAGGCCTGCTGTAGCACTGAGCACCACAATGTGCTACACTTGGTGCCATATGGGGGTGATGGTGGCTGAGACTGGGAGTCATGGCAGTGGGATAGGTGAGATTTTACACTGCTTGGGTACCGGAGGGGACATTTTACACTTGGAGGGACAGCAACCAGGGGTCCGTTGCGTTTGTCGACTGCTGCCATATGGAAGGTCGTTACCGCTGAGCACCCAATCAAGCAGTTTCAACCAAGATTTTTCCAGCAAGTCTGATTAACGCATTTGGCCGATTTTGGCCCAAAATCTATCGAAACATTGATCGGGCGGACATGTTGCAGCACCAATTCTTAACCAATTTGATCATTTCTGTCGATCGATCTGAAAAATTGGTAGATGTATGGCCACCATTACACTTTAGCTGACAACTATCTTGAGAAATGCATTTTTTTATTTATCTCATCTATCGAATAATTCAGCATTGACCACAGTGAATTTGTTGTGTATTTATTTCACAAAAATATGATTACAGGCAAATTTATTTATGGCACTTACAAAAGATCCTGGTGCACAATACAGCATGAGACTGACTGAGGAATGGATTATACAACTGAGCACAGCTACAAACATCCAACGGTTCAACAAGGACATCTACATCTCCATGGGGTCATGGTAACGTCATGGTAACGTCATGGCAGCGGCCACTTGTGCACTGCCTGTAACATCCAATGAAATTCCAGCAGCTGTGTTTCCAGTACAGACTGGTGATAGAAAGCTGACTGCTGATTGGTTATTAAAGGTCATACCAGAAACATGGCACATGAACAACTTTTTACTTCCTGGTTACGCTCACTGTGAACGCATTCATCTGATTGGTTCTGTTTGTTGCCATGGAAATGTTCTTGTCTTTGTTTTATGACAACAACAAAAAATAGACCGTCAAAGAAAATCATCAGAAATTAGCCAGTCTCTACACTAAAGGTCCATTCACACTTGAGCAGTGTTCTCACTGCCGCGTTTGCGGTTAGCGTTAACCGCAAACGTGTTACATGCAGCGGTTTGCCGGTGATTCCAGAGCGATCGCAATTAGCATGTATAGAACCACTAATCACGATTGCTCCCAAACCGCTACAGTGCTCAGTGATTTGTGTGCATTAATCGCGGAAAAATCACTCCTGCAAAACGCTAGCGGTAATCGCCGGCATTTTGCAGTTTTAGGTGTGAACCGAGCCTAAAGGTGGCCATACACTAATAGATGATCGCCAGATTCGACCATCAGATAGATCCCTATCAAATCTAATCTGAGAGGAATCAAATCCTTAAGCACAGATTTTAAACAGATTTCAGCATTAAATATATTGAATATGTGTCTGGCCGTGCACCGCCTGTTGGATCTCGCAGGTCTCCGCAATGAATGTGCCCCACCCCCCCATGTAGGGTGTAGGCAGCAGAGCTTACACCTACCGTTCCGCTGGTGTGTGTCTTCTCTGCATTCCTGCGCTCCTCACTGTCTCTTCTCTCCTGAGGAAACTGTGTCACGTGATAAACACTAGAGGCTGAACACAAGAGACACCATGGCATGTACTATACATGACCCCTAGAGGCCACTAGTGTTCAGCTTCTAGTGTTTATCATGTGACACAGGTGATAGAAGAGACTATAAGCTCCCAGTGGGGATGGAGAGAAGACACCTGCTGGTGGACAGGTTAGTGTAAGCTCTGCTGCCAACACATCGGTCATGCCATAATCGAACGCCTCAATGCTCTCAACCAGCCGTTAAGTGGCCTCAAATCAATTGATTGGGCATCATTTGCGGAATCAATTTCTAGCAGATTCGAGTGACCGATGCTGCCGGGTATCGACAGGAAACATCAAGAAGTGTATGGTCACCTTAAAGGACCACTTTCGCGAAAAATTTAAAATACATTTAAAAACATTCAAACAGAAGTAGGTTTCTCCCAGAGTAAAATGAGCCATAATTTACTTCTCTCCTATGTTGCTGTCACTTACAGTAGGTAGTAGAAATCTGACAGAAGTGACAGGTGTTGGGTTAGTCCATCTCTCCATAGGGGATTCTCAGCATGGCCTGTATTCTTTATAAATACACTCTCTGAAAAGGATTTCTACAAAGATGCTGGCCAGCCTCCCTGCTCAAGCACGTGGAATCCAGCGCAGGAGATGTGGGCGCAGCCAGTGCCACCATAGACCGTAATAGAAATAACGGCTATAGCGGCGCACAGTGAGTAACTTCGGCGCCGTCAGAAGACGGAGCTGAAGTGACTTTTAAAACACTGTAATTAGGCCACCAGCAATAGCTGGAAGCTGAATTACATCATTCCCCACTATCCACGTGGACCTAGAGGGGGAAAAGTAATTAATCTGCTGTATCTTGCGCACAAGTGTCCCGGTGGCAATTTCACTTGGATGGATCAACTGATTGACATTTACTAAGGGTTTTTGGAAATAAGGAAACCCCCATGAGGAGATGGGCTAGTCCAAATTCGGTCAGATTTCTACTACCTACTGTAAGTGACAGCAACATAGGAGAAAAGTAACTTATAGCTCATTTTACTTTGGAAAAAATGTACTTCTTACTTGTATGTTTACATGTATTTTAGCGATAGTGGTCCTTTGACTGTTTGCTATACATCTGTGGACATTCAGGCACATGTTTTTAAACAAGCTTTCAGCAGAACATTCTTTTTAATCAATTATGCATAAAAAAGGTTTCTAATAAATAGTTTTGGCAAAAGAAAAAAAAAAAACACTGCACCAATCCATCCATCCTTATCCCTTGCTCTGCAGCCTACAGCCTCCTGCTTGTGTCCAGTCAGTGTGGAATAACCCTCACTGACATGAACCTACAGGGAAGAAGGGGGACAGAATGCTCGGTCAGCCAGAGCCATGCCTCCCTGCTGATAGGATTGTCAGTTTCTAGCAGGCAGGGTGGCTTGTAGAGGAGTAAGCAGGCGTAGGGAGGATGCAGAGGAGCATATGAGGATCTATGGATTGCTGTTCTTTTTTATGTACAATTCATAAAAAACACTTTTAGTATACGCATATCCAGGCTCATGCCTTAAAATGAGCAAAGTGCAGAGCTCAGGGCAACCCATCTATCACTGCGTGACTGCAGTAAGGGGGATTCTGATTGGCTGTAATGGGTAGCAGAGCTCTGCACACGGCACATCGCCCCCTGCAGTTAACTGCACTAGCTCCTATTGATTATTCTCATGCAGGGCCTGATCACACTGTGATTTGCAAAGAGCACAGGAAAGACAACTTCTTTCTGTACAATGGATATGTGTTTTTTTGCGTGCACTTGTACAGAAGTGAAATGACACAAAAACTGTGGTGCAATGCACTGTGATGAAAATCTGACGGCACTAGTTGGAACAGACTGCCACAAAAGACACTACAATGAAAATGTCCTTGTGATTGTTAAAGGAAACCTGCTGGGGGGAAAAAAGTTCCCCTGGTGGGTATTACCTCGGGAGGGTGAAGCCTCTGGATCCTAATGAGGCTTCCCTCCATCCTCCGCCTCCAGCGCAGAGACCCCCGAACCGTCCACAAGCATAACAATGCAGTTTGCACAGAAGTACTAGCAGATTACCGCTCCAGCAGAAATAGTCAAGCCCGATCGGTCTGCTCCACTGGGCAGGTGCAGAAGATTTGTGGCTGCACGGTAGAATGGACCTGATCTGGCTCCGCTATCTCCACCGGAGCCTGAGCGATAATCCGCTAGTGCGCCTGGGCAAAGTGTTTTACAGCATTGTTTTTCTTGTAGAGCCCGATAAGTACTGCGCCTGCAGTCAGTGTACTTTCAGGGGTCCCGATGCAGGAACGGATGGGTTAGGAGCGGGGGTAAGCATCTTCAGGATCCAGAGGCTTTCCCTGAGGTAATTAATCCCCACTTTTTTTCTTACAGGTTTACTGGCATGTGTTCCAAATATCAAACTGAAACGCAAGCAGTGGAAACAGACCAGCTCTTGGTATTTAACAAAAATGCCTACTTGCTAACATTGCTGACAAGTGACTGCAGGACAGGGTTTGACAGAATATGGGCAATGGTTCAGGTCAGGTTATGTCAGTTCTGCAGTCTGGACATAAATGTTTTGGCCTGGGTACAGCCCTAACCCGGTGCACGTCATGTGGAAAACAAATATTTTTATGTACAGTAATGTTTTGTACTGAACATCTCACAGGCAGACATGAGCAATCTTTCTATGAAGTTGGTGCCAAAATGTTTGAACAGTGATCAGAAGAAGGAAGGAGTTGAAGCATTCAAAGCAATTTTGGCCCATTTTGAAGCTACACAGGACTTTTTGTCTAGGTTAGTGACTGAGTATGAAAACTTCACATCTATGACCCTGAAACCAAGGAACGGTCAAAGGAATGGTGATACAATGGGTCCACACTGCCAAATAAGTTCCACACCCAGAAATCCCAGAAAAAAACCCAGAAAAAAAAGTCATGGCGTTCATTCTCTGGGATAAAGACTGTATTGTGTTAATGGACTACTTACCTTAGGGATCCAGTATCACCGGAAAGTATTATGCTAACCTCCTGGACCAGCTGAAGGAGGCAAGTAGGACGAAATGCCATGGAAAGTTAACCAAAGGGATCCTTTCTTGCAGAACAATGCATCTGCACACACGGCCAATTTTGTGGCTGCCAAATTGAACCCCCTGGGTTTCCGATTCGTCTACCATCCCCTCTACTCACCTGACCTGGCCTCTTCAGACCATTTATCTGTTCCCGACCTTGAAGAAAAGACATCAGACATGCTGCTGAGAGCTGGTTTGATGCCCAACGAAAGTAATTTTATTTGAACAGTCTAAAAACTCTACAACTATGCTGTAAGAGGTGCATCAGTCTTGGGGGGAAAATGTTGAGTATATGTTATTTCATAACTGTGGCTCTCTTCTCTCTGGGAAAAGCCAGGAAGTTATCAGGACCCCCTCGTACACAGAGATGCTCATTCGGATTCCGCAGAATTGACATTTCCGCATTTCTGATCGGAAATTAGCATTTCCAATTGAAATTCTGCAATCTGCAACTTGGTAATTTTAGCCCAATCACAGAACTTGGAGGCATTGAACCAATCAGAGAATGCAATTTTTCCGCAAAAATTGGATTACCATAGTAATTTTAGACCAATTACAAGAATCTGTTTTTCCGATTTCTGCTTTTTTTTTTTTTTTTTTTTTTTTGTCATTCTCTGGTGCAACAAAAATGACAAAATACTCCTCAGAAATGAGAAAATCGGTAAAATGCAAATCTGAAAACGGAAACTGGCATTATCCGAAATCGTAATTTCCTTGGGATCGGAAATGGGCAAGGAACAGGCTGGAAGCACACATAACATAACGTGAAAGGCTGCGTTTTATGTCATGTTTTATGTTAATGTTGTGTGCGTTTTTTGTGTGTTTTTACTGCATTTTTGGTGCATTTGCGATGCATTTTTCAAGCGTTTTGCATGTTTTAATGCGTCTGCGGTTCGCATATTCAAAACGCATATGCGTTTTGTATGCGTTTTCCATGCGTTCTTATATTTTCACTTATGCAGATCACTAGGAAGACAACAGGAAGCGGAAATACAGCAAAACAAAATTATTTGGGGGGAAAAACGCATATAAAAACGCATACAATTACATTCCCATTGACTATTATTATGTGAATTTTTGATGCGTCTATGAATATTATGCAACAAAACCAGCATTTTTAAAAACGCAGGTTTGAAAACGCATATGCATTTTTTCCTGCGGCCCTTAGACTTCCATTAGTGGCAAAAACGCCGCGTTTTAGGCAACGCTAACGTTTCTGCTATGTGTGTACCCAGCCACAGAGAAGAGGCGCTGTGGGGAGCCATTTTTGTAACAAAGGTAGGTTTCACTTTAATCGGTAGCTGACGTCAAGCCGTGTTATGACAATGTGGCTGTTGTAATGAGAGAATGGAAGAGTACGCGGCAGCATCTCTGGACTGGCATGTACATTGTCCTGGGCTGTGGTGCCCGCTCTGTGCAGCGCTGATCTCACTGCTATTATCTCAGTGACTGTGTCTTGTGTGGGGAATGCCAAAAAATTAATTATCTGCCTGATAGAATCCTATTTCCTATGTGCGCACGAATTACAGCTCATTATTGAAAATGTCTCTGAAAAACCCGCACATCTCTCCCGCCTTTGTGCTGCAGATGGGTATTATTTGTACTTCAGGGAAAAACGATGTGCTGGTTATATTAATGAAAATGTGCTTACCGGAGAGAAATAGGTATGAGACAGCAATATTAAAGAGGAACTCTAGCTTCAAAATATTATTTGGTTGTAAAGTAGAACAGTCAACTTCTCTAACAGGTGTTATTGTTGTCTGTGCTCTCATTCCATTATGGGGGCCTAGATACAGGCTTGGGCAAACTCGGCTCTCCAGCTGTTACGAAACTACAAGTCACACAATGCATTGCAGGAGTCTGACAGCCACAGTCATGACTCATAAAGGCAAATGCATTGTGGGGCTTGGAGTTCCGTAACAGCTGGAGGGCCGAGTTTGCCCATGCCTGGCCTAGAACCACCAGGATTTTCTGTAAAAGCAAAACAGAACCTCCTTCCTCTGGGAACAAACGATATTACAATCGTCCAGCTGGTGCTCAGCGTCTAGCAGGTATACCACACCTGCACATCTATAGACAAACATCAAAAAAGACACGGCACTCAGGAGCTGTATGCAGCAACAAGCTGTATTGGAGCAAGCGATGACACTACATGTTTCGGGCGGAGCCCTTCATCACCTGATGAAGGGCTCCGCCCGAAACATGTAGTGTCATTGCTTGCTCCAATACAGCTTGTTGCTGCATACAGCTCCTGAGTGCAGGATTTTATGTAATGGTGTAAAAGGGACCTAAATGTGCTTTACGAAAAAAACACTGTAAAGCACAGTATTGTATTAATGAAGTAGAAGGCAAACTTATGTGATTGTGTACCCACAATGCCTGCCTGCGCATGGGATTTTTACAGTAGGTTAGACATGCTAGTGTAGGGGTGTCACAATAGCTCCCATGACCCCCCTTCCCCCGCGCAATAATGGGGAAGGAGGGAGGCCACTCCTCTTTTCTCTACCCACCTTCATGCAGAGTAATGCAGGAAGTGGTGTAATATTTATTTGCTCTAGCAATGCAGGTCTCCACCATGCTTTACAGTTGCACTCTCTCTGCTGCTATTCGCAGACTCCTGATCACATGACCAATGCGAGTCACGTGATCGGGAGCAAATGGCAGCAGAGAGTGAGCACTGGTGAAGGTAAATGTCACACCGCTCTCGGCACTACTCTGCATTGGTATTCACATGGTGGGATTGGGTATGGCAAGGAGGGAGGGGGGTTGGATCCCAGGGGGCTTCATGACAATTCCAAGCTAGGTTGTAATTACATACCTGCCCCAGTAACTGTCTGGTATTAAGTGGCAGAACTCTTACTTGGGTAATCTCAGTTAATGGGGGGGGGGGGTCTGATAAAACATTGGGGAAAATACGTGCATAGACCTACAGTGATACCGTTTTTCTTTGAAAACGAGCTTGAAGCGGATGCTGGAATTAAAAATACATACTTACTTCAGTAATGGATTGTCCCGTAGTGGTTAGTCCAGAGGCTAACCCTATTATCCTGTGGCCCACCATTCTGCCCTGGTTCCCAGGTTCATACACACCTACCAACTATCTGTCCATCTACCAAACTTGTCTGTTAAGTTTGGCAGATAGTTGGTAGGTGTGTATGAACATTGACAAGGGGTTGTCTAATATGCTTATGTAGCCACGCTCCTTTCTGTGTATGAACGCTACAGTACTGTGCAGGCACAAATACGGTCCACGCATGCCCAGAAGCATGAAGTTGCCCCTGCATGCCTTTTTCTTCCATGCACGAGTGGCTTTGCTATACTGGCCATGCGCAGACCTTACTCACACCTGTATAGTATGGATGGGAGCATGGCTACAGAGATCAGAGATCAAGAGGGTCCCAGATAGCAGCGGTGGGCTCAAGGGAGGTCAGGGAAAAATATGGAGCTTCCCACTACTTAGGTAAGTATGTCCGGCAGGTAAAATTAACGTTATTTATCTCCCATCTTCCCCTCCCCTCCTCCTATCTGTCCCCCTTTTCCCTTTCTCTTCATTTATTTTACTTTTCCTTGTTGTTCTTCTTTATATGTAACAGAGTCCAGTAGGTCGCGCTGGAGGGATTGATCTTCCCCAGCTAACTTAATCAGGCGGGCCATCATGATTTCAGTCTTTGCATTGATTTGTGGCTTCCACATAGAACATTGTTGTTTAAGAGTCATGATATGCTGCTAATTGGAATATGTTATTCCCTATTTTCTACATTGTGTTGTTACGTTTTTATTGTAAACCTCAATAAAACTGTTTGAAAAAAAATTAATGTTATTTATAAAGCACCAACGTATTTCCCAGTGCAGGCATATTTACAAGAAAAGACTGACTGGAGACTCCTCCCGGATACTCTGTGGCTGCCTCACGTGGGTGGTAAAGGGGAGGAGTTTAGACAGCTCACAGGGCATATTGAATCCAGTCAAGCAGTATGTGACATGGCACAGGAAGTATGCGTTACACACTCAGCCAACCAGTTAATAAGGCAAAAAAGATTTATGTGCAAAATATTCCACACAACATGCGGTAAAACACAATGCATTAAACATACATAAAATGTAAAGAATTTGCACTTATTTTTAGTATTGCACAATAATACCCAGAAACCCTTTGCTTTCACTGTCTGTTAAAACATGTGCTCACTGATTTTACAAGGTGTGTTCTAGAACTGGTCAAAAGCTGGCAGTTGGGAACACTCACTGACATTTTACATGTCTTGGTTACGGATGATCAGTTTTTGCCACAAGAAAAATCCTGTCTGATAAACAGGAAGCAGGAAATGATCTATGGTCACATGACAGGAAATGTCTGACTGGCTACCAGGGCGTAGCTAGAAATCACGGGGCCCCCTGCGAAACTTTGGATGGTGCCCACTCCCGCCTAACTGCTCCCTGCCTCAGCTTATTACACTCGCTCTGTCTATCTCTGATGGAGCAGAACTGGCTCTGCAGACTTCTCCAGCATCACTACAGTGCACAGCACTTGGGGACAGGTAGAGAGGTTGGGTACTGGGCATTGTACACAAAAGCCTGCTGCACACTGAAGAGGGACTGTCTACAAATCTTTGTCTGCAAAACTTTGTATGATTTCTTATTAGTGGCTGAGCAGATGCAGTCATTAGAAGACTTGTGCAGAGAGCAGAAAGCTTTTTCTCTCCTTCTCCTTAGTTGTCAGTCTCTCAGGATAGGGCCCCCTGTGGCTTTTGCCCCCCCTTCCCCCCCCCGCGGCTGCATCCCTTGCAGGGTCTATTGTTATGCCCCTGCTGGCTACTTACGATGACATGATTAGGGGTCACCTCCACTTTCTTTGTAGGAAACAGCAGGAAATGGATCACTTGAAAAATGTGTATGTCTTTCCGATTGGCTGGCTATGATCATGTGACTGTGTGTCACCTCTATTCAATTCTACATAATTTCACCTATAGGGAATCAGATTACTAATTTCACAATGACTGCTGTGTTAGACACAGAACCATGAGTACTAGTCGGGTGGGTGATCTCGTCCTATTGGAAGATATAAAAGGCCAGTCCTGCAATGCACTAGAATACAATGGCCTCAATTCACTAAGTTTATCTCCTGTCTTTAATAACGTTTCTAGAGTTATCACCATGGTGATGAGGCATGTCGTATTCAGGAAACATTTTACCTCAGGCAAACCTAAAGTGAACTCTTCTGTCTTTAAGTTAACTCTTCAATCCTTAAAATAACTCCAGAGTTAAAGACAGGCTGTTTATTAACTGCGTGTGAAAATAACTACAGAGGAGGTAAATTAACTACAGAAGAGGTAACTTACCTACAGAAGAGGTAACTTAAGGAATGAAGAGATAAAATAACTTTCTCACTGTGTGGAGGTAAGTTTTCTCTTGCCTTATTATCTCCAGCATGATCTTAGTGAATTGAGGCCAATGTATGAGGCACATGTACTGAAACACAGCAAAACCAGAGCTGTTGCCCATAGTAACCCATCCAAAACCTGGATGGTTGCTAGGGGAAACTATTCCACTTCTGCTCCAACTTTGGTACGGAAGCCTCTACCTCCCCCCAAGCCTTCTGGTAAACAGTCCTGCGGTCTGAGCACAGTACTAGGTCTCCTGCCCATTTTTTGTACCAAATTACAAAAATAAAAGCATGTTTATCACATCAAGCAGCTCCGACTGTAAAAAAGAAAACCAAATAATACAAAGAACACAGCAGAAAGGACGTTCACTTCTTGTGAAAAATGAGCGGTTTTACCATCCCCGCCAGGATTTTGGGGAGCTGTGCCGATATTACTTCTGTCATCATCTCCGGAAACTCCACGCTCAGTGCCCGGGACTGCAGGAACGTGTTCAGACAGTACAGGTGAAGCTGCTTGACCAGCTGTGACCAGAGGAGACACAAGCAGAAGGTGTGAGTAGGGCAACACCCGTCCTGCTAAATGATGGCCTATGATGAGATCTGGACATTGTTCTAGGTATTGTTTCGTCACTTTAGTGTTGTCCAACTCAAGTCCTCAAGGACCATATCCATGCCAGTGTTTAGGATGGACACAGAAATGGAGAATTGTGTCCTACTTGATGAACCACACCTTTCCTGATCCAGTGACATCAATTAATTTAAGCACTAGAGTTGGACAACCCTGGATTAAGGCATTGATCAATTTATCCATATATTACCTTCACCTTTTTGTGTTTTTTCCCCCTGTTATAGAACCATCCATTATAGTGCTTATCTGTAATAGTTCTCTCCTCTACAGTGGTCCCAGTTAGAGACCCCTTCATTACAGTGTATTTATAGTGACACTTGCGCTATCTTTGTTCTCCCTGCTCTCCCCGCCCGTAGCATGATGTCACATTTGCGCAGTTACATCAGCCCTCCGCCTCCTGCACTGCAACAGAACACATCGTTAGCCTGTAGGCTAACATTGTGCCTTCCTTACTACATGGGTTATCCAACTCCATTCCTTGATGGACATAGCCAAGCCAGTGTTTAGGATGGACAGAGAAATAGAGCAATGTGTTCTACTTGATCAACCACACCTTTCCTGATTCAGTCCCATCAATTAATTTCAGCTTTACCAAAAATGTGTGAGGATTTCGGCCCTTGAGAACTGGAGTTGGACAGCCCTGCCTTATTATGACTCAACAATAGAATGTTTGTGGTGAAAGAACCACTTACTTCATGCATGGAGTCCATAACTTTGGTTAGGTGATAGAACCGTTGGGAACTCGCAACAACCCCTTTGTGCCGTAAGCTAATGGCCTTGGCCAGCTCTCTGATGTAATTCGACCTCATCTCGTCGAAGAGGCTTTGACTTTTAAGACCTTCCAAAGGAACTGTAAAAAAACAGAACAAATATCAATATACTGTAAATCATATAAACATCTAATAAATAATCTCACTAATATTATAAATGCGAAAGCTTGGATGTTTGGTACTCAATCACACAACAATGCTTGAACGGATTTGAATGAGATTTGGCACACACATAGTAAAGTGTCCAGGAATAACATATGGGTTACTTTTTATCCCAATAACCAAAAAGTAGGCGGAGACAAATACAAATTTCACTGGGAAAATGTAAACTGCAGCCATTCTTACACTGTTAATGGCAGGGTTCTTAAACTTTGCACAGTTGGTCACTGGGTGACTGGTATTAATATTCATAAAAGTGGGTTGAGCCCAAAAAAATCCAATCAAAATTCAACTGTTGATTTTCAAGGGGAATATTTAATTGCTACCATTCTTGCGCTGTTAATGGCACAAGCCTCAAACCTGGTACAGTTGGTCATTGGGTGACTGGGGTTCAAATTCAGAAAACGGGGTGGAGCCACAAACAGCCAATCAGATTTGTTTTATCTCAATGCAAATTATTATTATTATTTATTTATTTTTAAAGAGAATATTTATTTATTTTCAAGAAACAGCTCTTAATAGAGCAAAGAAAAAACATAACAAAAACAATCCCCAACGAAAATGCAGTTCAAGTTACATTACAATGCACGGCATAGGCAAGAGCCATAGTTATAAAACATGGAAGAAATACAATCATGAGCATCAACACGGTAGAGTGAACAATACAAAAAGACTCTTATATAGCAAACAGCGAAAAGTGAGGCTTTAATTACATGTATGAACCAACCCAAGATCAGGTCTTGGAGAGAGGCGTTAATGTCCAGGTTTGGAATTACAGTGTCCATGGAATCAACCCAGCTGGACCATATCTTAGAGAATTTGTTTGGTTGATTGCGGGCTTGGTACGTTAAAGGGACACTTAAGTCAAACAAAAAAAAAATGAGTTTTACTCACCTGGGGCTTCCAATAGCCCCCTGCAGCTGTCCGGTGCCCTCGCCGTCTCCCTCCGATCCTCCTGGCCCCACCGGCAGCCACTTCCTGTTTTGGTGACAGGAGCTGACAGGCTGGGGACGCGAGTGATTCTTCGCGTTCCTGGCCACAATAGCGCCATCTATGCTGCTATAGCATATATCATATACCACATAGCAGCATAGAGGGTGCTAATGTGTCTGGGAACGTGAAGAATCACTCGCGTCCCCAGCCTGTCAGCTCCTGTCACCGAAACAGGAAGTGGCTGCCGGCGGGGCCAGGAGGATCGGAGGGAGACGGCGAGGGCACCGGAAAGCTGCAGGGGGCTATTGGAAGCCCTAGGTGAGTAAAACTCATTTTTTTTGTTTGACTTAAGTGTCCCTTTAACTTGTACAGTGGAAGTGCTAGGTTTATCAATCTCTTCCAATCATTCAAATTGGGATGATTACTGTTTTTCCATTTAAGAGTAATAGATTTTCTGGAGTAGAACAACAGAATTCTAATGAGTACTTTCTTACCAGAACTGCAGGACGTATCCTGTATCATTCCCAGCATACGGACTTTGAACGAATGGACTACGGGAAGGCCCAAAGTATCTCTTAGAAAATGGATGACTGACTTCCAGTAGTTATTAACCTGGGGGCAAAACCACACACAGTGCAGGAAGTTGGCTTATTCCTGCCCACATTTAAAACAGCGACCATCATGAAGAGGGCCCATTCGAGACAGTCGCATGGGTGATAGGTAGGCCTGATGTAGCCACTTTAAACTTATCAACCTATCATAGGCGGCAATGGTAGTTTTATGGTAAGCATCTATCAAGTCCCGCCAGTCCCCGTCCTGTATGTCATCCACCACATCAGACCATTTCCTTTTAATAGACTCAAATTTGGGTGTAGTTAAAGAGGTCAATAGAAAGTTATAATATTTAGAGATCTGTTTGGTCCTATATTTGTTTAGTAAGAGTGTCTCTAAGCTCAAAGGGGTCAAGTCCACTCCTGTCAGGCCAATCTGGGCCTGTACAGCGTGTCTAAGCTGTAAGTACCTAAAGAAAGCATGTCTAGGCAAACCAAACTCCTCTCCAAATTCAGAGAAGTCTCTAAAATTTCCCCCAGAAAATAATTGATGCAAATATTTTACATTATAGTGGGCCCAAAATTGTGGATCAGGAACTGAGAGAAGTTCGGGGAGGTTGTTATTACACCACAGAGGAGAGCTAAAAGATATATGGGCCGTTGGTTCATCCAACAATTTACGCGTGACTTTGTACACCTTGATGGTGTTTTGTATAAACGAGGTTCCTCCTCCCTGATTGGGGACTGCATATCTATAAATGGCTCCGCACAAGGACTCATACGAAATCGCAATATCGGCCTCTACTGCTAAGGTAGAATCTTGTCTAATGTTACTTAGCCAGAAGGAGATGGGTACCAGCTGGGAGGCGAGAAAGTATAAGAAAAAAATTGGGCAATGCAAGTCCACCATGAAACGTGGGTAGTTGTAATGTAGACAAAGAAATTTTAGGTATTGAATTTGCCCAAATAAATGAGGTTATTAGTGAATCAATGCGGCGAAATACCTTCCCATGAATCCAGGACGGAGCCATCTGAAGAATATAGAGGAGCTTAGGGGCCACGATCATTTTGACTATACAGACTCTTCCGCATACATTAAGTGGGAGGAAAACCCAACTCTTGAGTTTGCATTCAATAGTGTCTAACGCTGGGTACAAATTGAAATCAAGAAATTTCTCTGAGCAACGCTGGATCCAGATCCCTAAATATTGAAATGTGTCCACCACCTGTAAACAGGATCGTGGTGAAATCACCTGTCGGGCGGGATCATCCAGAGGAAAAATAATTGACTTGGACCAATTGATTGAGAGGCCAGACAGGGAGCCAAACCTAACAAAAATATCCAGGACAGCGTCCAGGGAGGGGCCGGTGTCAGCCAGGTATATGAGCATGTCATCGGCATACAATGAAACACGCTCCTCTACCTTATTAATTTGGAGACCCTGAATCAGAGGTGATTCTCTTATGGAATGAGCAATGGCTATATCAAACAAAAGGGGCGATAGTGGGCATCCCTGTCGAGTGCCTCGGGAAATCTCAAAGCTGTTAGAGACGGTAGAATTAACTCTGAGCTTCGCTTGGGGTGAGTTGTATAGTATGGTAAACCATTTCCTAAAATTAGGACCAAACCCGAATCTCTCCAGGACCACCAGAACATAAGGCCACTCAATAGAGTCGAAGGCCTTGTTGGCGTCTAAGCCTAAAATGACTCTACTGCCTGCATTAGAATGAGGATATTGGATATTAGATAGAAGCCTGCGAATATTTAATCTGGTATTACGACCGGGAATTAATCCTGTCTGATCTGGGTGGATTATGGAAGTCACATGTTGGTTCAGTCTAATTGCTAGAATTTTAGTAAGGATTTTAAGGTCCGTGTTTATTAAAGAAATTGGGCGGTATGAGTCGCATAAAAGTGGATTTTTGCCAGGTTTGAGAATAAGGACAATTAAGGCCTCATGCATGGTATCCGGGAGAAAGTCGGCTTCAAATATATGTTGGAATAGTTGAATAAGATACGGAACTACCAAAGATTTGTTCTTAGCGTACCACTCGACAGGGATGCCATCAGGACCTGGTGTCTTATTGGATTTCAATGCAAATTATTGATGCCAAAGATTGCAAAGCTCACAAACTTGGTCATTGAGTAATTGAGTGTTAAAGATAGAAAAAGTGGGCGGAGACAACACCAGCCAAATACATACCCGGGCAATGGTCATTGAGTAATTGTTTGTAGGGGTTAGAAAAAGTGGACGGAGCCAACACCAGCCAAATACATTCCCGGGCAACGCCGGGTCATCAGCTTGTATGCCATAAAGAAGGAGGAAGCAAAGGATTGCAGTCCCTGTGCAACTATAGGTAACCTTTTTCCATGTGAAATCTTAATGTACACTTCCTACCAACACATAACTCATAAGTACCTGCACATTTCTACTTTCATTTAACATATCACAAAGATATAATACCAGTGCCTACTTTTAGCCCGTCATAAGAACAGATAACATCATATAATGAGAAGCACTGTACAGTAGTGACAGTTATTGAGTACAGAGGCTACATTTCATATGTTAAAGGAAACCCAAGGTTAGAGGGATATGGAGGCTGTCATATTTATTTACTTTTAAATAATGCACATTGCCTGGTTATCCTACTGATCCTCTACCTCTAATACTTTAAAGCATAGACCCTGAACTAGCATGCAGATCAGATGTCTATGACAAATATGACAAGATTAGCTGCATGCTTGTTTCAGGTTTGTGATTTAGACCCTACTGACCAGAAAGATCCGCAGGGCTGCCAGGCAACTGGTATTGTCTAAAAGGAAATACATATGGCAGCTTCCAATAGGCCTCACACCTTTGGTTCCTTTTTAAATTCTGTTGAACACTCAAGCTCAACAGACCCCAGATGTTGGGACTGTCTTGTTACTGACCTGTACTCTTGCAGCCTGTTAAGCAGGATTTCAAGGTCGGGGGTTACCCTAGCCTGCTGTAGGAGGTGTAGAGTTGCCAAAGGCCACCCTTCTTTTCTCCCCAACACTGCTCCCCTCTGATCTTGAGCCCCCTTCCAAGAAGAGAGGCGTTTCCTTTGAGGTAAAATTGCCAAGGGTCCCAAGTCAAGGGTTGTGCTTCCCTCTGCTTCCAGTTTGTAATTACACTGTTATATTTGACAGATTGCTGACTCAATCCCTCTGGCGACAGGAGTTGAGTTCGCCATCACGATCTGTTACTATGAAGCACTGAAGCCCAACAGACCCCAGATGTTGGGACTGTCTTGTTATTGACCTGAAGAAGCAGGATAGTACAGCGAAACACATTTTCCTTGTGTTTTTGTGTAATAAACTTGAAATATTGTACCAAAAACACCTGCTGTGTATCTTAGAAAGCGGTAAGCAAAGATGACCTCTACTTTTATGCTGTTTTTAATTATTTTATATATCTTGGGCACTTTCACCCAGCAGTTTATCCTGTATACACCTCTGTTGGGAGGTTGTAATTTTATAGTTTTCACTGATTTTATAACTAAAAGAAGGCAAAGTAGGAGCTGAGTTCCAAGCATCCTTGAACTTGTACCAGAGTGGAGACTGGTAATCCTCCGTAAGATAGAACTGGTGGATGCATCCCTAGCAACCAGACTTGTGGGTGCATCCTACTCCTTGTCTCTATGCAGGACACTATCTGCACGGAGTTTGTATGTTCTCCCAATGTCTGTGTGGGTTTCCTCTGGGTGCTCCAGTTTCCTCCCGCATCCCCAAAACATACAGATAAGTTAATTGCCCCCCCCCCTAAATTGGCCCTAGACTAAGATACAGTGATGTGAAAAACTATTTGTCCCCTTCCTGATTTCTTATTCTTTTGCATGTTTGTCACACTTACCGTATTTTTCGCCGTATAAGATGCACCAGAATATAAGATGCACCTAGGTTTAGGGGCCAAAAACCAAGAAAAAACTAAAAAAAAAATACACCTGGTGCGTTCATATTTCAGGAGCACCTTGTACATAACCTCCCCCAAATGGTGTCCTCCTGTGTCCCAATGTCTCCCCCATGTTTACTGCTGTCATCCCCAAGTGTCCTGCTGTCATCCCCAAGTGTCCTCCTGTCTGCCCCAAGTGTCCTGCTGTCTGCCCCAATTGTCCTGCTGTCTGCCCCAAGTGTCCTGCTGTCTGCCCCAAGTGTCCTGCTGTCTGCCCCAAGTGTCCTGCTGTCTGCCCCCAGTGTCTGCTGTCTGCCCCCAGTGTCCTGCTGTCTGCCCATGTGTCTGCTGTCTGCCCCCATGTGTCCGCTGTCTCCCCCATGTGTCCTGCTGTCTGCCCCCAGTGTCCTGCTGTCTCCTCCAGTGTCCTGCTGTCTGCCCCCAGTGTCCTGCTGTCTGCCCCCAGTTTCCTGCTGTCTGCCCCCATGTTTCTGCCCCGATGTGTCTGCTGTCTGCCCCCCGCCTGTTTGCCTCTACCCCCTCGTTCTGGTGTCCTC